>NC_044574.1:69787476-70481450 GCF_901933205.1 Camarhynchus parvulus | reverse complement strand
AATGTATTCATTGGCTCGTGAGTCCAAGCATTAGATTCTGTTAAAGGAAAATTTAGAGGTTTGTTTTAATGACCATATCTGTCAAGTCAGAACAAGATACTAAAGTGTTAGTGGTGGCACAAAAGCAAAATGTTTGCAGTTAATATCCTTAATAAGATGAGTACTTTTGGACACTTGACTGTTTAAAATCTTAGCATGCACCTTTTTAAGTTCATAAAGTTCCTTTTAAAACTTGCTATGTGAGCTAAAGAGAGCATTGAATAATTAATTGTGCTGCTTGAAAATTGTCATGTATGAAGAATAATGTATGTTTTTCAAGTCATTGTTTCTCAACCACTTCTTACTTAATAACAAAAGATCTCCTGTCATTTGGCATGTCTAAACCAATGAAGTTCAATTAAGTATTTTGTAGAAGAAAAAAAAACTATGAGAAAACGCAGTTAACACCTTTTTGCTTGTTTCTTTGTTTTCCCATTTAGATTGTCCCACATGTGGTCAGTTTGGTTCACTCCTTCAAGAGAGATGGCTTGCCTTCCAGTACAGCTTTTTTGATGCAGTTGACTGAGTTGATACACTGTATGATGTATCATTATTCAGGTTTTCCAGAGCTCTATGAACCCATTCTGGAAGCTATTAAGGTACATAAGGAATGTTAAGAGAATGGAATGTTTTTTTGTTTTCCCAGATGCGAAGCTGTAGTTCCACAGATCCAAATTCTTTAGCACATGGAGGAAAGAGCTAACCACATAATCTCATGTCAATCTTGTGTTTGAAATGTAAAATAAGTATAAAGCTTTAAAGTAGAAGGTTGTGGGGAGGGAAGGGAACAAGGGTGGGCAGTCTGTTTATCTCCTAGGCTATCAGGGGCAGCAGCAAGACCTTGAAGGAGAACTGGGGAGCAGGGGGAGATACAATACTGCTGAATGGCAAGACCTGTTGCAGAAACAAATAAACAAACCTATTAAACGTGTTAAATGTTTCTCTTGTAGGACATGCCCAAACCCACTGAAGAGAAGATTAAGTTGATCCTCAGTCAGAGTGCCTGGACTTCTCAATCCAGTTCTTTGCCATCTTGTTTATCTAGACTTTCTGGAAAATCTGAAACTGGGAAGACAGGCCTAATAAATCTAGGAAATACTTGCTACATGAACAGTGTTATTCAAGCACTTTTTATGGCTACAGAGTAAGTGCTTCTTAGCAGCTTTTTTCATTGCAAATAATTCTTGCAGTTACTGCATTCTTGATTTTCACAGGATAGTAACATGTCCTGGGGTCTCTCGCCTTGCTATAGCTGAGTGGGTTGTTTGGCACTCAGTTACTGGTTGCTTTGTTCAAGTTCAGCTCTGGAAGCTGCAATTTTAGCCACTAAAAATCCTGATCCTTCTACCCAGTGTCAAAGTCCTTTTTCCCTCACTGTCCTTGCTCACTGCTGTATTGTAAAAATTTTTGGTGATGCTTTTGTTATAATCTGGAAGGGTATTAAAAAAAAGTCTGTCTGTATCCCATTCCTACACATTTAAATGTTTAAAGACCATGGGTATTTTGCAGTGTTAATTCTTACCATACAGTAAGTATTAAAGGAAATGGTATGTGTTTTGCCTTCTTTCAATTTGAAGTAATTATCTGAGCTGGAATGATAACTGAATTATTAGAGGTCTAGATAGGAAACTTTTTCATTTGTCTCTCTCTTTTATTTCAGTTTCAGAAGACATGTTTTATCTCTGAATCTAAATGGCTGTAATTCCCTAATGAGAAAATTACAGCATCTTTTTGCATTTTTGGCCCATACCCAGGTATGTCAGTTTTTCATCTGTTTTTCTTTAAGCTTAGATCCATGTACCAAAATTCATAAACAAACATGATGCCATGGGAATCCTCTTGAGTATTTAAAATATAAATATTATACTTTTGTATGGGAATCAGTCTGCCTTCAAATGCTCAGATGGTGTGGATGGACTTATGAAATACACATTTCTCTAGGTGGAATATGTTAAGTGTTTTGTTGTTTCTATTAATAGGTAGTGATAGGTTTTCTTTGAGAAGCAAGAATGATTTTATGTGTCTTTCTAGGGTAAACTGTGACCTTCTTCATTGATTTTTACACTAAATTTTATTGTAGTTCAAATTCTAATGTGAACATTATTGGCTGTTTAAAACATTTTGCTAATGCTGGAAAGGCACAAGACACTTCTGTTCTCCTTGAATAATAGCAATAAACTTCTGAAGAGGATGAGGCTGGATCAGCTTCAAAATAAATGGGTCTTTATGAAGTACTGGTGTTCTGAAGAAAGTAAACAGGTTTTTTAACTCACCAGCAAGAACGGTAGCTGCTATAATACCTGGCTTGTACTCACTAAACATTAATATTTGCTGGCAGGATAAACTATTTTTATCTTTGTACTAGAGGTGATTGCTACAAAATTAATGGCTCTCCCTTCATATGATTAAGTTGTTTAAATGTTTGTGTACCTTGTGTTTCATTCAGGTACTCTGTGATAATGAAGTCCATAGTTCAGCTGTTAATATTAAAACAATATAATCAACTTTTTAAGTTGATTATATTCCACCTATGTAATCTTGCCTGTTTTCTCACCTGAACAGAGGGAGGCATATGCTCCTAGAATTTTCTTTGAAGCTTCCAGACCGCCATGGTTCACTCCTCGATCCCAGCAGGATTGTTCGGAATATCTCAGATTCCTGCTAGACAGGTGTGGTATGGTGCCATCAATGGGAGTGAATCTATAGCCTTACCACATAATGTTGAGCTCTGAGGAGCAGTCGTGTAACAGTTCCAATGCATGAGTGGGGATCAGGAATTTTCAACTTCATTCCTCTCTTTCTCTGGTTTTCTGTATGGTCTACAAACTACTTTTCTTCATGGGTTTAGTCTGTAGTGAAGTCTGGATGCCATATTGAATCCACATAATTGAGAACATGTTATGGTGGTAACAATGTGCCACTTTTATAAATCTAAACATGGGTGTTATGTTGAAGTCATGGTCCTGTTGTTAAATTAATAGTAGCTGGTGAAAGCAGTGTAGTTGTGCTTCTGGAATTTCATGTTGGTGGAGACACCTGTATTTCATACAAGGCATGCAAGTCACAAAGAGATGTACGTGTCTTTATAACCAGTTAATTAAGCGAGCAAATTAGCTGTGGCAGAGATAAATCAGTAATATCTACCTTTATTAATAACACTCTTTATTTTTGGCTTGCTAATGGGGGCTTAAGCAATATTACTTTAAGACACATTCTGCTCTTGGAGAAATTTATCTCAATAGTGAAATAGTGTTCTCTCTTTTTTTTCTCCATGTTTTGGGTTCCTCTTTTGGTTTGGATTTTCTTGCCGCAGAACTTTCTTGGCTGCAGAATTCTGACATTTCTTTGGAAATAGTCTGGCCATAAACAAATAGTTACTTTTTCTCTTACATAGTCTGACATACAGGCCCAGTCAGCTCGGGAGCTGATTTATTAGCACAATATAATGGTAAATAATAAAAATATTAATTTCTTTAATATTTGCCTGTTCTTTCAATATATCCATTGTGTTCTTTCATATAATGAGACCCACAATAAATGTATTTGTGCTACTTGCACTCTGGAACTCTATGCTTCAGCTTCCTTATATAAAAAATAACAAGCAGATTTTTTTAGTGTAAGATACTTTGGCAACTTAACCATCTGTGGTTTTTAGCTGGGAAAAAAGTCTGAAATAGTGTGGCAGTATTTGAAATATAGTGCAGTTACTTGGATTTATTTTTCTTTGTTTTCAGGTTGCATGAAGAAGAGAGAACTTTGAAAGCATTGTCTTCAGCCAGGAGTTCTGAAAGTATTATGACTGACAAGTCCCAGGCACAAGAAACTGCCCATAAAACATTTACTGAAGCACCTTGTATGGAAAGTGAAGAGAGAACTCTGATAGAGAAGATGTTTGGAGGAAAATTGAAGACTAACATATGCTGTTTGAACTGCAAAAGTATGTCTCAAAAGGAAGAAGCTTTCACAGATCTCTCTTTGGCTTTCTGTCCCCCAGCTTCCTTAGAAAATGCTGACTCAAAATGCATAGAACATTCTGAAGTGAAAGATGACTACATGGTGCAAAGTAATACTTCAGCTACCAGTTCTGATGCAGAAACACCTCTCAGTAATTTGGAAGTAAATCGTGGATGTGACACAATAATGAATGAAGGAACCATAGATTTTTCTAGTGAGCCAAGCTCTGAGAATACCGCAATTTCTGAACTCAAAGTTGAAAATAATGGGGATATGTCTCAGAGTCTAGTAGGTAAAAATACCCTGTCAGTTACAGACTTACTCAATTATTTTCTGGCACCTGAAATTCTTAGTGGAGACAACAAATATTATTGTGAGAAGTGTGCCTCTTTACAGAATGCTGAAAAAACTATGCAAATCATTGAGGAACCTGAATACCTCATTCTCACTCTTTTGAGATTTTCATATGATCCAAAATGTCACATAAGGCGCAAAATCTTGGACAATGTTTCTCTACCACTTGTATTGGAACTGCCAGTGAAAAGAGCAACATCCCCTTTAGCTGTTGTTTCAGGAGGCTGGTCTGTTGGTGTGGAGATTTCTGATACTGGAGAAAACCTTGCTAAAAAACTGAAGCCCTCTGGTGCTGATGAAGTGACCTGCCCACAATTGGTGCCCTATGTGTTGAGCTCTGTGGTGGTGCATTCTGGTGTATCCTCTGAAAGTGGACATTATTATTCGTATGCTAGAAATGTTACTGGATCAGGACCTTCAGGGCTCTGCCACCAGTCTACAGCTCTTTCTTTAGTTTCTCCTCAGGATAAGTTGTTTACAGAGGAGAGACCTTGTACTGTTGTAGAGAATGAGCTGGACACTGAGATGCCAAGAGAATGGTTTCTGTTCAATGACAGCAGAGTGACATTTACCTCATTTCAGTCAGTCCAGAAAATCACCAGTAGATTTCCAAAGGACACTGCTTATGTTCTGTTTTACAAAAAGCAGAACAGCACCTGTGGCTTAAACACCAATCCAGCAAATGACCTGTGGGTAAATGGAGACCCTCCTCTACAAAAAGACCTCATGGATGCTATTACAAAAGATAACAAACTGTACTTGCAGGTAAGATGGAAATTTTGTGTAAAGGGTGTCTCCTTAAGCCTCACAAGAGGCGGTCTACAGGAAAGAACACAGCAGCTTTTAAGTATTCTGCCATATTAACCATAAATCACCAGTCAGGCTTCATCTTGGTGTTGCTGGACAGATTTTGTAGTAAGGTTGTCACTGTTAGATGGGAAATGTCAAGGAAAATGGCATAAACTCATTTCAGTTTAAAGTTTGAGTGGACATGCTTGTATAGGTCATTTAACCACTTGCCATTCCATATGGGAGAGGCTTCAAACAGTTCAAACTTTCATTGCCTTTACAGAATTATAAGAGTGGCTTAAGTTTACTTAAAAACTTCTAAGTGGTGTTCTTACTAGTGCATTTTCATTTGTAGTGAAGTTTGACTTCTAAAACTGTGCTTACTCAGATGCTGGAACAACTGAAATGATGACCAGATGTGGGTGACTGGATTCCATTTTCCTTTTGCTGCCTATGCCATATTCTCTGTGGGACCAGTGCTTCCAGCAGCACACTCCCTGTGTTCTGAGAACTTCACCTAGCTGTGGCAGCCTTTTTGTTTGCTGTTAAAAGAAAACAGTGCTCTCCACACTTCAATATGTCTTTCTTAGAGCATTGCTGCTTTTTTTTATGTTCTAGGAGTAAAAGTATGTTTGACTGTGTGCTCTTTGATGGGTTAAGCTGTTTCTATAAGGGCTCTAGACTAACTCAAATTAGAAGAACTAGGTAAATTTGACTTTTTTGTAGTGTTTTATTAATCTCAGAGTTTTTGAGCTCCTGACCTTTTCTCATTTTAATTGAGCCTCATTACAAATGCTTGGTTATTGTTTTTCTGAAATTATTGCTAATACCATGATTCACTGAATTAGATTATTCTAATTTTAAGATGCCGTATTTCATTGTTGCTTCAGAGTTCTAAATTAATTTTTCCAGCTAAGTTGAGAATATATTTTTCTGTCCTGAGAAAGCCTTTAATTTTCAGAAGATATGTTCAAAAACTTCTGTATCTTACTGCTTTTGTTTTGCTATTGCATATCTCTTTACCTCATGGTAAATGAAGATGTTTTCAGTATAAATAACTAAACCTGCAATATGGGTCACTCCCACTCTATTTAAAACAAATTTTAAAACCCTTACAGCAAATAAATGGAAAGCAAGGGGGGATGCTCTGCATATTCTGAGTCCAGAGAACTGTATTGACTATCAAGTTTTACTTACCTAATGTAGTACTTGTGGGGATAAATACAACAACCTGAAAATATTAAATGTTTTTAGAAATAAGGCTATTGCTTGTAAAAATGCCAGTGCTATAAGGTAAACAGTTTGGTAGTGTAGTTTTTTAACTAAACAGGCTATTTGGGCAAGGTCTGCTATTTTAATCAAAATCTGTCGAGTTCTGGTACTACAAGTTTTTAATATTTCCTTGTTATTCCTAGTAAACGTACATAGTTTTTGGTGTGCCATAGTTAGCCAGATACTCCACATATTGCTGGAGATAGCATAATACTGTCTTCAGGAGTATGACCAGCACATCTGTGTAGACAGTGTCCTCCAAATATCTTAATTTTAAAAATGAGTACACATTTCAGTCCTTAATAGTGTACAATGGTTTCAAACTTCGGCTGTGTTTTTGACAAGGGCAAAATAATTTAAATTCACAAGGTCTACTTTTAGCACCTGTGAAAGTATTTGGACAAGACTTCAGTTTAGTGGTTTCATGGTAGTATAATACAGTCAGGAAGAATTGAAGGGTGACCCCTGTAGTTACTGAAACCCTGTTCTAAAGTTTGCTCTCATTGCCTTTAGGGAGGTGTGTGGTGATGAAGTGTCATGTGAAGGGAGCAATCAGTATGAGCCTTAGCACTGGAATACTTTCAGTTTATTGCTCGGTCCACTGTCTTTAGCCTTCAAGAGCCAACATCTGCCTTCTTTCCCTCAATTTTTGAAGCTCTTGGCCAAGTTGAGAAATGTATACTAAAGATAGAAAATTGCTGCAGGGTTTATTGAACTAGTTGGCCAGAGACAAAATAGTGCATGATACGTCTAATCAAGGAAAGGCATGTGGCTTGTGTCCTTCTTAGATGTCTTAAGAAGCCTCAGGAGCATTCACCTGAAAAAGCAGCTGGCAGGCAGCAGAGCTTTCGTGTTCCTTCCACTTGTGCAGGTACATTTTCCAGCGATTGACTCTGATTTTTATGAAGTGCTTGAGAGTTGCAGAGACTTGCTATGTTATAGCAGTTAGCATAGCAATAATAATTGAAAGCTGAAAAGCTGCAATGCGTAGAAACTAGATAGCTTGTCCATCCTTTGGCCTTTTATCTGAGTATATTGTTATTCTATGCAGTTGATGAAGTGGAATGAGGAAGTGTCTTTAAAGTAATGAACACTGATATAAAGGTTTTACCTTTTGACTTTGCAACCAAGAAGAAGAGCATATGAAAATTGCTAGGATGAAAATTTATATGAAACATATATCAAAACCTGTTTTGTTAACTTCTCATCAGCAGTCTCATTTTTAGTGACATCCGATGTTGCTATAATAAAATTTTAGCATGAGCTCAGATGGATTTAATTTTGTTTTGCTTATGCGTACTGACAATCAGTGAAATTATACATCTTAGGTTGGCTGTGGATGATCAACTTGAAAGTTCAGCTTAGCTGTTCACTAGAAATTAGTGATGCTGATTTAAAAGCCATTTCAAGGGTGTGAGATTGTGGGTTGGGGTTTTTTTTAATTGTCTTTATTCTTTCATTTCAGGAGCAAGAGCTTAGTGCTCGAACACAAGCACTTCAAGCTGCCTCGGCCTCTTGCTCTTTCCGACCCAATGGATTTGATGACAATGATCCCCCGGGAAGTTGTGGGCCCACAGGTGGAGGAGGAGGGGGTGGGTTCAGTACAGTTGGTAGATTAGTCTTTTGACTGTGAAGACATCCTGGAATACACTGGTTCCAAAGCAGCCTAGTACTGCTGAGGGCAAATAAAATACCGAACTCTGTCAAAGTTGTATCAAGCTTTGAGACTTGATCCTTGTCCAAAAGCAAATATTAGTGGTTTTTTGGTTATGTTTTATTTGAAATAAATAAGCGCATAATGGAAAAAAACCTACCTCTTAAAAGTTCAGTTGCTTTCATATTAAGATATGCTTGCCCAAAAACCAGAAAATTAAGATTTTTTTAAGTAAATGCTAATGATGTTGCATTAAACTAAACAAAGATGTACTTATGTCAGTTTCTCTTGTCCTCATCCACTGAATGAAGAAAGTTCATTTTTTACTCTGATAGTATTGCTTTATGTGGAAAGCCATTTTCAGATGGGCTAAACTGCATCTGTAGTCTCTCACCCACTGCTTATTTTCAAATACAATAGCTGTGTGGGTTTTCAGAGATGATGCAATTTGTAATGAAGGCAATAACTTAAATGTGACATGATACAGTACTTTCCAGGTTAAAAATTATTCAGTCCATTTCCAGTGTAAATGAGAAGAAAAAAATTATACATATTTGCTAACTTGTTATCCAAAAAAGTGCATGTTGTGTAGAAGCAATGTTTTTAAATATAAATTGTTAACTCAGTAGCATTTCTAATTGTTTTGAGGATTTTAAAATTATTTCAGGGAGTATATCTGCTGAGTATTGGAAAGGAAGAGACTCTGTATGTGCCTTGCAGTACTGTGACTTAAACTCTCTGAGGCTGCAGAAGATGAGAAAATGTCTTAGTAGTCTTTTTTTTTTGTCAGCATTAGAAATCAAGACATTTATAGAAAGCTTTTAGGTTTCCATAAGTTAAAATCTGTTAGTTTGAAATGCAGTAAGTATTGCCCTCTATTTTTTGAATTAAAAATACACATACCTAGTGATCTATAACTTTCATGGCCTGTACTGCTGAGAAAAAAATGGTCATAAAGATGGAGCTATGTTCATGAAATCACAGAAAATCTGCCTCTATTGGTCTTTGCTGAGGATCTTTGCTTTATAAGAGTCTTTTGAAGCTTTGCCTTTGACTTTTGCTGGTAGTGAGAACTTTCTGGTGAGTTCAGGACTTTTCTTTTTTTTTTAGTCTGCAGAAGCCCACCATTATTCTGCCTAAGGAGCGCTGTTTGATTGCTCATTAGGCAAGCAGAGGCTGAGGATCCACTCCTTTGTATCTTGACAGAAATAGCAACTTTGGTTTTGATGTGCAATGAGGATAACAGAAGTAAAGGACTTAGGCTGCTGAACCCAGTGATTAATTCTTGAGTAATCTTAGAGTGAAGTGTAAATTTATCTAGAGTACTTTTACAAAATTTTACACTGTTTTTGCTGTGTTTTTATATTCTATTAGGTGACAAAGTGTGTCCTTAAAAACCATGCAGACCTGGCAGGTTTTAGCATAACTGTATAGAAATAAGCAAATTTTTTAAAAATGCTTTTATAAAAGCATAACATATGTTGAGAGAATTAAGTCTTGTTCATAGGATATTAAATGTATGAAGTTTAGTCTGAAAGATAATTTAGCTTGCAAGTTATTTTTATATTATCACTAAAACGATGCGATTTACTATAGGTTCAGATGTTATACTCAAGAAAGCTAGAGCAGCTGATTTTGATATTTTATTTTTATTTTAATACTTTCCAAGCTTTTTTGTAACAGTTTGTGATACCTTGGCTTTGGCCTACTCTTTTCATTGCTATCTCAGTGGTAGGTCTCTGAACCAGGGGTTCAGCCACAGAAACATGGAATGCTTTGAGACCAGCATGAGGAACATTCTCATTTCATTGCACTTGGATGAGGTTATTTTTGAAAGTTCACTTTGCTTTGAAATTCTGTAACTTTGTCTAAGAGGGTTTTTTGTTTCCTTTTAGGCTTCTCTGCCAGTTTGCTTTGGTTTGAAAATGTTTTATGAGACAGGTTAATTTGGCTTTTCTCTCCCAGACTGAGGACACACTAAAAAGCTGTCTACTCATTCCATTACCTTGGGAATAATTTGTCTCTCTATCTATTTACTGCTCATTTTAAACTACTAGTAAGTAGAAGCAGGGGCAAGTAGTTTTACTCTATATGAAATCATAATATTGTAAAGGTCAGTTTTGTTTTTATGTTCTCACTGTAAAAGTACAAATTATGCAGCCTACCTAAAAATAATATGCAGTATGTCTTTAGTATACCTGTTGAACTATATTTATTTCATGAGTTCTTAGAAGGCTTTCTACACCCTTTTTGCCTAGTCTGAATTAGGGGTTAAATATAGAAAATTTAAATGAGAATAATGCAAATCAGGTTGGATCTGCTTAGGTGCAAAATGATGGATGTCTGAAATTGAAAATAACTTCTTTCTTTTACCTTGTTGACTTCTGTCAAGGCATTTGCTAGGGGTTTTAAAAGTAGATTTTAAAATTCAGGATACCTTTTTGTAAGTCTGCTTGCTGACATGACAGCTGTCCTAGGCTGGTGAGTCATAGATACCCAGCTTGGAAGGTTTCAGTAAACCTAGCGGAAGTGAAGAATTATTTCATGCTTTGAAATGTGCACCTTTATTATTGTTTACAGTTATGGTGTTGCATGCCGCTGTCTTCTGGGCATGAGAGAAAAATGTAGATATGGTAGTTTGATTTCTGTTGCTTGTGAATGAATGCTGGATGGTTTATTTATTTACTTTTGGCTCCATTCTTAATAAGTTTATTAAGTTGAATCAATAGAAAGATACAAAATGCATAAGACCGTTTCAGAAGCTTTAGGGTTTTTGTTGTTTACTTTCATGAAAGAAACACAGTTGTACCACTCAAAGGTGGTATGTCTTGAAATCATATTTGCTTCTGCCAAGACAGACTGTGGTTTGGTCTTCGTTTTAATGGTCACTGGAGTTGTATTAACTTTCTTTTGTGCTGTTAATTTTTCACAGTTTTTTAATGTGGAGCATCACAGTGGATTACTGTGAACAGTCTCCCCTGTAACAAGTGATTACAATGTGTATGAGCCCATTTATCCAGGATGAGGAGAGAAGAAGCTTCTTTGAATAACTGAACAAATCATACTTTCTGGCTAGATTTTTTCTCTTTTTTTTTTTGTGTTCCCTTCTTTGGAAAGTCAAATATTTTATCTTCTCTATGCTCTGGAAGTTTAATTTGGGTAAGCCTTAATTTATTTTTTTCAATCTGTAGCAATAAGTTTGTTCATTGAGTCAGAACACTTTTTTGTACAAGTGACAGGCAAAGGGTGAAAGCTCTGGGAGATGAGAGCGTTGAAACAAAATCAAGTGGGTATAAACATTCTGTAAATAAAATTTAGATTAGAAACAAAGTTCCTAATTCTGGAACAGCCTTCTGGGAAGACCTTTGCTTCGAAGGAAGAGCAAACTATGTGTATGAAAGAAATTAAATGCAAAGTGGTATCTGAATAGGGGGCAACTAGACCTGATAAACCAGAGGTCCCTTCCAGTCCCTTCCTAGAGTTTTGCTCTTTTGTTGGGTTTCCTGTCTTGCCTCATTACCAGTTTTGTTTTTAAGGCGTAAATATTTGAAGGTAAATAAATAGAATATTAAATGGTGACATAACAACAAAAGTTAACTACTGAATTCAAGGTGGTGTTGGTCTCTGATATAGGGGAATGAAGCATAAAAATTACTAAATCATGGCAAGTGGAAGCTTGGAGGAGTTGTGATCTAAAGAAATGTGCTCAGTTTCTAACACAAGGCTGATTTCCCTGGGTAACAACCTACAATGTAAGGTAATGAGTTGTAGCACTTGGTATCTTCAGTAGGCTGTAATTAAATGGAAATTATTGGACATTTTCAAAGGGTGAGCAAAATGATCTATGATGTAAATGAGATTGAAATAGACAGTCTTGAAGGCTTTAATGTTCTGTGCAGCCAGTCATCATAGGTCTACCTAAATCTGAATTCAGAGCTATGAGTAATATGTTGTTAAATCACAGTGGCGTGGGGTCAAATGTGACAGAGAACCGAGAATTGTGTGGCGCCGGCTGGGTTGTGTCTGATGCAAGCTGTGCCTGTGAGTTGTAGTGTAGCACTGCCTCACCACACAAGCTTTTGTGTTACAATACACACACACAATTCACTGGGAATCTGCTTTTGCTTGTATTAAAGCATCCAAATCAAAGGCACAACAACCAGCAACCAAAGGCAAAACTACCCAGACTGAAGCACAGATTAATGTTTTTTAATCCAATATGTACCCTCCTTATTTAAAATGGAATATCTTCTTAATGTGCAAGATTCTAGATAGGAATGTGGATTCAGGATACACATTTCTTGTTCCCTTTTCTTCCAGTGCAGATAGTATTTTTACGAATCAGATGTAAAACTGCTTAAATAGACATGTCAAAAGAGATAAGGCAGGAAAGAGGGACAGCGAGTGGTGAAGGAGGGAGGGACAGCGGATGGTAAAGGAGAAGAGCTGGTACTGAACTGAAATGGGACAAATGCTGAAAGCACAGCATGGCTCTATTCTGATTTAAAAGTTGCATGTGTTTTAATTTCACTGCTGTAACTTTATTCCACCAAAGGCTACTTTGTCAACAATGCCTTGTGTTATCTGAGCCTGATCCTTCAGAAGTTTCTACTGTATCATTATATCAATTTATATTTTGAAGAAGAAATATCTCAGTAGGCATATGGAAAATATGCTGCTGAGAAGCGTATTTCAGGTTGACATTAAAAAAATGAATTCAGCAACAGGATATGTGACTGTGCAAGCAGCTGTAGTATCATACAGAATTCTCAAGGCCAGTGGTCTCCAAGCTTTCTGATTGCACATCCATATCACTAAAAACTCTTACGTGTGCACCCACTATGTATATTTATTAATTTATAAATAATATATGTACTACTATACTAATTTATTATGTACATACACAGGAGTAGAAATTGAAGAACTATGAGAGAAAAGTGAAATAAAGACTATTTTTAAATTATTTAAAATTTCATTTGTTAATTTTGCAAAATATACTTTCTTCTTGCACCCAAATGGATTGTCTTGGGTTGCATGCACCTCACTTTGGAGACCACTTTAGGGTAGTCTTGGAAAGAGTTTTTAACTTGATGGGAACATGTATCAAAACTGACCAGTTTATAATGACAGTTTCTTTTACTCTGTGAATATAGACCATTGTCCTTAACTTTGTGCCGCATTGTCACAGACATGTTTTATGAAAAAAATCCTTTCCTTAGGATTTTTTCTCCTGAGAAGCTGAGAGGCCTCAGGAGTAAAATGTAAACAATTATTATCTGCTGCTGTGGAATGTAATAGGTGCATCTTTGATTGATCTCATGTGGTTGTTTCTAATTAATGGCCAGTCACTGTCAGTTGGCTGGGACTCTGAGAGTCACGAGCTTTTGTTATCATTCCATTCTTTTTCCTTTCTTTGCTAGCCTTCTGATGAAATCCTTTCTTCTATTCTTTTAGTATAGTTTTAGTATATAGTTTTAATATAATATATATCATAAAATTATAAATCAGCCTTCAAAAACATGGAGTCAGATTCTCATATCTTCCCATGTTGGGGCTGCCTGCAAACTCCCACACTGCATGACTCTGTTTTGGATCTCTGTTTATTCAGAGTTCTTAAAAAAGTTTGTCCAAGACCTGTGAACTGTTTTGCTGTTTGTTTTCCTACAGTGTGCATTAAATGACAAAACAGGAGGTGTCAGCCTTAAGTGATTTGCAGAAATGCAAAGCCTTTCCAGTTTGGAGGGGAGGGCATGTCCCCTGTCAAACACAGGGATGTGTTAGTACTTGGCTTTAAAGATTACTACCATTTTTCAACTGACTTGCTCTTTCTCAAATGTTCACTAAAGAATTGCCATATTTAGTGCTCAGCCTCCCAGAAGAAAGTAATTAATTTTCTTGCTATATCTTTCCTGGTGTTTATTTCACTGAACTACAGTTGAAACCATATTTGCAGTATGCCTGTGCTTAAATCTTGTAAAATGGCATAAATTTTTAATAGTATTTCATACCCGTTTTTAAAAATTGATGGGGCAAAATGACTGTACATGTGTTGGGCTGCTAAGGAATTCAAAATATACATCTTTTAAATGCCTCAAAAAGTGTCTCAAAGTATGTAAGTTTTCATGTGTTTGACTGGAGAGGCAAGATAGATGTTCTAGTAAATATAACAGTGGTGATTTGGGGGTTTTTAATTTTTAATATTTTACCTGTAAATCTCAGCTTGAAGGATCTCACACAAAAACATGGAGAATAAATCATCAGAGAACTCCTGATGGTCCGTCCAGCTGTGTCTGGAGAACGAAGTAGCTGGATTTCCTGTGTATTTACAATGCAGTGATATGACAGTGTTTCATCTGAGTTGTCTTCTCAATTGGTGATACTTCAGTCTTCAAAGAAGAGGAAATTACTTCAATTTGTTGAAATAATAGTTGGTTAAAATGCAGCCTTTCTCAATAAACTTGAAAGTTACGGCACAGAAACATTCAGGCCTCCTGTAAATAAAGACATGATTCTCAAAAGCTGTTTTCAACTCTTTTATATTTTTCCTCAAGTTTCCCCAGACTAAAAGTTGAAAGAAAGCTTTTGGGTTTGGTTGTTTTTCTTGACTACAGGAATACCTAAGAAACTCAATTAACAGGCTGGTTAATAATCTGTGAAGTACTACTGGGTGGTGAACTGTGTGGAAGGGAAGGGAAAGGTTTGGGTTGCCCTTGGAATATGTAGTTTGAAGTTGCGTCTCCTTGAGTTGGCTGCCCACAGCTCCCTCTGGCATTAGAAACAGCTGCCTTTATGTGGTCTCCAGATTAAGTTTGGTACTGCCTGTGAGGAGAAAATCGTGGGAACTTCTGCTTAATCCAAGTCCTATTCAGGTTAATTGAAGAATTATTCTTGACCTGAGCTGTTTCAATTTTGCTTTGATTAAGTAACTTGAATCTGCTGACTGCCAAGGGAATAGATAGATCAAGCTTTAATATAATATTTTTAATTTTTTTTCCTAAATAAGTGCATTGGCTCCGGTAGAAGCTACTCTTTGTGTGTACTGTGCTTTAAACATCCCAGGTCTACAAGATGTGTTTCCTGCTGCTGAGACCATGAAAACAGCAGCTATGCAGAATTCCTTGGGGAAGGAAATTTGCTGCAGTATAAACAAGCAACTAGGTAGATGATATCATCATTTGGATTGGTCTGCTGTGTTTTGCATTTGGGGATTTGATGTGAAAGAAACATGTAAGGAGTGCTTTTTTTTTAAAGCAGTTACAAATGTTTCTGCAGGAGAAGGATGAGTTCCTGGAGCAGGATCCTAGTTAGCATCAGTGTGATCTTGCATAGCAGCCTCCAAGAGTAGTGCTGCTCCCCGAGTGTGTTACAGTGGAAGGATGAAAAGACAAAAATGCAGTTAGTCCACTAGACTGCACCCTCTGTTCAGAGATGACAGGCTTAAGTGTTGTCATAGATAAAGACCATTTCCTTTCATTGGGGGTATCAAGAAGCAGAGTATTTCTGCAACATCTCACTTTCTTGGGAGCAAATCCAGTGGGGAGTTTGTGCATTGTGGTCCATATTTCTGCAGTTATGATTGCACAGAATGAGCCACAAGTCATGAGGCACTTCAAGTGCAAGGTTTTAACTGCTTATTTGACAAGGCTGCTTTTGAGCTCAAGTCAGCTCATCTCTAGCTTATTTGGTCCTCTTTGGTGCTAAGGATTTGCGGAGTGGGAAAAACCAGGATGAACTTCACATTCCCCTGCTTGTGTTCTGAGAATGGGCATGAATGCTCAGTTTCAGAGAGGATTTGATGAAAGGAAAAGAAGCAGAGCATTATTAAGAAGGAGAAGGAGAAGCTGGAAAGAAATGTAAGCAAGAGCTTCAGAGTGTGTGGGTGTACAAAGCTGTGGATTTCCTACTATTTTGGGGACCAAAAGCAGTTTGCCTTGTTTAAGCAAAGCCATACCATCTTCACATGTCACATATACATAAGGAAAAGATGTGGGACAAAGTATCACTTGGTCAAGGTAATTCTGACCTATTTGTGTTTTTATTATTTGAACTATAATAATGCCCAGCCTATCTCTCTACATTTTATTTAAGCAATTTTTTTTTACACAAAACTAAGTATTTTGAGATTTGTCTTTTTAACTTAATCTCCTTTGGAAATAACTGTTTACTTTTGTTAAACTATTTTCTGCCTTACATATTCTCCCAAGTTTTTTAAGGGATCATGCACAATTTCTTGCATTAAGAGGTATGGATGTGTGTAATGACAATTAAACTAATTTGGTGTGATAAATATATTATTTTAGATTGTATATAGTCTTGTCCCTGAAACCTCCTTAACCGCAAATTCTTTTTTAAGATGCATATTATCCTTTGATTGCTAGGTCCCAGAAAGGCTATTCTCTTTAATCCCCTCCTACTTTAAGTGCATCATGAAAAACTGAAGTGATGCAACCAAGAATATGCCTGGTTAGAAGAAACTGTGGTATCACAAATAAGAGAAAATTGTAATTTGGTGAGTTTTCTCAGCAGTTGCGTTTAGTATTATTTAGTATTTATTTTGCCCTATCCACTTGGGAGCTTTGTTTTATCTCTCCCCTAAACAAATCTGGTGGAAATCATGCTTACAAAATATTTCCTACTATGGCTTCAACAGTGTTGTGGTGTTTTTCCTTTTTGCATCCACTCTCCCTCCTGCACCTCATTCATGTCCCTTGCTGACTGATGACCTCTCCAGGACACAGGTGTATCTTCTACACTGCATTCGGGTAAGTACAGGGCTGCACCTAACACTGTTTCTTTCTTGGTTAGCTTCTAAATGTACTGTGATAAACATAATTTCCAAATGTATCAAACATAGGGTAGCAAAAATGCAATTAGAAAACTTAAAGAAGGGACTTCCTGTACAGTCTCAGTTCTGCATTTAAAAATTCAGGCAAGTAGCAGTTACAGTAAAATGTTTTCTATGTCTTCTGCACTTGTAAGAACTGCTAAGAAATCTGTATGGCCACTGGTAGAAGGAGGTAGTGTAGGGGTAGGTTTGCTTCAGGTATTTGTAGGGAATTGCAATATTAAGAAGTTCTCACAAAGGGCAGTCACTGCTCATTTTTATGCAACAGTTTGTGGTTGCAGGTGCTCAAACCATTAATGACAATTAGTGGCAATTTAGTTATTTTATGTTCGGCTCAGAATAATGTTGAACTCCAGGGCAGCACAACCATTCTGCTGGTGGCGGGGCTTGGTGGTTCTGTGTTGGCTGGAGGGAATGGTAAATTACAGCAGTCTTCATTCAGATGGAGCCATGGACACTGGTGGTGATGGTGAGGTATAACAGAAACCTTAACTTGATTTTGTTCATGTGGGAGTCAGTGAACTAAGTTCACTAAGTCAGTGAACCACTTATTCTGATTGCCAAGTAGAAGCTTGCCCTGTATTAGCAGGGTATGAACAGTGATGAAGCAAATTGTTGTGACTTCCAAAGACATTACTACTTTTGAGGGCAGAGGAATTTCTGAAATTGAATTTCACAGTTGTTAGCTATAAATTAATCTGTGCATATGGATATAGTATGAGAAAAACAGTAAGAAATATTTCTGATTAAAACTGCCCTGACTCAAGTATTCTTGTACAGTCTTGCCTGGTTTTTTTTTCCAATTGTCCTGTTCCAGAGATCAGAGTTGCAACTTCAGCTGTGTCTTGTTTTCAAGGGCTTCTGTACATCCTTTGTTGTATCCTTATGTCAGGTTTTAACTTCCTTTGAGTGGAATAAGATTTTATAAATCTATTCCAAGCATTATAATTTAAATGCAAGTAGTTTTACTCCGCTTAGTTACTGAGGTTCCTGATGTCCAATTTTTTTTTGAGTAATTATGTGTTTATCCAGTAGAGAGCACTAATGACGCTGCTATCCATTAGTTGACAGTCCCATCAAATTATTAGGGGTTTTCTTAAAGTTTTGTGCTATGGAGAACTGGGCTGGGCTTAGGAATGTAGGGTTTTTTCTAAGTCACTGTGTGGCTGAAGCTCTGCTATAAATAGTTTTGGGGGAAAAGAATGTAAAGCAGGAGCCTGCGGGAAATGCTAAACTAACATTAACCCACAGTTGGGAGGTATGGCAGTACTGGTAGTGTCTCCTTTGCACTAAAGAGTTAAGAGAAGGCCTTTAATGTGGAAGTTGATCAACATCCCTCTTGGAGCAGCTGGTGCCAGGACTGTCAGGACAAATCACTGGGTGCTGATGCTACAAGTATCTTAAATATCTCTATGGTATGGTATAATCAAGGTGGTTCCTGCCTCTTTTTATGTAGCCAGAATCTTGTCAGCAGTGGCTAAAAAAGCATTCTTATTAATCATCTTTTAGGATCTGCCTTTGCTTGAGAGCCAAGCTAGACACGAGATAATTTACTGAAGCTGGAATTCTAGAGTCACAGTGGGTGACTCTCCTGCATTAGAAAGGAAGACTTTGAGATGTCAAATGGAGTTTGTGACCAGCAGATTGAAAGTCCCTTTATACACTTTGTGAGAAAATTAGATGGAGCCAAGCAGAAAATAAAAACAGACCCACTAATACGTTTCAAAATAAACAAACATATCTCAAATTTATGTCCTGGACTGCTGGGCAGCATGGTGAAAAACATTTTGCCCAACTCTGTTCATTCTTAGTAGCTCACAGAACTGTTAACCTTACATCTGCAGCAAGATGAAGATACTGCCTATGGGAGCAAAAGGTGTTTCAATTCTCCCGTAGGATAACAAAAGAATTTTAATAACGTGTCTAGTGTATATTAATCTTCCTAAATAACACAAGCAATCTGAAACAATCATACTGAGAGAAGCATGAGTTATAGTAATTCATCTCAGTCTTGCATGAATTTAAGAATAACTGTCTGGAGGCAATGCCTTTATTAAATTATTTGTAAGGAGTTAAGGAAAAAAATCCAACAGCCACACTATGATGCTGAGCATGAACTTGTAGTATTACCTCTAGGCCTTTTGCATTAGCTGATGTTTGGTTTGAATTTAGGAGACCACTGTATTACCTCAAGAACAACTCCCAGTTTTCATCCTTGCTATTTGAACAAAATCTTTTCTATTAGAATTAATAGGAGAAAAAGGGGGAAAGGTCTGAGTCATGAATAAGATAGTATATTTAAATAAATTATGTTAACATTAATAATGGCATCTTTCTGTGCTTAAAAGTCAAGCTGATATAGAAAATCTGCTTGCTTGGGGGAGAATGTTTCTGGATTAGAGGAATTTCAGTTCTAAGTGAAATGGATACTTTGAAGAGGATAGTGATAGGTGTTGCTGGCAGATACATGTATTTTGTGTATTGGGTTTTGGTAATATGAATGCAGTTAATTCGTGTAGCTATTATAACAGTAAATTCTTTTCTGCTTTTATTTGCATTTGTCAGTTGGTCTTAAAATCTACCATATGGTAACAATCTGCATTAAAACCCTGGCCTGCCTGAAATTAAATGGGAGTCTTGCCATGGACTTCAGCAAGTCCAGGATTTCACTCTGCTCTTCATCTTGCATGACTACTGCTATTCAGGGTGTGGCAAATACTCTACATTCTGCATCTTGATTTATGTGAGCATTTGCTGAGCAGATGTTAAGGAGCAAAACTTGTTCATTTCAATCCATCTCTCCTAAAGCAAGTGAAAAAGTGAGGCCAGCTTGGTCACAGGTGTGATTCTATTCACCTGAGGTGCTTGGAGAAATTACAGTTTCTGACAGGTCAGAAACATCATGCTGGATTTTTGAAATGCAGTTATAAACTGAATAAGGGATTGGAGTAGGTGACCTCCAGGGGTCCCTTGGAACCCTAACTATTTTGTGATGTATTACTCCTGCTGAAATGAGAAAGCTGACCAAGCCAATGCTGCTGCAGGGCCAGAGCTGGGCAGGGTGTGAGCAGAGGCAAGGCTAAAGGACTGGGGGCAGGTGGGCCTGCTGAGCTTCCCATCAGCTGCTTATGGGATCTCTTCCTTCTCCAGATCATCATCTCTCCCAGGCATGGAGCCACCACCTAAGTATCTGGGATGAGGGACAGTACCTTTTTATACATATGAAGCATTTGAGTTCGCATTTTCCAGGAGAAATATTGGTCTAAAGGTACAAAATAAAACTAACAATTACTGATTAGCTTTGATTAACAGTAAGAAAAACCACCCTTGCCAATAATTTTGGTTTGCAGCTGCAAAATAGCACTGTGTTTCATTATTTCAATAATGGTGGAAAGGTATTTGTCAGAACCCCAGTTTACAATGAAGATAAAATAAGAATGCATAGCTGGCATATCTTAGCCAGAGCCCACTGTGGGAGTCACTCCCACAGTTATGTCTGGTACTTGCCAGCTCCTACTGAGCCTGGTATTTTCCCATTGCTTTGTTTTTACTGATAGCTTCCATTCAATAATAACAGGAATCTTTGCAAGAGTGAGAGATTATAGCTCTTTATAATTGAGTAAAGAAGTATTAAGTGATTTCTACAGCCATTGAAGAATGTGTAGCCTATATGATAAAGTAATCTAAGGATTTGATCTTTCTTTACTTAAAGCAGTTGATGAGCATTTTATCCCATGTTCAGATATAAAATAAGATCTTTCTTTCCTCTTATGAATCTGTTTTGGGGAGGAGCAGTAAATGAGGGAGGAAGGCTGCCAGAGATAATTACTAACATGTCCAACTCTCATATATATATATATATATATATATATATATATATATATATATATATATATAAGCTGCACAGGTGTTCAGTGTTTTGTTTCACAAAACATTTTTTATGAGCAGTAATAGTAAGGAAATAAATGAGTCAGAATAAGATAATACTCTTTTCTCCTCATGTCTTCCCAACAAAGACAAAAACTGGTTAAATATTATTGCTGTTTAACTGGGAGTTCGTGATATAATAACAGGACAAAAGCTGAACTCAATTTCTTGCTGGATCAGAGGAATGTGCTTGAGATAACTTGCCTGCTCTGTAACACTCCCCCACCACAGAGGGATGCTGTCAGCCTCCAGCATTCGGACCCTTTAGACCCCCTCCAATCTGTGTGTGCAGAAGAACCACAATAATAAATGTCTTCATCTGCTTCTGGTTAGGAATTTGAGTCTTATCCTATTCTCTACATGATCTATGCACTTGAGACAGCCAGGCATGATTACTTCCATTAGTGAGAACCAAGATCACACCCTGAAAAGCCCCATCTGGTCCAAACCTGCTGCAGATTGCCTGCTGGGCAGTGCAGGTCACTCTGAGATCATCACATTGATGTCCTGTGTGCTGACAGGGTCCTTTTCCTGTTTGTTGGCTGTGTTGCTGTTCCAAGCCCGCTCTGGGATTAGTCTGGAATGGTTGTCCTGTCACATATGTGGCTGTGTGCAGCAGGTGTGTTACACTGTGGACACATACCCATGCAGCAAATGTAGGAGATTTGCAGACAGCAGCCAGAGTTTATGTGTGAGCTGGGCCTTGGCTTTGAAAGTGTGTGTCAGAAGGATGACCACAGAATGTCCGTCATGAAGCATCCAGCACCTCCAGGGAGCTTTCCTTGGTTGCTGTGCTTCTGTTTCACTCCCCTTCAGCTCAGTCATCCAGGTCAGGTAATTTATGCCTGCCTACCCACCGGGAGGGAGGGGTGATTGATGGAATGGTTTTAGTTCTTGCATGGTGCTCTGAGGTCACGGCAGGGGCTGTCAAGTGAGACCCAAAGCCTTTAAACACCTGCAAATCTTGGTCATGCCTCAACCATTTGTGACTTTTCAGGCAACATTAAACATGTGGGAATAAAGCTTTGTACCACATCATCTCATTCCCGAGTCTATTTAATATTTGATTAATGCAGAGATAGGAAGTTGCTGAATGTTTAGTTTAATAAGCACTTTAAATTTTGTGGCTGAAATATGCAGTTTCCATAAAGCCATTTGGTTTTGGGCGTGTGCCTTGTGAGCACTTTGTAAACTCTGCAGAGCAGGGACCACGTGTGTGGCAGTGTCTGGCCAATACACCTTTATGTGTAGTTTTTAGGTCTTAGTTTTTACGTATAAAATTGTGTTGTTGGCAAAATTAGTGCATGGCCTTGTAGAAATTTTTAATTTTTTTTTTGGTTGAAGCTACTGTAGGTTTTTTTTCTAAACAAAAAAAGGCCCTCAGATTGGCATGCCAGTACTTGTGTTAAGATTTCTAAATTCCGGTGTGTCTTTCAATATGTTCTTCAGTCCCCCTTCTCTTTGAAATTATCTCTAAGAATCTGTAGAAACTATTTCTTCTCATTCTTTATCTGTTCTCTCTCTCTCTCTCTCTCTCTCTCTCTCTTTCTCTTTCTCTTTCTGTGTCACACATCCTTAAAAGTAATCTGTAGGGAGTAGAGTTCTCACACCAACCAGAACCTGCATGCGTTTCAGTAGGTGTAAGTTCATCAATACAATATGAAAAAAAATTAATTTTTGTGTCATCTTAAGAATGTTTTATATTACAAGTAGAAGTTTACTATTTTTAAGATGCCTAATAAATGCTAAATGTAATACAATGACCAGCCCTTTCTGCACAGTGAAGATATGGAGAATTACTGTTACTTGTGTGTAGGAACTAAGTAGACCAAGTTGTCGCAGTGAGGGTGGCTGTGACAAATCTCTCTGGTTCCCTGACTTCAGGGCAAGGGAGGCAAAAATGAAAAGGAGGGGCTCAATGGAGTTGCCTGAAAAGAACTTGAATAAAGGGGTGAAAAACAACAAACATGGAGAAGTCAAGCACAATACCCAGGGGCAGGATCCAAGACCCGAAACAAAGGGGAAGCGACAATATATATATATATATATACTTGGGGATAGAACATTCTAGAACTAACCATATAGGGGAAACAAGTAACCAATAGGGGAGCAGAACTTGGACAACTTAACATAACAGTAAAGGCTTTTGGGGGAACTCTCAAGCTCACCCTAAGTTAAACAAAGGATTCCCAGGGCTTCAAATTGACACCTGGGTCTTTCAGAATAAAATCCAACTGACTTCAAGTCACAGCTGGGCCAATTCCCACATCTCCCCCATTTTGTTTTACAATAAAGATAGAACTGAGAGAACTCTGCAAAACTCTATAAAAACATCCAAACAAACATGGAACAACCAGTAATACAACAACAACCACCAAAAGAATCAACAGTCCTGTTTTGGCTAGAGACATCATCCAACCCTTTAGTCCCCAGGATTGGAAGAGTTTATTAAATCAGTCTTTGTTGTGGTGTGAAGCAATATCCTGCTTCACCTACCCCAGTCCCTCAGGTGTGCCAACCTCTCCTTTCCCCTCCCCCTGCCCCCTTGCTAAGTGCTGTCTGTCAATCTTAACATTCCAGCAAGGGCGTCGTCTGGTTGGTGAAGTTCAAAAGATGCTTCTCAGCCCTGTGGTCATTGGCCTAGCCAAGTGTCACTTGTCCCCTGAGACTCCCCCCACCCCCACTTGGTTGGTGCCATACCTGCCCCTTTCCTCCCCCTCCCCCCGAGATTAAACGGACACTGAGACCATGCGGTCACGGTTCAGTTGGAGCTGTTACAAGATTCAGGGATCTGTGACCCTGGAATAAAACTCTGGATTAAACCCTGTGGCAGAATCCGTCTCCTTTTCCTCTTCACTATTGCCTAAAGCCTTTCCATCAGAGGTAAAGCCTGAGTTCCTGCATGTCTGGACTTGTTCCAAGTGCCACCTGCAGCATACAGCCAGCCAGGGGTGTCTCTGAGGTGAAACACCACAGCTGCCACCTTTGGTCAAGCAGCAAGGGTCAGACGAGCCCAGGCATGTCCCATCCGGTAATATTGGGATAATATTCCAATAAGTCTTTGTTATCGTTTTGAAGCTTCTTAAACCCTTCCTTTAGCACTTGAATGCTCTTGTAGACTCACTGTGCCTAGAGTGGTTCATCCAACACATTCCTTCAAAGTCCTCACATCTGTGCCCATGTGCCAAAAGTAGAAAGTCTATCGCTGTCCTGTTCTGCAAGGTGGTGTGTCTGATGGTCTCTACCTCTGAGAACAGACCACTCAATATGAGCGAGGTAGCACTCAAGATGGTCTAATTGTCCTAAAGTTTTACCTGCAGCCACCGAAGGTAGCAAGATAGAGGCTGCAATTCTCTTGTTTCTACTCCAATACATAACATTAACTTTGCAATTAGATTCAAAGTAGTACATAGATCTTTTTGCTCTGTTTCTCTAGCTATGATTTGTTTTTGTGTTGGGTGCCAGTAAGGTAAGCCTCCCCAAGCTGCAAGGCCCACCTGTGATGTATGAAGGGATCCTGGGCCATGCTCTATCTCCGCAAATAAGAAACACACCCTGTGGAAATTGGAGTGGGTAGCTACTGGACCAAGAAATTATGGAAGAGGTGTAATTACACCATAGGCTCTGATTATTGTAAGTGGGATAGTATGAGGGGACATTCCTCCTAATAGTTTCTTTTTCTCTTGTAATTTTGTGTCTTTTACCCTCTTCCCATCTCGGTCAGTAATAAAACCTTACACAAAAGTCCTTTTTTACAGAGCTAAGAATCTCTGGCTCCTGGGGTTTGAGTGGTGCATGCAGAGCTTCTGGGTCCAGTAGTCCCAAGCACTGACAGAATTGCATTTCCATTTGCTGTCAGGGTTGTCACCTCACATACTATAGCTGGCATCCTCAGTTATTAGCCACACATCTGTAGGCAACCCCACTAGGCAGGAGGAAAAGGGGTCATCAGGGCTAGCAACAGACAGTCACAGGGTATCTTGTTTTATGGCTTTCACTAAGGTTACCCATATGTTCTGTTTTGGCTGCTTGTGAGAAGCATGGTTGCAAACAGGCTGAAGAAAGTGAGCAGAAGTTTCTTACGTGTAATTTTCCAAAATAAATTGTCCAGTCCGGGTGTCAGAGTTGTTGTCTGGTACTTCTTGTCTTGGGGTGGACTTGGGGGTTCCTCTGGTAAATCCTCTCTCTGTGGCTATTGGTAGAGCTTGATGTTTTTGGCTGGTATCCACCAAGGTTCTTTGCCTGTGGAGACACAAGTGTATCCCCTCCCCCGGGTAATTAATGGAAATGGCCCTGGGATCTGGCTCTTTTCAGGGTCTTTTATCAATACTGGTGGCCTTTCTTTAAAATGAACCTGTGGAGTGCTTGAAAAATGTTGAATGACTGGAGGATTGGGCTTCATAAATTGATTATTTAAAAAATTAAAAACATACAGTGTGTTGCTTAGTCTCTTTATGGTGGACAAGGCCTCTACTCCCCCTTTCTGTTTGTCTAGAAGTGCTTGAGAGAGTTATGATTTCTTTCAACAATAGATTGGCATGTGCAGGAGTGAGGAATACTGGTGGTGTGGGTAATTCCCCATTGATTGAAAATGTTTTGCATCTTTTGAGAATCATAAGCTGGTCCACTGTCAGTTTTTATCTCCTGGGGGATACCCAGGGCTGCAAATGCTTGGAGAAAATGTCTGATTGGACCTATAGTTTTTTCTCACGTATGTGCTAAGGCGCAGATGGCACCTGAAAAAGTATCAACAGAGACATGGATGTATTTAAATCTGCCAAAGGACGGATAGTGTGTTATATCAGTTTGCCCTATCTGCAAGCTATGGAGTCCTCTAGGATTGGCTCCTTCCCCTGTGGAGCTTAAAGAAAAAATTTGGCAACTGGGGAACATACTTACGATTGCCTTCACCTGGTCCTTGGTGATGTTAAACATTCTATGCAATGCATGGGCATTTTGGTGGCAAAATGCGAGGCTGAGCTTTACTTGTTCAAAGATACTGGGTCATATTGTTTGTACAGCCATGGCAAGTGTATCCGCTTGGGCATTACCTTGTGGTAATAGTCCAGGTAAAGAAGTGTGGGAACAAATATGCATAATAAAATAAGGGTACTGCCTTTGGGTGAGAAGAAAGATTAAATTTTTAGGCAAAGAATATAACTGATCATTGGTAATCTCTTTTAGGAATGAATTTTCAGCCTTTTCAACAATTCCTGCTACATATGCTGAATCCATTACTAAATTAAAAGGGCAAGTAAATTTAGAAAATGCTCTCACTACTTCAGCCAATTCTACAATTTGGGGAGAGCCCTTAACAATTTCAATATTTGATTGCCAACCATTGGTTTCAGGGTATTGCCAGGTTAATACTGATTTATGAGACTTTCCTGACCCATCTGTAAATAAAGTGAGGGCTCTGAGAGGTTGATTACTTTTTAAAGGTTTAGGAATTAACTTAAAATTAGAATGCAATAGCTTGTGTTTAGGGTAGTGAATAGAAATTTGACCTGTGCAGTTTTTAGGGCAATCTGAATATGTTCTGACTGCTATATAAGCCAATTTAATTGGGAAGAAGTTAAAGGTAAAAATATTATTGAGAAATCTTTTCCAGCCAGGAAAATTAGGTGAGATCTGTCTCTCATAACCAGTTGAGCCATCATTTCAGGCTGTGTGGTAATCATTTTCTCTGGCTGGTGAGAAAGAAAAACCCATTCTAAAACCAACAGGGGGTCAGGCATCTTAGGATTCCACTAAAATATTAAAGCATAAGGGTTGGCATCCTTTTCTCAGAATCACTAACAAAAAAAGCAACAGAGGGTCCATCTGATGTGCCTGAGAAGTGAGTATAGCTTGAGATACTTTATTTAGTGCATTTTTTGCCTCTGGCATTAGGTGTCTTGGAGAATCCAAAGCTGAGTCTCCCCTTAGTAATGTGAACAATGGATCTAGATCTTCGTTCAGGATTCCTAACAGGCATCTTACCCAGTTGATGGTACTAAGAAGTTTTTGCAGGTCATACAAGGTCCAGGGATTTTCATTATCTGTAATGGTTGTGTTGTATAGTCTATTATGAGATCCAGTATCCTAAATACCTCCATGGAGCAATGCTTTGTACTTTTTCTTCTGAGATGGTTAATCCTGCCTTCTGAATGGCTTTAATGGCATCTAACAATGCTGCATCTAATGCTGAGGTGTCTTTGGCAGCAAGACGGATGTTGTCCATGTAATGATAGATGATGACTTGGGGATGAACTTCTCAAGCTGGTGTTAGAACTTGGGATACAAACCCTTAGCATATGATAGGACTGTTTTCATGCCCTGAGGGAGCATGGTCCAGCTCTGAAGAGGAGCTTGCCTATTAATGGTTGGAATGGAAAAGGCAAAGTGAGGAGCATTGTCAGGGTGCAAAGATATATCAAAGAAGTAGCCCTTTAGGTCGATGATGGTTAAATGCCAATCTTTCGGAATCATTGCTGGTGAAGGGAGACCCGGTTGGAGAGCACCCATGACCTCCATGACCTCGTTGATCTTCCTGAGGTCACGTAGGAGTTACCATTTGTTGTTATTCTTTCTGATGACAAAAATGGGAGTATTCCACGGACTAGTGGTAGGTATTATGTGTCCCTTTTCAAGCTGTTCTGCTACTAGAGTGTTCAGCGCAGCCAATTTTTCCTCAGGGAGGAGCCATTGATCAACCCAAATAGGATTATCAGTTTTCCAAGGTAATTTGAGAGTGCTGCTCTGTTCAATGGCCCCAGTCAAAAATCCACCTTTAGGCAGATCCCCCATTGCATTAAAACATCTCTTCCCCACAAAATTATGGGGGCCTTTGTTTTGGTCCTTACCACGAATGGTCTCGTCATGGTGATTTGGTTTTCAGGTCCTTTGATTTTAATCAGTCTTACACTTTGGAGACTGTTGCTGTCACCTCCGATCCCAGATAATGTCCCTGCAGCAGTTGTAAGGGCCCAGTTAGGAGGCCACTTGGAACATGAGATGACTGTCACATCTGCTCCTGTGTCCACAAGTCCTGTGAAAATAATCTTTTCATTGTTAAGTTCTAGGGTGCAGGTAATTTTCGGTCCATCGTGATTTGTCACCTGGGACCACATCACCAGTGAAGTGTTGTCGGTGTCCTGTATGGGGAGTAATATGGCTTGGGCAATTGTTAGTCCTTGGGGTATAAAACAAGGTGGATTGGGAGACATGGCTAATAGTGTAATTTCTCATCGTGAGGTTACTGACAGTACGGATGGTAATATGAAGAATCCCTGAGTCCTTGATTGGCAGTTTCCCAAGATCAGTGGTTCACGGGGCCAATCTCCAGTCCCAAGCTGCCCTGGCCATATTGTGTAGACAAAACAGCCAGTCAAAATAACAGATTTCACACTCACCAATTCCAATCTTGCCCCTGGTGGTAAGGGGGTTGGCAAATGGGAGATGAGGTGCTGGAGTTCAGCACCACATGGTCTTTCTTGGATGCCTGTGCTACTTGACCTTCGGCTATTGTAGGCATTGTCAGCTTGAACATTTGTGTCATAGCATGAAGCCGCCTCGTACTCTGTTGGTAGTTTTTAAATGGCTGCCTAGTGTAGTTACCTTTTGTGAAATTTCGCTTGATCTGATGTTGACCTCTGTTAGGGACTGGATATCCCCCTCCCCTCTGGGCACCATTTTTTTCCTAAAATGTCCCTGTTGACCACATTGAAAGCATACATTTGGGCTCTGTAGATGTTGCTGGGGCCCTTTAAAGAGGAGCTACATGGCCACTAGGGCTTCTGCAACTCCATGCCCAAAGGCCTGGGCTTGTACGGCTGCTACGTGTTCTGTTGTCCTGAGGTGATTACATGCCTCTATCATCTGTAGGAGTCTGCGTTCTGGCCCCAGTGGTAGGGCACATAGTACTTTCTTACATTCTGGGTTGGCATTGGCTACCCCCATGATTTTAGTAACTCATGTTGGGTTTTTCCATCCCCGACTTGTTTCTGTAGTGCCTGTTTAAGGTGATCAATGAATTTCATGTATGGCTCTTGGGCTCTTGTTTTATATTTATGCAGTCCAAATTGGGGGTGCTACCATCAGGTATCTGGATTAATGCTCTCAGGGCCATCTCTTTTATATCATCTGGTACCTCTCTGGGGATGTTTGCTCTCTGATCATCTGGCTGGCATGTTGTCCTTCCCAGGCTAGACGGTTAATTGTCAATTCCTCCCTTGCCTCATTATTAGCATACTCTGCTATTAACTGATTTAACAAACATTTCCATCCCCCTTCCCATAAGGGGTACTCTGTGGATGATAACAACATGGTCATAATATATTTTAAATCATGGGAGTTAAGACGTGCAGTAAACATGGCCCTCACTAGGTCATTAAAGTAGGGTGAGTCCCTCCCATGGTCTTTTACTGCCCTACACAGCTCCTTGATTTCCTTGTAAACAAGTGGCTCATACCTGCAATTTGCCCCCCTTCTTTCATACATACTGGAGCAACAATAAATTGCCTAAGTCAATCAATCATTATTTTAAAGATTATTTGCCAGTCTCCTTCCTTAACTGCATCCTTACAGATTCTATCCCAGGGATCTTCCAGGGTTGAGGGGTGAGGTGGATCTGGGGAATTCAAACTCTCTACCAGAGAGGATAACTTGGAGCAGAAACATTTGGATTAGAAACCGTGTAACAGGCAAGCTTAGTATCTTTGACCAAGGGGGCTATGTTGTTCCCAGAGGGTGAGGCAAAGGGCACTGCCATTTTGTCAGGTGTTGGGGAGGAAGGACCTTGATTTAAGATGGCCGACTTCCAGGGTGGAGTTCCGGAGACCTGGCCCAGGGTGGACGTGAAATGATTGACAGTGGGGGCGTGACCTGAAGTTAAAGGGGTGGAGGCTGGAGTTTGGTTCAGGGTGGAAGAGAAGGTTGTGGTGGCAGGAAGTAGAGGAGCAAAGATTGCAGGAGGATGGTCAGGCTCCCAAGCCGCACTGGGACACCTTCCATCTTGGGTCTCCGGGGCACGATGCCCCAAGACAGCATGGCCGGCACCATCTTGGACCATCATGGAAGGTCTGAGAAGGGCAAGTTTCAGGGGAGGTCCCATGTTAAGAGTTACCAATGGATCGAGTTTTTGATGCACTGCTTGCTGGTGAAGGGCCTCAAGGTGTGGAAAATGGGGAGCATGCAGGGCGTAACAGGGTCCCTTTTAATTGAAAGGTCATACAGCTTAACTCCCACTGAGTCCCAAAACTTGATGGTATGGATTTCATCAGCAGAAGCATCCAGAAAATTTTTAATGATCCACCTCACAATTGATTTTAATTCATTCTTTGAAAAGTTTTTGTCGTGATCAGTGAGAATCAAAGCATCCATATACACTTTTTTCTACTTTGGCCATCTGACCATTTTTCTCTTTCCCCACCTTTGGGGGAACCGCCACCAGAACGCCCCAAATCAGTTATGGGACTTGGCCCTGTATTTTAAAAACACAGTGGCAAAAAAGGCAATTAACCATATAGGAGAAATGATGTGCCCAAGCAGAACTTGGACAATTTAACATAATAAAAATAAAGGCTTATGGGGGAACTCTCAGGCTCACCCTGAGTTAAACAAATGATTCCCAGGGCTTGAAACTGATGTCTGGGTCTTTCAGTGTGAAATCTGGCAGTCTCGAAGTCACAGCTGGGCCAATTCCCACACCAATTCAAGTTAAAATTACACTAACTGGTAGTTTAATGATTCTTAAGCCCACTAATGTGTCCTAGAGTCTTAAGATTGTAGTATATGGTAGAGATGATTCATGCTATTAATGTATAAAATACTGTAAAATCCAAGCTATGTCTTTTGACCACGCCAGCCAGGAGCAGAGTCTTATTTTTATTCAGTTAGTTCCCGGACAACATTAAGATAATATCAAGTTTGTTAACGTATGAATGGAGCCTTCCTGAGCAATGATCACCAACTTCCCTGGAATGTAGGAGTGATCTTGCACCTCAAAGATTGCATCTACTACACTGATTACTGGCGCCACCCTTTACATGTGAATGCCAACGTCTCTGGAGTGCTCTGACAACATCTAGACACCTGGAACTGGACTTTTGTCTAACCCTGCACATGTATGGTCCCAGCTCTGCATATGAAGGGACACAAAGGAACATTCGGTCATCTCTGCCTCAGGCAGAATAAACTGTATAAAAGCTCACTGCGCGAAGCAGTCGGGGTGAACCAAGGGGGAGACTCTGACATTTTGGTGGTCAGATCCAGGTTCACCCAGCGCTGATCCCGGGGTTGACGCTGCCCTTGGCTGCGGTAGGTTTTTTTTTTCTGATCGAAATTCTGTTTCGCTGACAATCTAATAAATCATTGTTAAATTTTCTTATAAATTTGGCTCTCAGTTTGATCATTTATAATGAGATAAAGCTTCATAAGTGGATGAGCCAAATTAGCAACTAGCAGCTACCAGAAGGAAGAGATACTATCCTCTCCCCTCCTCTCACCTTGAGCTGGCATTGGCATTTGCAACTGCATTTAAATAAATTTAAAGCACCTTAATTTCTTTCTGTTCTGTTGAATGTTCCCACAAATATTCTGGCTTGTTTTCAAAACAGTGTGGTGTGGGGTGTTGGGTTTTTCTGTTGTTATTTTTTGTTGGGGTTTCTTGAGTTCTGCTGGGATAGTAAATTGCATCAACTTACTTTCAACTTGGACAAGTGCTGGTGTCAGCATCCTTGGTGACCTGCAGAGCTGTAGAGCTAAGGGAAAGGCTGAGAAGAGGATATTGCAGAAGGGGAGAAGGAAGTCTTCCATTTCTAGAAGGGCTGTTTGTTCATTTGACTCAGTTTTATCATAGTGCTGTATCCTTGTCCTTCATATGTTATAAATGTCCCCTTTAGCAAGCTGAAGGAGCGCAAGGAAGAGAGTGGTGGGATGCAAAATCCTGCTAATTAATTAACTGAAGAGATACATGTATCTGTGTCTCATACTAAGGTGTGAAGAAGATGTCAAAACTTGTATTAGCAAACAGAAGACATAATAACATTAAGAATGGAGCTCACCTGCTCTTGATTTATTAATAGCACTAGTGGAATTTGAGCTGATTTATCAACATGAGACTTAGTACTTCTATGCAAATAGTCCATAAATCGTTCATTAACAACACCTCATTGAAAGTTATGTTTTGTTGTATTTTTTTCTCAAACACTTTTAGGCACAGAAAATTGTTTTGATCTGCATTCACATGTAAAAAAGCTCTTTCTCCCTCTTCCTCTTACAGTATTTTGGGTTTGGGGTTGTTTTTTTTTTTAAGATTAAGGATATACCAGATTCATAAATACAATAGTATTAGTTTGAAACCATGGGTTTGTGGTGCCCATAAAGCATTAAAGGGCCATTTATGGGCAGTCTGAGGAGCTCTGGGAAAGCCTGGCATCCTGGGTCGCTTGAGTACTATTGTTCAGAATGGTGGTGGATTAAGGTTTTTCTTGACAGTTCCAGAGTAAGGAATTCTGCAGCTTAAAGGTGAAAAGTTGTCTATCTAATGTGACTCTGTTACCTCGCTTTGCATTTGGTGTCCCAGCAACCAGGTAGATGTGAGCTGGGAAAGCCCCACTCAGCCCCACTGGAGCTGGGAGTTATTTTAGTTCAGCTACTATCACACGCCTTCCTCCACGTACCTGTTCCAGGTCACCTGCCTGAAGCTGCAGCCTTCATTTTTGATCTGTATTTTCACCTACCCAGCCAGGTGTGATGTTTAATGTGTTTCTCAGGGCTTCTTTGCTAACCCATCATCAGGTCTATGCTTTTTTCTCCTCCTTTTCAAAAAGTACCACATGGCCTCACTAGTGGTCTCAGCTTCAGCTTTCCCACATGAATGTGCAGTACCTACTACAGGCACGTCCACACACCTAGTGCAGGATTTGCCTCTGGAGTAGGAGCCCGAGGAGGCACATTCCATGCTTACACACAGGGGGATGGGAAAGGGCTTCATGGTCTGGTGGCTTGCAGATCCTGAGGAGAGGAGGATGAACTGTGGCTTTGCATTGGGTTTTGTTGTTTTTTTTTTTTTTGTGAACAGAAAACATAATTTCTTCTCTGGACTGTGCCTCATGGAACAACAAACAAAAGAGGAAGCACCCAGTTAGAAATTATCGATACAAGGAAGGGAAATATTTATTGCCAAGCAGTTACATTTTTGGGGGAGAAAAGTGAGCAGAAGAAATAGAATGGCCAGTTCTGAATGGGTTTAAGAAGAAAACTGCAGATTTAGAAAAAGCTGTAGCCCAAGCATAAGATGTCTAAATGCACTAATTGAAACTAGAACTGTCTGCAAAGTGATGAAGGCCCTCACAGCAGACCAGAATTAGTAAAAGTACAAGCTAACAATACTAGGAGGGAAAGATTGCCTGGAGGGCTTTAATATCATAACTTTTAATACCTCAAGGCAAGCCAATGAGAAAGCTGTTCACATGAAGGGTGGACTGGAGTGCTCTTTCCAAAATATTATTTTTGGGCTGCTCACCTTTAGTGCCTGGTGATGTGGCTTCAGGGAAGAAGAGTGCAGGTTTATATAGCATGTGAATTCCTGAAACCGTACTGAGCTCTGGGAGATTTTTTTATGGTAACCAAAGCCAAGCCAGAGCTGCTAGTAAGAATGGTGTCTTCCAGGCACCATTCAGCAAAAATACTGGGGCATTTCAGTCAATTTAAGGTATTTCCATTCCTTGAGCACTTTGTTCTGCCTGCCTGACCCCGACCTAGATAATGGAAACACTCAGATTGCTTGCTCATGGTTGGACTGATATGCTTTATGTTATAAATGATCAATCGAGAGCCAAATTATCAAAAATGCAAAAAGATTTATTTATCTCTTTCCATGACCAAAATACGGTCCTCAAAACCACCACAGCCAAAGAGACAGCATCGAGCCCGGGATCGGCGCTGGGTGAACACAGATCCGACATCTGTCGCATCGGACCTCCCTCTGTTCACACATGCCTTTTCCAGTGAGGCTGTTTTATACAGTTTTTTATGCCTGAGGTAGAGGTGCCCCGATTTCCTTTGTAACCCCACATATGCATGAGAGTTTCTTTCACTGTGCAGGGCTGGACAATTGCTGTTTCCTGAGTAGTGGCAGGTGCTGATCTTGTCAGGGGAAGGTGGTATTCAGATGTATCTTTCTGGCGACTTCTGTTATCTCCATCGATGGTGTCAGTCATGGGATGATTACTCTTAAGTGTCTCCTGATTACCCCGGGAGGACGACAATCATCGCACTGGCCCCATCTATTCATAGGTAAACGGAGGTATTGTTCTCCTGCTGCCTTCAGGAATTTCGACATTCTGAAGCAGACATCTGTCCCTGGGTTGCTTGTGGTCAGAGACTCATTTGGATTTTACAATCTTAAAAAATACATTCTCTTTTTAAGCATGAATTATTTCATAACATATATTACACTTTACTACATTCTGCCCAGGAAAGCCTAACCATTCTGTTTTGGAGCTCAGTCCCTTGCTAGGATCTACTGGGAGCACTGGTGTGCCCTTCAGCATAGCAGGCTTTTATTCTGTATGTGTACCCTTATCTCCCATCCAAGCTCCTGTCAGCATTTTTAGAAACTGTTTGTGGAGCATGGTATATTTCTGGTATGTTACAAAAGGACATTGTAATTTCCTTTTTTTGGACTTTTGTGAGAAAAGGTGAGAATAAACATTCAGTATAATGCATAAAATTCATATACATATACTGTATATCAAGTACATATTCTGAGAAAGATAACTGTAACTGTGAAAGGAGTAAACCTGACAGCGGTGGAGACTTATCTTGCAAACTTGGAGTGCGGATCAAGTTCACATGGACTTCCTTTCAGGGAAAGGAAAAAGAGGTCTTGTATTTCAGATCAGAGGCAGTAAGGGAGGAATTAACTGTTGAGAAGGAAGATAGTTGGATACGTAGATGAAGCTCCTGGAACAGAATCCCAAATCACCTTGCATAACACTTTGGGAAAGTTGCCCATGATAATTCATGCACAGAAAACTCAGGAAGAATTGAAATAAAATCAAAAAAACTGTAATGTCTTAAGAACATAAGGTAAATTTATAAAACCTACAAAATATGTTTATTTAAACCACTTCATAAAATAATTTAGGGGAGTGCTTAATGCAGGCTAAAATAACCTTTAGTCAACAGGATGTAATTGGCACAATTTCTCTTTATTTTGACTATTTATACTGACAAGTAGGCTTTGTAAAGGAGTTTTCAATTACAGTAACCATAAAGCAGAAACTGGGAATGTGAGGAGAATCAAAGTTCTCACTTTGCCTAATTTGGACTACTGACAAGGGAGGTCATATTCCCCAGGCTTATTCCACAGCGGATGGAGGGAGGGCTGGGCTGGTAGCTTTCCATGAAGATCTAAATGTGAGAAACGACTGCCCAATTTTTAAAATTTTAAAAGGTTTAAAAGGACTAAATAAGGAAAAATTGTGTGCACACACACACACACACCTGCTAGTAACCACAAGGCTGGCTCATCTACAAAATGGCTGCTCTACCTTTTATACCCTTGGTGTTGCAACAGGTAACCCTAGCCCCTCCCAAAGTCCGTCTATTAACTCTTTGTCACTGTCCATTGGTGTAGACTGCTTTCTTGGAACTTGACTGGAGGTGAAGTCTTACCATGCCCCACCTCTTAATAACCAGCCTGTCCCTTCCCCCAAATGCCCGCACTACCAAGACCATCCCAGGATAACAATGCTGGGGGGGGGGAACACTTTGCAGTAACGTAACTATATATCTATAAAACTTCTCTTGACATACATATTATATTCATCCCTTAATTGTGAGAGCCAACCATCTCATTACTCCTCTATAACATAAATCTCACAGAAATTTAAACAGCTACCATAAATTTTCAGGCTTGATCTTTAAGAACAATCTAGATGAACTATTTATCGTCCCTGTATCAATGTAATTGTATGTCAGTGAATATTGCTGACCTAACAAGGTGATTAGAGAGTAAACTCTCTACTTACGTGGTAGTAATTGCGATCAGTTGGTTTTGTGTAACTGGATTATATGTTGCCAGACAAAAATATGCTGCAAACATTGTTTGCAAAAACCTGACCACTGATCTTTAAAAGTTTGATGATCTTGTTACCATAATCTGTCTCTTACTGGTTGTAGGTGAGTGTTGGAGGTTGGGGTTTTTTTCTGTTCTTTCTTTACCACCTGTAGAATTTTTCCCCATTGAGTTGCTAAGGAGGCACTGATGGCGGGACATGGAACTCGTTTGGTTTTTGGGAGTTTCTCTTGAGGGGAGGGGCAGGGGGCAGATTTACCGGGAGATTAGGGCTGGGGGAGGGGGCTGGGCGCAGCTCTCTCTGGCTGGGGTGAGGGGAGATAGGCTGCAGTCACTATAGGGAGAATCTGCCACAACTGTGAGGCTCCATTTCCTGCTGCCTTCTCCTACCAAGGACAATCAGACCTCCAGCTTGGGAAAGGAGTTTTGCTGCCACCACCATTAACCCAGCGGGGAACCTTTCTTCTGCTGCCGTGCCCCGCATACCCCTGCCCTGCTATGACACCCCGCAGGTTCCAGTTATTGCCGTAGAGTTTTGATACATTCTCATCCACTACCCCGGGATTTCTGCTCATCCTGCTGTTACAGCCTGCTGCTTCTGAGAGTCCTGCTAAGGGCACCGAGATCAGCTGCCCCAGGGGTTTGTGGAGCAAAGCCTCTCTTGCAGCCCTTCCCGTCTGGGCCCCGCCGCCATTGCCGCGCCCTCCCTGAGCCGGCGCCACAGCGCCCCCTGCAGCCCCGCGGGGATCCCCGCCCCCGCCCTGCCCAGCGGGAGCCGCCAGCGCCCCTGCCGGCCGTGCCCGGAACTGCACCGGAGCGGAGCGTGCCGCAGCCAAAGGCGGCGCCGGGCTCCTGCTTCTGTTGGTTACCGAGGCCGCAGCTGTTGTTGTTTGTTTGCTTTATTATACACACTAGTAGAGAACTGTTATTCCTGTTCCCATCTCTTTGCCCGAGAGCCCCTTAATTTCAAAATTCTAATAATTCGGAGGCAGGGGGTTTACATTCTCCATTCCAAGGGAGGCTTTTCTGCCTTTCCTAGAAGACACCTGTCTTGTAACATAAGCCAGTGAGTAAATAACAAATGGCTGAAGGTTTTCTTCGGTTTCCATAAGAGTTCTTTGGATCTTTTTCAACTGAGAAAAGTCTAGGGGAAGGAAAAAGTGCCAGAAATACAAAGCTGGTGCTGTCTTTGAGGAATCTCTTACCTGTCTGGATCAATCTGCATGCTGATCTGTGGCACTCAAAACATTTAACTTGGCGTGGCTTCAGCACTTGGTGACAGGCAGGGACAGCATGGCCCCCTCCCTTGGCGGGACCTCTGAAAAGAGACCTGCTGCTCAGGACGGAAGAAAGGAGACTCTAGCAGAGTACAAATAAAACTCAAAAATGCTGACTTTCATTTTCAAGCACTCAGGCAAACATCCAGGTTCTCGGGTCCTACTGGGGACCTAGAAGTGGCACAGAAATGCAAGTTGTGCTGCAGAGTTTTTGCCAGTGTTTGTGCAGCTTCTGGTCAAAATCCCAGCTTTCTGGAGGCACAGCGCTGACAAAAACATGGCTAAACTCTCTGTGATCAATCTAAGCAAGAAATAGATTCTTGGCGGGAGATGCTGAATCAGATCTTAAGTAGAACATGGCAAATGTTACAATGAAACAGGAAAGAAGTCGTTACTCTTATTCCTGGGAAACTGGGATGGAGGGACCTGGCCAGAACTGTATCGCTGTTGCTTAAGCTGGTAGGTGTGCTCTCAACATTATGTCAGCTACCCCATGAAGGATAAAGGGAAAAGTGTAAATTGCTTATTTACCACTTAGCAAGAAATTAATTATTTGGAAAAGAATTGCAATTAAAAAAGACCCTGGTATGGGGGTAAAGGCAGGAGCTTTGAAGTCTGGCTGTGATTATAAGTTATGCATACTTGTGGTTGGGGGATTCTTTCTATCTATTGTGTTTCCGAAGTTCAATTTTTTACAAGACAGCTATATTTAATTTTAAAAGGAAGATGTTCTAAATGCCTAAGCACATGTCAGTCTCCTCATTTAAAACTGGATCTTAAAAAATTTGTATTAATATAGAACAGTCAACTTGGACTGCTGGAGTTTTGGATTCTGCCTTTGTTAATTTAAAACAAGGGACCAAATGGGAAAACAAGCTAGAAATGTGGGATTCTAGCTGAGGTTCTGAGTGAGCCCGCTCCCTCTTTTCTTCAGTCAGGAGAAAGGATTTATATTTGTTCCTCTATGACATTTGAGGGCAGATGGATATACAGGCAGAATTTCACATCTAACCTGGTAGATGAATATACAGAATTTGATTTTTTTGTTTTGTTTTATTTGACTTGAAAGTGCTGTAGCAAAATTTTCCCAATGCAAGTCAATAAATTTCTTCCATCCTTCTAGAAAATGCTCTGGGGGCTGAACTTCTGTTAAAAGCTTCCAATTTTTGCACATACTGACAACAGAATTTTCTATCCTACCTTTCTTCCCTTTCCCAAGCTAAGGAAAGGATAAGAAACCATTCATAGTGAAAAACTCTGGGCTTTTGTGTTCTAGGGAAATGCAGATGATGAAGTACTTGATCAGTGGAAGGCCAGGAAAGAAGGAAGAGATGAAAAGCCTCTGTGTTTGCTGCTTGCATAGATGGCAGATATATCAGCATTTGCAGCTGCAGAAGAAAATCACAGAACTGTCTCAAAACCTTCATATAAGGCAATATGGATTAGTGAGGACTAGATCTCAATTAAAAATGACATTGAACTAAGTTCTTTTTCTGGAAGGTGAAGATTTGTTCTTCAAAAAATCTGGAATGGATGGAGAGTTTTGTTTTGCTTCCTTAGCTGGTAATCAGGGATAGTCCTAGACTGCCTCCCCAGGTCGTGCTGGCAAGACACCCACCCAAGAGAGTGGATGAGAGTATCCAGCATGCTGTGGGAGAGCAGAGAGCTCGCATACTTGTAATGGCCAGCAAGTAGATCCAGCCCCTGGAGCTTCCATTACACACAGTAAAGAGGAAATTTCGCAGGGACTCACCATTTGGGGGGTTCATAGTTCTGTTTTACTTGGTACGCTCTGTGTAACTCAGGCTGTACCTCCTTTTCACCAGCTATAAAATAGCAAAGATATTTCATGTTACAAGATACTCCATCTTAGGGAGTTATGTAAATGTACAAATGACTGAAGTATTGTAGGGATTCAGAGATATCAGGGTGATAAAGGTGAAAAATAAGGAAATGCATTACCATAAATCAATGTTTCTTGTATGTGCTATGTTCACAGAAATAATTTGGCTAAAATTGATTGTTCCGTTGTCTGAAACTAGAATCTTCTCATTATTAAACCATACTTCACCATTTTACAACAGGATTGGTTACGTGTTTCTCCTTTGGAGAAGACATCAAATGTTTTGCAAAGGCGTGTTACCTTGGCTCATGCGCTGTGCACTGTGGAGCCTTATGGACAAGGAAGATCTCTTGAGATTAAAATAAAATGATCCTAAAAACATATGCAACCTTTAAATGCACTTTAAAATGTATTTCTCCTGTCTTCAGAGTCCATAAATAGAATGGAAATCCAAGCAATGAACATTTCTTACCAACAACATTTAAAGACAGCATGTTCTCTTAAGTAAGCAACATGTTTTCAATAAATTGTTTCAAGCTGCACAAATGTGTTTGCCAATCCTCAAAGCAATCATTTGCAGTTAGTTTTTTGGATTATATTAAGATTAATGATAAAATAACACTGAAAAAATTTTAAAATAATCTTAGGGATTTAATATAAATCCATAAATACAAGGAAATTCTGAGTTAGGACAATGTTGAGGAATAGTACGTGACCAGAGTCACAGACTTGGTCCAGGTGTCTGAAGCTAGGAAAATAATGAGCTCTGCTAACGAGTTATGATTATGGCAAGGCCGCTGTGCCCTTGAGCAGAGATATAGTGGCTGAAAACAGCCTGAGAAGAAGAAAGTTTAACTTTTAAGGTATGTAAACACAAGGTGGAGCTAACATTTACAGAATAACCAATAGGTTCCTTAAGTTACAGAATATGCATTAGCTTATTAGTTACTGTGTAAAAGTCTGATACTCTGATAAATAAATAAATTGCTGTTCCCTCATATTGAGGGTTCCAAGTCTTCCCTCACCGATGTAACAGGACAACCAGAGTGTATTTAACTTAGTCTTGTTTTGCTCCCAACTACTATACATAGAATCCCTCATTAAGAGAGGGAGGTTAAGCACACTCGATAAAAGGACAAATCATATGTGTTATTTGCAAGAGCTGTAAGCACAGCAGCACTCAGAGGATATAGTGTTTGTCTTAATTACAAGTGGTTCTGTGTGTTCGTCATAACATCTCAACAGTTTTAAAGAAAATATTGTTTTATTTCCTCTGCTTGTTTTTTAATACTGTGTGATTAATATTACATGTAGTTGTCATCAACTTTTCCAGTGCCCAAGTTCCCAGTATAATAATGATCTCTGTAGCTAACTTCCAAAATAAAAGGTATTAATTGCTCCATAATACATCCCAATGAAAGGTTTGATCTAATGAAATCATTGTCATTGTATCTATATAACATCTTTGCTATACAAATATCTGCCCTATCTACTGTGCTGTGGGTATACTTTTTCAAGATAGGACATACAAATAATTTCATGATTTTTTTTCATACAAACAAACAAGAGAAAATCTCAGAAAGACCAAACTGGTATTGAAATAGGTCTGATCAAAGACTTTTTGGGAAATGAGTATGCCTATTTGCCTCATTTAATCTTGGTGGGTAACTTTATAGAAATACTGTGCTAAGAGCATATTACTGTCAGCCCTTGGTCAGGAAGTCCCTTTCCCATCCTAGCTGCAGTCCCCCATGTAATGCAAGGTCACATAGGGGCTGTGGCTGATCACTTTTTTTTCACCATGATTTTCACAGGCAGTCTTTACCTTGTACATTCCCCATTCTTGGAATACCTGACTCTGAGATCTGAAACAGGTTTGCAGGAGTCAGAGAACACACAGCTACAGCTGTGTCAAGCCACATACTCAGAAAAACTAAAAAATAAAGTGAAAAATTAAATTTTGCTTCTTGGCTGGATGCCCAAAAACCAGTAGATGTATTTGGCTTTAAACTTCACATATCTCCAATACAAATCTGTATAATGGGATAATAATACTCACTTTGCATAGGTTTTATACTGTTGAGGTTTTTACAAATGAGAGTTTTTATGCCAAATTTCTTAAGCTTGTGAAAAATTCAAATAAAATTCAACTGTGTAATTGTACTGACAGCAGCAGGATTTATCAGCAGGCTTGAGACTTTAAATCAGCTGCATCCACATACAACCCAGTCTGGAGGAACAATTATTCATGGCTTTGGGTTGGAAACCTTCCTGCCACAGAAAACCTTGTGAAGTCCAGAGTGCTCATTGCAGGCAGCATCTCTGAAGAGTGATATTCCAAAGTTCTGGACAGTCTCTACTGAACATGTGCAAACAACTGTTTTTCCAGACTTTTTTGCATCACTTTTTTGCTCTTGATTTTCAAACAGCAGTCCCTTAATTCCCCATTCACCCTAAATCGTTGTTCCCTACTTAGAGCTATGTGTTGGCCACTGTTTTCCTATGGAAGATTTAGTGTCAGGAAAACAGCATCTCTCTTTTCAGCTGTATTCTTGGAAATTAGTAAGGGTTTTGGCAGAAAATTTTATTTAAGGAAAAAGAAACAACAACTGAAGAAGCCTAAAGAGATGAATGAAATCTGGTCACAGAGTCAAAACCAACAAATTACAGACAATACAAAATGGAGTTTTTAACGAGAAGGCTTAGGCAGCTAACCTAATAATGATCCTAATATATTAGTCTGTAATTATATCATTTCCTTCTGAGGTGGCCAAGGAATAAATCCCTGTAAATATATGATTTTGTGACGCCAGTGATGAGATATCTTGCACAAGTCATTGCCTGAGGTCCAAAGCTGTATAGAAATACAAACTGCGTTGTGCAAGCTGGAAGATGGGGGAGAAGGGGTGGGGATGGAGGAGAGAGCAAATTCTCTTTTTCAGTGGCTGTGAAATTTTGGTTCAGCTTAGGTCTTTTGGGAAGCTGTGATACCTGATCAGACCTAAAGAACAGCATTTAGTCAGCTCAGACCTATGTGAACACACATCTTTTCAAGGGATCTGGGGGGGAGAAATTTGGGCTGATGATGCTTGGCAATTTCTTCTACTTCGTCACTTTGACACAGGATGTATGTGGAAATGATAATCCCCATTGTAAATCTTCTCCTGTTATTAATATACTAGTTCATTTCTACGTGAGCAGTGCATGTCAGAATTCAGCCCTGTTCTTTATGCTGGCTTGTGACTGGGTCTTCAGACCAAAAAAACCCCAGGAAATAACATGCAAAAACGAGATCATTAGATGAAATATATTTAGGAAGTGCTGAAATGCTCAAAAACTATTGAGGTTGTTGTGAGCATCCCTAATAAGTCCTCTTGTGTTGTGCGCATTATGGTACTTTCTTCAGGGGCATGATTATTATCCTACCTGCAGCTTTCCTTCATATGAAGGAATCAGAGGTTCTGTGTAGGCTTCAGGTGGTGGGTAATAAGTAAGTCACTGGCAAAATTGGGAAGACTAAATATCTTACAGCTATTGAGCTCCCTGAACAGGCAATTCTGGACCAAGGGGCAGACTCAGCTGTAAAAGAATAATTTATATCCACAAAACTAATAAATTTACCCCAAAGCCTGCATGGAAGAGGGCTGAACAGCAGTTGTGTAGGCAATCTAAGTGTTGGCAATAATGGGGTTTGAGAGAGTTTGATATTTGTTGTCTTCATTCTGTGGGTGGGTCCTGCACAATTGCTTGTGTGTCATTAACATTGCAGAAATGAATAACCATTCAAAAGACCTTTCCTATGCATGTTGTGTTCTTTAGTCCATGAGGATTAACTCCTTTCTAGGCACAGCTTCAAAAGTGAAAATTATGTACTATTAAAATAGCACATTTTAGAGCTTCATATTTTCACTTAGATCTTAATCAAGCTATTATTGTTATTAAAATATTCTCATGTGAATTCAGATTTCATAAATATGGAACTTTTTATTTGAGCTCCTTTTGCATGCAAAGCAAGTTAGAAATGTGCACACAGCCTCTAAGGGGACTTAGTGGTTCCCATAATATTTGCTCACAGTTCTTTTAGTGACTCAGCTGGAGACCCCAGTGATCTCTGATGTCTTCGTCACATTTATTTCTCTGACATCTCATAAAGTTCCAAATGCAAAAAGTCTCTTGCTAACTATTCTACACACAATCTTCTCAAGATTGTCAGAAAGATAGTACATTAAAAATCTGAATTAAATTGACAGCATAAAATTAAATAGCTTGGGATAAACCTCCTATTGTATGCTTAAGTTCCCTCTTTCTGTGGCTAAGTATTACAACAGTCTCTCAAGAGGGATGAATTGTGCCTTTTAGCATCTTTTTTTCCTTTTGTTTTGTTAGTTTAAAACCATTTTTAGTGTTTACCTAGCATATCTAGAATTTTTTCATGAAGCTTTATAATAACCCTATGTTCACAAACCCAGAAATCCTGTACTGTGCAAAGCTGTGCAGACACAGACACATAGCAACCTTTTAACCTAAGCTAAAATAGAAAAAACCATCTCCCCCCGTTCTGCTCTTAGGCATCCCTTCTCTTCGGCATTCATTTTGCCCTTGACCCTTGGTTCCATTAAAGCACATTTTTTATGAATGAGCCTGCAATATCTAATGTATTCAGGACATTATATATCAGGCAATAAACCAAAGGAGAAAGCTGCAATCACTAGGGTTTTCTCTTTGAGGTGTTCCAGTTGCCTTCTGCCATCCAACAGCCTTCCACTACTACAAACCATAGCTAAATATTCTCTTGTGTTAATGTTTGGTTTTCCCTTATCTGTCCCAATTACCTTTTCTCTGTTTTCGCTGAAGCGCCTTCTCATTTTCTTTCCTTTTTTCTTTTTTTTTTTAAAGCAATACTACTTCTAGCTAGCATAACAAGTAACAGACTCATGGGATGGGTCAGATTGGAAGGAACCACCCTAAACCCAGTTTTAGTTCCACTTACACCTTTTGAATCTGACATAACTGACTCCTGATTTATAGGGATGCAATGGAGAATGGAAATGAGCCAGTAGCCGAGTTCCCCTTGCAGGAGCTGTAATGTGTGATGCCAGTCGGCTGCAGGGTTTCTTTTGGCAGAGACTTTTACAGCTGCAGAGTTGCTGGATATATCCCATTCACTGAAAGAAATCACTAAAAAAATCACACAACTAGCTCATTGGGATTGTTCTTTAAGCAAAATTAAAATGCTAGAATAACTACAAAATACTGATTTTGCTGACTGAATGTAAAATAACATTAGGAGATAGTTGAGGAAGATAGGCACTACGATAATAAAAAGAACCAATATACTGAATTGGCTGGGACGGAGTTAATCTTCTTTGTGGTAGCTTCCTAGTGCTGTCTTTTGGATTTGTGACCTAAACAGTGTTGATAATACCCCCATGTTTTAGCTATCACTGAGCAGAGCTTACATAGTGTTGAGGGTTTCTGTTTCTCATGCTGCCCCACCAGTGGCTGCAGGGAACTGGGAGCTGGGAGGGGACTCAGCTGGGACACAGGATGTGGCCAACAATAACACCTGGGAGAAAGGAGGAGCAAGGCAGAACTTTGGGGATAAGGTGTTTGCCTTCCCGAGTAACAACTACCCGTGATGGAGCCCTGCTTTCCCAGTGGGGGCTGCACACCTGCTTGTCCACAGGAAGTGGTAAATGAGTTCCATATTTTTGCTCTATTAACTCACACAGCTTTTGTTTTACCTGTTAATTTGTCTTTATAAAAAAACACAGGTTTTCCAACTTTTGCCCTTCCCATTCCACCCTGTCCCACCTGAGGAGAAGTGAGCAAGGGGATGAGTGGAACTGATATCTTTAAGGATGGAGACTCCACATGCTCCCTGGTCCATCTATAATTTTGCTTGGAAATAGTTAATTAAAAAGTTGGGAATACTAGATACTTGAACATACTCCCCCCCCCAGAAATTTAGGTAACATTGCTTTCTATTTTTCTAAACAAAATTCCCACCTTAAACTTGCTTTCAGTAGATGAAACCTTTTAGACTAATTATAGCTGACTTTGAAAGCATACATTACATGTGAAATGTTGTTGTCTTATTCACTTGCTCTAATCAAGCTGTTCTAGAATATTTTTTTCTTCATTTTCTCTATTTCTGTCTTCAGTGAACTTGAAAGCATAATGGCCCAAACTCTGTTCTGTCATGCATGATTGGTGCCACTAAAATTAGGTCTTTTTTCAGTGATCTTCACAGGGGCTTTGGTCCAGTTTCCCAGCAGTGCTGCAGAAGTCATGCACCTGCTTCCATCTCTGGTGCATCACAAACTCAGGTATAAGTGTTCCATGGAGAGCAAAAATACAACTATTATTACTTTTTAAATCAAAACAAAAAAAGTATTTCTTCTCTTTGACAGATACTGTATTGGCAGGGTGCCCCGATGAAGGAATGATGAATCTGACTCCATGTTATCAGAAGGCTAATTTATTATTTTATGATACTAAATTGTATTAAAGAATACTAAACTAAACTATACTAAAGAATACAGGAAGGATACTTACAGAATGCTAAAAAGATAATTATGAAAACTTGTGACTCTCTCCAGAGTCCCGACACAGCTTGGCACTGATTGGCCATTGAGTCAAAACAATTCACCAGAAACCAATGAAACAATCACCTCTTAGTAAACAATATCCAAACACATTCCACATGAGCAAAACAGAGGAGAAGCAAATGAGATAATTATTGTTTTCCTTTTTCTTTGAGGCTTCTCAGCTTCCCAGGAGAAAAATCCTGGGCAAAGGGATTTTTCAGAAAATGTGGATGCCACAGACAGAAAAATGCCTCCCAGATTAAAATGTGGTTGAACAACTTTGCTTGTAAAACCAGTAATATGGTTATGGAATATTTTGCCTATGAATATTGAATTGGAACACATACTTATTAGCCATAAAGTTGATTTTGCTAAATTACAGAATCACGGAATCACAGAATTTCTGGGTTGGAAGAGACCTTTAAGATCATCGAGTCCAACCCATCTTCTAACACCTCAACTAGATCATGGCACCAAGTGCCAGATCCAGTCTTTTTTTAAACACATCGAGGGATGGTGACTCCACCACCTCCCTGGGTAGATGATTCCAGTATTTGATCACTCTTTCTGTGAAAAACTTCCTCCTTAATTCTAGACTGTATCTCCCTTGGCGCAGCTTGAGACTGTGTCCCCTTGTCCTGTCTGTTGTTGCCCGGAGAAAGAGACCGACCCCCAGCTCACCACAGCCACTCTTCAGGAAGTTGAAGAGAGTGATAAGGTCACCTCTGAGTCTCCTTTTCTCCAGGCTGAACAACCCCAGCTCCCTCAGTCGTTCTTCATACGGCTTGTGTTCCAAGCCCCTCACCAGCCTCGTTGCTCTTCTTTGGACACGCTCAAGCATCTCAACGTCCCTCCTAAACTGAGGGGCCCAGAATTGGACGCAATACTCAAGGTGTGGCCTCACCAGTGCCGAGTACAGGGGAAGAATGACCTCCCTGCTCCTGCTGGCCACACCATTCCTGATACTGGCCAGGATGCCATTGGCCTTCTTGGCCACCTGGGCACACTGCTGGCTCATGTTCAGCCAGCTGTCAACCAGCACCCCCAGGTCCCTTTCTGCCTGGGCACTGTCCAGCCACACCGTCCCCAGCCTGGAGCATTGCAGGGGTTATTGTGGCCAAAGTGCAGGACTCGGCACTTGGACTTCTTGAACTTCATCCCATTAGATTCTGCCCATCCATCCAACCGTTCCAAGTCCCTCTGCAAAGCCCTCTGTCCCCCTAATAGATCGACACACGCTCCCAGCTTAGTGTCATCTGCGAATTTGCTAATGAAAGACTCTAAACCCTCATCCATGTCATCGATAAAAATATTACAGAACTGGCCCCAGCACAGACCCCTGAGGGACACCACTGGTGACTGGCTGCCAGCTGGATGCAGCACCATTCACCAGCACACTCTGGGCCCGGCCATGCAGCCAGTTCCTAACCCAGCAAAGAGTGCTCCTGTCCAAGCCACGGGCTGCCAGCTTGTCTAGGAGTATGCTGTGGGAGACAGTGTCAAAGGCCTTGCTGAAATCCAAATAAACAACAACTACAGCCTTTCCTGCATCCACTAGGTGGGTTACCTGGCCATAAAAGGTGACCAGGTTGGTTAAACATGACCTACCCCTCCTAAACCCATGATGACTGGGTCTGATACCCTGGCCATCCTGTAAATTCTTTGTGATGGCACTTAATATAAACTGTTCCATTATTTTGCCAGGTACTGAGGTCAGGCTGACTGGTCTATAATTACCAGGATCTTTCTTTGCACCCTTTTTGTGAATGGGTATCACATTGGCCAGTTTCCAGTCATCCGGAACCTCACCAGTGAACCAGGACTGTTGGTAAATGATGGAGAGTGGCTTTGCAAGCTCATTTGCCAGCTCTCTCATTACCCTGGGGTGGATCCTTTCTGGTCCAATAGATTTATGAACATCCAAGCATTTCAGTAGTTCTTTGACTGCCTCCTCTTGGATAATGGGGGGACCATTCTGCTCCCTGACACCATGAACCAGCCCAGGCGGGCAGGTGTCTTAAGGGCACGTCATCTTCTCACTAAAAACTGAGGCAAAGTAGGCATTAAGCACTTCTGCCTTCTCCTCGTCTCCAGATACTAGGTTCCCTCCCTTGTCTGATAAAGAACAAAGGCTGGTCTTACCCTTCCTTCTAGCATTAATGTATTTGTAAAAACATTTTTTATTATCCTTTACAGAAGTTGCCATTCTAAATTCAAACTGAGCTTTGGCCTCCCTAATTTTTTTTCTGCATACTCTAGCAGCCTTCTTGAATACTTCCTTAGAGACCTGACCCTCCTTCCAATGCTGATACATCCTCTTTTTATTCCTAAGTTCCTCCAAAACCTCCTTGCCCAGCCAGGCTGGATGTTTACCCTGTTGACTGATCTTTCAGCACTCAGGGACAGTCTGTTCCTGTGCCCTCAAGATCTCTGTTTTGAGGCATGCCCAGCTTTCCTGAACTCCTTTGTTTTTAAGGGCTGCTTCCCAAGGGACTCTCTGAATAAGTCTCCTAAACAGGCCAAAGTCTGCCCTCCGGAAGTCTAATGCAAGAGTCTTACTGGTGCTCCTCCTGACTTCACCAAATATTGAGAACTCTATTATTTCATGATCACTCTGCCCCAAGCGACCTCCAACCACCACATCTCCCACCAGCCCATCTCTATTTGCAAACAGCAGATCTAACATAGTCCCTCCCCTGGTGGGTTCACCCACCAGCTGTGACAAAAAGTTGTCCTCCATACATTCTAGGAATTTCCTGGACTGACTCTTTACTGCTGTATTAAGTTCCCAGCAGATGTCTGGTAGGTTGAAGTCACCCACAAGAACAAGGGCTGATGATCTTGAAACATTATCTAGCTGCTTATAGAATAAGTCATCTACCTCTGCTTCCTGGTTGGGTGGACGATAACAGACTCCCAGTAGGGATGTCAGCCTTGTTGGCCTTCCCCTTAATTCTTACCCATAGACATTCAACTCCATCTTCCTTTGTTTCAATTTCTACGGCATCGAAAATCTGCTTAATATAAAGGGCAACCCCTCCACCTCTTCTTCCTTTCCTGTCTCTTCTGAAGAGCTTGTATCCATCCAGTGCAGTACTCCAGCTATGTGAGTCATCCCACCGTGTTTCCGTGATGGCAACTACATCATAGCTCTGCAGTTGCACCATGGCCTCCAGCTCTTCTTGTTTGTTGCCCAAGCTGTGTGCATTGGTATACACGCACCTCAGCTGGGCTACTGACTTCACCCCTAACTTAGCCTTTCACTAAATTACACCACTGCAGCACTCCCAACACCCTTTTTACGGTGAGGGTCCTGTTATGCCATCACCAGAGGAAGATGCCTACCCTGCCCCTCCTAAATAATCCTTAGTGCTCTATAAAATAAACAAAAACAGGAAGGCCTTTGAGGATGTAAAATAAATATTTTAAACAAGAAATATGGCTTACGATGGCCCAATAGATTTGGATCCAGATTTTCTAAAATTCAGAATTGTTTCAGAGCTGAGTGCTTACCCCACAGCTACTTCTAATTTGGAAATTTTTCTCCTATGTTTTTTTTTCTCTCAACATTGTCTTAAATATCTTTAGTAATTTTAAACTATGCATTGCCTGCTCTACCAGCAATTTTCCCTTTGCACATATTCCATTAATAACTTCTACTTAAAGTAATAAAGTAAAAAAAGCAATAAATTCAAGCTTTCTTTCTCTCTTTCTCCCACTGCGCAGTCCACTCCCTTGCACCGAGTTCAGCTCTCAGTCCAGACCACCCACATCATGAATGAACGCTCTGATCTTGCCCTCCAACAACCTGGAACTGGATAACTGCCTTTTAAAGTAGACTACACCCTCTTTTACTTCCTGATATCTCAGGTGTATTTTTCAGTACTTTAAGACTCTGCAGACAAGACTAATATCCACTCTGCTGCTGTAATTACATCCAATGTTTACTACTGAGGGGAAAAGAAAAAATACAGGATAAAAGCTAACAGCAGACAAAATTTTCACTAAACTCAAATTACACCTCATTATACATTTCTGCACAACACGAAAGTCAAGCTTTTAATAGGGAACATGAGGAATTAGGCTTGCAAAACTTTAATTCCTGCAGAATTAAGCCTGCAGAAATTTGGGGGTACATAACCTCTTGGCTCAGAACACTTGGATGTTACTGGTTGATGTTTGAGAAGAAAGTGTTTCCTTCAATCTGCAAAAACATCCTGACTTTCAGTGATTTAGGCCTCAAAAATCTGTTCTGAAGAACTGACATCTCTCAGGGGCTGTTGTCACTCACACCTCTCTTAGATGCTGATCAAGAACCCTCATTCTTAGGGCTTCTGCTCTGAGAGAGGTAATGCTGAAGACATTGACAATGTTGGCATGAGAGACCTGAGCAGCTTTGCCAGGATCAGTAAAATGTCTCTCTGTCTCACAGGGTTGTAGTCTGTCTAATTTCCCCACTCCTAGGCATACCCACTGGAGATCAAGAAGCAAGCTAGAATGATACAACTATGATATAATTATCAAAAGATCCCTGGAAGGTCCATTCCCATCTGCCTAATATCTTCAGGGATGAGCATTAAGAAGAAAATTACCTGTGCTCTGGGAAACAAAGAATTGTAATCTGCTGGGAGTGGGCCTGGCTTCAGCCAGCAAGAAGGGTCCTGTTCAAGGAACCACAAACTCAAAAAAAAAATGGCAATGATCCAGGGAAATACCATTACAAGTTGCTACCTAAAAGCTTTTGTTCCTAGACACTGTCACAGCATCATCTGCCATATCTCTACTTTCAACCTATGTGACGCTCAGAGAAAACAGCAGATTATTTTAGAAAGTAGTTTCTTCAGGTGCAGTGCAGAAGGGAGAGGATTAAGGAAAATAAAGTGCTGATAAAGACAACAGATGTGAAATGCTGACCAACGTCTCACTACATAAATAAAAGATCATTTATTGTAAAGATGGCCTTAATCTTGGAGTCAAAATTCAGCCACAGTGTAACCTCAGTCATTCACCAAAAGGATTTGTTTGGCTTTTATTTTTTAAATGTTCTCATCTTGTTTCTGGAAAAAGATGTGATAACGGATTTGCAATGGACCTGACCTACATTCTTCAAGTTTATAAGGGCCCAGCCTAGTCTACATTCACATTCCAATGTCTCTTCCTGGAAAAACAGAGGCACTTTCCAGATGTGTTTGATGTACTTCTGCAATGTAAATTCTGTGCCAGGGTTTCTTAATCACAGGCATTAGTTTTTATTTTATTTGGGATTTTGCCTTCCAGTAAACTCATCTTTCCACAGTGACAAAGCCACTACAAGGTGCAAACTGGAAGAAGCCCATTGAGGTCGATTCTCTGACAGGATGGGAGGAGTCAGTCCTCACTGCATTTGCATCTGCAGGAGATATGGGCTCAGAGGATTGCAGACCACCATCAGCCAAAGGAAGGGAGGAGGGAGAAACACAAACTTGGAATTTTCCAAAGTATTCCTTCATTGTATCCTGGCTTATCTGTTTTGTCTTTCATATTAAAAACTCCATATTTTTATTATCGGTTTTAAAGGAAAATTCAGCTCCCCTTACAGTCAAGCATTTAGAACATATGTTAGCTATTCATAAGACTATTATTTTAAATTTGTTCCTGTCATTATTCATGCAGGAGCCTAAACAGTATTTAAAAATGGTTTAATACAATTTTTGCTAATAAGTCTAAAAACATAACCTGTTTTCCCAGACTAGATAGATGCTTATCACAACACTCCATTTTAAGCTGCATTCCACTGCTTGCAAGAGAAGTATTTTGTCCTTTGGAAAAGATCTCTTAAGAAGGGAGAAATTAAAAAATGCTGGCCTCATCAATGTTTACATCCAGAACACTTCTCTTTGCTTAATGGTTGCCAAGAGCTTATATCCACTAAGAATATAGACACTTACACAGGCTCAGTTTGCTTACACAGATCTGTACATTTTGAGATTCCCCACAGTTACCTACAGAATGACTCTCCTACGTGACCACGCATGTAAATGGAAGGAAACATATTATCAAGCAAACTTTATTAGATTAAGTGGCTACTGAGCGGGGAGCAGGGGGGGGAAGGGGGAATCAAAACATTTCTAAAGTAATAAAAATTAATTTAGGCTACTGGATGTAAATTTGACAGCACATACTCCCTTGCTTCTCTTTATGGTGGGACCCTTGCTCAGATGTCAAACTGAGACGAGTCTGGAGATAAAATATTGTGAAAATGATGCCTTGCGAGGCTACCTGCAACAGATGCTAGACAGTGTTAAAGGAATAAAGTAAGTATTTGTTAAAAGGCCTTCAAAGGATACACCTTGGGCAGTACAAGAGCCTGGCCAAGGCTACACCCAAGATGGACAACAGGTCCATCTTTAAGAGTTTTCACACTTTTATAAGTTTTGGTCCATTTAAATATTAACTATCCAATTACAGCTTCAGGTTATGAAGTCCCATCCTCCCAGATTGCTCTCCTCAATTCATTGTTGTTTATATTTTTTTGGGCCCTTGGTTCTCTGTCCCTTCTTGGCTGGAATTGTTTTGTCTAACTTAACTGTGAAAAGAACTTGCTAACACTTGATATGAAGTTCAGAGTTATATACTAATGCAGTACAAAATCTGCAAAATATGAAAGCTAAAACTGAAGGCATCAATAACATAGTGGCTTCCTTTCTAATAACTGCTAATTCATATTCTCTACATTCACATTCAGATATATTTTCCATAAGTGTTTGTTTTTCCCCTCATGTCCTTCAGACTTCCCTTATGTACTTCTGCTATGTCAGCTGCACAAAGATTTCTGGTTATAAGCATCATCAAACAAACTGCTTTCACTTCTCCTCCAGTTGCCCCCTCCCACCTTGCTATGACAAATTTCTTACAGTTGTTCCATATAGTTATTGCCACATCTAAAACAACAAAAGTATATGTCTGTGGCTGCTCAGGTTTGAAATGGTCTACTTTTTTCTAGCACTGTTGCTAACATTAGTGTTCTTTATTTTACTAACCAGAAGGCACACAAGGATATTTGTCTGCACCACATTTTAGGTTATCCAATTTTCTTCCTTTGAACAGCATTAGCTTCTTGTAATTCACATTCATCAGGCTCTGTGGAAAAAGTAAGCCTTTTGTCAGGGATTTTGAGATGTCATGTTTTTATTTTAACTTTAATTTTTGTAAGGGGAACTAGCTGAACATGTTGTTTTTCTGCAGTTTCTTTGGAACATAATCCTTGGCTGGCCATATATGACTCCAAAGCAGATGAATCTGCTATTGATAGTGACTTTTTGCTTGCCTTCTACTTCTATTTAGAATAACTCATTTGAATTTTGGTTTTACTGGGTTCAGACATGGCTCCTTGCTATCTGATTTTATTGACTCAAGTATTTGTTGTGTTTTGCAGGGAAAGACAAAATAAAAGAGCACGATATTTTATGGTCATAATTTGTCCCCTTGTCAGCTACTGATAGTGGAGAAGGGACGAGCTCAGGGAGACTCTTGGGCATTGTGTTTTCTGAGGACAATGCTGAACAACCCCTTGCTTCAGACCCCTCAGTAGTGCTCCCTACCCCTTTTGGTGATACATTTGCTGTTGTAGAGCAGTAATTTGCTTATACTCAGGGGTGGTAGTTTGGGTTCTATTCTTCACTCCATCCTGCGCATGGGTCACTCCCCTGTACAGAAATTTGCATGCAGTATCAAAGAATTCATGCAATTGTTACTACTCCTCTGCTCATATCTCCTCAGGGAGAGCATCTTCTCTCATCCGACAGGTTCACCAGTCCCCAGACACCTACACAGCTGCACAGGACCAGGAACAATTTTTTATTTACAGTTCACAGCAAACTTTCTGATATGTTTTCTCTGCCTGGTGCTTTTCCAGGCTTGCTTCTCAGAGGAGAAGAACCTGTTTGGAGGCTCTTGAGGCTGGCTCGAGAGGTGCTCCTCTTGGGAACTGAGCAACCACAATCTGTCCTTGTGATCCAGTGTGCAGTTTCCATCAGGGAACATCAGACTCAATGCCCTTACCACTTCCTTCCTCCTTCAAGGAACAGGTGTCTGCCCTCCAGATCCAAACTTTTTCTACTGCCTTCCTATATCATTAATGTTTCTGTTGAGGCCATCAAAGTGACATCTCTGCAGCATCTCCAACTCTCCAATAGGATTTTAACACTAACTGGGTTCTTCACAGAAATATACTGTGTTTTTCATTTGAGTGTGACAAAAACAAGCTCTCTGCTCTGTTGTTTGTGTAGTGGTCCTCTGCATATCAACTAATTGAGAAGAAGAAAATCCCACTATTCCATACAAGTCTTCTGTTCTACATCTGTACATCTATATATAGAACATCTATAAATGTAAACTTCCCTCACATAGAAACTTCATATCAAATACTATGGCAATAATTATTTGCTTGCAGAAGTTCAGAATAGTCCATACTTTGGTGCAGATGTCCCCAAAAATTTCCTTCCCCACATGTTTGGTTCAGCACAGTCATAGCACAGCCTCCAGCCTGGCTGTGTGCCTTCCCCAGTACGATTTGTCATGCATTTGTCTTGCAGGGGGAAAGTCTCATCACCCAGTGACACACACAGATTATTTTGTTCTTAGCAGTCAGCTTCGGTTTGTTTTGTCCCAGTGGGGAAAAAAAAACCTTTGTAGACTTCACTGTGTTAAGACCGCTTTGCTTCAGCAGTGCATACTCCTGCATGGGAGAGAAGGGACAATTCCTTCAGGTACTCTTCTGCTGGATGCTGCTTGAAGAAGTGTCATCCCCTCAGCATGACAGCCAGTTGAATTGACCACTTGGGAAACTTAAACAAACCCACATTTTCCTATTCATTTTTTCCTCTGGAAAACTGACTTAAAAATAGTGTGTAGCCACACACCCATGCAAAACACAGATGTCAGTTTTTAACAGCTTTTTTTGCGTGTGCATTATGCTGAGGTTTGCTATTTAAACACAGATCTTATCTGAAATATTGTATCCTTTTAATAATATATGTTTGAAATGCTGACTGTTACTCAGAATCAACAAAAATCTTCCTCTGGCTATTTTCATGGGTTTCTAGCAGAAGGTACTGAGTGACCCAAGTTTAAGGCATGCCAAGAAACATTCCTGTGTCTCTGTGGGCCCTGCATGTCTGCTTTCTCCAGTGCAGGAGCAGAGATGTGAACCTCCCTTGCCGTTCCCTTGTGACTCAGTCTGGGAGTGTTTGCTCTGATGCAAGGGCAGAGGTGCTGAATTGTCCGTCGCCATCCCTTGTAGCAAGGTGTTGAGCCTCCCCAGTACCCCCCAAACCAGCATGGCCATGAAATGCTCATGCTCTGTGAGGAGCAGACAGTGCAGGAGGTGGTACAGGAGTAAGAAGAGGGTGGACTGGGGTGTGGCCCTTGCAATGGAGTCAGCAGGTTCACTCCACAGCTGCCCTTGCTTCCCCTCTTCCCAGAACAGAGCAGGCTTCAGACTACAGCATCATTAACCAGAATACACAGATTAATCCACTTAGTTTGGCCGTGATCTGAGCATTTCCAACCAGTTTTGGCATGTTGGTTTTGCTTTCTGGGGGGAAAAACACAGCAAAAATAACCTTTCTTGGGTATACGCCATGCTTTCAGATGGCAAACCCTTTAGGGCGTTATCTTTTTCATATAAGGAAAATCACAGATGAAAAAAATCAAAATATTTGCCACCTCATTGAGAGAGCCTGAAAGATTTAACTGTCATCTGCCAGTCAACAAAAGGAAGAAATCACATCTAAATCTGATTAGACCATGATTGTACATTTGTTAACACAGACCTTCTGTGCTGAGCTACTAAGTGAGGCCTTGATAAACAGTTAGGAAAACAAAACTGGTGACAGAAAAGAGGAAGTCAAAGGGAAGGGTAAAATAAAAAAGGCTGCACCAGAAGAAAATTTACTGTACTGTCCTGGGGTGACTTTATGATGCTGAATTGTATCCCCATTTGTCTGTTTAGCCCAGAAATAAGTTTTGCACCTTTAAGACTGGTTCTGAGAATGAAGTGTGGGAGAGAAGAAGTGCGCAGTTTGTTTTCAGAAGCTGTTCTCACTCCTCCACATTCCCTCTCCTGACTGTCTGCGGACGGATGGACAGACAGCAGGACAGATCTCTCCTTTGCTTTTAGTTAGTTTTTAGCTAGCTGAGACAGAGAGGTTCCCTGGACTGCAGTTTTTCTTTTCCTTGGCCCTGTTCAAACCCACTCTGGACTGAACACCCAGCAGAGCACCAGCAGCTCACACCTGTGCCCACCGGGCTGGGCCTGGGCCACAGCATTTCCAGCACTGAGGGACTGATCACAAACTGAGTGAGACGAGCTACAGCCCACCAAGGGGACTTGCTGAGTTCCTCGTCTCTTCAGAGCGGCAAGAAGCTTTATTGTTTAATATTGTTCATTTTTTTGTGCTGGTGAATATTTTGCCTGTTAGATAAACAGATTTTTCCCCATTTCTCCAAGGAAATCTTTTCCCAAATCAATTGGGGGAGGTGCTAGTTAAAACTACTTTCCAGAGGAACCCCTTTGGAGGTTTTGTCTCAAAATTGCCCTAAACTTGGACAAGGGAATAAAAAGTGAAAGTTGGACTCTGGGACTTCTCACAGTCCTAGGAAAATGAGGAGAGGCAATATGAACATAGGAGCAGCGAACTGAAAACTGAACAAGGGAAGATAATGATAGTCCTGTAGATATTTTAGGGAATCTTCTGAAGTCTTTGAAATGCTGACAATGACCAAAGATACATTTAGTGACAGGCACTCTGCACACAGAGTCAGAAGCCTTTCTTTTAGAAAATCATCTTGCTCATCCCTTGAAAAATCACAGAAAGCAGGAAGGCTTTCTAGACAGTTCTTGTATCTCATAGATAGGTATAAATCTAAGAGAAAAGTTAATATTTTGTAAGAAAAAAGTCAGGCTTTACTTTCTGAAGGATCAGTTAAAGAGGTTGGGGGAAACCTGAGTACCATACACTTACTCTCCAGTCCCAAAGGGAGGAAAAATATGAGGCTTTGCCTTTTTTTGTTGTTTGCCTTTTCTATAAGAGGTTCAGGGAACATTCTATAACATCCATTGGTGAAATGTTGTCTCTGCCATTTCACTAAGGGACAAGAGTACACAGCTGATCTTTCTTCACTAGGGAAGGAGATAATGTTGAGGTTAAGGGAGATAGCTACTGGAAAAGAATCCTATTTAATAAAGGAACAAGCAATTCATTTGGCAGAGCAGACAATAAAGGCCTGACAAAGCAACAATAATAGCTTTAACCTCAGGCTGTGTGTGGTCCACTGGTGAAGTGTTTTGAAAGCCATGGTTTGTCTGTCCTCACTGAGCAGGGAGAGAGAGAAAAACAACAGACTTTGTGCCATTGCTGCCTGTGAATTTTTGGCCTTGTTACAGAAGGGCAAAGGAAACCGTAAGGCCAACTCATTCTCTGCTTGAGATTGAACATTCTATTGTTGCAGTCATGGCAAAAACTAAGCAGTGGTTTGGACTCAATAGACACCACCCTAAGTTCTAGATTTCACCAAGAATACCCCACGTTTAACAAATAATTCATTTCTTTAATCATTGTTTTCCAAGGGAAATTTAATTTAAAAGATGTATTTATAACTGAGTGAAATCCTAAGCTATGCAAACAAAACAATTATTGCTTGAAATAATGCCTGTCTTGTTGGGATGAGGTCCAGAAGTCATATTTTGTCAGAGCCAAGCTGCAGTGGAGTGACCAGAATTCTCTTCCAAACCTAGTTTCAATGGCTAATCCACAGCTTCAACGGCCAAATCCTGCCTTCAGCTCCACCTCTGTATGTTCAAATCTTCTCCACTGACTTCACATTTGGCCCTATATATGGAAAACAAGATTTCACCTCCGTGTCATGCTTTGCTCAATTTCTTCTTGGATTTCCATTTGTCCATTTTGCTCCCAGATTTAAAAACAAGGTTTTGAATTGGTCAGTAGATTAACTCAAAGCAACACAGAGTCCATATACCATAGGCCAAAAAGCCAGTAGAATTTGGAATGTGCTGGTGCCTGGAACCGAGGTCTAAAGATATAGAGCATCTTTTGCTCTGGGTGATGGGGAGCTGGCTCCTAGTTTTTGGGGGTTTTTTGTTTTGCCTTTTTTTTTTTTTTTTGGGGGTAGAGAAATCTAGTGCCAGCTATTGCACAAACTAAAATATATTTTAATTAATTGCAGGAATCAGGGCCTATCAGATTACAGGATCTCATTTCATCATATTTTTCAGTAAATTGTTACCATGATTGATTCTGCCTTGGGTGCCAAACCTGGCCCTTATACGTGCAAAGGCAATTAGGAAGGAGTCTCCATTACCAGCCTTTCCATTTGCATGGCTCACACAGAAGTGAAATGAAAGTTCACTCTGTGCCTTCCTCCCTTTTCTCCTTCCCATCCTAATTACAAAAGAGCAGGCAAAGAAGTGTGTGGGAAAATAACTTTGCTAACTTAAAGTATCTTGAAAGGCTGATTGAATAATAAATTATATACTCATATGGAGCTCAGGAGTTGTCATCATCTTACTGCAAATCTTCCATACCTTCTCAGTAATGTCTCACAGGCAGCTCCACACAGCACAGCCAACTAACTCTAGCATCTCTTAAGCAGCTAACCCACTCTTTTATAGCACTCATCCTTATTGGACACAGCTGTGGCCTATTAAGGGCAAGCCTGTTCCTATCTTTGGTAATTAGTACAGCTGCAACTCCTCAAGGGTGAAATTGCCTTTTGCACTATCTCTATTCTTTTACATTCTATCCTCCTACAAGGAGTCATCTTTCTAAGCTTTTGTCCACAATCAGAAATATCAGACGTTTTTGGAGAAGAGTGGAAGTTGGGGCAATCAAATGTCCTCATGCTGACATGCCTCTGGAAGAACATAGAAGTAAGTATAAGATTAGGCAATGAGCACTGTTTTTGAGCTCCACACTCATTACTGGAACTGGATAGACTTGCATATGTAGGGAAAGAAATAGAAAATCATCCTGTCCCAGAAAAGTAATTCCTTTCCTATGCATATGAATTCAGAAACCTATGACATGATTTATTGTTTCCTTAATGGAAATTAAAACTCAGATATGTTGTAACAAATGTTTCTTTCAGGCAATAATATTAGAGGTGCAGAAGCAACTACAGAGAATGATCAGTGATCAGCACTGATCGTTCAAGGTAAATAACTTTTGGGAACTACCTAAGGAAAATATGGTTTTTTATGACACATTGCCTCACAGCTCACAACCTAAATCTGGCTCCTATTGAAAGTGCAGATATGTTTGATCTAAAATTTAGCAAGGCTGCCTTTCCATATCAGAAACATATGAATCCATTAACTGAATTCCCATCTGCTTTTTATTCTTGCCTTGTTCTTTTCTGTCCTCTACAGCTTTGGCTTGCTTTTTATAATTTCACAGGGTTGTGTGTGAAGGAGTTTCTATTTATTGTTGGTTTTGTCATTACTGTTGTGGTTAGGTACACTTTCACAGGGATTGGGGACGCTGAGCAGAAGGAAGAGGGAAGAAAATGACAAAGTAGTTGGTTGCTTTGCAACTCTTCCTACAGCAGAATCTGTCCTGCCTCTTCCCACTTCTAGTCAAGAAATAGGATTCAAAAAGTTTATCATGCCCCAAAGAAGATGTCTGCTGAGATGCACTGTTGCACATGACTGCTCTGGCTTTCATCTAATGCACAAGTCACTGAAGGTTACCCTCCTCCCTTGGCTTCTTGCAGCAAAGCATTCATCTATAAACAGCTGATGGGACAAACAGAAAAAACATTGAGAGAAGAAAACTGCAGCAGACACAGTTTTGTGGTCACTGCAGAATCTTAGGTCGTGTGACTATAGAAACCTATTATTATTATTACAGTATTTTCTGCTGAGATTTTCTTTGCAACAACATTGCTTCGTTGCTTGTCACTGCTGTCACTTGTTCTTGTGCACAGAACTCTCAAGGGCCCATTTCTCTGCGCTCCCCTATGCCCTTTTTTCTTCCTGGGGACATTCAGAAGTGCAGGGATGCCCAGGCAGGCCCAACACTGCTCAACATAAATACAGCCAGCCTTCAAGTTCACTTGGATGTAGATGATAGATTGATCTGCTCCTGTTCCTCAGGTAAAAAGGGAACATGATTCATTGTGTTTCAGTGAATTTACATTAAAAGAATTTACCTAAAAAGCTGATACAAACCTTGTGCAATTTATGAAATGCAATTTTTAAAGCGAGAGGAAGGGACTCCTAGCAGAGAAATGTCAGGTAGGGCTTTAAAAGGTATCCTTGCTTCTTGAGTTGTGTGTTTTAAATACACATAGTTAATGTGTGTCCTAAATGTGTTGCTGCTAATGAAGTCTCTCCTACAGGTAGTGTGAGATAGTCTGAAATGCTCTTCCATCAGAAATACTTGCTAATTACTTTGCGTGGTTGTACTAAGCAGAAATTTCCAGAAATTTCCAGGTGCCTGAAAATTAGTCTCCCCCTCACAGTAAATAAACTCCTCCAAAGTTTTCTCCAGGTGGTAATAGGAGAAGAAAGATACTGGGAAGCTCTGAGATCCTGGCTAGTACATTTAAGGAAGAAACAAGACAGCATTATTTTTTCAATTCCAACAGTGGTCTAAAATAAAAACTCAGGATAGAAAATTATATGCCAAACATTCAGTGACATTCCAGGTCAGTTTTCACTCTGTTCAAGGACCATGCCAGAAATTACTATAGTGCTTGTCAAAAGAAACTGTCATGATCCTTTAGGAAAAATAATTGCCTTTGACATTTCTGTTCCCAGTGAATAGTCTTTCTTCTGAAGCAAACAGACTTCCTAATGATGGCAGTTCTCCAAAATGGTATAGAAGTGTCCATTCATTATTGATGTGATTGTTATGAACAAAATTCTGCCAATTCTTTTTTTTATAGAGAAAAAAAGTTACAAAACCTTCAGACAGGAGTTGCTGTGGCAGTGTTACTTGTTGTTATGATAATTACAAGTCGTTAGAGTTAATAGTTCTTTTTAGAGTTAAGAGATTGGAGTGATGCCTGGACGTGAGGAGCGGAGTGCTGGCCCTGCAGAGATGCTGAAAAACCATTAAGCCCCTCGCCCTGACTAAGGAAGTCATCTGGAGCTGGGACCTGGAGCCGGGAAGCTGTAGAAAGTGAGAAAAGACTGGGCTCTCGCCCAGACGCTCCCACGAGGATTGGACCTCCAGCTCTGCCCCTCGTGGACAAAGCTGCGCATTCCTCCTCTGAGCCACAGTGGGAAAGAAGACGGAGACTGCAGAGCCGTCAGGCTTCCCAATCTTGAGCCAATCACTTTTAATAAAGGCATTAAAAGGAGAAAAGTCTCCTGCCCTGTTTATTTCATGATTATCACTGGAAAATCCGTATTATGCCAGATTTTTGCTATTATGAGTTGTATTATATGGTAGAGATAATTCATGCTATATATGTATGTATAAAATATTGTAATATCTAAGGTATGTCTCTGACCACCCTGGCTGGGAGCAGAGTCTTATGTTTATTCAGTTCGCTCCCGGGAAAACGTTAAGATAATATCAAGCTGTTAAGGTATGAATGAAACCTTCCCGGGCCATGATTGCTAGCTTCCTTGGAATGCCTAAGCCACTCACGAGGACCTGCACCTGGGAAGATTGCATCTACTGTACTCAAGCACTGGTGCCACGCTGCTACATGTGAATACAGGCTCTTCCGAAGTGCTCAGACATCCGTCTGGACACCTGGACTTACCTTTGTCTATTTCTGCACATGTATGGCCCCAGTTCTACATGTGAAGAGACACAAAGGAACATTCAGTCATCTGTGCCACAGGCAGAATAAACTGTATATAAGCTAGTGGTGTGAAGCAGTCGGGGTGAACCACTAGGGAAATGCTGACGCCTTGTCAGTCGGATCTCGGTTCACCCAGCACCGGCACCCAGGGCTGACGCTGTCTTGGCTGTGGTGGTCTTTTTTTTCCGAAATTCTATTTTTGTTAACGATCTAATAAGTCATTGTTAAATTTTCTCATAAATTTGGCTACCGATTTGATCATTTATAACGAGTCAATTCCAAAAAGCCCAGTGCTGACTTCTTTCGCCTAAAAGAACAGATGACTTGTATGGAGGCCCTAGAGGGGCTTCTCCTAAGTTACATCCCATGGGTTCCTTCCCCTGTTCCTGTGCCTGAACACAGGTGCTCCTGAGGCTATCCCTCCCTTTTCCCTGATTGGGCCTCACTCTGATACTGCCCGGAGACCAAGGTCAGCTGGGAGGCCCCTGGGGGAGAGAGCAGGACCTTGGCGGGGGAGTGTGTGTCGGAGAGGAGAACATCTCACTGCGTGGCTGAATTAAACATCTATGGATATTATGCAAAAGCCTTTTTGGCTTCTTTATCCTGGACTTCACTAGCAGCAATTCAAGCTGCAATAACTTGAATGAGAAAACAAAGAGCAAATTCATCCTAGCAGGGAGCAATGCATCCATTTTGTGGATACAGCACTTAGTGCTTTATCCCTGTTCAAGTCAGGTGCAATCTTGGCCCCTGGATATTCACAGGTTTCTGGCATGTTTTACCCACTTCAAAGCTCAGAGGAGAGATTTGCTGCTTCCTGGAGCTGTCTCATTCTTCAAAAAGATGTTCCTCCTCTGGCATTTTCCCCAGATTTCAGCCTTCACTTGTAAAACCCTCCAGGTGTTTGCAGTGTGTGTGAATGCGCTGCCAGCATGCGCTCCAAAGCCGTACCGTATTAACTGGTAGTAATAGGAGTATTAATTTTTAAGCCTTCTGTGGGTGAAACTGTGTCTGATACAGTGGTAATTCTTGTATGGAGAGAATTGTAAAGCCACAGAATCATTTGAATGGGAAGGAACCTTAAAGGTCACCTGGTTCTAATCTCCCCATCAGACCTTCCACTTGACCAGGCTGCTCAGAGCCTCATTCAACCAGGCCTTGAATACTTCCAGAGATGGGGCACCCCAACTTCCCTGGGCAACCTGTGCCAGTGTCTGAGCTGATACTAAATCAAAAGCTATTATGGCATTGTTAACACACATGGTACCACTGTGACACGGCCTCACTGAGATTCAAAGGTCCTGTGAGGGATTGTCTGTGAGGGATTGTCTGCCTCTGCTGCCTGTTCTCTTTGGGTTTGTCAATCCCTCCTGGGACCTACATTTCACCGTCTAGAGAAAGCTGTGGCACGAAGCTGTCCTGGAGCTCCTCCAGCTCTGACAGCCTCTTCAGAAGTCACCTCTATGTCTTGTTACATCAATTTGCCTCCTAGGCCCTATATGCCACAGCAGACCTTGGGATACAGGGAATTCAGTGGGACAGAAGGTGGAGTCCTGAAAATCTGGATGCAAAGGCAGCACAACTTCTCTTCGCCCTGAATGAGGAAAAAGGCTACAGAGTTACCACTGCCTTGCTTCGTGCGGAAAGATCTATAGATGGTAAAAAGCAAGGTACATCACCACATAAATCTACTACTCTTAGTACTGATGTACTGCAATAGCACATAATTGTTCGGGTACCATTTGGCATCATGTACAGTTACAATTTTTATTATTCCACAGGATATTCCCTATCACCAAGGAAATGTGGATTATGTATCATTACATGGATACATACCTGCATCAGCACTAGCAGGCCTCCATGTCCATAACAATGCAACCACAAAGGTTTTGCAAACCTTCATTAATTGTTTCAGCATAGGAAAATGCCATAAATAAATAGTATTGATTATTTCAGTCTTCTAAGCTCATTATACCTGTGGATACTGAAAAGGCATTTAGGCCTAGGAGATTATATAGGGCAAAGTTCCTTCTGTAATGCTCCAGAAGATTACAGGAATATAGTTATAGATATACTCACACATGTACTTTAGTGGTGTTCCATGCAATTGTGTTGGAATTAAATCCCAATATTACCAGATGGAACGTGCCTGGGATCGTCTGGGCCTTGCTGCTTGACCAAGGGCGGCAGCTGGGGTGGTTTCACCTCAGAGACACCTTTGGCTAGCTGGATGCTGCAGCTGGGTTCTTGGGACAAGTCCAGGCATGCAGGAGCTCAGGTTTACCTCTGGTGGAGAGGCTTTAGGCGATGGTGAAGGAAAAGGAGTCGGGTTCTGCTGGAGGGTTTCGATCCAGAGCTTTATTCGTAGCACACAGGCCTCTGAATGCTGCAACAGCTCCAACAGAACACAAGAACCGCGTGATCGCCATGGATTTTAACCCCAGGGAGAGGGGGAGGGAAGGGGTAGGGGTCCCACCAACCAGGTAAGGGGTGGTGGGGGGAAGTCTCAGGGGACAAATGACACGTGGATGGCCCAATGCCCCCAGGGCTGAGAGGCATCTTTTGAACTTCCCCAATCACACTACGCTCTTTCTGGAATGCCAAGATTGACAGACAGCTCTCAGCAGGGGCAAGGGAGGGGAAGGGAGAGGTTATTGGCACACCTGGGGAAAGAACTGGGATGAACAGGCTATTACATCACACTGCAACACAATTGCAATGATTTATAAATCAAAGTGATACTCGATCTAGTAGATCTCTTACAAAGCTGCTGATGTTCTACACCATGTTGATTTGCCAAAGTTGTGTTGCTGATTCCCATGACACATGGGCTTTCCTGGTGTGGGAGGTCTGCCTTGGTCAGTGATGGTGTAAGAAGTTGCACAGTAATTATATCACATGGATGCAGAGCCCTGCACTCTGCCGGAAGTGTCTATCCCAAACTGCTTGGTGTTTATTGGTTCCCTCTCTACAGGCAAGCTGGAGGAGCTTCTTACCTTACCAAGCCCACATTTTTGGAGCTGAAGGTCACAAATTCCAAAAAAGCTTGATCAAAACATGGTACAAGCCTGTGTTTGTGTCTGCAAATAGCTCAGGTACACCAAACAATAGCTGGGTATCTAAATGGAAGACTGTGATCCAAGGCATGTCAACCACATTCTGAAATATTTTTAATGTGTGATCCATCTATTCCAAGCAATTTCACTTCACCTTTTTGGTGCTGTCTAGGCACTTCAACCAGGAAACAGCAAACACAGCTTCTTTCTTTCTCATTTTGCTGTTTTCCCTCTGAGAAGCTTAGGAAATTGCAATTGTTAGAAGCTGAGTTACAGCTTATTTAGACCAAAAGACCAAACTTTGCACCATGATACGGTCTCATTTAAATTTACACTTTCTCTTCATGCAGTTTTGAGAAACATGCCATGTGCTTTTCCCCCTAGGTTTAGTATAATGCAAAATAACTTCAGTTCCCACTAGCTTCAGCAACTAGGGTATTTCTTCTCATATGCTGCTATTCTGGCAGGGGCTGTGTGGAAACAGCAGTACAGACATATGGTCATGTAAGAGCAGATTCATAGTTGTGCATGAACCTTTCAGTGGTTTAAGTTTACAGTCCTCTTGCATTTGGGCTTTTCAGTGTGTTAAGTAGAATAAATATGTGTATTTGCAACTGTATCTCTTCTGGTTGCTTATGTACATGCAGGGCAGAAAGATATTCCCCACCTCAAAAAACTTATGACCTAAGACAAAAAATCTCATGCACAATACAAGTACTGCTCTCCACTTCAGCTTACAACTCTATTTACTTTCTCCCATCCTTATTTCTGATTTTTGCCTTGTCTTTCTCTTTGCTTGACTAATAACAGCATCCACCTGCCCTAAAAAAACCCATGTTCCTTACTTGCATGCAATGTGGCTTTGGGAATGCTGCATCTCGGTTGTTACAGATTAAAGTAAAACAAAATCACTGCCAACCATTAATATCAGCAGACTCTTAAATAATTTTCTTTCATGGTTTCATGCTCTATTTTTATTAGATATTTAAGGCACTGTGTTCTTACTAAGATTACAGGATGTTGCAACTAATGAAAATAAGCCATTGGAACAACTTTGACATTACTAGTCAGGAACAGTTCACATTTCATAAACCTGTTTTATGGGAACCTCTAATTATACATTCATAAGAAAATATGAACTGTAAAGAGTTTGTATGATCTTCAATTTTCAGCTAGAAAATTTTAGCGTAGAAGCTGATCATTTTCAAAGGGAAGCATGTGCTATATTGGAGCAGAGTATGGAAGAATTTAGTTGTTTACACAGAACATATCCTTGCAAACAAAACCATTGTTGAACAAAACGTGGTGGTGCAGATTTCAGTGTTTTGCAGTAAAGAGCCTGATTCCTCCATGGAGATGGAGATGTATAATCATGGACACACATAAAGGTAATCAATGTCATAAGATGCAGGTGAGGTTATAATAATTTTTCACCTTATCACACTGAGTGATTTCAAGTCACTTTTAACCTTTTCTTATGTCATAAATAGGTCTTTATCAAGGCTGCACATGTGTGTAACAAATTGGATTATAGCTTATTATCACCATTACTCTATCTGCCTTTGCTCCATTAGGTATGTTGGACCTTCTCAAATGGAGTTAAGCACCTCCTTTTTTACAGCTGTAAATGCACCAAGACCTGGGCCGGGAAGAGAGAAATGGTACCACTGTATGTGACAAGACAACACCATCCCACAGCACATGGGAGGGGGAGGATGCTACAGGAGCTAGGAAAGGCACACCAAAGCTGCTCCTTTCCTAGAGTCTTGGTGGAACAAAAGTTGTGCACTCACCACCAAAAATGAAGGAAAGAAAAAAAAAAAAAGAAAAATGTTTAGTCTCTTGAAGACTGTTTCTGTCCCAAGGTTCTTTCTCTCTCCCCCAAGCTGTTTCCCTGATTCCTGAAATTTCCACTGAGTCTTCTTCATTTTGGGCACACAGCCTACATCTCCTGCTGAACTGGAGGATGCTGCTCCTGAGGATGAAAACTGTCTTAAGCCATTCTTGTCCATATATGTGGGAAGGCAGTTAGTCTGTGAGTTATTCTACATCACTGAAAAGCCTTCTCCTGCCTCTATGTAGAAAATTCACACATTGGAAATATTAAGATAGAAATTAGGCAATTAACAGATTAGAAATATTAAGAAGCAATAAAGTATTAATGAGTTTTCCCATTTTCTGGGGAGGAGAATTAACCACAACTCACCTTCTGTTTGCACCTTTCTCTCTGCTTTGCATGAGGATTTTGTTTGCACGACTGATTTATAAAGACACTGGCAACACATCCAGCTTCTAGAGGAACAGGAATACCCAGAGGAAAATTTAAGCAATCTAAAAACACCAGGAAGGAGTATTAAAAAAACTTACAATAACATTTATAGAGAATTCTAGTAGGTGCTACCCTTAAAAAGCAGTGTTTATCACTACTTAGCAAAATTGTTATTTTAATTGCTTTTTTCACATGCTAACTCTAAATTGTTTTTTTTCCTCAGGGAAAAAACAAAAAAAAAAAACCAAAAAACCTCAAAAAACCAAAACCAAAACCAAAACCAAAACCCGAACAAACAAACAAAATAACAAAAAACCATCAGAGGAACATTTTGTGAAACATTCAGTGAATGCAATGAAAAAACCTTAATGATACCTGAGCCTATACCAACAGCCCTAGGGTGAACCTCAGAACTGAGTGCCTTTTTCCTACAGCACCTGTGTAATAGATACTGGGTGGCAGGAATGCCTGTTCCTGTCTGCCTGCAAGAACTACTGTTCTGGAACTGGTTCCAGCTCATAGCAAGTGAAGCAACTGATTCAAGCTACAGCTATGCTTTAAAACTCCATAAGAATAAATATTTCACCCCTAAATTACCAAATCCTTTGCTAAAGTCTTATATCTCAAAACCCACAAAGAGCTGTCTGTGAAAGTCTGCAGCAAATATGGATAGCTAACAGATAAGCACAAGATTTATATTCTAAACAAAATGGTGATGCTAAATCCTTTAAAATATAATGTAATAGTCTTTAGTAGAGGTAGATGAATCAATAAATCAGTAAGTAGAAAACATTTATTTGGGGGTCAAATGTAGCTCTTACACTACATCAGAAGTTTCCTGTGAGCAGTTTAATTCTTTTTTTTTTTGCTAATTGTGGCAATTTTGCTATGAACAGTTCATGTTGACTATTCACTTATCAATATTGGAGTTGTGTGGCCGATCAAGTAAGCAATATTTTTATTTCTTCTCACCTTGGATGACCTTGTGGACAAGGTGATAGCCTGATTAGTGAACTGGGATATTGTTAGTCTTCAGGGAACACTGGTGGATGGAGGGATAGAAATGGGAGATAATTTTTACGAAATTAAAGTTTTTGTTTTTCAATAAAAGTAGAACATTCTATTTATTAATCTATAATTTATAAGCATTTCCCCATTCTTTATGTTAAAATAAAAATATTTGTTTGTGCCTGGAAAGAAGCAAGTTGGGCATTTGTTTCATGACTGAGGAGCTGCAGAAGGGACGAAGCCTCCTAACACTTCAGCTTCACTCAGAATTGTCGAAGAGGCATCATTTTGTGGCAAGAAGAAAAAAGAAAGAATTATCATCATAGTGAATTTTAATGAACTCCTGAGGGTTCATCTGAATTTTGCAGTGTTGGAAAGAATGAGTTTCATACCTGCCTTAAATTTTTCTTCCCACTATTTCTCAGATTCATCTCATCCTGTATTACTGACAACTCTGACTGTCATCCACAATTACTGGAAATAATGCCAGAGAAAATGAACGCCATCCCTAAATTTTGAACCTGACCACTGATGTCACTTGTCAAGTTATATGTGGTTATCCCTTCCTCCCCTTTTTTCTGGGCTTGGCCTGAGACATCCTGAGGAAACAGCTGTGATTCCACACTGTGTGACCCCAAGGCCAGGGGTTTCTTCTTCCCTGAGAGTGGCACCACAAAGATCCAGTCTGATTTTTCCTTTGGATTTTGAGGAATACATAAATGTTTGGAGGATGTAATTGAAACTCAGGCAATATAGGATGTTCCACTCACTTAGCTGAGACAGTCTGCTTTGATCCACCATGGTGCATTCCTGATGAGACAATTCCTGCAGGAAAACTCAGATTTAGCCTGAAAGAGTTCAGGTCTACAAAAAGGATTTTTCTGATGGGACCAGAGTCCAGTGTGAGACCTCCTAAAGTGAACTAAAATTATCAAAATTTTGCAAAGAAAAAAAAGGCTTTTCCTCCCTATTTAGAAAGGCAGAAAAGAAGTACACCCTCCTTTTTTGTATGTTGGGGATTTAAAATGCTATAGTGATCTTACATATCTGACATTGATGAAACAATGATTATGGTAGAAACACATTTAAATCTCTTTAGCTTCAGGCTCTGGAAATCTCAGGCCAAAGCATGAAAGATTTTATAAATAACTACAGAAAAACTACATCTCACCTCTGTGATCTGTCCTGTCTTCAGGCAAAGCGTTTGGCCCTGCCTCTCAGATCTTTTCATCCAATCTGTAAATTTATTACACCTTCCATCCCTGCTATTGATGAAAATTCTCAAAGACACTGAGCTGAGATGATAGATAGATAGATAGATAGATAGATAGATAGATAGATAGATAGATAGATAGATAGATAGATAGACAGATAAATCCACATCCAGGACTGAGAATATGGTTGTTTTTCTCACTTACACGTTATGATTTTCATCTTCCCTAACTTTACATGTCACAAGCATGGCTACTTTGAGCAACGTGTCTAGACAGTTTTATAGACAATGGAGATAAACAAGAGCTTTAAGAACATAATAGTTTAGCCATCTGCCTTTGGAAGAGATGTGTTCCAGCTGCCAGTTCCCCTCTCACTGACTATAAAGGAGGTGTAAGTGTGTGGCGCATATGCAAACCCCTAAGCTGTAGGTGATACAGGTAGAGGAATCCCAGCCTAGCTGACTGGCACTGCTAGTTGGAATGCTGTGATAAGAATTCCCGTGTCTGAGGCTGCAGGCAAGAGTCAGCACTATCCCTGAAACTGCCCTCACTCCAGCAGGAAGTGTTACTACCTTGCACTTCTTATTCTTTCAATAAGATATAAGATAAGGAAATATGTCTGTCTGAAAAGTAGCAGCACAAAATGAGGGTGAAGCATTTCTGATGAAGGCATCCTCAAGTCTGCCAGAGAAGGTAATTTGTAGTGGTGCTAATTTCTCTGCGAAGTACTGGATACCAAAATGTGAGTTTTGGCCCTAATGTGTCCCTGCGTTGCCTGAGAACATGTTGGAAAGGCACTTCCTTGCCACTGTCCCCATCTTGTGATGGTAGGTCCTTTTTCAGCAGTGTTTAGAGCCATTTGTGTTTTCGTTAGGTGAGCCTCCAGCAAAACCATATTTTTTTTCTTTACTGCCTAATTACCTCGGTTTTGAATATATGTTCCCACTAGGTATGAAAGTATTCCAAGACATCCAACTCAATTTTGGTTTAAATTATTTTAATAATTGAAATTTGGGAGCACTGTGCATTGTTCTTGGATTAATCTCTTAGCAGAAGAGAGGAGTTCTGGCTAAACACCCCTTAACCCTGTCTGGCATTCAGACAGTTTTCCTTCTCCCTTCAGATATTTCTAGGTAATATTTCAGTTTCCCTACTTTACTTTCAAAATTCCTGTTGTAATGAACTGTTTAAGCATGGAGATTCAGACAAAGAAATATAAGAAAAAGCATTACATCTAGTTGACATAACTTACTATTACACTTGCATTGTAAGCAGAATTATTGAAATTGTTGACTTGTACAAAATGGCTCTCTAGCCAAAACATTCTCTGATATAAGCCTACTATTTTCAAAGCAGTAACAGAAACCACCAGCCTGCAGTGTTACCATATTTGCTGTCTCTTAATTTGTTCCCCAGGATTCTACATTGCAATAAATTTTTTCTTTTGGGAGGTGTTCAGTACAAATTCCAGCTTGTGCTTTTTGAGGACAAACCATGCTCAACCAGAGAGCCTGGCTGATGTGTCCTTTGACTATGTACAGCTTTGGAGTACTTGTCTCTCATATGACCATACATTACTTTCTTTCCTGGAAACATGATTGTGTCTACAATAATTCTTATTTCTGTTACAAGACCAAGCCTAAGGTGGCTGAACAATTAAGTTTCCATTGTGCTGAACTTGTATAATGCTTCCTAGGATACAAAAAGTCCACACATTTTCAGTATGCAAAGGTATTGTCCTTATGGAGGGAAAAGCTTCCGATTAATTTTTTAACAGCATAGACCTGACGAAGTTTCTGCATGGTTGGCCAATCAGCCAGCCTGTTCCTTCTTCCTTGACTAGCCTAGGAAAAAAGGGGAAATTCCCTTGCATGAAATAAGGTAGTCAACTGATCCTCTGGCAAAAAAACAGAGGACAAACATTTACCAGTGAATTTCCACTCCAGAATCAGGAATGAGATTTTTCCACAGAATACACAAAGGAAATCTCAATGTATTACAGCTACGCAGAACTGAAAACTGCTCCTGTTTTTGTATCAGTTCTGCAGTATACTCTTGCCTTTATTTGCCTGCATCAATATTAAAAGTAATCACAGAAAAGAGATGAGGTAGCTTAACAACCAGTAAACAACTCTAAAGTGTGTGGACATACAGTCATCTCTTTTAATTATGTCTGTTTTGTATTACTTTCCTCAATCTGTTTGCCAAATAATCTAAATAACTACAGTCTGAAAGAAACAGTAAATAACGTCATCCACAAACTGACCAAAATAACTACATAGATTAAATTTATCTGGGAATAATTTTGAAATCAAAATGGAAGTATTTGAGATTAAAAGAAATATATCAATGCAGATTTTTGCAAACTTAAAGAATCTTTCTTTTTTTTTCACTGATTCATTCTTACATAAACATCTAAAGATGTTTTGGGATATAGATTGACATGCAAAAAATTTTGTTAAACTAATTTATACTTTTTAATTAGACCTTTGGTTCTTTTTTTTTTTTGGTCAAATTTTGTGTTCAAATATAAGCAAGGGGCATAGAGGAGTTTAGGGATCACTATCAGGAGCCACAGCTGTCTGTGACTGCAAGGTGAAACCAGAGAGGAATGCAAAGGTTTTCATACTAGAAGTATAACACAAAGATAGTGCTGTAGTGAGCACCATCTTATTATGCAAGTCCAGAATTCTTAAGCTGTTTGCATGAGAAATTAGCATCATTTATATTTCTGAAAGCAAGCCCATGTATATTCTCCTCTTCTATCAGCTCCTGCTTCCTTCATCAAGACGACTTGGCAAGCAAACCAGAGACAAATGGATTTCCACATGACCTACTTATTTGGCAAGATATATAAATGTAGGGAGAATGGTAAGGGGGCACAGTATTCCCCAATGAGTTGCAGCTGGGGCCAATTAAGAACAAGTGGCATATACACCTGTAAGCAATTAAGAACAAGGAGCATAAAAGGGTGGAGTCAGCCAAAGAGAGTGTAAGAGCCAGATGAAGACTGCAAGAAGAGCTGTATGGCTGTTGAGGAGGCTGCCCAGGAGGAGGCTGCTGCAAAGACCAGGAACCCCAGTAGAAAAGAGAAGGATCCCAAGACCCCAGGAGAGAAAGACCAGAAGAAGACCCTGGAGGAGATGGACTCTGTTGTTATCAGAACACCTTGGAGAAGGTGGTGAGTTCCCCTGGAGGAGATGGACTCTGTTGTTATCAGAAGAAGATGGACCCCAGGAGAGGGTTGAGAAGCTTTGGACATGCCAGGGCTCTGTGGCAGTCTGGCAGCAATATCCTTCATTGGATCGCTGCTGGATTAGCTGCAGATGCTTCTGGCTGGATGCTTTGGGAAAAGCCCCTGGAGGGGATGGACTCTGTAGTTGTAATGTTTACTGTAATGTATTAGTGTTTGTTGTAAGGTTTACTGTAATGTGTTAGTGTTTAGGGCTACTGTAACCCACTGGGACGGAGTGGGGGAGGCGGCGTTGGTGAAACAGAGAGTGGCAGGTGGAAGCCACAAAGAGGTCTAGACCTGATTATCTCAATCAAGACACCTGGGAATAGGTGAGCCACCAACAAGTAATAATTATGGGACATTTGAGGGATTTGGTTTGGGACATTTGAGGTATTTACTTTGAGTTATGACCGCCTCAACTAGAAGAGATAGATGTTGTTAGTAAGGTAACTGTTATAATGTATAAGTTGTAATGTATTGCTGTAATATAGAAGTATTGTTGTATTGTGTATACTGTTATAATGTAATTCTGTAATGTAGAAGTATAGTTGCATAATGTATTACTGTATTGTTGTAAACGTGTCTAATACAACATATAAATAGTCTACTTCAGCATTTTGGAGAACCCGTTTAAAGACTTTGGAATGGAGTTGTGGAAGAACACAAGGTCAGTGGAGGAATTAAGGCATCTTGCACGTGCTTCCTGAGCTGCGAGGCAGCACCAGCATCGTGACCACATGTATGTAGTCATCACATTCCATGTGACCATGTGTCATGGTTTGACACTGGCACAATACAGAGTAGCTTGTTGCTGGACTCTTTTTATACAGCCATGGACAGAACCATGCTTCCTTGTGACACAGAGGCTGCATCCAGGGGGTAGGCGATGGCTCAGAACTGAGAGGGTTCAGTTTGGTGCCCCTCAGCCCCAGGGGGCAAACAAATTTGGGGGGACAGGATGTCCCGAAAGTGAGAGACTGTGCCCTTTTTGGAACTGGACAAAGCACCCTTAAAAAGGACAAGCCTAGAAGCAGCTCTGGTCCATGTTTAGTGGTGAGAGTGCTGGATAGGAAAAGGAAGGGGTCACCATGGTGCAAGAAGGACCCCTTCTCCTCTTGATGAACTGAGGATTGATTGAGTGTCTGAAGGTTTTGGTGATGGACTGATGGTGAAATTTGGGTGATGTATTGGAAATGTGGTGGGGGGAGGAGGAAATGCTTTTGTGAAGTTTTCATTTTCCGTGTGTGTGTGTGTGTCCATCCTTTTCTCTTGTAGTTTAGTTAATAAATTTTTTTTCCCTCTATTCCTAAGTAGGAGTCTGCTTTGCTTATTCCTGGTCACATCTCACAGCAGACACCAGGGAAGAGGTATTTTTCATGGGGGCACTGGCATGGTGCCAGGGTCAAACCATGACATTTTTTGAAAATACACCTCAGTTCATCAAGAGGAGAAGGGGTCCTTCTTGCACCATGGTGACCCCTTCCTTTTCATATCCAGCACTCTCACCACTAAACATGGACCAGAGCTGCTTCTAGGCTTGTCCTTTTTAAGGGTGCTTTGTCCAGTTCCAAAAAGGGCACAGTCTCTCACTTTCGGGACATCCTGTCCCCCCCAAATTTGTTTGCCCCCTGGGGCTGAGGGGCACCAAACTGAACCCTCTCAGTTCTGAGCCATCGCCTACCCCCTGGATGCAGCCTCTGTGTCACAAGGAAGCATGGTTCTGTCCATGGCTGTATAAAAAGAGTCCAGCAACCAGCTACTCTGTATTGTGCCAGTGTCAAACCATGACACCATGGCATCACCTCACCGGTTAAAGTGCAGTTTATTGAGCATTGTGTGCGCTGCAGGTTGGTCACAATGTCCAGTCACAGCACAGGGACTTTTCAGATGGCAATGGCTATATGGGATCCAGAAATGGCAACATTCCAAACATTCCCAATCCTGTAGCAGAATTTGGCACTGTAGGCAGAGGATGGATCCCTTCAGAGCTCCCTTCTTGAGCTGCTCTGCTGGCCACATCTTCTTCAAAACCAACAGCTGTCATTGCAACATCCTTGTTAAAAACAGGCAAAATAACTTTTCTTCCAAGAAAAAAAATTCTCTTTCTTTCTCTCTTCTTCCTCAAGGGCCCTGTACTCAAATACCAAAGACCTATGTAGTGCAAATAATTGAACTTGAAACAACTTTATCTTCCAGGCTTTCCAAGGAACGGCAGAGAAATAACCCGAGGGAACAAAGTGAGGGGAGAAGGTGGTCGTGTCCTGACATATGGTTACAGTCCTTCAAGCCCTGAAGGGAGTTTGGTTCTTCCAAGCACAAGCTGTATTGCGGAAGAATTTCAAAATGGGGCACGCTTAATGTTGTTTAAACTTTCAAGACAGAAGTATAGCTCAAACAGTTATTCTCAACAGAGGTCTTTGTGACTTTTATCCTTAAGTTTAGGAAATTATGCCCTAGCCTAAGCTGTCTGAGTGTAAAAATTTTTCTACATGGAGGAACTGACTAGTGTAATTATTTCACCACTCTCTTCATAGAGAGTTTTATAGTTATAAATATGCAGTTGTTAAGAGTCAGATCAAAATATTATGCTCTTTATGCATTTCATTACCCTTAATTTCTTCAGTTTACCCTAATACGGGACATCTATATTATGAACTGCGGAACACTGCTGGATATGCACAGAAATCCACAGAATTAATATTCTTGGATTTTCTAGCTATTCACTGACTTGGAAAGAGAGGTACAGCTCTGTGCAGCCCTCTCCTGAGATGGTAAGTGAAGGCACCAATGGGACTGTGGATGGGTAGCTCAAATGAGAGCAGAAAAGGAAATCCACTGCCTAGGAAATGACTAGGAAAGGAGCAGTCTAGTCTGTGAGACAACATCTTAACATTTGGAAATTGTTTTTTGCTGTATTATGCTTTCTTCAGTTCCATGATGCAATAAAAACATTTTATGTCCAGTCTTGGGGCTTGTGACTAGGCTCAACAACTAAGTATGGTCAAAAAGGCAAGCTTTATTGCATATTATTCAACTATGACATTAACTCTTTTTCCCTAGCATATGTTTTATCATTACGTGACAGGGATGAAACCCCCTCACAAAACTGATAAACAAATACATGAAAACTTGAGCTGGAGTCCAGGCTGACACTTGTTTCAGCATGTTTTAGAACACAAATGTAATGTTTTGAAATTTGACCTCAGGGACAATCTTGTGTCTCTGGACCAGATAACTTGTTTAGTTGGTGCCTCCACGGAGACTGCTTAAGCCAAGACAAGCTTTCTTTGATTGGCTTTCAAGGCATGGGTTAATTAATGGGATTCAAATGAACTATGGGATCATGTCACAATGCCCTAGTGCCAATGGCATTTTTAGTTAGTTCACACTGACTCCACATGTTCTAAATACTAAGTTGTCTCCAGGGTTCTAAAGAAAACTGGGAAATTTTGTGGTCTTATCTGGCAGTTGGATAATCTCAAATGGTGAGATTATTAAACAATGGCATTAGTGGTTTAAACAAAAGAGTTGCACTGAAACCCAGATTGAAATCTAAACCTAAGAATACAATTTGAGTTCATGTTTACCAACCAAATCACTTTTTTATTGTTTCCACCAAGCCCTGCTGAGGAAGCTGAAATGGTGTGCAGAAATTCATGCAAGGATTTCTGTGGTCACGGTTTGAATGCTCAGATTCATGTGCTTTGAGTATTGCTAAAGGCCAATGTTCACCTCTTTTTATCTCAAATGCTTTTGGCAAAATACGTGTTTGATGCTCTTTCTTGTAGTGCTTAATAATGCTTCATAATATCATAATTATCTGAAAAGATTTATGTTGAAATTGATGCACAGATTTTAACACCTCAGCCTTTCTCCTTTCTTTTTCCCTGTTATTTCTTCTAATGCCCCTATATGCTACAACCAGTGCTTTGGAACTTTTTAATACACTTATACCTAGATGAATGGTAGCATCGTTGGGCTCCCTTCAGCCAAGGCATACTAGGGGGACTATTTCTCTGCAGTGGAAGATCACTGGGGCTAGATAACACAGCAGTGATCCCATTCCAGAACCTGCAATTTAGTAATCTGAAAAAAAAAATTGTTAAAAAAAAAACTATTTTTGTTAAAAGCGTACTATTCTTTTTCTTTATTTAAGAATATATTGTTTATTGATACTATTTATTAGTTTGTTATTACTTATATGTATGTTATTACTCACCCTGTATGAGAGAATGGAAGAGACGGCACTTTATTATGTTACAAATAACGTACTTATTTGTATGTTATTACTCACCCTTTCCTGAGAGAGTGGAAGAGACAGCACTCACAGCAGAGATGGTGAACGATTTGGATAATTAAATTTTTTTTCCTTTTTTTGCTACGGCAGTTTTAGACTTGCTAAGAGGAATTTACTTAGGCCGCGCTATTTTTAATGCACTTTTAATAGGGATCTTTAGGTTGGGTTTTGTTTCTTTGTTTTATTGCTCGGGGCTTTGTTTGTTTATTTGTTTTCCTCGTAAGGACCGAGTCCGTCCCGCGCCCCCGACCCCTCCGCTCCCGGCCGCGCCGCCGCAGTTCTCACCGACCGCCGACTACAGCTCCCAGGATCCCTCTGGAAGCGCCGGCCGGCCGTCCCTCCCACCCTGCTTCCAAGCCCTTGTTGTTTGAAAAGGCTCCGGCAGAGTTTCGGGGGGAGCTGCGGCACTCGGAGCGGCACTGGGCGGGGGCAGGCGGGGCCGGCCGGGGCGGCCGCACCGCTCGGCGCCGGGGAAAAGAGGGTTTGGGGAGGACACGGCGCCGTGAATTCCAGGGCAAAGCCGTCCCTCACTGGCCGGCAGGGAGCGGAGCCAGCCCCGGGCCACGGCCCCAGCCTCGAGGCCAGACCCCCGCCCCGCCACTCCCCGCGGAAAGGAAGGCGAGGAAGGGAAGACAGGAGTGCTGCCGATCCCCTCCTCCCGGCGCAGGGGGAGGAGGAAGAAGGGGAAGGAGCGACCGGGGAGCCACGGCGGCCGACGCTGAGCTCGGAGGGACGGGCAAGAGTAAGCCCCCCGCGGCCCTGCCCAGCGGGAGGGTCCCGGCGGCGCGGAGGAGGCGCCACCGGCGCGGGGCGGTGGCTGGATCCTGGATCCTGCCCCGGGACGCCGAAGTTGTGGCGGCGAGGCGGCCGCCCCTGTCGTCTCTCTCGCTGTCCGTGTAACTCGGCGGCGGGCGAGGAGGAGGAGGAGGAGGAGGAGGCAGGGGGGACCCTCCCGCCTCAGCCCCGCTCGCCGCCCCGCTCCGCTCCGGCGGGCTGTTGTGTGAGAGAGAGACACACACACACACCCTGCGCCCCGTCCCGCCCCTCGCCCCGCAGCCCCGGGAGGCCGGGCCGGGCGCGGTGCTGTCGCCGCCGCCGATCGCGGCTCCCTGTGTCCGCTGCCTGAGGAAGAGAAGGAGCAGGAGGCGGAGGGAGTGCCCCGGCGGGCAGCGGCGCAGCCATGAGCGGCGGGGAGGTGGTCTGCTCGGGCTGGCTCCGAAAGTCCCCGCCGGAGAAGAAGTTGAAACGCTACGTGAGTGCCCTCTCCCACTTGCGGGCCGCGCTCCCCTTTACTCCCTCCATTCCTCCCTGCCCCGCTTCTCTCCCGCCGGAGCTCCGCGCTCGCCTCCCGCTCCCGCCGGCCCGGCCCGGCCTCCCCGCGCGATCCCTCCCGACCGGGCCCGGGCGAGCCGCCCTCCCGGCCGCCTCCCCGTTCCAGCCGGGACTCCTGCACGCCACGTCCCTGCCGCTTCCCTAGCGTTTACTTCTTTTCTTCTTTTCTTTTCTTTTCTTTTCTTTTCTTTTCTTTTCTTTTCTTTTCTTTTCTTTTCTTTTCTTTTCTTTTCTTTTCTTTTCTTTTCTTTTCTTTTCTTTTCTTTTCTTTTCTTTTCTTTTCTTCCTTAAAAAAGTGGCGCTGAGCGGTCAGATGTTTCAGCCCAGCTTTCATTGCATTTCCAAGGGAAGGGGCGGAGTTTTCCCCTCTTCCCTCTTGGTCCGGGCTCTGTATATATGTATTTTTAAACGTAAACACTTGCTATCCCGGGGCTGGTGCCCGATCCCAGGGAGGGCGGGGGCTGCCCAGGTTCCGCGCCGCTCCCGGCGGGATTGCACCCGAGGCTGGTGGCCCGGAGACGGCGGGAACCGGGGATGCCCCGGGAGCGCTCTCGCTGGGGCGGGGGGAGCTCTGCCCTTGGTCTCCGCACCAGGAGAAAAAGGGGAGGGAGTTGTGAGAGAAGCGCCGGTGTCTTTCCCGGAGTTGTTCCTGCTGTTGCTCGGTAGTGGCTGCGCTCGCAGGGGCTGCGGCAGAGCGGACACCGCGCTGCCGGCAAGAAAATGGAGCGCGTTTGCTGAGCGGGCAGATTCCATGACAGGGCACAGCGGAGCTGCGGGGCCGCTGGGGAGGCTGTCAGGTCACGTAGGAGGGATGGGTGATGCCAGGAGTCATCGCTGCTGTCTGAGCCCTTTCCCATTGGCAGCCGGCTTGTTTCGCGGCATCTATGTAATTGGGACAAAATGTTGGGCTTTTTTTTTTCTCTTCTTCATTTTTTTCCCCCGGTGTTTTCCTTTCTAAGCAGCTAAACTTCAGATTTATTTGTGAATCTGTGAATAGAGATCTTAACGTGACCACCTTATTTTTGTCTGTTAGCGATTAGCAGTCTCTTCTTGAAGAACTGTTCTGGGCTTTATTTTAATGCCAGGAAATTTCTGAAATGAGTTTCTCATTAAATTAAAAACCAATATTTGGGTTTTTGGGTCTCTGTTTCCCAATGTCAAAAATCCTCTTTGTGCGAAGGAAAGAGGATGTCCTGATGGGTCATAGCAGAGTTCTCCCTCTCTGCTGAATTGGACACGGACTGTATTCTTTATGAATATTCTCTATGTCTGTGTGTGTATTCACAGGATATCTTTACCAGTGTGGAGGAATTAAGAGCAGTATTCATGTTTTTAAAGACTTTTAATAAGTTTTCTGCTCAAACTCTAAATCTCATGAAGGGTGCTGTCTGTAAAAGGACAGAGTTTGCCCTCATAAATCAATCTCAATAATCAGTCTCTTAATATGCCAACTTTTTTCCATGTAGCTGCCACTTCAGTGTATTTATAGCTTCATTTCCATACTGGAATTACACAAGAACCTTTGAGGGGAAAACCCTGACTACAGCGCTGGTCAAGGAGTTCCCTGTCCTAAAGAGGTAATGCCTCAATTTTCACTTGAAAGGGGAATCTGCTTTTTGAGTAGGCAGAGTATCAGGGTGATAATATGGCAAGCTTATGTTAGCATGATTTGGTTTAACATCGCCATGCGTTGTAGTCCTTAAGGTCGTGAGTTTAAATCCTACATGTTATTTTTGACTCTTTTCTGCTTGTATAAAAGAAAGGTACAATTTAAAGAAGGGCTTAAAGTAAAATTCCTCCTGTTTGTATGTAGTGTCTGATCTGTAGCAGGCTGAAGGCTGACACTCCCTTCAAAGACTAAAACTGACCTTTACATTCTGGTTGCCGTCTTCAAGCAAACAAAAAGTTGATGTACTTAAGACAATGAACTTTAGCTGAGTGCCCTGGCTGGAGAGTTGGCTTGTGCTCCCTGTAATTCTATGCTTAAGCGAAGGCACAGCAGAGAACTGCCTTTTCCAAAGCCGTATTTTATGGTAGTGGTGTTTCAAGGGGCTGCACCATATGAAAAGATGGGGAAGTGATTTTAATAGTAAACTGCTTTTCTGCAATGCGTACTTTTCACAGGTATGTATGAAAACTTGTAACTTTTGTGCTCTATTGAGTTTTGCATGCAAGTGTTGGGGCAAACTCAAGTTACCATCTGGGAATGAAGATAAAAAGTCTGATATTGCCGTTGAATACGGTTTAGTTCTTAGAAAGGGTGAAAAGGACTTTGAAGCTAGTACACAGACATATGTTTCACAGGGACTTTAATTTTAGTTTGAAACTGTTGGACATTAACTGTTGGTATTAAGGCTAGCTTATAGTCATTTTGAGGCTAAAAGAAGTAAAAACCCTCCAACCAGCCCTGTCCTGCAGGTGGAATAATCAGATTTCCTTGAGTGTATGCCTTAATGCCACGAATGTCTGTTTCCCCTCTTAGGAGTTCTGTTCTCATGCCTTCTTTATGTGGTTTTGGTATGGAATTAAAGTTCTGACAGCTATTGGTACCTGCTGTCAGTTCCCTGGAGCTGCTGTTCAGAACAGTTTGTCTGAGGGAACAGACTGGTTGTTTCCAGCAGCAGATCTCTGAAGAAAGTACAGGTAACTTTTGGTGCTGGTGGGGGGGGTCACGATGTGGATTTAGCAGAGGAGAAGGAAAAGGGAATTGGGACTAAATCCTGCACAGTTCTCCACAGACTGTGCTCTGGTTTCATGAGTACATGAAAGAACTTGTTTGTGCAGAGAGATGGAGGGCTGTTAAATTTCACAGCTTCTGCTATTTTCTTGAATGTTTTCTTTCTTCCCTTGTTCCATTGCCTTAAAATTTGCAAATGTTTATGTGCTCACTTTAACTTGCTGTGATTTTTCTGTTCTCTTATTTTTAAAAAATGTAGTTGGAAAGCCCCTTTCTCTCCATCTGTCCTTTAAAATGTGATAGTAAACCTTGGCTTCATGGTTTTCTACTGCATTGCAGTTCTGCTGTGCACGTGCCAGTTAAAATTGCTGATGCTTTGTGGTGGCAGCACAGCGGTTTTTTACTGCCATTATGCTAGGAAACCACCAGATATTTAAACACAGCTGTCCTTGGTAAAGTAAGAAAAAAAAAGCTTAAGGGAATAGGAATATCTTAAGTTCTCTCCTAGAACGACTACGCTTTTGTCTGGGGTAGGCTAGTGCTCAGTAGGATTCACCTGGATGTGCTTTAAAGCACCTGGATGTGCTTTAAAACAGAATCTTAGCATTGATGGTTGGTTTATGGAACCAGTTTGTAGAAAGTCTACTGATGTAGTATAGTAATTCCCAGTATTCTGAGGGAATTTCGCCAGTGCATATAAATATCTCGAAGTCTGGTGCCAAGAGGTTGATGCCAGACTCTTTTCAGTGATTCTCAGTGACAGGATGGGAAGCAATGGCCATAAACCAAAAACACAAGAAGTTTCACCTTAACAGGAGGAAGAACAGCTTTACATTGGGGGTGGCAGAGCACTGGAATGGGCTGCCTTTGGAGGTCATGGGCTCTCCCTCTCTTGAGACATTCCGGACCCACCTGGACATGTTCCTGTGTTATCTGCTCCAGGTGACCCTGCCTTGGCAGGGATTTGGACTGGATGATTTCCAAAGGACCCTTCCAATCCTAACTGTTCTGTCATTCTAATATGTCCTACTTAGAAATACATTTTATTGGATAAAAGGTAAAACTCAGTCAAAAATACTCTGTGTAGACTAAACACTTTGGGATTGGTTCAGATTTTTCTGTACCTAACAGACTTCCCCATTCTTCTTACAGTTCATAAGATGATTTTTTAAAGTAAATTAAGAAACCTTAATTTTGATGTAAGTGTGGCTAAAAATCCTGTGATTATTTAACTATTCCTATTGATAGTTCATTTAGTTATTTTAAAGCAAGGAGTTTAAAAATGAGGAATGGGCTTGATCTCCCTAGGATGTAAGGGGCACTGATATGATTCAGACAAGGCTAAAGATAGCATCCTCTTTCTAATCTTTTCAGTTGGTAGACAGTGACTAAAAAAGTGCCAGATTATTAAACTAGTTATTGATGTTTAAACTAGAGGCTCAGACAGCATAGGTACAGAAGTGGAATATTTGCTGGTTTTTTTGTTTGGCAGTTTAGCTGTTTAGCGCTAGTCACATATGTGCATCTTCTGTCTTTAGTAGTACTTAACTGTGTTATGATATGTAAGGGTTTTAAGAAATGTTGTATTTGTCAGAATAGTTGTAATTTGGTAAAAGCTGCAGCGCCTGACCAAAGCCCTTTTTCTGGAAGACACCTGTTTGTGTTAAGCTTTTTTTTTTGTGATCTTTCATCAGCATAGTGAGCAAATTTAAGAAGCTGGTTGGTTTACAGGAGAAAACCAAGCCAAACTAAGATGAGCTTGTCTGACATCATTCAGTGCGGTCCCCATGGAACAGGGTCAAGTTAAGTTAGCTCAAGACAGATGAATATTATCAAGAAACATTGTGACATCTTTTGTATTCTGAACTTGACTGTGCTTGTGCTACTCAAGAAGTTGCTGAAGACTTCACAGGAATTGATGTTCAGGCAGGAAACCTTCCTTCTGGAAGGAAATCTGACCCTCCACTTCTGCTGTGCACTGGTCAGAAAACAGCAGTTTCACTTTTGATGCTTTCAAACATGGATTAGTAAACCCTAAACAATGAAGTTGAAGGCATGACTAAACACAGTATTTTTGTGGATTACAGGAGGAAGTTGCATTGTTTTGTATGCCAACTGAAAATGCTGATACGATCTTGGGTATGACTTTAGGGCTGTAGCTACATCCTGAGCGAGCTGTTGGTGTATAAGGCTCACTTGAGGAGCATAGAACTCATCATGCAAGTATTTGTCATCTTTGACAGGACATCAGCATCTGGTTTTGGCTTTGCTGCCAAAGCTGCAGTACTCTTAGTGACTGACCTGTGGTGCATGCTCTGAATTAACTCTCAGAGGATGGTTGCAGAGGGTGAGAGTAGGCACCAGCATATAAAACAGATTAAGAAGTCTAATGTGTTCATAATAAGATTATCTTCTGCTAGTTATTTTAATTTTTATGTAGTTTACTATACTATTAATTTAAGCATTTCTGAGCTTGGGGGTGAGATGGTACCTGAACCACTTGACTACTTTTTTTCCTTGGTGTAGATATGAAAATTGGAGACCTAATTAACAGAAATTGTCCTATTCCTCTTGAAGTGCAGGTGAACTACTGGATATATGAAACAAGCCAGATATTCTAAATATGTTAAATGATGTGAAAAGTTTTTCCTAACATCTGTGAAATAATAACTCCTAATTTGAGAACACAGCAGCTGAGAAATGAAGGAACAATCAAATTCTGACTTCATGATATTGAAGATGGTTCTCAGTTGGATGTATAGCAACTTATGGATACCTTTTCAGTATTGCTTCTGTGTTTTGATAAGTCTGTTAATGAGATTTGGTGCAGCTAATCACAGGAGATTACAGTTCAATTAGAAACTAACAGGGAGCAGGGAGAGGAAGTGGGAAAACAAATCGGTGTCTGCTACTCTCTTGATGCTGCATAGAGGCTGCTCCTCCATGTGCGCACAGAGTCTTGCATCACTGAAATTAAGTATAAGTAACATATGTACTAAGCAGAGGAAATAGTGAAATAATATGATTCTAATTTCCAGTTATACACAGATGATCTTGATTTGCACGCCTTTTAGTCAATCATCAGCCCAGAGCAGCTGTGTGAAATGTCAGTTGGATAAATTGAGAAAAGGATGTTTTATTGGACAGTTTAGCTTTGAAAAGTATAGACCTTGACTGTCAAAATGAGCATCAATTCTGGAAATCTTTGATAGAGCAGGTAACTCTTTCAACTGAGAGGTAATTCTTGGTATTCAACAGTCCAACAGGGAGAAGAAAGTGACAAACAGAACTGTTTCTAGTGTTCTTTTGTCTCCCTCTTTAAATTTTAAAAATGTTGGAATAATAGTCACTTTTGAGGCCTGTTTTATTTTTGTCTTTTTTGACATAACTTTTGTATCACTTTATTAGAATCGAATGCACTCTTCTACAGACATTTAGAAAACATTTACTCTCCATTAAATTTTACTGATGCCTTTGATAGAAGTGTTGGCAAAAAAATGAAAGGAACATCCGTTATTCAAAACGTAGTAAATTTAGGGAAGAGGATAAACCTGTGGGTTGTAGATGGCTTGGGCATCTTCTACTTCTTTAGTCCTTCTTTCATCTTTTCCTAGTCTAAAAGTAGATGCCACTGAACTATATTTCACTATTGGTTGAAATATTTTCCTAAATCAGGAAGGGAAGTACAACTGATGAGATGCAAGTTTTGTTTTGACATAGAGCTAAGATTAACCTCCTTATTTTTTCATTCGCACTTTTGCAGTGTTGCAGTGACAGACTTTTTGAGACCTTTTCAAAATTACCTTAATGTCTTCTGTGCTTCAGTGAGTAATCGTTTTATTGCCAATAGAAGCAAGTTCAACTGTTGCAATTTCATTGCGGTATTTCATTAGGAGGAACAGACTTTATGTCTTGCAAATTACTTGAGCAAGGCAGGCGGAAAGATCACACAGAAAGGGATAATCTTGTCAAGGGAGGTAAGTGTTGTATACAGGTGAATATTGTCGTACAGTGTAATTTGCTGCTGTTTTAGGGACTCTAATGTGAATTCAGCTCCTTATATGTACAAACAAGAAGCTCTAAAGGAGTACTATGTATTTCTTTCTTTTTTCCTTTCTTTTTTGTTTTTTTTTGGAAGGATGGATGGAGAATTCTGCTATCTCCCAACTGCAATAATATACTATTTATTTCCAATTCCCTCTTTATCAGTTCTTGATTAGACTTTTGCATTGGTTCTTTTATGAATTCTCTTGCTTGTTTGCTTTAGAAACAGTGTTCATAGTTACACAAATAATGTTAACTTTGTAAGTATTGGTCAGTGCAGTATGCTAGTTGTATTTGTGAAGCTTTTTTTTTTTTTTTGTAAAGAAGAGCCCCCTCCCACCCCCACCCCGGCTTCCAATAAAAGGTTACGTAGTATGTTTTTTGTACTTGTGTTTGCTACTAGCTGTTGACAAAAGGTTTTGTTTCTCATGAAGAACTTTTGAAGCTCTTTCAAACGTGCCACAGTGCTTTTAGTTGTAAAAAGTACTCTTATGTTATGTAGTATCTGATTGTCTCTGTAGCAGTATCCAGCGAGGAAATGTTTGAGGTAACTTTCTGTGAGATGAGACTGAATTAGCTGTTGAACTCTCTAACCATCTTTTTCTTGGTGTGTTTTTGTTTTTCATCTGAGTAGAAGGAATATATATAATTGCTTCTTATGCCCAAAATTTCAACTTTATGATTAAACTCTCTGAGGTTATGGTGACACATTTTTCTTCCTTTTTTTCCCTTGTAAATGGCAGTTTTTCAGGGTAAATGGCAAATGGGGTATTTGGAGTTGTCTCTCTTGGTGACACAGCAGCATGTAACTAAAAAGGTCAGGCAGCTATGTCCAGAGCTTTATAAGGCTTGTGCATTATTAAATATAATATCTGTGCATAATACAAATAATTCTGTTTAAAAATATACCTGGAGAAGGAGATGATACTTCAGCTCGGAAGCTGTGCCAAGATCCAGCCTCTCTCTTCAGACAGCCAGGTTTAGGCCCCAAATCGAGAAGTGAATTAAATGAAAAGCTTTTGCTCCTTTTTATTTTGTACAGCAATTTCTTGGCAGACTGGTTGAAGAACAACTATGCTTTTTCAGGAGCTGTTCTTGTTCTTTTGTCTGAGAATTTCTAGGAAGTCAGAAAAAAGCTTTTGCCTCTCTGTGTTTTTTAAAAGGAGGTAGTTTTTGCTTTCTGCCACAGGCTGGCTAGCTTGGATGAGAAACCTTGATGGGGGGTGCTGTGCAGGCCAGTGGCTGTATGTCGTGGCTGAGGATGGTGACCAGCCATTGGGATAACCTTGCTAGCAGGAGAAAAGCAACCTTGTCCCTTTGCCTGTTCCCCACACAAGTTTTCCAGCCATCTTGCTGGTGACATGTGGGTTGTTCTGCTGCTTTGTAAGTGAAAACAACACCAGATAAACCCTTCATGGCAGTGGAGATGGTCGCTGTCGCAAAATAAATCTGCTTCCCCACCCACTTCCCAGCACAGCCAGCCTTGGGGCAGGGTGATGGCAGATGTGCTCTCTCCTTCCTCCTGGGTGAGCATGTCTCCACCCCGGGAGGAATGCGATGGGTTTCAGTGGAGCAGGCCAGCAGGCTCCTCTCTCTGGTGCTGCAGCCATCAACAAGCCCTTCAGTATTTCTGCCTCAAAGGAAAATGGGGAAAAAGAAAAACAACACGAAATTAACTTCAGTTTATTTTTCTAATGTTGTCTGGGGTTTGGGATTTAAAAGCAAAATAAACCCTCTGTAGGTGTTTATTTCTGACAGTAGAAGTTCAGTCTGGGGTATGGAATAAGAATACAGGAAGCTCTTCAAACACAGTTCAAATAGATCTTTGATGCAACCGACACTGAAGAATTACAGTGCTTTTGGGAAGGTTATTAAAAGGGTTAATACACAAATTATATCAGATGAAAAATGGATTTTGAGTTTCAAAATGGAATGCTACCCATTTCTGAAAAAAAAGCAGTTCTGAATGTTATGTGTCAGTTTGTCACTTTCCCTTTGTATGAAGAATAACTGCACTGAGTCACGTACTGTGTTAGACAAATGTTCCCATTCACACTTAATGCATGTTTCTGTTACAGTTTTCTGATGCTTGTGTTTCCATGTAGATTCTTAAACAGGATCAGATGTAGCTGAAAAGCTGCACCTGGTTTTGGGATGGTGCAGGGAAAATTGCTGCTTTATAAGGGAACTTTTTGAAACCAGCCGTAAGTCCTTACACAGAATTTAACAGACATTTATGATTTTTAAAAATACATATGCATATCTGTGATACTTAAAAATAGGGTAAAATACTGACAGCAAGTGTGCCCCTTTGTAGCAAACACTGAAAAGTAAGAAATTTATTAGGAAAAAGCTGGTGGAGATAATTTATTTCATGCTACTAATGATTGTTATAAGGATTGGTATGTGTTTGTTTCATCAATAAACAACCAAGAAAGAGGATGTCAGAGTAATGTATGAATTTGATGTGAATTGAGAATTTGTCCTTGTATTATTTAATTAAAAAAAAAAAAAAGGGCAGGGCAGGGAGAGAGAGAGGAGTGTTTGGAGTGTAGTTAGAAACAGAAAAAGCTGGTGTTTTCCAGGGCAAATGAGGCTGTGGAATGCTTTGCCATGTGGTATCCACACTGGGAATGCAGGAGATTCTGGGGAGGCTTGGAGAGAATCCTCAGTCTGTAAAACATGAACACTTGGAGGTCTAGGCTGTGATAAGAGGAAACTTCTAAAATGTCATGTTGTAACTGGTTCCTTTGGTTCACTTATGAGATCCAGTCTTTTTGTAGTTCTGCTGATGTGCAGGAAGAGTCAGAGGTAGGCTGTGAGCGTGATGCCATCTGGCAGTTCTGCTTTCCTAGAAAATAGTGATCTTTATGAACTTAATTTGAGATTTAAACCACAAACTGACAAAAGCTTGTTCTTTTTGAATCTATTACTTGTTGCATAATTCTATGATTTCTTTTGGTGCTCTTCATTAAAGAAATGTTTTCTCTTTCAATTACGTGTTACACTGGGTGATGCTTTCATGGTAGCATTAGACAAGCTTCTTATTCACAAAATCCTTCCCTGTTGCTAAGGGAGATAACTGTAAGTGCGTGCGGGAGTAGGGATGTCAATAAGGGTATCTTCGTGAATCTTGCATGTCTTAGTGCCTTTCCATTCACTGTTTGTATGCAATTATTGCTAAAATTATTAGCATCATGCTGTGTGAGCAAGTTTTGCAGTCTAATGGCTTGTTACTCAGTGTGAAATAATGCCCTCAAAGCTGAGGTCATGTCACGCTCTTAGTTATGACGTATATAATGCAGTTGTCTGTGTGCACAAATGAAGGAAAATTGCATAAGCTTCTCGGCACTGTGAGAGATAACTAAAATGACTCTTCACTACCAAAGGCCTGTTAGCAGAGAGGACATACTTGTATTCATTTAGGAGTCAGCCATTACTAAAATAAAACCTGTTTTTTCTTTTCTGGAGTTTTGGTGTGGGGACAGGAGAAATGGGGCAGGGGGAAGATCTAAACTGAAGAGTAGTATACAAGTGACTCATTAGTGTAAATTGGGAAACTTAACCCAGGTTTCATCCCAGGGTAATTTTGTCCTAGGACAAGTAACTACAGAGTTTTCTGCTATGGTGTGTACTTCAGTGCTAAGTTAATTCACAGTCCTTTGAATTTTTCCTTGATCTGATGGCTCTGTTGTCTGTGAATCTCTGCAGCTCCAGGAAAAAAAAAAAAAAAGGAGGAATTTATTGTCTGATTTAGAAAGAGAATGACTGGAAGATCTTTACTGATAATATAATGGAGGCACCACTATTGTTACATAAATTCGAGAGTATTCTTTGGTGGGGTTTTCTTACAGTACAGCCATAACTTACTGTGATACAAATCTGCATGTTTGCTGTTTTAGCCTTGACATGGGCATGTTCATAATGCAGATCATTACTGCAGTTTGAGAAACTTTAAACTTCTGTTGGGATCTAACAAACTGTGAATGGGAGGTGCCATGTCCTAAGCAGCGCTGCTGAGATTGCTTCCAACAACTGCTGGGAATGCAGTGCTATTCCCATCGGGGTGCATCTCTTGCCTTCTGCTTATGGGAAGAGGCTTTCCTGTCAGTCTCTGCAACCAGCATCAGACAGCTGGAGAGTGTTCCTAACTCCTTTAGCTGGCTGGAGAATGAGGTCTTTGATCCTTTGCTTCAGGTAGTTGTTGTTTAAAGGGAGGGCAACTGGAATGTTCTTCTGAAATCTCAGTCTGCTTAAATAAAATAAAGAATAAGGAAGACTGTGATCTGTCCTTTCCAACTGAAAGACTGAGCTGGACAGATGTTTCTTACTCAGTACTGAGGAGGAAAGTCCCTGGCTAGGGACTCTAGAAGGAGGGTTAAAAGGTGAAGGAATCCTGTGGGGGCCTCCTGCTGCAATGATGGATTCAGCCCTGCACAAGCGGGACTGAAGCTACAAAACTTGTGTCTCCTCATCCTTTCCCCCTCCTCTCCCTCCTCCTCCTCCTCATTCCTCTCATTGCAACTACTTTGTGTTTATTTTTCTACTTTTAAATTACATAATTTAGTCCTTCCTGTCACTTCCTAATGTCTGAATCATAGGCAGCTCTTCCTGCCTGCAGTAAACAAACATTTATTCCTGGCACCTTTCCAAACATTGAGATTGTGTTTATGAAGGTGGAGGGGGTCCCTCTGGCAGTGTGCTTGGGAAGCTAATTCAGTTGTGTACTGATTGGGTAAACTGCTTACTGCATGCTTCTGTGCCCAGCTGATTTCCTTGTCTTTCCAGTCTTCCAAACTGATGGAGTTGCTGGGCTAATCAGGGCCAAGCAGGTGAATGGTTACAGATTAAAAAAAAAACAAAAACAAACAGATTTAAAAAAACCCAACAGATAAAAGCAGAGCATAAACAGTGGGCTATGAGCTTCTGCAGTTAATAACAGTAGCAAGTAGATTGCCTCAAGTCTTGCTGCTGTTGGTGGTGCCTCTTGGCTCTCTCACGCTTTCCATATAGGTACGGTGCTGAGGTACATGGTGTGGGTCATCTGTGTAGTCACTTGGGAGAAACACTGCTTGGTCTAACACTCAGGCTTTGCTCATTTTTTGGATTCTTTCACTGCAAGGCAAGATAACACAGGATACTTTGGAGTATGTGTCAGCCTCCATCAGCCTGCTGTGTATCTTGGACCACATTTGTACAAGCTGCAAAATAGAAGTGTGTCATCCTCATTTTTCATGTTATTACTCCTCTTTCTTAGCTTTGAAAATCCTTTATTTTATTTTTGAATTGGCTGTGACTCCAGAATGATATAGAGAAGACATAGCTAACACCCATGGAGGCTTCCCACCTTTCCTGTTGCATTTGCACGCTTTTTACTGGTTACTGTTCTTTATGAAGAAAATTCATCTTGAGTCGTCATAGACCAGCCTCACAATGTGTTGAGCACTACAGCTCCTGCATGGCATGTGGCACTATTAAATGGACTTTGTTTGGTAAATGGAGACAGCAGGGGAAAGATCCAGGCTTTTGTTTGGCATCTTTGCACTTGTACCTTCCTGCTCATCTGTGCCTCCTCACTTCCCTCTCTGATTCTTACTACTAAGATGCAAGAAGGTCAGAATGAGTTAAATATGTTTAGGATAGATTAGATGAGGAAAGAACACCCTGAATATGAATATGACTGACTTAATTGTGCTTTCTTGTAAAAGATAAAGAGATTGCCTTTTTCTTAAGCTACAACTTACCCTGACTTTTCTGACAGTGGTGTTTATAGCATGGGAAGCATATTCTCTATACAGATGATCTAGAAAAGCTACCAAAACCATTTTGCAGGTTGTGCCAATAAGACAAAGCAACAGAATGTTACTCTAGTCTAGTTTAGTACCAGTTTCAGAAAAGACAATTGAAGCAAAAGAACCCTGCTGTTATATGCCATAGGAATGCCTCATGTTCCAGTTTGTTCGGGCTGAGGCTGCATATGCACAGGGATGTGGGGCTTTCCCTTGTGCATTTTTTTCTCATCCAGTCAGTAAATGAATTAATGAAGTTCTTCAGAAAGATAAGATTGAGAGACTTTGAACCTGAGAACTTGTTTTAGTTGTGGTTGGATTGGATACCCTTTTTGCCATTGTTGCCTACTTGCAGTGTTTGCCTATGTGTAATGAAAGAATTTACATTTTGTTTTGCAATAGTGGGAGGAGTTACTTTTTCCTATGGTTGAGGTTGAAATGAGTTTTCTGTTTGTGGAGTATGAAAGTAATTGTCTTGGGGGTGCAATTTGGGTAATGTACTATTCAGTGTACTTACTAGGGAATTGGAAAGAAAGCATTGTGATAGAAGACAGCATCCTCTTAATAGTATATTCCAGTCTAAAATCATGGCAACCTCTTTCATAATAATACTGTACCGTGTGGAAACAATTACATGAAAATATTTTTATCTGTTTGCTACATGCATTTTGGAAATCTTGGAACTTAACAGTACATATTCAAATAAATGCCATGTTAAATAATGTAGAAAGTACTTACGTGTCCTTTCTGTTCCATGTGGTGAAATTTTTGCTGAATCAGAACCAAAAATGTAAGGGCTAGGTGCTCTAATTATAGTATTATAGGGCCTGTCTACTGTTGTCTTTTAAGCTTGTAATATAAAGTGTTTTGGTTAACATGAAGATAACACTTACTAAAATACAATGAAACCGAATTTTGCAGTCATTTGCATTACTTTGTCTTGTAATGTTCCACAGTACTATTTTATCAGTTCTTGTCAATAAACATTACAGTGGTGTCCAAATCTTTCCATTGGAATTTGAGTTTACTAAATTATACTCTTGCATTGAATTTCAGTGATTGCATTATTTCCATTCATCTGATGACAATCTTGCCTTCTCAAAGAATGTTGGGCTTTTTATTTCTTTAAGAAGACATAAGTGGTATTAAAGTGAAGTCTGATGAGGTGCTGTATGATTTTTAGCAACTTGTTAAGCAGCACTTCTGAGTTGCTTGTGAAATTTCAGTAAGTCTCATTGTAAAGTGCAAGTATTTCTCTACGCAATTGAACTATGCAGCCTTAAGTTACTATTAAACACCTATAGAGTATTATGAAAAAAATCATGCTAAGCTTTATACCAAAACTTGTGACTGTGGACAGGTGTAAGCCAAGAAAATGGTTGTGGCTATAGTAGAAACATGCTTTCCCATGAAATAAAATCCAGGGATGTAGCCACTGTAATTGTGCAATAAAGTGTCATAAATGTGATGTCATAGTCTCTGCAACTTTCTGAAGGGGTAGTCTGATTTTGAAATCAACCAAGTAGTGAACAACAAGCCTCAGAATTGGCTGAGACAACAGCAGACAAATCTGCATCATTTGGAGAAACAGTCATCTCCTTAGTGAATTAAACTATTTCAAAATAGAACTTGTTGACTCACTGTGTTAATCTTGGCTTTTCATGAAGAAATGCAGCATCCAACACTGATTAATTATTTTTTATAACAGATCCCTAAACTGCAGGCTACACAGTTAGGAAGAGACTGATTGGAAGAGAGTTCATTGAGGCTATTAAACGTAACTCTTCTGAACTGCAGTTTTTCTCTGGTAGCATTCAGACATTCACCTGTAGAAAAAGATCCCAAGATGCAGATGGGATTGCAGGACTGAGCTTTTGATTTACGAGGACTATTTCACAAGGGTGAAATTACCCAAGGGTGTATTGTAAAGATTAGACAGAACCCAGCAAATCTTTTAAGATTCAATGGTGTAATTCAGAAGGTTTGTTTGGGATAATTATTGTGATAACAAGGACATATTGCTTGAACTGTAGCTAGTTAGTCATGTGTTATTGTAAATTAAAAAAAAAATGGGAGAGTCCTCCAAGTTTGTTATGGGTCTTGGTTAAAAATTAAGTGTTGTTAATGAAATTATTTGAAAGAACAAATTGAAATTCAATTGAATGTGGTAAAACTTACTTCAGTGTGCAAATAAGGATAAATTCCAAATGTAATAAAGCGCAGTTTATGTTTTTCAGTGATTACCAGAACCTCTTTATATATATATATATATATATAGTAATTAAAGCAGTTGAAACAGCTTAGGAATTAGTGGTATGCCAACAAAATAAATCTCTGTGCCTTCCTAGTAAGAAATAGGAGAATCTTTACAAAACCTCCATTTCTGTGGTGTTCAGGTAAAAATGTAGGTAAATAAATAAGTCTTGCAGTGTGCCCAGAAGGTTTTCTTTGAGGGGTCAGCTGGAGCAAAATTTGGAGCCAAGAGCCTTCCTAGAAAGCGAAGCCTTGGCTTTAGCCTGGCTCAGTCTTTTCACAAGACTTTTGCACCTGCTTGCAGAGGCCTACAGGTGACCTTTTCCAAGCTGATACCTATTCATTCTATTTATTTTTTTTTCTCTTTTCACCTTTATTCACTATAGAAGCAATCAAAAACTCCTTGCTTGAGCTCTTTTACTAAGCCTCATGACATAATACCCTGCTACCCTTGTAACTTAATTGTCTTTCCTAAAAGGTAGTAATCTTTTATTTTATTTTTTTCCTTTTCCTTTTGGTCTCACTTTCTCTTGAAGTTCTGCAGCTTCTGTGTCAGCTTGTATCTGTTCATCTTTGCTCTGCATTGCCATTGATCTGTCTGTGGATGGCTCCTCATGCTCATTGTATGTTAGCTTTGCATCCATGGCACGCACTCAATCTTTGCTCCTAAATGTTGCCTTTTCTCAAGACTTGTCTTCTGTATAGTACTACCACTAATGTTTGCTACCAAATTAGGTATATTTTCTGTTTTCTTGGAAGTTGGTTTTGCAGCTGACATTTCTGTTCCTTTAACAGAAACCCAACATTTTCCTGACATTTAAGTCTCTTCACAACTAGAATTGCCTATTCCAGGAACTTGTAGATGGCCTTGCCCACATCCATCATTGCCTGGGCATGTAGGCATTTACCAGACAGAGCTCAATGTAGCTGGTTTGGTTTTGTTTGTTTGTTTGTTTTGGTGGTTTTTGTTTTGGTTTTTTTTTTTTGTTTTCTTTTAGTTTTTGGTTGGGTGTTTGTTTTGGGTTTTTTTGTGTCAGTCCTCCCTGCGCCTCCTTTTCTCCAGGCTACAGAGTTCCAGCTCCTTCAGCTGCTCCTCATACCACTTGTGCTCCAGACTCTTCCTGAGCTCCACTGCCCTTCTCTGGACACGCTCCAGAATCTCAATATCTTTCTTTTACTGAGGGGCCCAAACAACAGGATTTGAGGTGTGGCCTCAGTAGTGCTGAATACAGAGGGACAATCCCTGCCCTGGTCCTGGTGGCTGATCCAGCTGATCCAGGCCAGGATGCCACTGGCCTTCTCGGCCACCTGGGCACAGCTGGTTCATGTTCAGCTGCTGTTGACCAGCACTCCCAGGTCCTTTTCCAGCCCCTCTGCCCCAGCCTGTGTTGCTGCCTGGGGCTGTTGCAGCCCAAGAGCAGGACCCAGCACTTGGCCTTGTTGAACCTCACACCATTGGCCTTGTCCCATTGATCCAGCCTATCCAGATCCCTCTGCAGAGCCTTGCTGCCCTCTTACAGATCAACACTCCCGACCTGTTTGGTGTTATCTGTGAACTTACTCAGGGTGCACTTGAACCCCTCATCCAGATCATTGATAAAGATATTAATCAGGGCTGGCCTATATAGCTCTAAATGCCACAAGTCGTTTTTCTTCATAGATTCATAAAACACAGTCTCCTTGAAGGTTGTATTTAAAGCCATTCATAACTGCACTAAATCTCTATAGGGACTTATATATTATTATTTTTCCTGACTGTTCTAGCAGATTTATCTCTGGTTTTAAACTCTGCACTAAGTTTGGGATTAAATGATAAAACTATTTTCTGAACTATTAGAACTAGAGGGTGTTTTTTGCATTCTCTTCTCAATCAGGATTGATTTCTCCTGTTATGTGTACAAAGGATTTGTGAGGTTATTCTATTCACTTGTGTATTTTTGTGAGATGTTCTTATGTCTGTTCTGAGGGAAGGAACTACATACAAATTTTTCAGAAGACTTCATGGTGGAACGCATCTCTTTCTCTGCTTGGAAAGCATGTAGCAGGCTTTACATGTAATCGCTCTTTTTTAGTCTGATCTGGGCAGAGTTAGAAATTCCTTTGTAGTTTGGACTTTGCCCATATGGAAATCCACGAAGGCCAAAATGGATTGAATTTGTGTGTAGACAATTGACAGACTAGAGACTGGTGAGCACGGGAATTATCTCTGCTCTTTTGGGAGTGCTGCCAAGATAAGCTGCTGTCCTCTGTATCAGCTTGAAGTTTCTTTGTGATCATCCTTCAATAAAGCTCCAAATAGAGTGCGTGGTTCAAATTCCACTGAGATATAAAAGCAAACTCAAATATGAAAGCTGACCCCTAAAGGAATGCAATTTTAACTATAAAGCCAAATTTTCTTTCCTTTGATGATCTCACTACTCTAATAATAAAATAATTAGGTTTTTTAAATTTTATTTTTAATGTAACAAAACCTAAAGGCAGTGGAATTCACAACATGCTTTCATTCTGTCATCTGAATGAGGTAGAAAGTTTTGGAGTCTTCAGGTGCTTTGACAGCATCAGTCATGTCTTCCCTGGACGATGCCTCAATTGGTACTTTTCTCCCAAACTGTCAAGCAAGTCTGAAGCGATTTGGAGCTGGAAAATGTATTTATAGTGGTGACATGGCCACTGGCACTACTGCTTTCTATTTTCACAAGTCTTTGAGAAATTCTCTAAGAATCCTGTGTGACAAAGCAGAATTACTATTAATTACTATGCACAGGAGATAACCTCTGTATTCTATGTGCCACCCCTTCCAACTCAGAATATTTATTGTGATTTGATGATGTAATCCAAGCCTGTTGCTGTCTAAGAGGAAATAGTTGTGTGAGCCCCCTCACCAGGATCCTGGACAGATCAAGGCACCGAGGGCTGCTGCTGGTTGAGCTAAAACTGACCAGGCTGCATGTTTTGAGTTTTGCAACGACCCTGATTGGGGGAAAAAGATAGAGCTGTCTGCATATGGATGGGAAAGCAAATTGGAAGTGGTCCAGACCTGTTTGTGCACTCTCCAGTTGTTCTGCTGCATGAATCTGTGCAAAGTATTCCTGAAAGAGGAGTCCAGGAGTGGAGTGGAGAAGGTGATCTTGCTAACCAGCAATGTTCTTAATGGGAATAACTGGAAATGAAGAGGCTACTCAGGTGCAATGAGGTCTAACTAATGTAACCAATGTTTCAACTTGTTCTACTGCATGTTCGCTCTAAGGCTTGTTTATGTGTTGTATAAGCCAAACTAGCCTGTCTTGTTGAGTGAGTGTGGTAAAGTCTGCACAGCTACGTGAAGGTACTGTAATATCTTACATCGCATTAACAAACTATGCCCCTGTGCTATGACACGCTAATGGCACATGAAATCTCTGTGCTTTTCAGACATCTCAGAATGATTACACCAATTTTTTGCAGATTGTGGGAAATCAGGCGCACTCAAAAATCCCATAATACTAGCCTTTTGTATTAAAAAAATAAATCAAGGGACATGAGTTCCTGACAGAGGCAAATGGGAATTGCAGTTTTTCTTATTGATTGTTCTGAAATGTAGTGAAAATGTGTTGATGGACAGTTTGTATCAAGTGAGGCAACCTTTTTTTCCTTTTTTTAAAACCCCTTTCCTAAGTTCACTGCCTTATTGGTCTTCTGGTGACATTTTGGAGTTCATCACAAGAAATTTTTTGGTATTTCATGTAATAGAGCTACTATGAACAGCTTCTTTTACTGAGAAGATCTAGAGTAATAAGACTGTAGTAGTCATTGTGCATAACACTTCCAATGCAAAGGAAAGTTTTATTTTCCTCTTGGACTAAGCTTTATGAGTTAATATGAAGCAAAATCTAGGGAAAAGTTTTTCAAGTGAGACAGTTAATCGGAGCTACTGTAAGTTGATCGCTGTTGTGCTGAACAGAAAAACATGAAATTAATCTCGTTGTGAACCAAGTTCTGCAGTTAATATATGTTTTACCAGTTTTGTTCATGAGAACTGCTTCAACTATAGAATCAGGTCTGTTGTAAAAATTTGGGGCTTTGATTTCTAGAATCACTTTTTGAATCCCTTTTGAACATTAGTATGTAATACTCATTTGTCTCCAAGAATCTGAAGTTTCTCAAAAGAGTTTGTTTCCCTCAAGAGAGTTATTCAGAATAGTTATCTCGATGAATTGAAGTATCTAATTATAATCCATTGATTTAATAACCTTTGAATAAAAATGTTTTGATAACACAGAAATATTTAATTATTATTTCTGTCACAGTAAAAAATAAAAGATTTTAATTTTACATGAAAGCAATAATAAAATTTAATCAGAAAACTAAAAATACAGCTCCACTGAAGCAATTTATGTTTCCAGATTTTTTTTTCTTCTGCTCTTCCCACTCTCCCAAAAGGTTGGAAGGAAATGTAGCTTCACAATTTTTGATTTTCCTGACTTTTTCTATTTTGAGAGCTTTCCTAATGTGCTGATCATAGTTTCCTTGGGATAGATTGTTCTTAGTTTCTTAGGGTAACTTAAAGTGGAGATAGTGAGCCTATATTTATGCATAGTTTGCCATGTGTCTTGCATCTCAATATTTCTGAGCAGTTATCTGACCTCCATAATCTTTGTTACAGAAAGAAGGTTTGTGCAAAATGCTGGTTTTACAACTGGAGAGGCCATGACCCATAGTGATTTATATCTGGAAATAGTAGCTAGAAGGGAAGATGTTCCCTCATTTGAAACTTCTCAGTAGTTTGGTTTTTTAGTGGTTTCGTTGGAATTTTTTTTCATTATTTGAATTTTCAGTCTAATTATTTTGTGTGCCATATAAGAAACTGCTGTTTTCAGACTATAATGATGTTAACCCGGTGTGTGGGTACCATAGGGATGAAAATCCAGCTTTCCCTGGGATTCAGGGGTACTGGTGGAGCCAGCAAGGGGCAAGGAGCACTGTGAAGGTGTTAGACTTTACAATTCTGTATCACATTGTCTGACATTCCTGTGTGTTGAGAAACCTACAGGCAGAAGCTCAGGCTTGAAGTAAAGGAAATTGTGGCTTGTAAATTTTAAACTTACTCTGGAGTATAATCGATTTATCTAGCAAACTGGAGATAGAGGAATTCCTTGCTGCTCTTACTGCATTAAATTGAGAGGATGCAGAGAAGAATTGAGTAATGTGGGCTGCATGCACTGTGGGTGATTGGATGGCCTTGTATATTTACATTTGACTTGTTATAGTATAGTCATTCTTCTTCATCTTCTAAAATTAGCAAAGCGCAGCACAATTATAATACTTTCATGCTTTGGGATTAACTTTGCATTTCATTAGTTCATTGGTTCTTGTTTATGCTATGTCAGTTCAGGAAGAAAATGTTAAACTGGAATAACTTGTTTTGAAAGTTCAGTACAAGTGTGTACTTTCTTCATCTCTAGTTTTGGATCTCTCTCCTCTTCTGTTAATGTCAGAGCCTGCCTACCTGTCCTCTCTGTGGAGTTGTAGACGCCACTGCGGAGCAGCATCAAAGCGGTTTATTTGCTTTCAAATACATGCGTGCATTTGATGAGAAGTTTTTAGTTGACACCTCACTAAATCCTCCTTTTTTTTTTTTTTCCTCCTCCCCCACGCAAATATTTTTAGGACAAGATTTACTGGTAAAAATAGCAACAAGTTAGAGGCACCTTGCTTTAGCTTGGTTATGCTTTTCATTAGAGACTGGCGTTTGTGCTTGTCTGTGTGGTGGCCTTTGTCACCTGGAGGGCATAGTGCTGCGAGTGGCCACTTCTTTCTTCTAAGTCATGGCCTTCAGCAAAAGTGGTTTCTAACTGTTTGGGGAGGAAGTTTGGTCAGAAATGAGGGCAGTTTTTCTTCTCCCCCCTCAACCTTGTTGAATGTAGGACTGGAGGCTGCTCCCTGCACTTCTCCCCCCTGCTGTGGGGCTCTGTCTCGCTCCATGCACAGCTTTCCAAGGAGACTACCAGTGTGTCTGACTGTCCCCAGGGAATTCCCAGAAGTTCCTGCCCCTCTACCTTAGGCTGGCATTGCTGCTTTGCTTGTGCACCTTGTGGGGTTTCTCCCACCTGGGCTGGACAGAAGTCAGGCTGGGAACAGAAGTCAGGCTGTTCTGTTTTTCTTCCTCGAGCGCCGCTTTAAAGTTATCTGGCAGGGGGTGCACCCTCTTTAAAGATGACAGTCTTGCAGTATTTTTATGGGTACTTTGAAAGGCAAAAGAGCGCTCAACTGGGTTAGTGGGCAGATGAATGGATGTGGCCCTGGCGCCTCATGCACTGCTGGAGCACTGCGCTGACGAAGCGTTCAGACAAAACCAGAAGGATGAGGCAGTCAGCAGTCAAATTTCTCTTCCTTCTGTGACGCAGTGCATGTCCAGTCTTCAGGGTGCAGCCACATACTCCATCTTGGTGTCTTTCATTGCAGTTGATGTTAATGGAAATGGCCTTTTTCCACCAGGCATTTTTCTTGCTTGCAGGCTTCTCCATGACCTTGTAGTGAAGTCATAAAAGCTCATCTTTGCTATCGCAGTCCTTGCCATAGCAACACACGTCATAGCTGAATAATAATTTATTTAATGGGTTTAATTATGAGAACTGGGAAAGGCACTTACAAAAACTGGATCAGGTAGGGGGGAAAAAAAGGACTAGTTTTAAAGTGAAAACAAAAAGCAGCAACACTTTAATGATACTGGAGACAGGAATAAGTTAAGTACTGCAGCTTTGGTTATAACTACTTTACTTTCTTCTCAGTCTGCCTTTTCCTCCCATTGAATTGTTTTTTCTTGTTCACTGTGCAAAAACCATGCAGCTGCTTCAGTGTTTCCCCCCTCTCCCCCATTTTCAAACCTATAAATACACTTCCTTTGTTATGTTGTTCCTTAAAAGCTTCACTTCCAGATTGCTTTACTACTTAAACTCTTCCATTTTAATTTTCCTGCTATCGTAGGAAGCCCAAAATCAAATGCTCTTTTTCAGTCTTCAAATTTCAGATTGTCTACAGCTTTCACTCTTTATGTTTAGAAATCAGTGTTTCTATTGACAGGCCTTCTCATAAAGAACCATCTATAGGAATAAAATTTAAGGTATTTAAGAACATACAGACACTAGCACATTTGTAGAGTAGAGGAACTGCGGTTTTTTTATAACAATGACTGCTATGCTCTGGAGGATTTCCTCATTTATTCTTATAAGTATATGCACCAAAAGTTACACAATCTGCAGCACCTGGTGAACTGATCTCTGGTCAGTAGTTGTTCTTCTTCCTTCATTCATGAGGCAAGAATGAAATGAGACAAATAGCTTTATTGATTCCATTTCAAATTTACTGACATGTTGGGAATCTTTCAATTTGAATTGATAGAGAACTCAGTAGCTGTAGGAGAAAAATACCTGGACTCTAGCAGAGATACCCTTTCCTTGTCTCTGCTTTCCGGCTGCACTAGAGTCTTGAGTGAGAGTGGGAGCAAGTGGAGTGGGAATATCAGAGCAGGTTTTGGCAGTTCAGGATTTTTTGGATTGTTCTTGCCACAAATAGACTGAAGACGCATTGCAAAATATGTCTTAGTGGCAGAGCAATGAATTTAGTCCAGGATGGGACTAGAATTTCAGATTTTTGAACTTTTGGCATGGAGAGTGGGTGGGGTTTTGGAAGGAAATTTATTTCTTGGATCGTGATATAAAATGCAAAGACTTTTGACTGAATAGCTAAAAAATAACTTGAAACAGCTTTTCTGTTGAAGTTATTACTGGAGTCAGAAGCCATCACTAGTAAATATTTTTGCTCCGGTCGGAAGCATGGAAGCAGAATTTCCTGGTTTTGTGGTGTGTGTTTGTTTTTGCTGGGATTTTTTAGCGGTTTGGTTGGGTTTTTTCAGTGCTGAAAAGGGAAAATTTATGTGTTGGCTGACTTAAATACTCTTTTGCTAGTTTCTTACTCACTGTGTAGGAAAAGGAGACATCCACTTCCCAGTTGCCTGCAGGGAGCTTTGTGGGGCATAATCTTTCTTTTTTTCCTTGGAAAATTACTTTTTTGCATTTTATTCCACAGATGTGGTGCAAGACTGTGTACAGGACTCACAGGCTGATAACAGTATTTTGGGAGAAAAGTCTTTCTTTAATAGTTGCATTTTTGTTGTATCTTCTTGGCTGCTCGCAAAAGTCTGCATTTTGGAATTGCAGTGAAGAGCCTGAGACTTGGGAGCGATTTTGTGGCATTGCTCTTCACAGGAGGAATCAGCAAAACTCTTTTGGGTTAAAAACAGGAAAGAAAAAAGGAAAAAGGCAGTTCTAAAAGCAGACTGTGGGGTGGTGAGTTCTCGCTGGTCCAAATGCTGGGTAAGTGACAGATGTATTTTTTAACCTGTGGATGCAAACCACCTGTGGGCAAATAAATTCATGTGCCCCTTGGGCTACAACAGCAGAGCCTCAGAAGTACAGTTCTGGAGCTTTGTGAGGTTCACAGATAGACTTGGTGGTGGTGCAACAAAGCATACCTTTATACTGCTAATTAATCTTTACCCTGCATTCAATCCAAGCATAAGTTTAATATTCACAATATTACTTTTTAAGTTTCTCTAGTCCTTCAAAGAAAAAGCCATACCATGTTAAAAGTACTAATGCAAAGGTATGCAGAAGTTTGTACAAACTTGTATCTCTCTCTGCAGCTGTTTTGACTTGAACTGTCTCTCTTAGTCAAGCTTCCAAAATCTGGAGGAAACTTGAAGTGGAAAATTTTGAATTAAAAATAGAAGGAGATCTCCCATTTAAAATCATGACATTATATTGTCAATTTGGATAACGAAGAGCTATCTGGGGTCACAGATATCACAGCATGTTGTGATAGTGTTGGCTGAGGAACTTGAGGTATCTTTTTGGTGTCTGGCTTGTATGTCCAGCAGATGCTTCCCTATTAGGGTGAACTTACTAGGGATCAAAAATTTCTTGTTTGGGTGAAGGGCAGCCTTTGCATTTGGAAAGGCTGGTGAGGTTCTGACAGTGTCCTTTCCTCCTAAGGTACTTCCCTCTTTTCTGGATCAAAGTGGAGCAGCACCCACAGTTTGTAGTTGCTAGGGGGGGAATGCATGTATATATTATTTCTGTCTGCAGTAGAAACGTAGCACATCCATAGTGGAGCTCTGCAGTCTCCTTGAGTGACTGTCCTGGTTTAACCACGGCTGGCAATTGTGTAACAGTTACATGGGAAGACCGAACATCGCACTTTCCTTCTTCCCTCCTCTTTATATGCTGAGCATGGTGTTATATGGCCTGGAATATCCATCCTATCCATCCCTTTGATCAGGCAAGGGTCAGCTGTCCCAGCTGCGTCCCCTCCCAGCTGCTTGCACATCCCCACCCCACTCACTGGTGGGCCGGGGTGAGAGGCAGAAAAGGCCTTGGCTCTGTGTAAGCCCTGCTCAGCAGTAACAAAACCCATCCCCATTATCAACACTGCTTCCAGCACAAATCCAAGTTACCCCATACCAGCTACTATGGAAAAAATGAACTCTAGCCCGGCCAAAAGCAGCACATTGACACTTTCAGGAAACATGGTGTAGAGGAAGATTTGCAGATGGACTTCTTTCTCTGCTGTTGCTAATCTCTGCTGGATTCCTCCTCGCTTGATGTGATGAATGTTCCTGCTTCCTACAGAAGCTTTTGTTCTTATCTTGGGCTCTGAGTGTAGAAACCTGGAGAGCAGCTGGTGTGCAGAAGCCAGGCTGTGCTTCTGAGGAGAGGTGGTTTACTGGGAGCTTTAGAAGTGAGCCTACACCTGCTGAGAGGGAAGTGGGGGCAATAACACAAGACACTTGCACCTAAAAACACAAACAAGAAAAGCCAAAAGGAATAGAATTTTGTAATGTTACAGTCTCTTCCATCTTCTTAAATCAATGTCATTAAATTCACCCTTTGCTTCCATAAAACTTCTACTGGGTGTGGGAAGCCATAGACTTATAATCCAGTAGCTGTTGACAAAACCCCATTTCTTCCACTGGAATTTTTCCATCTTTTTTCCCTGCCACTGTCTTGGCAGTGGAACTGTATTTCTTCAGAGGAGGATCAGATGTTCTTTTAACATTGCAGCAAATCTGTACCACTTAACCATGTTTTGACGCATAATGTAATCAGCTTGATTGCTTTTTAATATGTCATTCAAACCTACAGTTGCTGTCAGCTGGGCTGAAATTGTTCTCTTGGGGAATTTCAGTATTACTTTCTGGTGGATCACAGCACCTGGTGGTAGCAGGGTTTTTTCTTTTAGGCGCAAATCAGTGTCCCCAGGGTGACTTTAGAGGGGAGAGCTGAAACAAGGTGTGAAAAATGTGCTGGGTTTCTTGGTATTCCTCCGCTTTTACAGTGATGGGGGAAGGACTGAACAGAGTTCAGCCTTTCTGCACAAGTACCAGGTGGCACAGCTGCACTGGTGTATGGCATAAGTGATGCTGGGTACATACCTTGCAGGTTTTCTCTGGAGGAGAGGCTGAGCAGGATGAAGTGTCAGCCTGGAAACTGTGCTACTTAGAAGTCTTCCTTCTTGGATATTAGTTGTACATGGTTTATTATGGTTTGAGCACTGCAAAACTATTACTAAATTGTAACAGCTTTAAATGTATTCTGTTTACTTTGCAAGTCACAGTGCCAGGTTCCATTAAGAGGCAGGGTTTTTCTTTTTGAGTGTTTTGCTTTTGAAAGACTTTATTGACAGTATGAGGTGTGAAAATAAGGCATATATGTGGCTGTGGGTTTTTTTCTTCCCTGTCTGAGTGTTGTAGGATATCATGTTTAATATGAGTGCAATCTCGCTAAAATACCAGCTGGTTGAATGTGGAGCCTCTTCATGCTATGCATTCTTGATTAATTGTGATCTAGACAGGTTTGAGTAATTAAGATTTTCAGTTTTCTTATTGGAGTGTGCTGGTTGTAGAAAATATGGGTGCTTTCATTTCTCCTTCATTTAAAGGAAGCTTGACAAAACCCCAAACAAATCAAACCCATGTGGACTCATAAGAAATCTGCAAGTGACATAGGTAAGAAATTACATTTGGCATTTTCATGTGTTTGCTTGCTTAAGCATACCATTATAGCTCTAAGTATCCAGAGACTTTTCTTTTAACAGCAGTGTGCCTAATTTTCTATGGCAAGATGCTTGGCTGCAGTTTTGATGAATTAAAAATGGCAAGTAGCTGTTTTATATATACTGGGCACAAAAAAAAATTGAACATAATGAAGTACTTGTGAAGTGTCCTTAAGAAAAAAAAAAGACCTCTGTGTGGGAGTGTGAGGAAGGATTAAAACTGAGACAGTCATTAATCCCCCTCCCTTCTTTTTAAAGAAAGAAGGATTTCTAAGGAACACTGGAGAGAAGAATATCACTAATTAGAAAGACTTAGAGATAAGAGCATATTGGTTAAAACAAGACTAATAACTCATCCTTTCAGGCTGATTCTGCACTGTGAGTGACTTTATTTTGCATAAAATGCAGATACTGATTTCTTATTTTTATGTCTGCTTCTTTAGCCTTTCTTCCTCTTTTCTTTTCTCTGTAGAATACTTTTTGGTGAGGCTATTGATGCAAATTTGACCCTTAGGTTTTTGACTGAACAGCTCATGTATCAGAAGATAGCTTCGAATGTGGAAGATAATTTACTGCAGAAATTTGGTGCATTTTATCACTCTTTTAAACTTCCAAGGCCTTTCAAAATTCCATCTCTGTAATCTTACCTTTTACCATGGGGAGGTTCTGCTTGTCAAGTGTCTGCGTGAGGTGCTTGATAGTGAGGCTGAGGAGGCGGTTGCCTTGTAAATTGCCTTGGTGTGTGGATAGTGAACAGCTACCCAGCAGGGAGGGAGATGTCTGTCTGTCTTTTTTTGTCTTGCACCAGATTCTATCCTGTGTTAGTTGGCACAACAGGTGCCAGCATGGATAGCACTCCAGAGCTGGTCCCATGTGAACGAGCAGCTCCCTTGCCCATCTCTCTGCCTGCTTGCTGCTGAAGGGGGATTGTTGAGCAGAGGGTGCACCCCCTCCGTTTCCTCTGGCTGTCCTCTGCCTGCTGCTTCTGTTGCCGTATTGATGTGGAGCAGTTGAAGTCACTCAGTTGGCTGTGGGCCAGCCTGTGCTGGATATGCAGCTGGCTGTAAAGACGGCTCAGACCCACAGGAAGGGATGTTAGCCTTGGAGAGGGGCAGCACCAAGGGCACAGGTATGTCTGGTCTTTCTGCCCTGCCACCTTCAGTATATCCAAATCCTGCACTTGTCATTTCCTGGATTCCCCTTACTAGATTTTCTCTCTGTCCCGCTGGGATAATTCCGCTTTCTCTCTGGGTAGGCAGAGTGATGCTGTTTTGTAAGCTAATGGTCTGCCTCCATTAAGTCATTAAGCAAGCACACTTCATTGGTCAGAGTCGTGTTCAACAGGCTTGGCTTTTAAGGTCAGTAGATCTCTGTGCAACAAAAGCGCAGGTATGCGCTTGTAAGTATATCTATACAAGCCAAACTTTTAAGACTTGTAGCAGGGGTCCTTTGCACATGATAACTACTGAAATATCATCGTAAATAAATAGAAGTATCATCATCATCATCATTATTATCTTGAAAGTTTCTGTATTAGCTGTTTCTTTTTTGGAAAAAGTCAAGCATTTTGCCTAAACTAATGTAGAGGTTACTAAATTTGGGTGGAAAAAAAAATGCATGAAATCCGAAGTCATCTTGACAGGATTTTCTTGTCCTAAATTGATAAAGCAATTTCACAGGTATAGGACTGATATTTCTCTCTGCTTGTAATCTCAGTGTCTCTTTACTTGGATGTAAAGAGACTGTGTGCTGAAACGCTAACTGGATTTACTACAGTATGTAATATGCTTTTTCTTGAAACCATGTTCATCAACTCTAGAGAAAGCAGTTCCTCATAATCTTTTTATGAGTTCTTCTCTAGAACTGCAATAATAAATAAAAGGACGATGTTTGAAAACATACCACAGAAATCTAGCAAAAAAGCTCCAATGGGTTTTGCTTCCTTAGAACATATAGCTTGAAGGAGAAAAAAAAATCCTGATGGGGCTTTGCTAACTATCTAGATTCTCATAACTGCCTGAAGAAAACCTAATAAACTATTGAAATTCAGTCTTTGCTATTGCAGTAGCTTTTTCAAACTTCTGTGTGACTGAAATGATTGGTGTTTAGGTTTAAAGCTGTGACTTCTAGTTTACCAAGGCTGTTGCAAAACATTTTGTTTCTTCTTAGTGCAGTAGATCTGGCAAGTGCCTCAGTCCATGCTTTTAAGAAAAACTGAAAGGTAAAGAGAAACTTTGTTTTGGAGATGCCCTGCCCACTTTGTCTCTCTGCATGTGAAGAACAGACTTTCCCCCCTCATGCATCACCTGTGTTAAAGAAACTTCCGTGAGATAATGTATTGTCCAGAGATAACTGAACACATCAAGTGAGAAAATGTAGAACTACCCTTGGCTGTTATTATGTTGCAGGTACTGATGTTCTCATACTGAAAATAAACTTAACTCTTGCACTGTTTCTGCTTTTATGAGTTGTTGTACTGACTTCATTTTAAGGGAGGAAGTATGACAATGTTTTCAAGTTCACCCAACAGTAGTAAGCACTCACATGAAGGTCTTTATTCTGTGTTTTTGTTTTGGTTTTCTGTTTGTTTTTTTTTTTTTTTTTCTTTAACTGTAAACTTTGGGATAGATGCCTATAAGACCGGGATCTGAGATATGTCTTGATTTTTGTAAATTCTTGTGTCTTATACATGCAGTTTTAGCTGTAACTGCCTTTTGTTTTATAAGGCTCGCTCATGCACTTTGCTCTGGCTGCATTTAACTATCCAGTTAAAAGCACTGGAGAATAATTTGCAAAGTATGTTCTGAATGGCAAATCTCTATAACAGCCCATATAAAATACAACCAGGATTTCTTACTTAGGTGTCAAGATCTGATGGTAATACAAACTGAGAATATCCGTAGAGAGAAGTGAAACAGTTTCCAGTCACTTATTTCAGTATGACTTTCTGTATGCTTAATTAAAAAAAAAATAAATGACAGAATATTAAGTGTCCCAGAGAGGACTGGGGAGATGGCAAGGTTTTCCACCTTTCCAGTCTGACAAACTAGATGACATAGGCATAAAACTGAGTTTGAGATCTCTTGTGGTTTTAATTTTTTTTTGTGTGCATGCTTCTCCGGCTGTATGTATTTTTTTGTAATACTTCTTAGGAGTATCAAGAGTATCATTTGTGCTTTATTACAAATTGTTTGTGTACTCATGGCAGAAATAGCAAGCTCTTTGCTTCACCTCAATATGAACAGAGATTCTGCTCTAATCCATAGCTATTGAAGTAATTATTTGTAGCTCTCAGATTAAAATTTACAGTTAAAACATTTACATAATTCCCGTTGAAGTATTTCTTAGTCTTTCATAATATAAGACAAAAGAAATATGTTCACTGACAGGAGTTGGTGCTTTCTCTTTCCTTTTGGTTGTTTACAAACTTAGTTTTATTCCACATGAACAGGATTACAGTGACAACATGGGCTATGTCTTTCCTAACATATCCTTGTAAATAAGATAGATTTGTATTTCCTAGTGATTGACATGAGTCAATTGGCTAAGTACCATGGTAGCCAAGAGATGTCGAATGCAGGAGTTGTTGGTTTGGACTCCTTGCTTTGCCTTTTGTTGTCACTGTTGATATTTTGCACATGTAAACAGTGTGGTAACTGGAGTTTTGCCTGGTGTTTTTTTTATTTTTTATTCTTTTTAACTTCTGAAAAGCTGAGATTTGGTTTGCTCTTGGAGCTACTGCTTTTTGTGCTGGGCTGCTAAATGTCTAAACGTGAACTGAAGTTGTGGCGAAAACAGTAGTGTATAACCAAAATTTTTGGAATTTGCAGGTGTGGGCAAGGTCTCTTTGATATTGCTGTGCTACTTTTGAACCTGCAGGTGATAGCAAAAATAGTCTCGCGTTTAGATGGTATTGCAGAAAAATTCTTGCATGTGACACAAAAGAGAACTAACAGTTGTGTAAAACAGATACTTGAATCCTTTTGCATATGTGTTGGCCAGTGAAGGACCCTCTGCAGTTTACCAAATGTAAATTTGTTCAAATTAATAAAACTTATTTTTTGATAATCCATTTGTAGAGCTGCTGGTTGTGCTGCACAGAAGGGGAGGGGAGTTCTAAAACCTCAAATGGCAAAAGAGCCTTTTTTTTCCTTTTTGCCAATACAGTTAATCCAACCCATTTTTATCATAATAAGAAATGTTTTCTATGCTTACTAAAAAGGACCCTTGCTTTTGTATGCATTTGTATGTGGCTAAATTTTTGACTCCTTAAATTATTCTTACCAAGACCAAGATGAGAACTGGAAAAAAGGAATACAATGCTCTGCTGTCACTTGTACATACTGTAGTAAGTCTCAGCAGCATTGAATCATCCAGTGTAATTTTTAGAGGATTCCCCCTGCCTCACGACTATTTCCTTCATTTAAATTCTTTGTCTGTTATCATTTAGTCTGAGGAAAACAGTCATCCTTATTAACATGAAACTGAGGTCATTTTGATGCCATTCTTCAGAAAGAATTTAAATTTCTTCGCAACAGGACACTACTGTGAAAACTGACTCTTTAAAATGAACTACTTTATTTGCATTGTAATTTCAGCTGGGCCTTTAATCAAAGGCAATTCAGTTAAGTCTTTACATCAGCTTTAGTCTGTGAAACTTACTATAATTTTTTTCTGAATAGTTGGCAGTGTGATCAATATTTCTGTGACTTAGTATTCAAATAGTAATGGCAGCAGTGAGGAGATGATGAATTGACGCAGTTGCCAAATGTAGCAGTCAATTTCTTCTCTAAATGAGAGTCACAGTGCTAAAGTACACCAAGAGCAGTCACAGTCCAAAAGAAACATATCAGTAACAGCTTAAAATCATAGCACCATACCTTGATGGCGTCTTTTGTTTTCTTAATGGAAGAAGTATTGTCAACGTGTTATTAGGCAGTCTAGTTCTAATTCTAGTTACCCATTTTTACAAATTGGTTGCAGAAGACTTCTGAGATTCCTTTGTTGGCTCTGAGATGTAGGACACAGCTAATTAGCAAGCTCCTTGATTTGAAGCATCTTCATTAAAGATAATGCTTAATCGTGGTTAGTGACAGTATTTATTATAATAGTGGATAGTCTGGAGTTACATCAAATTGTGATTTATTACTCAATGCTGCTGAATAATTAGGTTGTTCCAGTAATTACCCTGTCCATGGTTATTTTCTTGCAAGAACATATTGTATTGGAATATTCTGACTGGCTTGCCATGGTTGCACTGATATATCTTGATTCTTTCTTGGACACCTAAGATTCCCAGATGATACAAGCTGTCACCCTCTTTCCTAGCTCCTCCTCAAAATAATTCAACTGTTTATTATTTTCTGCCCCACACCAGGAAATAGAACAGCTCTTACAGTTCAATTGTTCTGTCTTACAGGATGTGTAAAGTAGAGGCAACATTTTCTTCTCTGTTTTTCTTCCCAGATAATGTAGGTTATCTCCAGGCAAGACTAATCTTAGGCTTGTGAGATGCTGTAATGGCAAAACTCTACTGTGCCATCTAAATTCTAAAGAATTTAGCCATCTCTTTTTGCTACACACACCCAGTCATTACTAGTGTTTTGTTTAGTTTACACAATTAATGGCTTAGATGACCCTTAATCACTTGTGATTCAACTTGTTGGATGAGAAAATTTGCCAGTATTTATTTTATGGAAAACACAGAAATGAAACTTTGAAATTAAACTGTATGTAGCACAACTGCATCCTTCAGACAACTGTGTGTCATATTGAGCAATGCTGGAAGGGCAGTTGATTGCAAGAAGTCTAAAAATATTTTGTTTAAGTTCATTGCTTCAGACACACTTGAAGTGACTTGAAACTCTTGTGCATGCTTGTTATTATCCCTCACCTTGCAGGTCCAGAGCTTGGAAACGAGAACCTCTATAGAAAAAGCAGTAAAACTCTGAATTTGCATTTAGAATGATGTGCTTAGGCAGTCAATTGTCTCATCCTATGCAGAGGTACTGCAGTTTCTCTTTTCCTCTGTAAACATCTGGGATTGTGATAATTCTCTAGATTACCTTGGAAATACAGCAGGACGTTACACTTGCAGGAAATCAATTGTTGTTCTCCCTGTCCTCCCAATATACATGTGTACAAGTGTGTGTGCACCCATGCATGGCTGCAGGGAGATTCTTGGGGGATGAGCAAGTGTTGTTTTCTTTATGATCTTAAGAGACACCTCTGATCAAATATAAATAAATACAACCAGCTTTCCCTTTTAAGTTGGAATCTTGAAGCCAAAGCATCGGAGATGCAGCCATATGCAGTCTGTGCAGACATCCTTCCTGCAGATGGCCTTGGATAACTGTGGCCCTAGGAGGAGGTTCAGTGGGTGGTGAGGTGTGTGCCACCCCACACATCCCTCCACAGCAGGACAAGGCACAGAGCTGGCCCTGTGTGGGCAGGGCTTTGCTGAAATAGGTATGCTGTATTACTGCTAGCTAATGCTACTTTAACTCGTCAGGTCTTGGGGCTCATTAATCAGTTTTTCCTCTTCTTGCCGGTGTGTTTCTTCCATGATATTTTGCACCTGGAACAGCTTACCCTATACATATGCCTTGTCTCTGGTTTCATGAATGTACTTTGGTGCTTCCCCCTCTTCCATAAAACTCACTGTACTTTGTGAAACATTTCAAGTGTGCTTTTAGTAAGTAAAATTAATGAGACTATTCTGTTTTTCTTTTTTGATTATAAATTTATACCATAAAATCTCATGTAGTTTCAATTCATATGTTAGCAAATGACTACTTGGTACTCTTGGAACAATAGTTGAAATCACTGTCTTACCAAATGTCAGTAATTTATAATTGTAAAATCATATTGTTTCTGGTGTATGCGTACCATATCTCTGCGTGTAATAATGTACAACAGAGGAGGCAGATTCCAAAAAAATGATGTTGTCCTTTATTTTCATCCCTGAATCTGCCCTTCAGAGATTAGAAGATATCACAGGTTGGTCACTAGCAACATCTTGGGTCTAGAGCTCACTCTGCTAGAGCTCTGCTGCCTCTGAAGACTTGTCTAGGCCAGCTTTTTATTTTGACTATTAGTAAGACAATGTCCTGGAGCTCCATACTCTTCAGCTGGTCTGTCCCCTGGTAATGGTTGTTCCCTGCTCACCTGTCTGAGAGAACTGGCCAGAGGATAAGATCAGTAGAAGTGGTCCGGGTTCCCTGCTCTGAGAAGCTGGGATACATTGGCTTTGTCAGCCTGTGTATAAATGTGTGTGTGTCCCTCATCTGGTGCTGTTCAGGGAGGTTGTTCGGGTGCTGGGCAGGAGCTGCAAGGGCAGGCTGAGATATGCGTTGCTATAGCCGTGGTCTTGGCGGTGCCATGCAGCAAATATGTTGAGGTTTGTGGTTCTTAACTGCATCCACTGCAAATCCTGTAGGCGAGGTTTGAAGGCATGCTGGCCTGAGGAGCACCTGCACTTTCCCAGGACAGACTCCTAAATACTCAAAATTACAGAAACACCCAAACAACCCCAATCCTATATGTAATGTGGTCAAATGTCCACCTCCAGAAGCATTTTCTCATCTTTAAAGTTTTCTGTGGGCATAAGTTCCAGTGCAGCTTCACACTCTGCTTCATCATAATGAAGTCAGAAAGAAATTACTGTCAGGTGGGAAGATATTTCTTAAAGCCTTCTTTCAGTATTTGCACCTATTGCAATGCCCTGGTTAGAAGTGTGTAGCAATCTATAGGTTCTGACCAACAAGAAATGTGCCAGAAATAGCATGTTTTTATAACCCAAAATGACTTGTCTTGCATACCAAGTTTGAGATAATAATTTCTTGATATGTGGCAGGAATTGGAATTTTTAAAAATTATTTTTATAACTGCTGTTCCTATTCCAAAACAAATCCCTATTTTCTACTTATCCTACACTGCAAATCAGTTTCTTCCTGTCTTTCACTCTTTTCTATTCACTGTTTGCTTGCATGTTCATGCAATTTTAAGATGCCTATCTTGTACTAGGAGAAGTATTTTAGAACCTTGGAGATCAACAAGAATAAGCAAATGCAGGAATTGCATGAATCTGTCACTTGGTTTCTATCAAAAAGAAGGCAATTTCTTAATTTGGTCTTAGTCTATTCTGAATGATAGGTCACCTGCGTGCATAAATTCTTATCTTCTGCTCTCTCCTATCCCTCCTCCCTATTCCAGTTCCTCCAGAAAAATTAACAGAAAGGTGAAGAGTGATTTGATATGTTTGATTTTTTTTTCAGGGCAACTTCTTTTCCTCCTTTTTAATCCTCTTGAGTACACTTGATGATTCACTGGTCTTTCACCATAATGAGCTAGTACCTGGGTATCTCTGTGATGCTCAGACTGGGTCTAGTCAGCAGCACAGTGTGCTTATTTCTGGCCATGTTGTGCCTTTCTGTTGTGAATAACAAAAATGATTCTGGGAGGAAAATGATCCCGCTGATAAATGAGTGGCAGAAAGCCAGTAAATTCTCTGCTCTGCTATTAGAAATTATATTAGAAAAATGATACTAGAAATGAGTTCTGTCATCCTAATGCATCTCCTCTGGGCTTTATGCAACTCTCCTACCTGAGCTTATAGTTACTTTAATCTAAATTACAGTTTTATAGAGCATCACACAGAGGCATTAAGCAAACTTGGGATGCATTGTAAAACAAACTTCCTATAAAGTTGATCTCTTGCTGTTTTGTTTGGGGTTTTTTTTGAGAGTGCAATTCACACATTTTTTGATTTTTCATTTAATTAACATTTTGGATCCCTATGAAAACTAGCATAATAACATCAGGAATCTTACTACAGGTAGATCATCCAATGCATTTCAAAGTTTTAGGTTGCGTAACATCTCCCATTATAGTATTGTCTTAGCTGAATCATGTTTGAACTGGTTATGCTAATGACTTTTGTCATGACCACTTTTGGTCCTGGATATCTGTTGTAAGCTGTGTGTGAGAAAAGGAGTAAAAATGAGATAACTACTGGTTTGTTTAAGCAAGATGTCCTTCTTTGTCCTCTACCCCTCTTAAATTGTTTCAGTAGCAAGGCTGAGAGACCTGGAAGGCATTTCATTGTTTTTCAAGAAGAGCTTTTTTGGGGGAGATGGGAAGGAAAATATTTGTCTTAGAAGGAAGAGACTTTTGGAATATTGTTCAAAGTCGAAAACAATAGAAAGTTTGTGCATGGGACACAATTAAATATTTAAGTCTATTAACAGCTCAGCAGTGTGAAGACAGGCACTTTTGCACTGTGGGTGTTCCATGCTTACAGAGACCAGCTAACAGTTGCCAGTTCTAGGTAGGTTTCAGTGTTATGCTAGTGGCAGAATAATAATGCCCCTTTTAATACCAATATTTGATACTTTAGGTGAAATGAAACCTTACTAGCGAGCTATGTTTTTTCCTTGTCTTTGTAGCCAAGTCACATGCATTTTCCCTCCTCTCCTCTGTCTTGTATCCTTTTTATCAGCTCAGTTATTTTATTGAAATAGTGGAAGAAGCAGTGTTGATTTGTATCTAGAGTTTTGATTTTGTGCATTTTTAAAATTGTATTACAATTTTACATTCTATTCTGAAGGGCTAGTATGCATTTGGGTAGCAAATTATTTGTAAGTCTTTAATTATTTGAACTAGAGCTGTCTGCCTTCACTTTGGAATGTCCAAAGATGGTATCCTAAAAATACAACTGCTTGAATTGCATATGCTTGTTGAAAAGTAGGGCAGAAAATCTAGATATTTTTAAAGATATGTGTTTTGTCTCGAATGTCAAATTACACAAAGTCACTTTTTGGTATCTTAATGTCTAAAAAAAAATATTGTTCAGCAAAGCAAGAGTTCTAAGTGAGATCTGGGCCAACTGAGTCAGTGGCTTACTAGGCAGTTAATTTGGGATAACAAGGTCCAAAGCCTTATTTTCCCTGATATTGCTGGTTTTCCCATTTTGCATTTCCATTTTAAGTGAGTATTCCTGCAGTGGAGTGAGATGCATTGAGAGGAGTTTTGGATGCTTGGCCAAGCAAAATGGGCTGATAATCAGGGTTGTAAATGTGTAAAGCTGCTTCATATTAGTTGTGTCAGTTGTGTGTGTTTAATATTTGGACTTTCTCGTTACCCTCATCTGTCAAACAGAATAAGTTTTTATTTGTACATGCCTTATATTACTTTGAGGTTGGATGCTCCTGGCTTTGGTGAATGAAGGGCATTAATTACTGTAGCATTTTTATATTGGTAACAGTAAAATAGGCAGGGGGTTGTGCTTTGTTAGTTTCACTTGATGGTACCTTGGGAAGAAGCTTGTGCTTCAGAAAAGGCAGCTACTGATGTTCTGTGAAGGTTTAAGATTTTTCCAGTGTGATATCTATTAACTGTAAACATGTAAATTCTTATATGTAAATTTCATGTTCTCCATGAGAGCTATTGTATAGAATGCATAGGGTATATATGTAAAATTTAACAATGGAACATGGCTCATAACCTGCTGGGTAGAAGTGACATTAATTTTAGACTTGGACCTAGCAGTGTTTTCTCTCCGCAATTCTAACCTGTGGGGTAGAAACGGTGCCCAGTTTTGGTTTCTGTGCATGGCAGTATGTCTCTGTAGGAGTGATAGGCGAGTAAGCCAATTAGTATGATTGAAACTGCGTGTCAGGGGTCTGGCATAATGGGCTACCATTGAGACTGCATCGTGAAACCACACATGGATGAGGTAATCTCATTAGATGATTAAAACCTTCATTGAGTCTACCAGATTGCAGAGCTTTCAGTTGTATTGCTGTTGGGAACTGATGCTAAATAAGTGAAGTGCTGTCCTTGGAGTGATGCTGAAATGGAGATCTTGCTGGGTTTTTCTCTGGGATAATAGTTGCAGCATCTGGAAGCTGATGAAGAGTTTTCCATCTTTCTGTGTTTAAAAGCAAGATTCTGCATGATGATGTCATTTTCTCTTAAAATCATTGTCAGCCTTATCATGCTTTGCTGGTTTTTTGTGAAATTCTGTACTATTTATGTTGGGAGGATATGCTTTGTGTAACTTCCTATGGAATATTGCAGTGTATGTATCACTGTTCTGTTTTTGTAGTGTCTGTGTTTTTCCTGCAGGTTGGCTTTGCCTTTGTGATGAGGTTTAGTGTGTCGCTCCTTATCCTCTTGCCTGTCCTATTTACAAGCAGTGTGGTAGGCACCACATGTTCATACCAGAGCTGGTGGTATACAGAAACCCCACCTAACTTCTTCACATGCAACTTGTTTTAAGGAGCTCATTGAAAACACTGAATTTCAAATTAAAAGTAGTATACTTGATTAGTCCTATACTTGAGCTTTGCTCTTGTTAGCAAGCTACAAAATTTCTAATTCTGGATCTCCAGTGTTACAGTATTTGTAATGCAAGAACAGAATTTTGGAAAGTCAGGACTGCTATTTTAAGACTAGTAGTGACCACTGTTGCTGTATAATCAGTTAAAAAATAGTCCAGTTAATCTGTTGGGAGCTTGGGTACAAACAGAAGAAAGATTTGTAACTTCCATTGTGTGTCCTGAGCAGTTCGTCCATTTCTTTTGCTTCCAGAAAGTACAGTATGACACTAATAAGCACGTCTAGCAAGACAAAAGGACACATATTCTATTTTTTGGCAAGGGAACTGCAGCAATGTGTTATCTTCTGAATTCTTTCATCAAATGTGGTTTATTTATTTAGCAATTCTGTAAGGAAGTGACCTTTGTCTAGGAACTATTTTGGATCTGGCGTCAGAAAAAAAAGAAAATAAAAGAAACCACCACTACAGACTATTCCAGTATGTGAAGAAGTGGGGCAATATACACACTGTGAAGAAAATATTCTTTCATGTGTATTTGAACAAAAATAAAATCACAAACTTGTACAAATTAGTAACAGGTTACAGACACCAGTATTGTGTGGATTTGATCTGCAGATCAAATCTTATACATCAGGTTTTTAGGTTTAATTTTATCAGCTTACTAAAAATGGCATAGCTTGATGATAGGAGACATCATCATGCGATTGATTTTAAAATCCAGGGTTATACTGGCTATTAGTGATGGCAAATTAGAGACAGACCAATAATTTATATGCAAAATCAAATAAATTTCCTCAAATGCCAAATATTTAAGAAAATAAATGAATTGAGAAGTGTTCTAATTTTTGCATTTTGAAGAAAACTTTTGAACTGTTCACAAAGTGTTATTTTACTGTAGTTATCTTTCTGTGTTGTAGACTGAAGTGAATTGACTCTTACAATATCTGGTATGTATATTTAGGCAAATATTTTCCATTTCAACTTTAGCTTGCTCTCAAGTATGAATTATCTCAAAATCTCCTTTTGGAGGCCTTGGTCAAGTCATGATGCTTCCTGAAATGTTTAGGGCTACTCTGTTAATGGCACTACTTTGCAGGTACTTTTTACTGTAAGAACAAATGTTATGCAGCTGTATTTTGCCAGTGAAGGACCTGTTCTTCTGAACAAAATATAAAATTATGAAGTGTTTCCATGAAACAATGCAAGTGTTTTGATTATGAGAATGGAAAACCTCCTTTGTTGGTATGAGTGCACCCAGCTTACTCTTTCCAGAGCCTCTCTTGTGAACAAAGGAGAGAAATTCACAAATGAGGGACCTCACAAGACCTTTTCCAAAGGGAGTGAGTTACTGGGTTTACTTCTTCATGCAGCTTTCTTCTTTCTGCATGCTGGATGTGCTTAGAAAATGAACTCCAGTGATGATATCTCAGCCCTGTTGGCTGTTGGAACAGATAAGTGACTTCAGGATCACCAAGACAAAATGTAAACTGGAGAGATTAACCCATGATTGTATTTGTTAGTCTGTCTTTTCTTATTTAAAACTTATAACTCTTTTTCTGCTTATATAGGCTGGTTGTAAAAGGGCTGAAAAATCCATAATCTCTCTTGGTTCAGATATACTTGTTTCAACTCTGTGTCTGTAAACTGAGTCCCCTGGAAAACAACTGTAAAAAAACCTGACTCCAAGCTCCTCTCCTGACTGAAGTGAGGAAAAAACTATTTTTAATGTAATTTCTTTGATAAATGTTGGGTAGAGTGGAGAACTGGAGTCACATGCCTGAGCTGATGCAGAAGAGAGGAAGGTAAAGACTGAGCCCTTCTCCATGTAAAATGCAGTGGAAGATCTAGGTTATCCAGAACGTGTGTTGTGTCCTTATTCTTTGTTCTTAAAGAAAACAAATAGGTTTTTTCCACTGGCTAAAATTTTGATGATGGTAATTTGTGCTTTGCCCACTAATTTCCTTTCACTGTTAGAAATCAATGTCCACTGTTTCTTTGTTTCTTTTGCCTTTGGTTAAGCCAGGTGATTTAAACTACTTGATTGTCTGTCTGTATGAAATGTTCAGGAGTTATTTTGCTAAGCATGAACGAGCTCTTGATCTGTCTCTTTTTTTTTCCCAAGAAACTTTCCACATTTCTTAAAATAGTGTGTTCACAACATATTTGCTCCACTGTTTTGGGCTGTTTTTCTTCCTTCCCACCTCCCATAACAGCCTAGTGGGTGAACCTGAGCAGCACCTCATGCTCTACCTCTTTGCTGTTTCTTTTGTAATGTGTTTGCTGACTTGACTGGCCTGTTTATACATGCAGCCTGTGTTAATACATGCAGCCTAATAATAGTGTCATAACACCAATTTGTTTTACCTGGGCTGGAAATAAAAATACAAGTATTGTGAATCAAAGAGAAAGCAGTCATTTGTATTTGCCTCTCTGCCCTGTCAGCTCCTTTCTGTTGACTGCGATAAAGTCACTGAAACTTTTCTTAAGTTCTGTGGGAATTTTGTCAGTTCTATTGGTATGATGTGATACCTCTTTTAAATGCTAAGAAAAGTTCAGCTGTAGCTTCTCCCCCAAGCTGCATCTGGTGCTGCCGGGCAGAAGGTGGTTAATTTGTATGTCTAATTCAGGCACATGGTATTGCAGAAAATCGTCTATGCCTGCCACCGTCGGCAGGAATTCATAGTGTAGCAAACCATTAAACTGTGAACCATTAAACTATGCTTTTATTATAGTGTTTAAGCAGAGTTGTAAGACATAGAAAACATACAATAAATACTGGTTATGCTTATTTATTAGTCATGAAGTGACTAGCAAAATTGATTCATCAGCATATTTTGGTTAAGGTGCCAAGACATTAAAATAAGTGCTTTTTATTGTTACTTTGATTCAGCGACTTTCATCACCAAAATAATTTTCCTCTGGATTGAAGCAGTTTGGACTGTGTCCATCAGTAGCTGATGTGAGCAGTTCTAGCAGTATTTATACTATTCACATGCCATGGGGTCTCATGTTTTGAAGTTTATGTTTTGAACCTAAACACTCTGGCTATATCATCCCATTGTCCCATCCTCAAAATCTTCTGATCTTTACTAGGTGATAGTGTAATTTTGCTTTAGTAAAATCTGAGTTGACTTGCCCAATCTGCTGGAATATGTCTTATTTTCTGCGAAAAATTTTTAAATGGGAGTGGAAGAGTGGATGTTCTGGCCACTCGGGCACATCAACTTGTTACCAAAAGTGAGAATTCCTTTGTTTCCGCATCAGTCAGCCTTTGGCCTCTCTGCCTATCGAGCATAACAAGTGCTCTCAAATCATGTAGTAGCTCCAGTGAAGTGGCACCTGCCTGGCTGGGGGCTGGAGCTGACAACAGCAGTAGAAATAAAGTGACATTAGTAGTGTCTTGCCTGCACACTTGGTGACAGTGAAGATACAGACACTCTGCATCAGTGGTTTCCAAAATTCTGGTTTGACATTGTTATTACTGGTCTTAGTTCATCTCTCATGATTCAAGTTGTGAATAAGCAGCTTCAACTCTGTGGCTTTCTGGGAGGAAGAGGCTTCCATCAGAGGCAAAACAACATGCTCAAATTTATATCATCAAATCAGTTGTGTGTCTAACTGGATTCATAATGATAAAAATAATGTTATATATAGGTTTAAGAGATGGAAAATTTTGTACAAGATACTGTACAAAATTAAATCTTGCTTCTGATTTCATGCCTCTTGCTCTTGTCTCGAAGCTCCATTTTAAGGACTAAAAATGGTCATTGTTAGAAGTAGACTACACTTTTTCAGTGTCATGATACAGATGTTGAAAAACAACCAGTGCTGTTGCAAATCATTACTACTTATTACATTATTGTGAGTTATAAGTGGCTCCAGAAAAATGAAAAGGGTTAAGAGTTGAGATAAAGTACCTACTCACTTGGTGTTTTGTTCATTTGAGGTTATCCGCTATTAAAAATATTTTCAAACTTCTACATGTGTACCTTATAATTCTGTTAGATGACAAACAAAATGTAAAAAAACATGTTTTTCTTTTCCACAGTCACATTGTTCCTGAAGTGCTGGCAGTGGTAAGAGCTTCCAGTCGGTGAACAAAGTAGATGCCATTTAAGTGTATAAGACAACAAGTAAAGTAACAAGGGGTCCAATTTTAGAGTTTCTTTCCTACCTGTAAGTTAAAAATTAAAAATTAAACATTTTTATAGCGAATGAAACCAGTTATGAAACTAACAACAACAAAAAAAGTTGGATAGTGCAGTGCTTGCTTTTCATGTCAAAGAGCAAAATGTAAAAATGTGAAGTACTTTGCAGACCAGATAAGGTAAAGTGTAACACTTGAATCTGCTCAAAACCAGAAAAGAAATAATAATCTGATAGGGCTTAAATTCTCAGAGCAGTGTTGGTAATTTGATGGTAGATTTTATTTCTTTAAAGTATTTTTAATGTTTTTCTCTATTCCATGATGTGACCTGATACAAATGAAGAAATTAACAAAATCACTGTACTAAGCAAACAGCAGGCTAATTGTTCACTTTCTATTGAGTGCACAGAGGAGGAGAGAATAGGTTGTGGTGAGATCAGAAATTTTTTATTTCCATGAATCGCATTAGAAGGATGCTGTTATTAAAAAGAACGAGAACAACAACCTCCACAAGGATAAATCCTTCAAAGAAGAAATCCTTCTTAGCAGTAAAAAGTGGAGAGAAATGGTGATACTTAAAATGTCTTGAGTTTGTGGGCATTTCCTAGATTACAGGAATGATCTTATAGAGCCTTTTGCCTCATCTTGTTCTTTATTCAGAGAAATGCCTAGCAGAAGAATGCATTTTTAGTGAATTTAATGTTGAAATGATGCCACTTAAATTATTTATCCTTAGATTATACTGAAGATGTTTGTATTCATCATCTGTCCAGATGCACAAAGCATGACTTCTCTTATGCTTAGGTGAAGCCTTAGATGTGGGATGCTTTTAACTGATCTAAAAGTGAAACACTGGACATTTGGTAAACTAAATGCCCTTTGTCTGATAGGTGGTTAGATGCAAGGAGCTGTTCAGCTGGAGCTGCAGCACAGCTGTGGTATCTGGCTTTGAAAATGAGGGCTAAGAAACAAGTTCCTCCTTTCATAATACGGCTACATAGAGATATTTTTATTTTTCTCTCTTTACTTCCTTTTTGTCATATGATATTTACAGCAAAAGAGTATTGGTCAAAATGACAAGAGCTGTTGAAGAAAGATTTCTCCCAGCAATTGTTGAAGGAAATGCTTCATTTTTTGAAAAAATTACATAAAGCTTCCTATCTTTTCACTTCCTTAAACTTAGCATCCAAATTGAATTCAAGGTGAGTCTGGGAAGAAGCATAATTATACCTGTCACCTTCCAGTTCTGTTGGTTTTGCTTTTCCTCTCTCAAGCATGCTAACTCCCTATTTTTTAATTTTAATTTTATTTTTAATGAAGGTTTCATGAACTGTGGGGGTTGGCCATTAATTTTAGGCCATTTTGTGAATGCTAACTACTTTAAAATAGTCATGGAGTCAACCTTGCTTCCTCTCAGGGTTTATCAGTTGGAAGCATCTTCTTTTTATCCCATGTGTAAGCAAAGACTTCTCTGGATTGACGATTTGATCTGTATAATGGAAAATCTAGGCAGGATATCCTTTCTCTGTTATTCCTTGGTGTAATGGCATCAGGTTGTGTCTTAAAATGGGGGAAGGGAAGAGGAGGATCCTATAAGCAGACAGAGTGGTATCAAGGGACTCTTAAACTGCAGGCTGGCTGAGGACCTCGTATTTACTTTCCTTGCTGGACTATTTGTGCTTCAAGCTACTCCTCTAACATGTCAGTGGTAGCTTGTGCTGCTGTGCCCAGAAGCTTGCTTGTGTTCTGTTTGAATGTTTTGTGTTTGGAAGTTGTTGTTGGATACCGAGGTCCGTGAGGGGCTTCTCTGTGGTTATTTTGAGCTCTAGCAGACCTTAATGAAATGCTTCATTGACAAGGTACATCCAGTCGTGTCCTGCAGAAATGCAGTGCCTGGGCTTACCCTGCCAAGAAAAGAATGTTTCTGTGGTAATTCCATTATTAAAATGCCTCTGAAATGGAGCAGTGACTAATGTGCAATAGAGGTGCAGTGAGTGCTTGATGAAGTGTGTGCATGAGGTAGCAAACATACTCAGAATTATGTTGGAGCATTAATAATGTTGGAAAATTATTATGACCTTGCATTTCAACATGCTTGTAACTATTCCATGTAGTACTCATAGCTTGAGATTTTCCTTGGTGTTTACAAGGCAGAGGACGTTACCAACCTCTCTGATTGTCGGAGAACCTTGGGTTTGGTCTTCCTGTGCTCAGGACCAGGAGTCTGTGTAAAAATGACACTGACTCTTTATCCCACCCACTGCCCCTTCCTTTGTACAGAAAACACAGTGTAGCTCTGGTACAAGAGATGAGTCCCTCTCTGAGTTGGTGCTTCTGTTGTTCTGACTGTGGCCTCTGTGTGTGGTGGTGTAACAGCAGAGGAGGAACCTGGGACATGATTGTGGCTTTGCAAAATAATAATCAGCAGGTACTTGGAGTGCAAAGCAAAAAGCATTAAAACTAATGAAAAGAAATGCTTTAATTGCCTATTTGGACTTTGGAATCTCTAACTCTCCAGTGTTTATGTCAAGCTATTGGAACAGTTTAAAGTACATGGATTTTTTACTGTTAATGAAGATATATATGGGATCATTGCTTGGGCTTTATGTGAGGAGTAAAGATCTTTCCTTCTTCACTGCAAAGTGCATCTCAGCTACTTAGAGTTAGCAAAAGTCCATTAGCAAACTGATCTGTGACTTTCCATCACCATGGATTAACTGCAGTGTTTAAATGGATGCTTGCATTTCTTACAAGAATGTCTTCTAATTCTATGGGACATATACCTATTTCTGATCTAAAAGCTCAGATAAATAAATGTTTTTTAAAGAAAGACAGAATGATCTAAGAAACTTCTACTGCTCTTGCTTACACTGCTGGTAAACTAATTTTGTTGTATATAACAGCCTAATGCCTATGGCTTAAACACAACATTTCAACATATGCAAGCTTTTGTGCCACTGTGCTCTTCATAGTCCCTGGTAAAAGTTGCACAGTTTTTAGCCCAAGTCAGCCTAGGATTTTGAGTAACATTTTAAGTCTATGTAGATAACGTGTTTTAAGTAGCTGTTGAAAAACCAAAGCAAGAGAAGTTTTTCAAATCTTAAGCCCACCCCTCATGTATTAAATCATTTGAAATCTTACAATTGCTGTTATTTTCAGTCCATTGTGTCTGCTTCCTGTTGGTCAAAGGTTATGAGGATAGGGTGGTGTAGAGTGAGGTGGGAAGCTGGCAGGAAGAAGAAAGCTTTGCTTATTTTGGGGTGTACAAAACTACAGAAATGGCCACGACATTGCTTACATTTTCTCAAGAGTTAAAGAGGTAAACTAGTCAAAAACTGTGTTCTTGATGTTGTGTATTTTCTGTTTTGTAACTTTGGTATGGGGAGAATGAATTGGAGTGAGGGGGCTTCCTTAAAGAATGTTATCTTTGTGCTTGAAATTTTTTTTTGTTCAAAAGGAGCTTACGTTTTGATTTACAAGTTAACTTGGTGAATGCTGTTGCTGAAGCAAGAGCCTAAACCTCTCTACCTGATTGCCTCATATCTACTAGCTCTAAAAAAGAAAAACAAGAGAAAGGTGTTGTGCCATGGAGTACAAACAGAAGCTCTGGCGTATTGCTTCAGTACATTGTGGGTGTGTGTTAGGTGTGTTAATACAGCCTTCTAAAAATACAGTTTATCTTAATATTTGTGCTGTTACTGAAGAGCTGTCTGTGGTTCCTTGTCTGTCCACGCGTCTGTGAATTGGTTGTGATGGTTACATTCTACAAAGCTGTTCATCCTAATAATATATGGAGCGAGGGTACTGTTACAGTCCAGGAAGCAGTAGAAAACATTTTATGTGATCTGATGAAAGCTAGAGGAGTGTTTTGTAGGCTAATCCAAATAATTATATTGAAGCATCTTAATATTCAAGTATCCTGGTATGTAGTTGAATTAGCTATTGGTATGTGAGGTTGCTGGTTCTTGAATTTCTTAACCATTTTGTTACTGCCAGTGAGTTATTTGTATCTAAAAGTGTTGTTTGCATTGTTGGAAAAACAATATTTTTGCTACAATAAGAACTCAGGGTTAAGGAGCATAGTGAAAGGAATCTATATATCATAATGTCTTGAAAAAAAAATTGGACTTTATGCTTGTTTACTTTGAAATTAATTTTTCTCTGGAGTTCTTCAGGTCAGTTATGCTCAGAAAAAAACTGCTGGAGGCTAAATGGTAAACATTTTTTGCCGTGTAAAGTGAGAATGTATTTCTCAGACAGAATACTGATTTTTATTTTTTCTTAGCTTTTATTTTTCTTAGCAACTCTCTCTGCCGTCTCTGCATATGTACATTTCAGATCTGGTGATTTGCAATGGGAAAGTTTATAGTTTTAGTGTTAAAATGTAAATCACCATTCCTAATTCTTCCCATTTCTTATAGATGGGAAAAATTACGTGTTCCTTATATACAAACAGGGAATTCCTTGCAATGCCTCACAGTATATAAAAACTACTGTGCCAAAGCTGTGAAGCTTTGGCAGAACAATAGGTTTCCTTTAGCTTTCCCTTCACTGTGTCTGAGGAAAAGGGCTTGAGTGAGTGTCAGTCCTTTCGTTGCTGGAGCAGTGGCTGGCTCATTTGCAAGAGATGCTTTGGTTTGCACATACTTGATTTGCAGAGATGTTAGTGACTGTACATCCTTGCTCTCATGAGGAATGGTTAAGGATGGAGTGTCAACATGGCCTAAGTTTAATTTGTAGGCACTATTTAAAACATAGTCTGAATTTCCATTGGAGACTGTGTGTTAATGGATGGCTAGGAGCTTCTTTAATGCCGCTGATAGGTTAAACCAGATTAGTTACTTGGGAGACAAATTGTAGAAATTATGGGATATCTTTGTACCATCATCCTTAATTCATTGCTAAATCCCTCTTAATTCATCATTCCCTATTGAAGCTGGAGAAACTGATACTTCTGTAGCTCAAATTCCCTATCTTTTGTAACGTGTACAAAGTGCAGGACTTAAGTTTATGAATATTTTGTTGAAGAAATGATGTACAGAATGCTTGCCCTCTTGCCATCTGTAGAAAACTCTTGTATTGTTTGCAGATGAGCATGCTTGAGTGATCCAAACATGGAGCAGTGACACAAGCATGTGTTGTATGGTCAATGCAACTGCAGTGTCCCAGGATCTAAACCCATGTTAGAAATGGCATGTTTTTACAAAATTCTAGTGTCTCATCTTTCTTTTCCTTGTGTATAAGTCTTTCACAGATGATGAAGATAGATATCTACACAGGAGAGTAAGAAGGAAAAAAGATAAAACTCAGCTTGTACAAAATATTACAGGAAGCACTGGGCTTGTGATCTGGACGAATGGGAATTTTTCCCTAACATGTTACAAACACTGCTTCAAAACTCCTGTCCTCCTAGGAAATGAGGAATGGATGGATAAAAACACATGGTGAAATAGTTAATCCCCAGCTGTTAGAAGGCAAGCAGCTGTTGGTATCAGTAGAGTGTAGGCTTGACTTCTCAGCTTTGAATTTTTCACCTCTTTATAAATGCTAATTTTTTTTTCTGACTCTTCATTCATGCAACCTACACCCATGAGCTCAGTTGGAATCCAAGTCAAATGGCATGGCTGGTGTCTTCTCTGCCTTGTCTTGTTAAGGAAGTCCTGTAAGCATCGTGGCAATCCTTGTGATAAGCAATGTGCAGAGACTTCTAAAAACAGGGCAGAGCAAACCCCGAATTATTTGCTTTCTTAAAATAAGAGCTGTGGGGAGAAGAGAATTCTAATTAAAAGCTGATAAAAGGACTGAAGCAACTTTAAAAAAAAACCTCAACAAAAAAACCTTTGTCTGGTGAATACACAAAACCATCATTTCTTAAATAAATCCATGTGATGCAAAGCCAGATTGTAATTTGGTTGGGTGATCACAAGCACAGACAAAGAGGCTGATCTTTAGGAGGAATCTGGAGGAAGGCGATGTCTTGCCCTTGCTTATTTGTTCAGGAAGCCTTCAAAAGAAAGATGAGAGATGCCAGAAAGAAGGAAACGTTATCCAAATCTGGTATCAAGCAAAAAGCAATAGGGGAGACTTGCAAGAGGGAGAGAGTCAAGTAAGAACACAGACGTCACTAAATAGAAAAAGCATCAAAATTGGAAAAGAAGGCCCAAAGTACAATACACCAAGTCAATAAATGGAGAACTTTAAAATAGAAGATGATGTAATCAGAATGAGAGAAGGGAGATTCTCCTGGCAGCATTATTTCAAACAGGATGCATATGGGAAAGACTATAGAGGGGGATGATCAGAGTATGCTCATGATCAGAGAGGAAATACCCAAATTTTAGAAACATTCTGGGAAACAGGGCAGCAAGCAAAAGACCATATAGATGTGTGAGTAAGGGACCTGTAGTAGCTGTATTTCTCCTTGTGCCAAGGCAGGCCCCATGTTGTGAGTATTGTGTCTTCATTGCTGACAAAGGAGCGAGATGGAGTGGTGAAAGGAGATGGCAAAGCTCATATCAGTGGTGGGGGACATTTTCCCAGCAAGTTCCTAGGAGTTATGTCTTGGTTACACAGGATGGGTGGTGGAGGAGAAGTGAAAAGGTGGCTTTGCAAGAGATCAGAACCACTGGAACTATTTATAGGCATTTCAATTGGATTAGAGAATGTAGGAATAGAGAGGGACGATCTGGTCACTGGTCCTGGCTTGGAGACAGTGAAATGGGGGCTCAGGTTCTGGTGCTGCTGCAGGGCTCCTGCTTTATTGCTCTGTACAGCTGTGAATAGGTTCTTCTTTGGTGAAGAGATGATAATCTCTTTTGGTGATAATTCCCAGGTGTAAGTTTGTGCTGGCCATTAGAAAATTTCTGGCATGTTGCAGAAAAGTATTTACTGAAACCAATTGTGATAAAGATCCGTTTAATGTGAATTAGATGATACAGACCTGGCTGCACTATTGCACATTGGGAATAGGGATAAGTATGTAGAGAAAAAAGATGTAAAAGGCAGGAAAAAATTAAGAATTCCTATGCAAAATCAAGAGAAAAATGAAGATATTCAGTTAGTTTCAGATTCACAAAATAAAGCAGCAGTTTGTGCTACACTGTCTGCATTTTATTTTTTACCTTTTTTGGAGCTTTATTAATGCTGGGAGACTAATTCACATGCTGATACATTGGTTATGAAACAGCTTACAGTAAATGTGTGTGGAAGTATTATTCTGCTGTACAGAACAGTGTTTTGTTTATTTAACAAGCCAAAGTTGGAATTGACAGCACAAGACTAGAAAATGGTGACAATAGTTTGAAAACAGGAAATTTTGGCCTTGTGTGTATTCGGAACAGATGATCAGGATGATGGCCAGGAGAGTGGAAACTTCCACTGAGACTGTTTTTTCCTTATTTTGCTCAGTGAGAAAAGATGGTGCTTCCTGGAAAACAAGTCTTAAGTATTTAAAGAAAGTCATAACATATTCAGTGTTTTCCTCATATCCCATTTGTTTGTTTCCCAGCAATCTGTTTACACTTCTTAGTATCTAGTACTACTTAGAGTAGAATATTTGGACTATTATCAAATCTTGGAATTGTAGATTCTGTTGTATAGAATTAAGACACTAAATACGCTTTGGGTTTTTTTTTTTGTTCTGGGTTTAGTTGTTCTGTCTTAGGTTTCTAAAGATAAAGGACATCATTTTTAGGGAAGCGGATAAGAGGACGTCTGTTGCCAGTTGGTGTTATGACAAGGGATTCAGAAATAACTAGTAATTACATATTCTTCAGTTCCTGATGCTCATGATATGGCCTTTCAAAAAGAAATCAGGTTTAAAAACCCCACAAAACCGATGAACCTTAAAGATTTAAAAAGAATTTAAAAAGAATTACAGAAAATGCTTTCCTTAAAACACCCCAAAATAAGAAATCTATATAGAAATCCATATGGAAATCTGCAAGTGTTAATTTCTTAGGGAAAACATTTGAAATTTTGCAGTTTCACCATGTTGGAGTTAGTTCTGCAATCTGGAAGAGCAGCAAGTGGAAAAAGTAAAGTCCTGTACTTGAAGTATTGTTACCTAACGTGACCTCTTTCTGCTGCTTCCCAGCAGTCCTCCCAGGTGTGTGCCTTCGGGATGCAGCTCATCAGTTATAGCTGTCATTGGTCTAGGCTGACCACAAACAGGATTTTAAAAGAAGCATAGTATGAAAGAACACTTTTATTTTTGTTTCATTTGAGCTTCTACTGGGATGCAGAGCACAGGTCTAATCCACAAGTCAGTGAAGCTGTGCCAGAGGTGTGTTTGTCTTCTGCGATGGCTGGACTACTTGCATACTGGAAATGTGGAAGCAAAAAGGAGCAGAAATACTCAGCTGCTGTTTGGAATCCTTTTTCTGGTTGTTTGTCAGAGACATGTACCAATTTCACTGTTATTTAACCTTTGCACTGAGAAGTAAGTAGAAAGAGAGGAATAGATTAAATAGATGGGAGCAAAAAGCAAAAGAAAATTAAATCTTGATCCCAGCAGACAATTGAAAAGTGCTCAATAGTAGCTACAGGACTAAAATATCCATAAGACCATTAGAATATCGCCTCAGGCTGTGTCTTTTGCTATTTCTACATCTCTCTGGTTCATGTTCTGCCTGCTGTCTTCTGTTTACTTCATAAGTTCTTTTGGAGTAAGAAAATGTCTTGCTGTGCATTTATGAAACACCAGGTATTTTTTGAAGCCTTCCTTGTGCCCCTGTCAAGTAATTTCTTTCTGCCAGGTCTTAGTTGATGCCTCTGAGAAAGAAGGATGCCAAATAGTGCCCTTTTAAAGTACTCTGTGAGTACAGAGATGAAAACCTAAGCACAAACATCCACGCACTTGAGAGATGAGAAGGAAGGCCTGAGATTTATAATTTTATTCTTGGGTTTCCTGCTCATACATAGGGAAATATTTATTAGCAGTGTTACTGGGGGGGGTGTAAGGAACCGTCTTTGACTTAGACAGTTCTCAGAAGTTTTGATAGGTTTTTTTGACTGGATACTGCCCAGAAGAAAAATGGCAGCAAATGTGCTGGAAGAGGAAAATCAGTTTTAAGCAGCCTTAGAATGATGGGTAATAACAATAGGAAACTACAGAAGAATAATTGGTCAGTTTATCAGTAAGCAGTCACTTGGCCATGTGAGAGCTAAATCTGTAAAAAATGGACTACAAAAAGCTGTCTTTGATTTAACATCTCTAAGCTTTTATTTTAACATGTCATGTAATCGTTTTGGCCTCTTGAGAAACCGCTTAAGGGGATCTAAATGGAAGGTTAAGTCCTTTGAAAAATCTAAATTATCTGCTCTTTCCTGCCCCTTCTCCTTCCTTTCCCTTTCCGTTTACGTATGCATTCCTATTTCCTACATCTTTGAACTACAGGCAGCAGCTGAATGAAGTACATCTTGAGTGTGTGTGAGGAGAGAGGAGGGGAAAATAATCCATAAATGTAAAGATTAAGGGAAGTATAGCTACAACTTCTTCAACAGGTACACCTCTTGTAAGTGAAATATATTGTAAATTCTGTGCACTGTAAATATAATAAAAAGTAAAATATAAAATATAGTGTAAATTCTGTGTACTGCATACAGTAGTATGGAGTAGTTAAAAAAAAGCCAAAAACCAACTAAATCCTAACACTGCTGCATGCTGCTTTGTATCCATTTCTTAGCTCCTACATTCACATTGGAATCAGCAGTTTGCATATACCTCAGTAAAAAAAATCAACCCTAACCGTTGATATGTCTTGGTTTTACTTTGTAATCTACTCAAAATGCTGTGTAAAAAATACAGAATTCCACTGTTCCCTTGATCATTTGATGCTCTGTGGGTGAGCAGCTTGTCACATTTCAGCCTCTCTCAAAAGCAACTAAACAAACTCGTTTCTATAGTTATGATGGTCTCGTGAAGCGATGGTCTCATGACAGAAGCAGGACAATGTTTGGCCAGCATGGTGATGTCCTGTGTTAGGCTAGCTGATGTGCTGTGCAGTCCAGAAGAGAAAACAAGTTGAGAGGCACACAAGGCCTTTCTTAGACTGAAGGAAAAGCAGCAAACCTTGTTAAACTGTGTTTTGTAATAATTTACAAAGCCTACACAGGCTTTTGGTGAACTTGATAACCATGATTTTTGCCTTACAACACTTACAACAGGAGCCATTTTTCTTCTGAATTAGGTATTTGCTTTGCAAGCAGTGTTTAGTGACTATGTCCTATTGTATTTATAAAATATATTAGTAAACCATATTTATATTAATAAGATATTTTATATATTTGACCAAATCTTTCATTTAAAAAATATTTGGTCAAATTTCTTTCCAGAATTAAATAACTACAAAATACTTAAATCATATTCTGGGTATTTTTTTTTGACTTCTCAAACTTAAAGCAGTTGATTTCTGGCACAGAAAACCAGTGTTTGATGATGTATGGCTGGTAATAACATAAGTTATGTGACAGATAAATAATTAGTACCTTTAATTTTCCTGTGATGTAAATTAGTTGCATCTTTTTGAGTGATTATGAGAAATAGTTTGTAGCATGCACTTCTGTAAAAGAAAACACAAAATTTTCAAACAAATATGCCCGAATGGGTAAAAAAAAAAAGATAAAACTTGCATAAGTATGTATTTGCACACGTGCACTCTCACTTTTGGGGATTGCTCTTTGGAAAGCTGTTGCTGAAAAAGCTCTTTCTTCCACATATAACACAAATAGCACAATATTCTGTACTTCAGTGGGGCAGTGCACAGCTTTCTTTGCAGCGACAAATACTGAAATGTTAAAAATAGATCAAGCTTTAAGAATCCCAGATATTTTCAAATAACAAAGGGTGATTTATGTGAGCTCATTTTGCACTTGGACAAAGTATAGAGGCGCTTTTGTACTATGATTAGCAAGGGCGCTGATGTCAGTTTGCTTGTCTAACTTTAAGCTTTATTCTGCTGCTAAATTGTGCTTTGTACTGTAGTCCAGACAACCTTTGCATCTGCCTTATTAGTGTGTAGTTTATGGAATTGCTTTTGGTTTTGAATATAATCTGTGCTAGTTTCAGAGTGTGACTCACTATAGGACTGAAATAAATGTTCGCATTTGCGCTATGTAAAAACCCTTCAAAAACAGTAGCAGGTGCCAGCAGACTAAAGTCAATATTTTAAATATTTAAGACTTGCTATTTTGTAGCCTGAAGGGCTGAAAGGAAATTCTTTTTAACTCCATGTTTTTTCTCCGTTTTAGAGTCCTATTTACCCATTAATACTCAAAAGAAATTGTCAGGATTGCTAAGAACCTTTCATTCCCTAACACAGTACTAGAAATAAATTTTCAGAAGAGGCACACCTGGTTGATGCAGAGATGATAGAGGTTTTTCTGTCTGGCGTTTTGTTGTTGCACAAACTGTGAGACAAAATGCATCATGCTTCTCAATTGCTCTTGTTCCTCTCCTATCTCTAATCTCTTTCCTCTTGATTTCTGCTTTGAAAATTTCATCTGAGTGACTGAAGGCTGAAGTTAAAGCTTGTTTCTCAAGCAGTTTGTAACAGTTATCTGTGATCTTGCCTGGAGAGAGGCTCATCTACTGAAGTTTTGTGTTATCCCAGCACACTTGTCACTTGATTTGGAAGCAGGAAACAAAACTCTGCTAATGTTTTTGGGGTGATGTTAAATGCTGTTTATCTAGTTGTGCTGCTAGGATATACTCACATTTGAAATCTAAATTGAAGGGGTTTAATCTATTACATCTTCTACATTTTAACTGTTCACCAGTTAAATTTACTGCTACTATGGAAATAGTTGCTTGAGACTTTGACTTGATTCACACCATTCATCATTTAAAAACAGGTGCTGTTATTCACAACTGCAGTAAATACAATTGTTTTGTAAAATATAGACGTTATCTTAAAATCAAAAAGCTTTCAGAGCTTTGCTAGTTGGAGAATGGATCACAAGCCTTGATTATGCTGTCTGTCCTTTTTCCCTTTCTCCTGTTTTCTGTATTATCTTTTCATAATAGCTTCTGAAACTTGATACCCCAAACAGGCATGCACAGTGGGGGTTTTATGAGTCTCTGGGGTGTCGCCCTGTTCTTCTAAGTTCTTCTAAGCCTTCTGATGTTTACATTTTTATAATGGAGTTTCTCACGCACTTTTATGTAAATAATGATTGTTTTTGCATTCCTTTCTGGAGGAGGAGAAATTTGATAAACTGTTGGTTCGACCAGTGTCATTGGAGAAGTGGCAATTTCATCCTCCAATCCAGAGTCATTTTTAAAATTCCAAATATATCAAAATCAAGAAATAAACTTCTTCTTTTTACCTTGGAAGTTTCAGCATGCGTGTCATTCATTTCGTGTCCTATTGCAGCACTGGGGCAAAACCGACAGCACTTGTTCAGAGTGGGGAGACAGCAGTGCAGTACTTGCTCCTTGTCCATTATGTCCCCCTTCCACTAGTTTGTTTGAAGGTAGCACCTACAAAAATGAAATGAATGCACTCTTGTGCCTCAACAAAATTGGCTCTGAATCTTTCCCTAGTACACAGCAAGAAACTCTTGTTTTCAGAGCTGCTGTCCCAGTGTTTAAAGGACATCACACATCTTGACCCCTTCTGGGACCATCCTTGCTGATTCCGTTCCTTTCCTTGGTTAGCACACAGCCAGGGATGGCCAAAAGGAAGATTCCCTCACCCTCATGTGTCTTATTTATGCATTTTTTCTGCTGTTTTTTTTTGTTTGTTTGTTTGTTTGTTTGTTTTTTAATCTTTCAAAGGACTTGCTGACAACCTTGTTTGAATATCCTAAGGAAGTTTAAAGTAGGGTGACTTGGGGCATGATGTGAGTCTGTGGGGTAGTACACAGTGTCTTGGCTACTGCGCTGCTTTATCTTGGTCTCCAACTTTGCTGAAAAGTATAAGAAAAAGTGGATGACACAGGAGTGGCTCCCCACTGTGTCTGGGCTCTGCTTTCAAATTTCTCAGTATGAAAGACGTGCAGCTCTCCTAGTGAGCAATGGCAGTGTGTCTGTTTTCTTCTGCTGTTCCCATTATCCTGGCACTGGGGTATAAAAAGAAGCTGCTATCATAGTATTGCTGGTAGAGCTGAGGAACAAAAGTGCAGCCAAGTGGGGCAATAAAGATGCTTTTGGGAGCAGCAGGACAACTGTATGCTGAGCTTGGTTGTGTGGTTTCAGTTAAGAACTTTGATGAGGATTATGGCAGGTGATGGAGGCCCATGGGATAAAAGGCAGCTAAGGATTCATTAGAGAATACGACATTTTGCATTTGCTTCTCTCTTAGACCAGCTTCTTTCTGCAGCATCAGGAGGGCTCGTATAATAGGCATAGTGTCAGACTATCAAATTAATTTGTTCTGTATCTTTCCAAAAGACTGCATTTATCTGGTAAAACTACAACATTTGGTCATTCTCTCCATCCCCGTCTCTCTAACAGTTTCAAAAAATAATAATGTTGCTCTTTCTCTGTAAGAAGTACTACTGTAGAAATATTATGAGGTTCTAAATGCAGAGTTCCCCTGGAGTCAAGGTGCATGTACAGTGAGTATTGTCTGTTCCTTAAATGCAGGTCATATTGTTGATTATCAGTGAAAAATTCAGATAAAATGCATCAGCCTGAAACAACATAATTGGAAACAAAACACCATGGAACCCTTAAAGATGTATTTTATTTTGTCTTTCTCATGCCTGTGACTGCCTCCTTCAGAAGCCCTTTTTGTGTGTTTTTTTGCCCCTCTCCTGATCCCCACCCCACTTTTTTCTTTAGTGTATTCATGCTTTCTCGTTTTGTAAACAGTGATTTAATTTATATATCCACTTGTTACAAACAAAGTCAAGATACAAAATTTAAAATACAAATTCACTAATCCTTAAGTCCCCTACTGTAACAATACCTAAATAGTGTTAAATGTGCGTATTTGATGTGTAATCTCTTAGTATAATAATTGAACTACTTATTAGTACTTGGTTCAATCCAGGTTGGAATCCCACATAAAAGTCTTAAAGTGTGATTTCTTCCTTCTAATTTTTCTTCCTTTTCTCTCTCCCCAATTTTCAGGCATGGAAGAGAAGGTGGTTTGTGCTTCGGAGCGGCCGCTTAACGGGGGATCCAGATGTATTGGAATACTACAAAAATGACCATGCCAAGAAGCCTATACGTATTATTGACCTTAATTTGTGTCAGCAAGTGGATGCTGGATTAACGTTCAACAAAAAGGAGTTTGAAAACAGCTATATTTTTGATATCAACACTATAGATCGAGTTTTCTATTTGGTAGCAGACAGCGAGGAGGAGATGAATAAGTGGGTTCGATGTATCTGTGATATCTGTGGGTTCAACCCTACAGATGAGGGTAAGTTCTGTTGCTTTTTCTGAGAAAGTGCAGTGCCTATGTGTGAAGAACATTCCAAAGATCAGATGACTGTCTTTAGCTGGCGTATGTTTTAAAACTTGTGTGTATTGGCATCGAAACTTCCTTGTTATCCTCAAAAAAAGTGAGCAGAACAGAGGGAGATACTCAGAATTTGTTAAAAATTAAGTGTGCTGTAGAACTTGGATGATGCTCTTCTGTGTGATGTTAGTTCTTGCAAGTACAGGATAAATCTCAAGTAAAATCATGTGTGGCAGTAGATTTTCATAATCATCAAAGGAGTCCCATTTGGTATAAAAACATATGATTATACAAGCAGGAATGAGTGCAAAATGTCAGGTTTCTAATATTATCATTTCCCTGTCTGCTTTGAAACTTGGGGGAAAAGAAATCCATCCCCATCAGCTAAAACAAACAAAAAACCTGTAGTTTTGCACTATCCAACTCAAATCCTACCAAAATAGATACTGTATGAAGGCTGCTTGTAGGAAACACGATGGTGTGTTTAATTCCTTGCAAATACCTTATGGCCATTGCTTGTCCTGAATCCATTCTTTTTTATTTACTTATTATTCCTGCATTCCTTTTGGAGATTAATGGGTTACAGGACTTGTTGTAGATCTGTGCACAAGTTCCAAGAAAACATTAAATAGGAGTGGTAAGAGGGTTATACATAAGGCTTAAGATGGTTATACATAAGGCATGACTGAAGGGGCTAGAATTAAATCCCTGCTTTTTGTAGGATTGTGGTAGGATTGTGGATTGAGGGAGGTGAAGGAGAAAAAGGGGCTTGCATCACTTTGCTTCAGCCAGATCTTTAAAAGTGACTGGAAAATTCCATTGCGCGGAACAGAGAGGTGGGGTCCCTTCAAAACCATCAGACCTTTCCTCTGAGAGCTGGTGTATTGTTAGCCCTTAGCTTTCTGTCATTGAACTGAAGATGAAACCTGCTATGGATGTGGAGAGATGTAACTATGCCCTCATAAACTGAGTTTTTGCTTCAGTCAATTGTATTGATAACTTCTCCCCATTGTACTCTCATTGCATGTTTAATTTTTGGCACTTTTTCTTTGGCTGAATGTTTTGTTTTGAAAAGACAGGTGTCTACTACACTGAATTATTCCAACACCTTTACTTCACACAACTGAGGGTTGACAGCACTGTCTGTTTCATTGGTTTAGTGATGCCTTGCAATGCATTGAGCAAGAATTCAAAAAAAGGAAAATGGGAAAATCAGCTGCTGAGTGTTTATTGCCAAGTTCTTATTTTACCAAGATGAATCTTCCTGCCAGTGGAAGAGCAGGTCGTAAATGTACTTCAAAAATCTGTGTTCACCTGCAGCTTATTTTGGGAAGTTAAAGAACAGGTGAAGTTCAGATAGTAAAAACACATTATTATTTTAGTCTGGAGCTAAACAAAAGGAGTGTGTAGCATAACAGGTCTTTCTATTACCTGTGGAAGCAGAAGATAGTTTTCTTTGAAGCTGGAAAAATGTCACTTGCCAGACTGATTAAGGGTTGTGTTGTGAGTGTCCTGTCATTGGCATCCATTGCTCAGTCAAGAACTAGGAACACCACTGCCCTGTTGTTCCTTCTGGGGTTCATTTGGAAATCCAGGAACATTGCCTTCTTGGATTTTTAAAGAAAAAATTTGCAAGACAACAGTAGCTAGTGCTATTAGAAAACAATTAGGGACTTGATGTTTTGGTGTTGGGACGAATGAGGGAGAAAGAGTTGCTCATAACTTTACAGAGACCATAAAAATAATGCTCAGAGTAGCTGCTGCTTTCATACATAGCAAAGACTCAGTGATTCCTGTAATGTAAACTTTGGTCTTTGTTTTATTTCATTAGAAATTATTTTGAGTATTTGTTTTTTACCTAGTGCTTTGTTTTGACCTTCCAACTAGAAACTGATTTATGCATGTGAAATCTCTACATTGTGAAGATCTGCAATGTTACATCATTTGTATTTGGACAGAATAGATAATTTATGCTCTTCAATCATATTTACAAGCATTGAGTGTTCACATTTCTGGTTGCATCATAGTCTAGTGTAATCTCTAATGATTGCATTACAATTACAATATATGCAATATTTGGCTTTTTATAGGGACTTTCTTTTAAGAACAGTTTCATAGTGATTTAGGTATTTTAAAATTAAACAAGACGGAAACAGGAAGGAATTTTATTTTAAATAAGGTAAATAATTCTTTTACTTTTAAAAATAAAATTCTGGGTAGTTTTAAGTTTTCTTCAGCTAATGCTTCTTGTTTTCAAATGGAAGTTTTAAAGCATTTCTTTCTGTAGCATCTTTCTGTTTAAAACACATGTGCAAAGTTGGGAGGGCGCCTGAGCACTGCATTTGGTTTTCCACAAGAGTTTCATACTGCACTTTTAGCATTCATATTTTCTCTGTAAGATCATGATATAATAGATCAACTAGAGGTTAAAATGTAACTATAAGCCAAAAATGTGTCACCAGTGTTTTGCTTTGAACTGTATTGAGAGACAGTCTGGGATGGAGAGACTGAATGGACCTGATGTACCGGTAATGGCTGTTTTGGTGTCTTCTGCTGTGGAGACGTCCTCTGAAATACTTTCAGCAGGATGAGGATAAATGTTTAAAGAAAGGTAAAAATAGAGGAAATGTTTTTTTAAAAATGATTAATGAGAAGAAAAGTTGAAGGATTTTTTTTCCCTGAGAAGAAAACATTGAGGGGAGAACTGACTTTCAAAAGAAAAGCTGCGATAAGCAGGACATGGATCCGTTGTTATCTGAAGAGAGAACTTGTTTTTCTTTCAATGAGTGATGTAACGATAAAGAAAACCCTTTGAAGGATATCTAAGCGCAGGCTGTGAAAGTCCTTCCCTAGAATTTAGTAGACATCTGTGATGAATGTTTTATATGTGATCCAGCTCCATGTTTCTGTAATTTAGTGAATTGTGTTCTTGGCAGAGCAGGGAAAGGAGGAAGTGATCTTACTATATGCAAACATGTTACTTGCATGCATTAATTTGAATAAAGGTAGCAGTAGCAAAATAAACCAGAAGAAATAAGGTAGAGAAGAGGAAAAAAAGGAAGAACAAGACATTGAAATCTACAGTTACATTTACGTAAATAATAAAATGTGATGAAAAAAGTTTCTGTCGTCTTAAGGATCATACCCTGAAGGAGCTGCAGCTTGCTTCACACATGATGGTTTCAAAGTTTCTTTTCAGGCTGCTGCTATTTGGTGTATGCCTTCCTACCTTTTTGCCTTTGGAACAATAAAATTTTATATTTGCTTTTTTTAAATGATGTTTTGGTAATCCATACACTGCAGATGGATCACAGCTTCAGTGCAATATCAGAGACAGACAGGATGAATGTAACTTCACCTTCCCATCCTGACTCCTTCTCTTTGCTAAATAAATAGTGGGTATTGGAAGGATGCCCTTTAGGGTGCCCTTCCTGCGTGAAGGGTCTGCCTGTAAGAAACAAAAAATGTTCTTCTTTGACAGCTTTAAAAAGTTCATGACAGGGCCTAGCACATATGGCAAAGCAAAATTGCCATCCCAATAGCATACGTTGAATATTCAAGACCTTGGTCATTAAAGGTCTCAGAAGTAAGGAGAAATAGCTGAGCTTCTATATGAAGGAAGGGCAGCTCTGGAAGAGCATCAAGGAAGTGCAAGGACAAAGTAATAAGCTTTAAAAAAATTGCAACTAGTTTGCACTATGGAGATGATGTACTTAATGAAGAGTTGAGGCATTTTTGTATCTCTCAGATATGATTAGCTAGAAAGAATTGTTGGCTCAAAGGTTACATGCCAGAAGGATGGGTGGGGTGATTGATGACCAGCAGTGCAGTAAAAAGTAACAAAAGAACTGCGTTAAGCATTAGGAGAGAAACTCTCCAGAGAAGGGTCCTGAGTCTGTTGTCACAGAAGTGAGGCAGTAGGTTTAGAAGGAATAGTGGCAGAAAGGCATCTGTTTTTTGAAGGCTTTTTTGGTTGCTTACTTTGAGTAAAAAAAATTGGGGGGATAATGGCCACTGAGACATACAAATACGATTTTTGTTAAGAGTGGAATAACTGAGAGGAAGGTGATGATAGACTGTGAAGAATGATGTTAGAGCTTTCTAGAAAAATTGAATAGGAATAATCAAGGGTTTGATAGAACTGGTAGCTGGTGGCTCAAGCTGAGATGATCACTGCCTGTTACCCAAAGGAAAAGAGAAGACAGCAGACAGGATTAAGACATCTTCTACTGTAGTAAAAGAACTGGTGGTTAAGTGAGATTATGATGATGAAGAATAGAGGACAAAATCTGCAGCAGTAGATCTTCCCTTTCAAGATGTGAGGCAAAAATACATATATTTAAAAAATCATTTACTATTGGGGTATGAGCAGAATCTTAATCTTGAGTGTTTGAGGTCTGCATGACAGCTGCATGTAACAGAAGTTCACATGGAAGGTGATTCTGTTCTTCCTTGAAGAAAAATAAACTGAATCTAGTATGCCTAGGTAATTAACTTAATTTTCTCTTGTTTCTGCTGGACACTTCTTGTGCTGTTAACATTACTGTTGAGTCGCTGGGAGAAGGGTTGGCAAAGTGTTTTGCAGGTTCCTGTGAGTTGTGAGGTGCTGAGAGGCAGCACGTGGAATGATGGAAGCCTCTCTGGAGCACAGGGATACCTACAGTCCAGGCACCGAGCTGGAGCCCCAGCTGGGAGAAGTCACCATGTGGTCAGAGCAGCATGCTCTACCAAGGAAAGCTCTGGGCATTTTGGTGAAGAAAAATTTCCAAGCTTTTTAGTGTGGTGGGCTGAACTATTTTTCTTCACTAGCACCTACAGAAGTTAGTCTATAACATGACTCGCTGATTATTTTTCCTGCGTCACCCAGCCTATGTGCCCTCTGAAGATGGGAAGAACAGGATACAGATGTTTCCTTATTTCTCCTTTTAAATGAATAGTCTTCAAAACAAAATTGCAGGTGGAGAGGGGGTGTCAATTCCAAGTGCAAATGCTTTGGTATTTTCAAATTTTAAATGGGTAACCAAAACTACAGCTTAGAATTACACATGAACTGCAAATAGCAAGAACTAAATTTTAGGTGTTATCTCTGAAAGCTGGAAACTTCCATGTGTGATGGAACCTGGAACAGTCAGTCATGTTTCTGGTTCGGATGCAGGAAGCAGGGTTGTCCTGGACATAAGGTGCAAAGCTGAATTCTTCATTCCTTAAAAAAGATACCATGTTTATCTTCAGGAAGAGAGAGATACTGTGAGATTATATTAAACTAAGAAAATAAACGTATGAAATGCATAGGAAGTTTTTATTAGAGCATTTTAAAGGACTTTCTCTGGCTATAGCAGAATGGTTCGGTATGGAGCTTTACTGCATAGATTTCATATTGATGCCAAGCTGATCACTTAATGCCAAATCCCAAATCCATGCTCATGCGTCTGTGCCTCTTCTGGGCTGGATCTGGCTCTATTGGATTAATGTGTGAACAATGCAAGTGCCCACCAGCATACATGTGCTTGTGCTCTGTGTGTGCATATGTGGCCCTTTGATTCCAGGATGTCTCAAACAAACAAAGAAGTTCTTTTAAGGCTTCAGGTGTAGTTATGAAGTTTTTATTTGATGGGGTTTTTAAAATTATGGCTTTTATTATTGTATCTGTGAATTTTTGGACAAGGTTATTGCTCTGATATTTTGTTGGCCACTGGTTATTTTAATAACACATGCATTATAGTAGGTGGATGGAATGAAACATCTCAGAAGAATAGAAGAATCATGACATTGCACATCTGTTGCTGATTCACTGTTGCAATGGAAAAATCCCATTTCTGTTTTCGTATTTCTACCTACAGTGTGCAAAGAATGCATTTTCTTACTTTGATTACAATTTTGACATTTAAAGAAATGCGTGCTGTAATGAGGCCTCTGTGGTTTTTTTACTATGAGAACATTTCAAGTTTTTGCATAATTAGAATATTAAGAGACTGTACATCATATTGTAGAAAACAATTTCATTTTTGCTTTCATTAAAAAACAAACACCAAAATACAAACCCAATTCTAAATAGAAACTCCCACACTCAGATTTTCTAGGTTGGACACAAAGCAAGATATGTAGGAACTTGTGGGATAAAGCCGCTTTATATATTTAAGGAGGAAGAAAGTGGAGCCTTTTGTTATTCTTGTTCAGAAAATGCTCTTTTTACATCATAAATTTTACAAGATATCAAAATGGTTATAAAGAAAAAGGTATAAATTCCAGTGAAAATGGAGCCTGTAACTACTCATAACAAACCAACTGAGAAAAGACAAAACTCTTGCCCTGTTTTGAGAAAGCTGATTATTCTAGCTGTACTGAATCCAGGAATTATAAAAACAAAATAGAATTCTTGTTAGACTAATTTGCATGTTAAATTTTCTGGCTGTTTTTCCAGCTCCCACTTATTTCAAAGCAGTCTGTGTGTCTGAGCTCTGGGAACAAACCAAATGACTTATAATGCTCTTTGGTGTGCAGATGACCCCTTCCCTAAAAATCTGCTAGTCCAAAGTAGAACAAGTTGATGATGTACTCTTTGAAATCATAAATGGCTGCTGGAAGAGCAACTTTCCTTCATATCAGCTTCAGGAGTACTTGACTGAAGAGAATATTTGAGAGGGTGCAGATAGGCAAAGAGCTTTCATTGCTCAGTGATGAAAGTTTTAGCATTACTTCTTCCCTTGTAGTCAAATTTGAAATAGCATCAATGCATAAAGAAATCTGAAGTGCTTTAGACCAAATTCAGTAGATCTTTCAATCTGGCATTAGCCCACACTATTTAACACATACGAAATGCCTGTATGAGGATGGATTTCAGATCAGAAAGTTGGTATTTTAATAGTTAATGCTCTATATGCTGAAAAAACCAAACCAAACAAACCTCAACCAAACCACACAAACACCTATCTCAAACAAACCCCACACAGATCTGTGAGAGGATCAGGGATTTTATCAAGCATTATCTGTGTCAAAAGAAAGAGATAACTCATCAGAAGGAAAGTGTCCCTAATGATCCATTAACATTAATGGGCTCCAAATCCTTGCTCAGAGAACAGATCATAAAGCTTCCAGACAGCTGGACAGCATCACCTTGAAAATTCAGTAACAATTGAAAGGGAAACATTAGGAAGGGAATGGAATGAATCATTGCAATATCTTCATAAACCAGTGTGTCCGAGACTTTTTTTGTGTGTGTGTGCTTTGTGTGCAATAGTTAGTTTCTCTTCTCAGGAAAGAAAAAGTAGCAGAGCTAGGAAAGGTGAGGATAAAGGGAAACCAGATGTACAATGGCTTCTGCACCAGGAAAAATTAAGCAGTACCAACTCAGTAAAAACAACGACAGAGTTGTGTAAAGTTGGAAATGAGAATTATGAGTAGGAGGTAATTGTTCACAGTTTCTTTGAAGATGGGAGCTGAAATATATCAAGTGAATGTATCAGGTTTAAAAGGAAGTGGGTTTTCATCTCATGTGTAGTAAGGTGTGGACCTCACTGCCACAGGATGGTAGTAAAGTTCAAAAATATAAAGGCACTCAAAGAAATAGGAGAAATTCAGAGAACAGTGTGTTAGAGGGTCGGTCAGCAGAGGCTGTGGAAGCAGCCTTTGTCTTGGGATGCCCCAGAAGCTGGAGCAGTACATCAGCCTTGGGGATACATTGGCCCTCTTTCAAAATCCGTGATTTTATTTTTCCCTGGAAAGTCACCCTTGAGTTTTGCTGCCCTTCCTGGGAATGCTAGTGCATGATCTGTTTAATTGTGTCAGATCACATAGGTATCTTACTGTGTACATGCTGGGCTCTCCTGACTACATGAGGGCTGACTGACACACCCATCTTCCCTGGAAGCCCCAAGGACATCCTGTTTGATTTCTTTTATTATTCCTCCTGTGAACTTGGCACTGGGCAGTTCCAATGGCATGAAGATTGTGCGTCGCCAGGCCCAGGAATGGGATGGGCACTGAGGCACAGGGAAGCTCTTAAGGATCTCATCTCTAAGTGTGGTCAAAAAATGATGTATTTGGCAGGAAACTTTTCTTCCCTGCTCTTACTGGTGCATACATTTACTTCTGTTCTTCAGTTCTGCAGGGGACAGGGCTGACAGCTGCTTGTTCTTTCTCCCACTGCCACTTTTACAGAAAGTACAAAAAGTATATTCCTGGTAGGTCCATTCAGGCACTTCTCTGTTCTTGCTGTTGAACCCCTGCATTAGGGGAATCAAGAAACATTAGTAGGTGCCTCAAAGAGGCTCCTTCAAGCTCTTGAATTTCCTAAATTATAGAAAATTGTTCATATTTTATATTTAAACATGTAGAAAATAAACTACTTTTTCAGTAACTTTTGCATCCAAGTACTGCTGTATTTGAAAGGAAAAAAATAGAATACAAATAAATAGGATGTGCTTAGGAATTATAAAGGCAAGGGTATTTAAGTAAACATTGGCTATTTTAAGTAACAGTTTTTAGATAACAATTAATGTAATGAATTTTACCTTTTTCCCCCCTATTTTTCTAAACCATAGGACATGGTTTAGGAATATGTGTTTCAAGAAATGTAATGTATAAAGATTTTATGAATTATAAACATCTCTGTACTATTATTTATCTGATCTGGGTGCATCAATTTATTTTTATGCGTGTGATCCCTTGATACAGTCTGTTTCTTTTCTTTCTTCTGCTAACTAGTTTGATGAATAGATCAGCCACAACCCTTCATAATAACGTTTTTTAGGCTATCCTACCTTTTCAGGTAGGTTGAGTTGAGGAATTTTCATACACCTAGACTTCTTCCAACCACATGGGTGTGGTGGGATTTAATTTCTGAGCCTGTTTAGATACCATGGAAGTTCAAAGCAAGTGCTGCTATTTCTATTTCCATGTCTAAATCACTTGTACTTGGTGTACACAGAACTGGAAGCAGGAGGGCTGTGTTCTGGGCTGCTCATCTCTTATTTCCCAGAGTAGTGCTGAGAAGCAGAAGCTGAATGAAGCTACTTTGTAGTGCATAGCTGGCCTGTAAGGCTGACAGGATCAGGAGCATTGGATAATAACATGTTCATTTAAACAATGCTAATAATCACCATCCATTCTTGGGATGTGCAAATTAGAATGTACAATGAGTTGCAAGTAACCCCTGATAATTAGGAAATAGTTTGCTTGATTATGTTGTTCTTAGTCAATGTCATTAAAACAACGAAAAAGACAAATGATTGTTTAATATTTGATGATGTCAATATTTTCTAGTCTCCCAGATAATTTAATAGTCTGGATATATGTGTTCGGAAGGCAAAAAGAAATTGCATGGATAGGAAGTGGATAAGAATGACAAGGTTATTTATAAGAATTATAAGGTTATTTAAAAAAAAAAAAACCACCTCCTCTCCCCCCACCCCAAAAGAAATCCAAACTAAGCCAAAACAAAACAAGGAAAGGAAACCAAAACCAAACCCAACCCATTCATTTATTGCACAACAATAAAAAATGAGGGTATGTAATCAGGGGGTTTAGTGGAACATATTTGTACCTTTGCATTATTTGTCTAGTTGTAAAGAATCTTCCATTGCCAAAGCAGCAGTTTTCCTGTCTATTTTCAGATATTGAGAGTGGCCAGGTCTTTCTTGGTAGCTAAGCTCAAGCATTGAAGTGACCTTGGTCAAATAAGAATGAATACTTGCAAGTGCTGACTTAGGTTGCCATGTTCAAGTAATAGCTTATGGGCTTTTGACTGCCCTTGATTAAAACAACAGATTTGTGTTTTTAGCTGTATTACCGCAGCTGTCAACATATTTGTTCTTTCTGTGGCCAGAAAGCAGGTTAAATAAGTCTTTAAATGAGGCATAACCTCTGTTTCCAAGGCTTACTTAAGAAATTGATTGCAGCTTGAAAAGGTAAAGATTGATATATAAATGTAAATTCCCCGAAACAAACGTTAGCACCCAGATGTTATTGTGTCCAATTTAACAAATTTGAACTAAAACCTGAGATTTTTTCCATCCTCAGTTAATTTTCTTTTCTTATTGTTGAAGAACTATTTCTTCACTATATAAAGAAATCTTTGCTTCTGTGTTTGCAGATGCTGTGAAGCCACCAGTTAGTTCTTTACAACCATCTACTGAGTTACCCTTGCCCATCAACACTTCACCGCCTTCCATGCAAGCAGAATCTTCCTTTCCTTCTCCTTATCAGCTCATTAACGTCCCCCCTCTGGAGTCTTCCTCTGGTCAAGAAGATCCTCAAGACTACTTACTGCTAATAAACTGTCAAAGTAAAAAACCTGAACCTATGAGGTAAGTGACTTTTGTTTCTTAATAACACTTTTTTATATTACAGGCCAAGAATGTTTGTGCTAAATGAGTTTTTTTACTACTGAGATACTGAGCATTTGGATGCACATATCTACACAGTGAAGCTGCCTGTAACTTTTTTTTTTTTTTTGTTCCATGCATTAAACCTTTTGCTGCAATAGTAAGTTGTTTGATCAGTGTTATATTGCATTCTCCAAAAGTGTTGACAACAATTGCCGACATGAAATATCACTGTGATGCATCAATCCAAGCATTCCATTGGAGCTCAGAGTGATGCATGACACAGAGTATGCTTTCTTTAGCCACAATCTGGTGTGCTTAGTGCAGTTTAGTACTAGAAGAAGCTGGAGGAATTTAGCCTTTCTCCCTCCTGGCATTTGGTTCCCCAGTTTTGCCAGTTAAAGCTTTCGTGGAAGGGGTTAAGAAAACATGCTGATTTTATTATCACCTGCCAGGTTACCACATCACTGAGTAGTGATCTTCAAGTGGCATTTGTTCACTATTACTAGCATGGTTCAGACTCTCAAACAAGAAGAAAACCCAATTATTTTATGATAACGAGGAATGCAGAGGCTGAAACCACTCGGTTTCCATATCCTGAATTTCAGCTTTTTCCTAATAACAGATACTTAAAAGGAAATTCAAATAAGCTTTATTTTTTACTGAATAAAGAGTGCGTACACAGTCAGTTCTCTAGAGAAGTGTGCAATAGGAAATGTGAAGGAAAAATTTAGAACTTCTACAGAATTAAATTTCTATTTATTTCTCCAGCTGCTACTTGTAACTTAAATAAATCCACAGCACCTCCTGCATAGAAGGATATGATATTCATATTAGCTACCTGGGAAATATCACTGTGTTTTGCCAGAATGGATCATAGAGCAGGCTGCCTAGGGACATACTGGAGTCTCTGTCCTCTTTTAAAAAAACTGTTTAAAAGAACCAAAAATGAACTTGACTGGACAAGCTCCTGAGGAGCCTTTCCTGATTTTGAAGGGTTTGCTTAGAGGTAGTGGAAAAGCTGAGCAGATAATGTCCAGAGGTCCCTTCCGACCTTAAACACATTCTGTGGGAGAACCTTATAAATCCCTCTGAGAATCTTCTTTTCTGCAGTAATTTCAAATAAAATCTGCTGAGATATTTACAGAAAAATTAACAAAACATCGTATTATTTTTGTAATTACAGACAAGTACATGGAAGGTTGAGGAAAGCTTCCTTTGAGAGTGTTTTCATGACTATTTCACATGCTTCCTTAGGGCCATACGTTTTAGTGGCAGTGCCTTCTGCATCAACACCTTGATGCTCTGCCAGTTTTACCTGTGCCATATGCTCTTTGCTCCCTTGGCATTTTTATCTTGCTCTGTTGTGCCTGAGTTTCCTGCTCCATTTACTGATGATTATGTAGAAAAGTAGCCACCCTTTACAGTCTTCCTTATAAAACAAGGGAATGAGCCTACAGGCAGGGTGGAATGTCCCAGAACCTCCTACAGGGGAAGGGGAAACCCAGTGTTGAAGATTTCAGTGTTTAGTGATGTTTAGAAGCTGATAGTGCTGAAGAGGAATGTCAGTGTTCCTGCCAAAAGCTTTTAAGTTTGGTATCACTTCCTGAACAGCTTGGCAGAGGAATTGACTTGGATTTCAGCAATCCTGGCCTATCAGAAATGTGTCTGAGTGTCCATTCACTTCTGCGAGGGACAGGCTCAGAGCAGAGTTTTACCACCACAATGTGAAGGTGTTTTTAGGAATTATGAAGGTTGGGATGTGTAATTGACTTTCTGACCTGACTTCCACAGTTATGCGATGTGTGGGTTAAGTAGAGGCTGAGGAGACCATAGAAGGGGCCACAAAATGTGGTATAGAGTCCATGATTAGCCTGCAAAATTTCTCAAGGAGTCACTGGTGACACAGGAGAGAGGGTACTGGGGAAGGCAGAAGGTCCAGTGGTGATAAAATACCTAGTGAACTGAAAGAGCAGAACAAAATATTTGGGAATGTAGAGATTGTTTAAATAAATGATGGTTTTATAGGAAAATCTGAAGACATTGACATTATGATCACTTGGAGATTATAGAGTTTATTTTCTGTAACTAAAAAGCTGTGTCCTTAAATTAAAAAGGCTGTGATCATGAAAATTCAGAATAACAGTTGTGCTGGACTTTCAGTTCCACCTAAAAGGACTGCCTATGTTTTATGTCTGGTAACGTAGGTAAGCTGCTGGATTTGAGACAGAGTATAGAGCATACAGACATTTTTCTATGGAATGAGGGCTTTGTGTATCTCAGTAGCACATGGATTGGAGTAAAGTGCACTCTTAATCATCATTGGTAAGAGTGCACTTTACCCCAATCCATATCCTTGCAGACAAAGAATAAAAATTAAATGGCTACAGCATTTTCCTATTTTCCAGGCTTGGAACAATTTATCTGGGTATTTCATACAGACTTAGTGTAAAGTGCAAGGCTTAATAGCTGTAATTAAACAGGCCGGTACTGTTACTTAAATGTTTTCCCTTTAGACTTAAAAATTACCAGTATGCAGAGGGAACATTTTCTATTTTGATTCTGCATGTTACTTTACAGGTAATCTGATAACCACTGAATTTTATTTCAAGGCTTTGAGGTTCTTTTCTGGGTGAGATGGGTCACTGTGAAACATAGATGTATCTGAGTCACCTCTTTGGGATTTTTGAGAATTGTAGTGTTTCAGACCTAGAAAATAATTATTAAATGTTCCATTAAAGTGTCATAGAGTGCACCACATGCTGTTGTGAGAATGTCTTGTATGCAGCAATTGCAGCTGTTACTATAACGTGCAGTACTTTGTCTAAAATAGTTTCATGCTCTGATCACTGCTGACTTAAGGAAGAGCATTGTTTCACTGTAGCATTTAGGAAGATTTTAAGGTTGTATTTGGATCCTAGATAAGAAAATGCAGCCAAACATTGCTTCCAAATCCCTTATTGTTCTGGCTCATTCAGTAGGTGTATTGAAATACTAAATGCTGTCTTCCTCATCTTTCCTATTGTGTATGAACCAGCCAGGAGTCACCTTTTCTCTCAGAAGAAGGGCAGGAATACCTGCTATTAGAAGACTTTGAAAGTAAAAAGATTCCACTTCAGTGAGTGAACAGTAGCTATTCTTGGAACATGTGTGAGAAATTAATCACAGAGCCATTAACTTGCCTGAAAATATTGTTTGTCTGAGACTTATCTTGCATGGTGTTCCGTGAGTTTTAACAGAAAAACTATATAATTTTTGCTTCCATTTTCTGAAAAGAGGTCTGGATGTTATTTATTTTTATGTCTATCCTGTTTTTTCTATGCTTGCTGTTGCTGTCCCACATTGCTGGCACACAAGAGCAGTTTTGCTGCCATTTTGTTTATAATATTCTGTTTAATTAGTCATATTGATTCCTGTGGATGTGAAAAGACTCAGCTGAAAAGGATGAGTGGTCAAGCCAGCCCAAATACTTAATTTGCAAAAATGAGATTATTACCCCTCAGACTAAAACGCTTGATATACCTTTTTCCTGGGTCTCTGTCAACAAGTGGGTTTTAGTACATGGAGCCTGGCTTGTTACTGGGCTCCCCTTCCTCACTGCACCACCTCCTCTCAGTGCATCTTAATGCCCAGTCCTTGTAGCTCATCTGGCTGGACAGTTTTCTTTTCTTGGTATGTGGAAGGAAGTGGCCAGTCCTAGCACTGAGTAAGGGGTAGTTTGGCCACTCACCATAATTTGCACATACGTGATTCGCACATGTGATAACACTGTCATCCTCTGCTAATAAAGTGAGGAGTTACCATTGTGTTACATCCAGCCTTGCCATTATTTTAAATGGAGGTGTAAAAACCCTTTAATACTTATCATAATAACACCATTTGTTAATGGAATATTTAAAACAATTTTTTTAAATTGAGCTGTACTAAAGAGAAAATATAAAATTCCTGAAGTACAGAAGTCATTAAAAAGCCCCAAAAAAACAAACCAGGAGTATGGTCTGCTCCGGTCAACTATGCACTGTACATTTTCAGAATTATATATGGCGTTCTTATCATGATCAATGGTTAATGCTGACTTCTAAAAATAGTTAAAATTCTAAGGCTGAGTTCTCTGGCTTCATTTTGGCATAAACTGTTTTCTTTGTTTCACAGTGTCTTCAGACTTTCAGTTGTGCAAAATCAGATTGCTTACAACCCATTCATATTTTGAAAACTATTTCAGTAGACTAAGATGTTGATTCCAAAAGATTGCTTTCAAAATTGTGAATTAAATCAGAAATTCCCACTTGTAATAGGAAATGTAAGCTGTTGCCATCAGCTAAGCAAATGACAGACCTAGCTATCTCATGGTTTTTGAAAGCCTTCTGTTTGTACAAGTGCTTGTGGTCAAGAAAGAAGAAGCATCATTCACTCAGACCCAGAAAAACTCCTATATTTAGAAGGATAGCATTTGTTTCTTGCATTTAATGGATAATCATTAGGCTCTGGCATTGTAAATATGCTGTTGTTTCTTTTTGAGCTTTGGTTATATATTCCTGCATGTTTTTGTAAGATAAATGTAGTGTTTATGTTTTATTCCTGTAGCTTTAGATTTTTTTCTTCCTTTTAAAGTATATCGCAGTGAACTGAAACTAACAACTTTGGTTTCACAATTGATTTTCAGTAGGTGTAGACTGCCCACTTTATTTTTATAGTATAAAATTTAAAGATCCCAATCCTTGCCATATTTGAAAAATGCTTGGCTTTTTCTGGGATTTTGGTCTAAATGGATATCATGGAACTAGGAGAGTGCATTTAGAAAGTGAGGAACTCCTGAATCAATCCTTTGAGTAAAGAGGAAGGGCTGCAGCAGAGCCTGAGCTTAGTGTTCACTATCTATTATGCACTATGTAACTTCATGTGCTTCCTTCAGTCCTATGTGCTCTATATTTTGCAAGTGTTTTAAACTTCTAGTGGTTCATACATGAATTTTTGAAGCTGTGAGGCAAAGAGCTCTGAGGCAACTGTTAAGAAACAAGAGAAATCTATATTCATTATCAGCATCATGAGGAATGTAGGAAGTTTTACTTCCTTGGTTATACGAAGAACAAATAATGAGAAAAGTATCTTCTTTTTGCGGGGGGGGGGTGGGGTCGGTCGATTAAACTAAATGCAGATTAAAGTTCAGAGTTACCTAGAAACCTGTTCTGACCAGTGACAGAACTGAAATCTATGTTTAAGGTAGTAATCAGAGCAAAATTACTATACTTTTTGTAATTGAAATTACGTGCAGAGCCTGTTAAATAAGAGGGAAAATGATTCTTATGGTAGTGGGTGTACTTTATGTATTTTATTCCTGAAAACTTTTGGAACTGTGTGGTCCAATTGCTTAATCGAGCTTACTAAGAGTTGTGTTGCAGGTATTCATTGATATCCATGCATGCTGAAATATTTACATATGCATGTATAAATTAACACAATGGTATGCTATTGAGGTAATGAAAATAGGAAATATGTTATGTTTGATCAAAAAGTGTATGGACTTCATTAGCTTAACTACACTACTAACATCTCCAGTGCTGGTATTTTGCCGCTGTTTGGACTTTCATCTAAGCAAGGAAGCCAGACTGATAACAGAATTTCTTTGCCTGGAGCACAGTAAATGGAGAGGTTTAGAAAGGAAATCCAGTTATTGTAATGTGGTTACTTTCCATGTAAGTTTGCTGGTAGTGGTTAGTATTAGTACTAATGAGTGCTGTTCTCATAAAAGAATTTCCTCATCTAACAATACCACCTTCATTTGCATTCAAGACAAAAGGTCTCTGTTGCACATGCGACCTATGGATTTTTTTTCCCCTCAAAGAACATACTATTTTCCTCCTGTCTATGATTTTAGCTCTTATTTCTCTTTTCCTTATATATTTCAAATGGGTTTTATATGGTCAGTATAACTTCAGGCATGCATTTAGGGGAGTTACAAGCAGTCATATTTTTTCTCTTAACATTTTTTCCTAAATGATTATAATGAGCAAGTACTGTGAGTCCAAGAACTGAGCATCTTATTTTTACCTTTCACAGTGCCAATAAAGTGTTGCTGGTTTGCAGCATGGGTTAAAAAAAATGATTAAAAAACCTCCAGCCCCCAAACTTGGCTTCAAACACACATACTGAAAATCACTTGCTTTATGAAACATCAGCCTGTTGTGAAGCCATTGGTAAAGCTCCACATTTGTGCTTTATATTTCACATGAATGAATTTGTATGAAAGTAGTTACTTAGGATGCGTAGGTACACCTGTTTGTTTAATAATAGAGTTCCTGCATCTCATTTTAAAAAAATGAAAATAAAAAAATTCGAAGACACTGTTAGACTTTTCAGTTGGTTGCATGAGAAATGTTGTCTTTATGATTTGCAATGTTTGTTTTTCTCTGTGTGTTCATCAACATTCTAAACTCACATGTAGATCTCAGGCTGACTCTGCAAAATCCAGCTCTTCAGAAACAGACTGCAATGATAACCTGCCCTCCCACAAAAACCCTGTTGCATCAGGGAGCAAGCATGCTGTGAACGGCTTCTTCCCGCTGCAGGGCGTCTACGATTCCCCGCCTTCCCGCTCCGCGCTGACGCTGGCAGACTCCAGCCTCTACAACCTGCCTAGGAGTTACTCCCAGGATGTTTTGCCCAAGGCAACGTCTCCATCTGGAACTGATGCCGAAGGAGAGCAACATGTTTTCAATACCCCATCAGCAGCATCATTAGACACGCAGATGAGGCACATCTCCATTAGCTATGACATTCCCCCCACACCTGGAGGTACTTATCAGATCCCACGAACTTTTCCAGAGGGAACGTTATCTCAGACTTCAAAACTGGAGACTATTCCAGACATCCCTCCACCTCGGCCACCCAAACCTCACCAGGCAGCGGATCGATCTCCTGTGGAAACCTGTAGCATCAGCCGCACTGCTTCAGACACCGACAGCAGTTACTGCATCCCCGCTGGAGGAGTGCCACCCTCGCGCAGTAACACCATTTCAACGGGAGATCTGAATGTCTTCCGGAAAGGTCAGCATTCCATGTGTTATTCTGCAGAATTTTTTGTCTTGAGCTATGTGATCTGAATTATACAAATGGGTTGAATAATGTGAGGGGCATTTCTAGCCTGTAGGAAAAAGTGTTCGGCCCCTCACAAAGTGGTCTATGTTCACTATGTTCAAAATATATTAAAAAGAGGAACAGAGATTTTTAAAGGAAACCATCAAAACAGCAAAGCACAGAACATCCATAAGGGTTGTATATTGCACTGTGGCATTCAGCCTTGGCTAAAAATGTTTGAAGATCTAGACAAATTTATTTGGAAATAAGCTCATATAACTGAATTCAATACTACCATTTTCAGTCTTTCAGAATGACCAAAGTGAGCTTAGTGAAGTGTGGTGCAATCTGCAGAAGCTGAAATTGTTTCATGAAGATCAGTGGGATATGGTGTATACCCAGAGCTTTGCGATCAGCCCTGATTTGATGATCATTGCCACAAGCCTTTCTTTCTGTCCATGTGATAGATATGCTTACTGCAGTCTTTTAGTAAAATTAAAGTTGTTTCTTGTGGCCACCTAAATGTTGCTCCTCCAGATGTGCTGTCATGTATATTGTCTTGTTAACCACTTTTGGGCTAAAGGTTTCACTTTCTTTCAGATTTCTGAAGCAGGTGGGTATTACAGTGTTGTTTCTAAAATGAATTTATTTGCGTCAGTCAATATTTATGTTACAGATGATTTTAAAGTAGAATTGTTTGAAATGAGGGATGAATACAAGGCTTTAGAGGAGGCAATATGCAGAATGGATGGGATCATACAGATGCTCAGATGCTATTGTCCTATTTGTCATTCATTTTGTAGACTGAGCATAAAATATTGGTGGTTGTTAGTGTTTTAAAATTACAAACGAACACTATGAAAGATCCTTGTTTGCTTTGCTTATTTTCTGTCATGTAGTATTTTCTCCCAAATAAAACCACCACACTCATTTTGCTAGGTTTATAGGTGAGTATTCCTATACTGAATCTGAGATTGTCTGCCTCAAGAAAATTAGTCTTTCTGAAAACATTGGTTAAACTTGGTACTTAAGAGCAGAATTGTTTATTTTTCCTCTGAAAAACTTCAAAGGTTTTTTTTCAGGGCAAGGTGGGGATAAATCCCAGAGTTTACCCAGTTTCTGTGCCACAGGGTAGAGCAGCCTGCTGCATGCATGGATGAGAAGCACTTGGGAGCCAGGAGTCTCACAAAGACCCCTGTCCAGCAAAGAACCAGCCACAGAGCTGAGGACCTGCTTAGTGGGGACTGCCAAGAGCCAGGACTCCAAAAAGGGAGAAATCTTTGGTTTTGGAGCAGTCCACTCCTACTGAAAGCCCCTGGAGACCACACTGGGGAGCTGAGAGAAGGGATTCACCTGTTCCTGCAACAGATGGGATCCTGTTGAATCAGCACTTTCCAAGCAAAGGGCATCAGTCAGAAAACCTTTTTCCAGATGTTAAACTACGTCTGTTGTTTGTTTATTTTAGATTAGATTTTTCATGAGGGCCCAGATTCTCACTCATTGCACTAAGTTCTTACACATGCTCAATTAAAAGACAGACTCTGCTGCTTCTTTAAAAGCAAAAATTAATTTCTCTTTTCTTTCCATGGAAAAATGAAAAATGCCACTGTGAGTGCTTCAGGTTGTAACTGATGAGTGCTAAGATTGTTTGTGAACACAGTCCTTTCAAATATAGATATATCTAGGGACCACAGCTTCAAGAGGTGTGTTTGTGTACTCTCAGAAGCAGACAGTAAATAACAATAGACTCTGGATGCCTGTGCCAAGTGACAGGAACAGGGGTGATAAATAGCCACTTTCTCTTCTTGTTTCCTTAGAAATTAGTTCTCAAGACTGTTATGATATTCCACGAACGTTTCTGAATGACAGATCTAATTCATTGGAGGGCTTCCATAACCACTTTGTAAGTATGACTTGATCTGATGAGAGGCAACAGTGACAGTGTTTGAATGCTCTTTGTTCCGGTGTAAGAAAGCAAGCTGTGCAGTTTTTGTCATTTTTCACTTTCAATGGAATACATTAATCTGAGTAGATTAGGTTAAAAGACTCATATGATTCACAGCTGATTGCATAATGTATTTTGTTAAAGGAAATATATGTTAATTCTAGAAAAACAGAAGCATGTTGACAGTGGGAAGTGTTTCAAGTGAAGAACTAGATGAAAATTATGTCCCAATGAATCCCAACTCTCCTCCACGACAGCATTCCAGCAGCTTCACTGAACCCATCCAGGAAACAAACTATGTACCAATGATACCTGGCACATTTGATTTTCCATTGTTTGGAAAGCAAGTCCCTCCTCCTGCTCACATGGGTTTCAGGTCCAGCCCAAAGACCCCTCCCAGACGCTCGGTACCTGCTGCAGAATGTGAGCCACCACCAGTAGATCGGAACCTCAAACCAGACAGAAAAGGTGAGGAAAACCTCTAAGAAAACCTAATTTTTATCATCTAAGAAAATAATGTAGCTCTCTCAACTTCTGCTTAGAGGAAAGTTATCATGTTTTTAGAAATTATTTTAGAAATAATTTTTGTCCTATGAGATAACTAAATCACAGAGGAGCCCTGGCATTATTTTTAACATTGTTACAACATCACAATAACAATGCCAAATAAAAGCATAGGTTTAGATTTTTTATTGCCATAGTTACTAATGAAAAAATAACACTGAATTCCTAAGATTCAGAGGTCTGTCCTTGTATATAGAAGACACTTGTGATGCAGAGTGAGAACACAAGGCATTGGGTAGAACACAAATTTATAGCCATAGCAATGCTTGGTACAGGATCAGCACACATATTCATTTTAGATGGCCCCTTTGAGTCTATCCTAAAAAATTAATCTCTAAAATCTGGCACATAACATGTTTACTTTTCCTTGAATTAAGAATTATTTGGGTGACCAGAGTTCTTATTGAACCAAGATGATTGGGTTGCAATGTGTCTATAAGTGATACTGGTATAGAGAATCCCTAATAAATAGCTTGGATTTTCCAGTTTATCTAAAATGTTTTATCAACCATCTTACTAAAAATAGGCAAATACTTAAAAAACTTGTTTCCCTACTAAGTTTTTGAGACAAGATAACTGACTTTCTTGTAGAAAAGGGAACTAAAGAACATCAGGTCAAATGTTTGCCCTATTTTGCATTTGAGTAAGTCCTATTTTTAATCTTATGTGCTTGAAAATATTAGTATTTACATTGACAATGGCTGACTTCATTGTGGGAAAGTATAATGGCTAATATTCAGATGATCCAAAATATTCACTAATTAAACCTTTAAATTAGTATTTTTACCACTAAGTGAAAACCGTCTGTAATTAAGGGAAGTAGGGAGTGTCGCTCTGATAGATGAGGTGTGTGCAATGGAGGGTACCATTCCACCTGTCCATCTTCAAAAATTGAGGTATGGCCTTTTTTAAGACTTTTGGCCCTCTGCTTGTATCTAATTGTTTCTGTGTTATCAGACAGCAGTTTTGTTTGGTTCTTAAGAAATACTGGACAGGAAGAGATTGATGAAAGTTGATACTGGAAAACATTCTCAGAATAAACTGAACTGAAGTAAACCAATTTAAAATATTTTTCCAGACTGGCCAGTTTGTGTATTTTACTGATAAAATGTTTGACCTTCAAAAGTAATAAATGTATGTGTTGAAAAATATCTCAGTTTTGCCGTTGGCAGCACAAAGCTGCCACACAGATGTTTGCTTGGGCAGCATCGTTGCTATTGGATATCTCTTTTTGGAACAGAATTAGTGTTTCACATTTAGAGTGGCATGTAAGGCTCCTGCTTTGCTCCCATTCTCAAATGCCTTATAGCTAGAAAGATGTAGCTAACACCAGGGGAAGGACTTTAGGATGTGTTAATATACCTCTTAATGAATGTAGAGTTACTGGATTAAATTTTTGCCTGTATACTTTTGGAAAACGTTATCACTGTAAAATGATAGGATTGTTTAATGTAATTTAGAAACTAAAGTGATTTTAAAGTAAAACTATCCTTAAAAGTAAATATGATATAGTGCTTAGTGAAAAAATTTTGTGAATATCTTAAGCTGCTAAGCATGGTAATGATTCTGATTTACCACTAAGGGTTTTATCTTAGTAGCACACACACAGAGACTGCCTCACTCTAATTTTATCAAATGCACCACTGCAAGTTTTCCATTGTTGTGAAGAACAGATCTGATGACACATTGGAATGGTGATATATTCCCATTTCAGTAATTGAGATCTCTACACAAATAACTCCTTTGAGATATACCTTTGGGAAAATAAAACTGTAGGTTCCTTTGAATTAAATTATTTAAAGCCCTTGTTTAAGTGGACCTTTACCTAACTAAAACAATGATGTGCTTTATATTCTTCTGTGTTGCTTTTTCAGCTTTCAAGTTCTTGTAGCAGCTTCTATTATCAGGTTGTTTCTGTTTATGTAAATGTACTGCAATGCTCTTCCGCTACAAATTAGTGCAAAGGAAGTGTCAAGTAGGTCTGTGTGTTCAATAAATCTTTGGCAGACGCAGAAGGGGAGGAAACGGAACATAAAATATTTCCCTTCAGGCTATTGCTCCTATAAATGTTGAGGGGATTTAATATGCCATTGGTTCAAGAATGTCTGTTGCAGACCGCTGGTGCTTTTCCAAAAGATGGTCTCTAAAATACTGCAGAGATGGAAGTGTGTTGGGGGTAAGGTGTTATGAGGGCACATTTCATGTTCTGTCAGAAGAAGGTGCTCTGTCTTTTTTTTTATTGGTTACAGATTGCTGCAAAAACAGTGTTTGCACTGCCTCTGAGCTTTTTGGAAGCTATTAGAAATACCATCAACACCTTTCACATGAGCTTTAGCTTTAGGTCAGTCATGTTTCTGTGGGCCAGGGAGGTTTGTTATATCCAGTGCTAAAAATGCATTTGACAAAGGGATAATGCAGTGAAACCAGCACTTAAAGGAAGGATACACCGCTCTTTGTTGTCAAATATATGTGTTTAGCATCTCTTTTACTTTATTTTAAGGGCTTGCTGCTTACAGCCTTAGACTCTTTGATCTCCCCAGTCTGTTTCTTTTTCCACTCATATCTAGGAGACCTTTGTTTCAGAAAGTGGGTTAAAAAATAGTAAGGAATAAAAGTATCTATAGCCTTGAGATTACAATACAGATTCGTGTAGTTTCATTTCTCTAGCTTACAAGCTGCTTCTGTAATTACGGGGAGCTTCCAGTATTTTCTGGAAATCTTGAAAGGAATTTCAAAACATGGTGTTGTCTCTCTGGCCCAATAACTTGAATCAAAACTTTACTTGTTCTTTAGAGAAGAATACCAAAAGGTAAGTGATGTATTGCTTGGGACAAAATGGAGACTGTTTGGCAGGTGCTTTTCTGCATTCGCCTGTAACTGAATGACAAAAATAATCTATTTTTTAGTTTGGTTTTTTTCAGAATGCTGTTTCTTTAGTTATGGAGGACCATTTGCTGTACTTATTTTCGTATTTCTGCTTTTTGGCTGCTTTAGCTTGCCACAATTGCATGTAGTCCTGATGCTAAATTGGAAGTGTGTTTGCTGGTAAAAGATTTCAAGCAGAAAAAATACTCAATCCACCCATGCAAATGGGTCTTGCTCTCTGAATTATTCAAAGGCAGTGACTGGTTCTGCCACAGAGCAAAAGTGACATTTGTTATGATGATGACATGCCTTCTTCAAAATAATGTTTGTCCAAGAAGGAACAGTAGAATTAAAGATGCCCAAATGATGTGAGATGAAGGAGGACTCCCTAGACAAATTAGGCAGCAAAGAACAACCAGGTTCTCTTTTCAAGTGAAAAGTTTGTGGTCCAAAGTAAAATTAAAAAGATGTTAATTGTTTTTTGTGGGTCAGGAGGAAGCATTTGAGTGGTGCAGCATTTAAGAGATGGGGGTCTCTCTGGGCATGACAGTGACCCTCTCCTGCTCTGGGATTTGTTTCCATGGCTTGGGCAGAGGGGTATCTGCTCTTAAAACAAGACTTTAAGACCAAACAACTACAAAAACAGACTTTTTTTGTTTTTAATTAACAGTTTAGGAGCTGTCCAGAGCAAGTCCTTATAGCTATGTAATATTGTCCCATCTGAAAGGTTGAAATCTCTTAAGAAATATGTGCTTGACATCTTGACTGATAAAATGCAGTTTTTCAGTATCTGAATCAAAGTGAAAGACAACAATGGAATTGGAGATGGTGGAGTTTACCTCCTCAAAATCTCAGCTTGATGCCCAGCTTACATTTAATTGGTAAATTAACTTCTTTTTTCTGTGTTAAAGCACATTTCTACCAAAGTGGGCTTTTTAAGATTCTGAAAAAAAATATATGAACAGTGGGCATATGACTGAACTAACAATGGCCATGATAAAATGAAAGTCAAAAGTTAAATCTTATTCATTTGAATATAGTATATGATTGCAATGCATGCATGAATGAATATGTCATTTTTTAAAAGTTTTTGATCAATAATACTTAAAAGCACTTTCTGAGAGAGCTCCTTTTAGCTCAGGTCCTAATTCCAGGTCATGGGGAGCTGAGATAGAGCAATGCCCTCAGGATCACTCAGCAAATTGCTGACAGAGACAGTACAGAATTTAGAATTCCCAGCTTATGACATGGTACTGGGCTTTGCTTCATTTGTCTTGAATCGAAACTTTGTTTGTCAGAATACTGTTAGTGTTTAATTGATTTCAAGATTATTTTGAACAATATTTTTAGTCCTAGTTTCGGATTGGGTGGCACAGATTATTTTGCTGATAGCAAAAATAACCAATAGTTAGTGTGGTGCTCTGGTTGTTTGGGGGGGGTTTGGGGTTTGGTTTTTTTGTGGGGTTTGTTTGTTTTTGTTGGGTTTTTTGATGACTTATATTTCAACAAAAATATATCAGCATTTAATCTGAGAGGCTTCCTACAACTTAAGTCCACATGATTGCCTTTAAATGAGACTGCTGCTTGGCCCCGGTAATTTTCAGCCCATCATGTGATCATGTGGTAAACTTGGATTTAGAGACAATAAGTGATGTACACATTTATTTTCATGCCAAGAAAATAACCCAGTTGCAGCTTGAAAACAAGAAAACAAACAAAAGAAACCAAGAGAGAGCAGGAAAATTCTCACGGAGTTAGAAATCATTATTAAAAATGTTTAATTGTTTAATAGTTTTTGAGAATGTTTTAAAAAATTATCTGGTTGCTTTTGTCATAGGTTTTCTTCTCATTTAAAATCTTAAAAGACATAATCTGTGTGGTTAAACCACAAATATGCGTGGATTGCTTCTAAAAATGTGGCTGTATCTTTGCCACCACTCCTCATAAGCATCTCCCAAATGGATAAACTTCATAGAGAATTCCAGTTTTCTTTATAAAAGAGCTGAGGCCCACTTTGAAAAGGTAATTGTGTACAGAGCGTTCCTGTGGCAGGAAGCACCTGCCACATTCTGATCCCCATAGGATCCACTGTGATGCTTCTGGATGACTGGAATAATGATCCATGTTGCAGTGTAGCATGGTGCTCTACAAATCCCAGGCAAAGTAGGTAATTGTTAAGGAAATTAAGAACCCTCATTAATTATGAAGGTAGCTATAAATAGCCTGATGAACAGTTTCCTTTTTAGACATTCAAACATGTAAATATTTAAGTTGGACACTGCAAACATATTCCATGTCCTGAATACAGCAGGAGTACCACACCATCCTTAGATAAAACTTCAGAGAAACACTGACAGCATTTGTGACAATAAGAACTGACAATTTTTTAAAAATAATAATAATTAGGAACTGGCAACATTTCAGTATTCTACACTATCATCGTTGTCTTGCTTGTTCTTTAATAAAGGTTCAGTTATGTTCTGAGGATTTAGAACGAGTAGGCATTGAAAATATGAGAATGGTGATTTCTGTCTGCAGCAAGAACTGAACTAAAGAGCTGTTGAAAAAGAAACTGTGACTTTTGTGATGACTTTTCTGAACAGAAGTATTGTTCATTTTGCTTTTGAGAAATCCATGCATTTTATCTTCTATTCTCTCTTGGAGATATAATACACCCCTTGTTCATTCTATTTAGGAATTTTAAAAAATTAAGCTTTTGGGGGATGTTTTGGTGCTTCCTCAGAGTTCGTAAAGCAAGTGGAATACAAATTTATTGATTTTTTTTTCTTCTTTGGTCTTCCACAAGTTCCCATTTAGCTAAAAATTATACTTCCTCCGTGCCTGTACTAAATTACTTGTACAAGTCTAGTTTTTCACTTAATGGCTTTAAATAACTCCTTGCTGTGATGTACCAGTCCTTAACTTGCAGCTGTGATATGTCTTTTAAAACTTTGAAAGAACAAATAATTTCAATAATGATTTCATTTGGATGGCTGTGTCACAGCTACAGAGGATTGCGATTTGCTGGACACAATGGTTGTAAAAAAAATTAAACATGCCAGTTTTCTAAAGATAAACTGCAGTACTTACTCTGATACTAGTGCTGGGGATGATTAAGTTTAGGGATTAGGGCTAGGGATTTTTTTTTTAGGTAATTTTAAACTCCAAAGATATGAGGTAGAGCAGGAACAAGAGAACATGGGTAATAATGCCCTATTTTTAATTATCTTCATAAAATTTTTCTCTTCTTTGCTGTGCCCTTATCACTTTTTTCAAGAAAACACAGTTTTTAATGCACATATTGTCATGCTATTCCATTACTTTGTAATAGGTTTAATGTTAATCTTTAGTTTTCCGCTGAATAATTTAAATTTAGGGTTTTTTTTTTCTGTGTTTTGTTTTTGAAGTCTTTTGGACTTCGCAAATCTTAGTACACCATTAAACTGCTAATCAATAAACGCTCCAGAACACTGTACTTAGGTTTTAAAACTGTCTTTGTTATTGAATGTTCTTAGTTCATCGTGCTTTGGGGGCTTATAAAATACAGGCATGTAGAGTTACTCACAAATTAGAGTAGTCAAATAGTATCTTGATGATTAATAGCTTTGGTATTCACTGAGTAATTTTATGGCGTTTGCCATTCTTTGAGTAGTTTTATAGCATTTGCCAAATATTTTAGAAATAACTGTGAACATTAGCTGTCAGATCCAGTTGGACTTATTTTTTCCAATTCATTCTTAATTTCTGTAGCATTCAAATTACCAGTTCACTGTAAAAAGTTGTTTTGAGGGGATAAAGATGTCTGAGAAGACTGAAGAGCAACTCTTTATGTGACTGCTTTTTATATTTCATAACATTGAAGAATAAGTTGATTTCAATTTGTTTTTATTGTCCTAAAGAGACCATAGTTATCAGCATCCATATCTTATCCCCAACCAGCACAAAGCACATTATTGATGTTCCTATTTGTTGGTGGATACTAGTATGGAAATGTATTGGAATGTTCTATAACTAAATACATGTTTCTAATTACAAGTACCTTGGCAGGAGACAGTCTTACAAAAACAGAGATGAAAAAGCAAATTCAGGATATTTGTAGAGCTCTGTGTTGAAGACCATGTACTTGGGAATCAGGGTTCTCTTGGGTGAGGAAGAGAAGAAAAGCAGGAGTTTACTGTGCAGAATTGAAAACCAAATAATAAACTCTTTGGGAATAAGACAGTGAATTTCAGCCTTTTTTTTTTTTTGAGGAAAAACCTACAGTGATTCTAAGTACGGGAATTCTTGGACCTCAGTGCAAATTTCAGTTTCATCTAATTACAAAGGAAAGGGGTCATGATATGTATTTTGTTGATGAAAACAAGGAACTGTTGTTAGTTATTTCTCTCTGAAAGTACTTTTGTGTGGATGCAGTGCTTTTATGTGGCTGATTTCTCCTTTTGCTCTCCCCCTCCTATCCCAAGCACAGCACTGGTCTAGCATTCCTACATATGATCTCCTAGTCTCATAAGGATTAATCCTGTTGTCCAGGAAACAGATAATGCATTTCTCAAATTTTATGTTACATTAGTATATTTACCTAAAAATTTTAAGCCCTAAATAGCTAGTATTTAAATAGAAGTGTTGGCCTCTTTTGTGAGGATGTTTGCAATTTCCAGACATGAAATCCCTTGCCAGCAAGCCATGGAGCAAGCATCCAGTCAGGAAAGAAGTGTCCTTAACAGAAATCATGTTTAGTTCTGGTGTTTCAAGGCAATAGTCTGAGAACAGATTAATCTCTTCAGCATTATGTCCTCAAAAACAAAACCATTAGGACCACCTACACTGATGCAGGAGTTTACTGCAGTGGAGCAACTTCCTCCTGCCTCAGTATTATATTCCAAGTGTTCTATGGAAAACAACAAGACCCAATGCAAAAACCAAAAAGGATTTTTCAGTTTAAACCATTTTTTGAAATGAATTCAAACATGTCAAATGGACTCTTCTCCTGGTGACTTCACAGACAACGGCAACATTGACATGCCTCAAATACCAGGAGCAGAATTCATGCATCTGAGTGTGCTCCAGTGGCACAGCCATAATCATCTGCTGTGCCTGGCACTTGGTACAAGCAGCCATTTGTTAGAAAATTAGACTTCATTAATGATTTTTCAGCTCAGAGTGCCCTTCTACAGCCTGATAGGACATGCAGAAGCTGAGCTTCTCTCTCCTGGCTGTAGCATTTTGCATTTCACAGGTGGTGACTTGATAGAACAGTAACAACATCTAATTTTTACTTCTTGTTTGGTTGGTTTCACTTTACATAATTTATTTGTTTTTTGGGTTTTTTCACCTGTGTAGGTTTGCATCCAGTGGTGTTGCAACATTTATTTCCTTTTCAGTTTGAAAAAAAATTAAATTGCATAAATGAAACTTTTTTCCTTTACCCAGATTTATCTTTCGCAGAATAAGTGTGTAAATTAAAATATTATCTTTCCTGAGATGAGGTAAATCTGGGCCTGTGGGAACCACAGGAAATGTGTTCCTCAGTATTGCTGGTGTTTGAATGCTGTATGGAGCCAGAGTCTCCATAGAGCCCTACTGTCACTACACTGATTTGAAGAACAGCCCTGTGACACTTTAGTGAGTATTTGTAGATAGAACAGATGTGGGAGACCAGCCTGCTGTATAGGGGGGACGCAGTTTCCCCTCCATATTTTAATCAGTTTGTTGCTTTTCAAAGATACAGGGATGTGCTCCTGGGGAAAATTGTTGTTTGAAAGCAGTATAGGATACTATGAAGGGCTTTCAGTGCCCTGGCTCATGTCACTTTATCTTCTTAAATGAGCAAAAACAGGGTGAAAGAATTCTGGAGTTACACAAATAGGTAACCTCAGATTTGTGATTTTGATCTCCCCTTCCTCTTTTCCTTTCCCTGGTGTCAGGTCTTTCCTGTTGCACAGTATAAGCTCCTCAACAGAGTTTAGGCCTTTGGGTTTTTTGTTTTGTAGGGAGGAAAAAGAAAACACTCTGCACAAATATTTTAATTCTCTATGACACATTAAATGTGAAGAATTGCATTATCCTGGCTGGTTGGTAGCAGCAAGCTGGTTTGCCACCAAATTTATTGAGATTGAACAGTCTTCCAGCAGCAAGAGATGAAAGCTCAGTGAGTTTCTTATGTTCTTTTCTGATGTAGAAGTATTAAAGGGACCTGTACTTATTTATATAGCTCTTCTGGAAATCTGAGTGGTTGGTATAAGTGCTAAATTAAGTGGGAATCAGGCAGTTACATAATAGCCATGTTTTACAAACGGGGCTAATCCCAGTTCAGAAAGGTTGGCTGTGCTAGACCATGTAGTATAATTAACACAAGGAGAAATAATGAGTTACAGCCTTGAGTTCCTTGAGCTTATTCTCTGTATTATGGGTTTCAGGCACTTTAGTCTGTTTGGTTATAAGAGCAGAGGTTATTAAGTGCGCACTGCTTAAATAATTTAATTAACTCTGTTACCTCTGCTAGTTTTCTCACTGTGCTTACAATCTGTGCTTCTATGTCAGTGCAGATTAACTTGAGTTGTATTGGGCCAGATTTCTTTTAAATCAGATTATAAAACTGTGAAATACAAAATTATTATGATCAGCAGATTATAAAACTGAAATACAAAATTATTATGATCACATCAAAAAGTGTTTGGATTTGAACTTCTTAAATTGTTCCATCAGTTTGAAGATCCTGGTCTTTTTAAATAGGCAGGCTTTTATCAGAGAGTTATAGGCAAGGATTTAAGAATATTGGATCAGCTCAGAATTGAGTACATCGGCATGTTTGCTCATGCTTTTGACTTGGCTCTAGTCAGGAATTGTTCATGTTCTGCTTCACAGTCTGTGTCTTTGGTCAGCATTGCCCAACTGTTCACCCGTTTCATCAGCACATTGAGCCATTTAAGGGAGCATCTGATTTTGAAATTGGAAAAGAACTGTTTGTGTAAAAATTACTTCATGTCCTTTTCTTTTTAAGGAAGTTGCTATGCAGCACTACTAATGTATAACTAAATTTTATCTTAACCTGCATGGTCTCTCAGAAGCACCGTGTAGAAGTTAAGATACAGTACAAAACCTGTATTTACCTTTCTTGTTACTTGATTATTCCCAATACTTCAGTGATAACACTAATAGAGCGCATCATATGCAAAACCCTTGGGGTAGTGATTTGCAAACTTCTGGTGTTTGTTGCCAGGTTTATTCTTTGCGAAGCATTCTCACCCATTGCTGGGAGTACCACACCTTAGTCTGTACCAGTCCTTTTCCATTTTGTGCTGTAGGGCAGCTTGCTAACATAACCAGACTTAAACTTTTCATTTGGTTTATTCATATGGCTTCTTGGTGTACCACTTGAAGGCACTTGCCTTTTTTAATATTAAATATCTAAATATAATATATTTTTATATATTATTATATTATTATATATTATTAGTATCATATTATTATTTATAAATATTAATGTTATACTTTGTCTGATAGACTTTAATGAAAGCTTAGGGCTATTACACATTATTGATTGTGTTTTTTTCAAATAGATGGCATGACCTGGAACACTTGCAGAGTTCAGCCAAGTTGGCTAAAGAAAATCCTTGTTTTGGGAGGTGATTTGTGTTACTCTCTGCAGGGAGATGATTAGTATTTTCATGACAGGGTCATTTCTGGTGGGGGTTGGGTTGTGCCTCGGTGGGGGCGCTGTATGCAGGCTGGAAACTTGGGAAGAAAATCCCAGTGTGTCTGCAGGGTCGGGGTGGTGGGGTTTGGTACAGACAGATGGAGACCTCTGGGGAACAAGTTTAAGAAATACACTGGTAAAAAAAGATTCTTGGGGCATCTCAAGTGGGAGATACACATCGGGTGGAAGACCTCCCAAGAGTACCACAGGAGTGGAGACTCCCAAGAGTCATTATTTCAAAGAAATTTTGTGACTAAGGAGGATTTAATTTCTCTGAGGGTACTTCAACTTGTATCTGAAACATGACTGTTCTCTTTTGATACTAAATATACCTCAAGTATGTACTTTTATTTTTTTTAATCAAACCAGTTAGTAGTAATGATCAGTTGCAATATTTGTTGATGCACTTTTTAGCCTTTTTGTACAGCTTCTACATTTGCCTCCAATATATTTATTACTTGCATGCAGTCTTCTCTTTGTTTCTGGTTTGGTGTTTAAACCCTTAGTGTGATTCCCAGCTAGAGTGTAAAATCTCCTTCAGCAGCTTGCTTATGCTTGTGGGATTAACTTTTCTGCAGGGGATTGTGATGTTTATTTATAAAATTCCAGTTTTCCACTTGCAAATAGAATATTATTAAGAGAGTCTTCTTTTTGCCAATTAGGTCAAAGTCCTAAAATTTTAAGACCTAAACCACATGGTTTAGAGCGAACTGATTCACAAACCATAGGTGACTTTGCTACAAGAAGAAAGGGTATGTACTTTAGCACTGTATGTATATAGAGTTTTATAAAAATAAGTGAAGCAAAAATGTTAAAAATTGTTATTTTAGAATAACTCTGGCATATTCTATTCTGCTATAGTCTAAGGTTATGGATGCATTTTCCATGCCAAGCAACCAGTTTTCTGTATAAGGAATTAAAGATTTTCTGGCTTGAATAGTGCATGGAGATTTTTCTTTGATGTTAACATGAATGTTCTGATCTCTTAAGTTGTGGCTGTTTATATTTTGCCTGTTTATTTAGAAGCAAATATATCACAACTTGTAAATTGTACATAGTAACTTGTAAGTTACTTGAAACTTTTGTTAGGCAGTAACCTGGAATCACAGTTCACTTAGCTCTTGAAATGAAGCAAAATATTGATCTTCTGATCATACACTAGTACAGACATCTATTTATGTACCTTAAAGAGGATTGTAATTAATTTGATGGGCTTTATTGAAGATGCTGAGTTGGTGCCTAACATAGTCACAAGAAGTAGAGAAAATAATGAACAACATTAAAAATCTCAGAGAAGTATCACTGATTACCTTTGGGTTTTGAAGTCCATTGCAACAGGATGACATACTTCTGCTGTTCTTGGTGGGCTTTGGACGAAATCCTGGCTCTGTCTGCTGCAGCAGCACCTTGCCCACTGTTTATTCCTGCCAGGTAGTCTCAGACCTTTACAGAAAACTTGAGCCAAGCTGATAATTTTTTATGTCAGTTGTACTTTAGTATCATCTTGCCTGTGTCATGTTCAGTTCTGTTCCTACATGCCTGACACTTGGTCTTAGTGAACCTGCCGAGAGGCAGAAAACTCATGGTGGGAGGGGGCACAAGGACAGAAAGGGCAGTTTTTATGATGACATTGCATTTTGTTTTCTAAAAACAGTTTTAGGGAGGATAAAGTTGACAGCAGTTTGACTCTGTGATATTTTTTTTTCCACAAACCTTTTCATACTTCTCTTTTGCTAATGTTTAGGAGGTGTGAGACATATAAGCTGGAGGGAGGGATAATGTGTTTCTTGCTAATAGCCTACTCATGGTTCTGTTCTGAAAATGAAATTTAAAAATGGCAATTTTTTAGAGAACAGTGTTATCTGTCATGAGTGGCACAAGCTGTCATGAGTGGCACATTGCTCTGCTTGACTGTGGATGATCTGTGAAGCGAGCCAGGCTCCTCCTGCTGTTGGTTCATTTCTCACTTTTGCAGACTTAGTTTTAGCTGCAGGTTCTGCCCACTCATGGAGCTATGAAACCTCACCAGTAAGGGCACATGTACACAGTGAGGGCAGAGTTTGCATATTAACAGCTGGCTCTGAGCCAAGAAAAGTCCCCAGAGTTGGTTTTGCTGAAACAGCCCATCAGCCCTGCCCTGGGCTTGCCAGCTCAACAAGTCATCAAGACAGAATGAGGACAGAACATGATGCTGCCACTTTCAAAATCTCTTTTCAAAACAGAATTACTGCCTACAAGTATATGCTGCAAAATTATGAAGTTGCAGTGGTTTTTTTTATTTTATATTTTAATTTTTTAATTGATGTTTCCTCTCATTACCTGAAAAGATTAAAAATGTAAGTTAATCTGTCATGTCTTTCTGAAAATGGAAGTGTCTCCCTTTACTAGTATTTACTATTTGAAAGATAAAGGTTTTTTCTGTATTTAGTCTGTGAAAAGCTATTAAATTTAAGTTTGTTTAGGAAAGTTCTGTGCTTTACAGTTGTCTGTTTCCTACATAGCAAAACCAGCTCCACTAGAAATAAAACCTCTGCCTGAATGGGAAGAATTACAAGCTCCAGTTAGATCTCCTATCACCAGAAGCTTTGCACGAGAGTAAGTTTCTAGGCTTTTCCTCATTCAGATTAATCATTTTGGTGACTAGAGGGTTAATAAATGTGTGTACATCTGTATCATATTTTTAGCTTGTTTGTAGCTTGAAGTTTCCCTTGGAAGAGTGTGAGTCTGTGTGTGTATCTGTGCATTGAAATAAAGTGTGTCTGTGTGAAATTTTGTTTTGTGATATTAATATCAGGGACTATGTATAAACAAAGAATGTGACACTCTGGTAAACTTGAATGAAAATTTCAGCTCTAATATGCTTATTTTTGTTGTTTACCAGGAGGTTTAAGATATTGCAGATGTATTGTTTGTAAAATAATTCCTGGTAATTAGCTCCTCCAGGTTTCCCGTGTCTCCCAGACCGGATTCAGTTCATAGCACAACTTCCAGCAGTGACTCGCACGACAGTGAAGAGAATTATGTATCCATGAACCCAAATCAGTCCACTGAAGACCCAGTATGTAAAATCTACATCTTAACTACTCTCTTCCTGTGCAGTCCTTACTTTTAAATCATACAAACACAGATCCTTCACTCAACATCACTCGCTTTGTATTTCTGGATCAACAGAATGATTAAAAAATCTCCATAGCAAAGCTGTAATTTTGGTAGGATTTCACTGAAGAAGTTTAGAGCATAAAGAAAATGGTTGATATACATGTCTATTATATAAAGCAGTATACAACATGACTTTTTTTCTACCTCTTTTCTAGAATTTGTCCCCTCTTTGCAATTGTTTATCCTTGGGCTATGCGCGAGTCCTGTATTATGACATGAAGGGAAATAAACTGTCCTAGGACCTCTGAGACATGCCTAAAAAAACTGCATTAAAAGGACATCTTCCAGGAAATGTAGAAGGAACAGGGGAAAAAACAATTGATACTTGTGGTATACATTCTATGAAAATTGAACCATGTGTATTTTATTAGGCGTCTTTCAAAGGAGAAGACAGAAGGAGTCTTTGTGTATTAAATGTCTACATTTTTTCCCCTTTGGGGGGAATTTTCTCAGATAATGAAGCTTCAAATCCTCAGCATGGAGTGCAGTTAGTTAGGAAAAGTTAATGATGCACACTGTGGGTTTTCTTTGGTGAGGGAAAGGAGAGAGAGAAAAAGACTCAGTAGCAGTAGTTTTAAGGAAGACAATAGCAGTAGACCTAGGCCTAAACTGAAATATAGTTTAGAATATGCATAAAGCTCTGAAGACAACCTGTATCTTGAGCTCAGCTTTTTGTCTAGTCTAGAATCATGGAATGGTTTGGATTTAAAGGGACCTTAAAGACCATCTCGTTCCAACCTCCCATGCCATGGTCAGGGACAGTCTACTAGACCGAGCTGTTCCAAGTCCTATCCAGTCAGTTCAATGTACTCATATGTTTGGGTTCTTAGTAGGGGATACAGCAGTATTTTTCATCTTGAATTCATTTATGTATGACCTTCTTTGGGGAGGGCCTGTCTAGCACCTTTTTTGTTCTGTTTGTGTGTCTGCCTTCTTATATGGCATGTGCCGGCCCATCTCACTGCCCTTGGGCTCTCCTCTTGCAATGCTGTTCACTTTCCTGTCCCCTGCTGCTCTGGGTTCCCTCCCAGCCTCCTCCAGTGTCCCTGCCCCCCAGCTCACCACTTCCACCTCTGGGTGCTGCATCCCAGGTCCCCCTCATGCCATTCCCTGTGGGAGCTGGTGGGGTGCAGGCTCCAGAGCCTGTGGAGGGCCCCAAGCTGTGCCTTGTGCTTCCCAGGGAAAAAGCGCCAAGCTTGGGCGACCTGCTGATGTTAATTCTTAGCTCCTCTCTTGCAAGGGCCATTGGTAAGTAATGGGTGATGTCCTGTTTCACATGTGCAAGAAACATCCCATATTATACCAGAGATTAGCCCCACCCGTGCCCACAGTTCTCCCTGCACAGAATCACAGTTCAACCCGGGTGTTCCTGTTGATTCTTAAGGCTGTTCCAGGGGCTTAACTTCCATACCAAGATGATACAATTAATGCTCCAGCTCATTAATATATTCTGTTTGTTTGCACCAGTCCTTTTTAAAGGTTATTCAACAGATTTTCTTTCTGTTTCATTTGCGTGTATTTAAAATTTCTGTTTCCTAATGCAGATGTTCTGCCTGCTTAGTTTGTTTGAAATAACAGATTATTTTTTGTTTAATGATTAACAGCTTTTTAAGTTTATCCTGGAAACATTGATACAGAATCTGATTTTTGTATCTTTAATACACAGAAATTTGTTCTGAGAATTTGAGCAATGAAAATGAACTTCACATTAGTTGTTTGTGTTTGTCCTTGTTACCACTTAATGTTAAATGAGCTGGACAGTAGAGATATAATGGATTACTTCAATTTAAAAAGCCCAGCCCATTTGGCTTTAGCCCATAAAATATTTTACTTCCTAAAGAACCAGAACATTTCTGCATATCTCATGGCCTTTGTTTTAAAATTTTACTTTTTGAGAATTTTTAATCTTAGCAAGGAATCTGTATTTCTTAATATTTTTCTGCCATCAGCTTTGAAGCATCTTCTTTGATGTCATACTTACATTTTAGTTAAGAAAATCAGCAATATTCTGCTTTTTCTTTCAAGTTGCTCTCAGCCTAACCCTTCTGTCTTTCCTTCTGCCTTCTTCTTCATTTTTTGCTGACTGCTGCCCTCTGTCTTCCTGTTTTTTCTTTATCTTTTAGAGAAGAGTCCTTCTATTGTACTGTTCCTATAACACCTGTTAAGAGGGAGGGATCAGGCTGGGAGAGGACAGAGGAGGTGAGGTTGTAAAAGTCTGGGCTAATTGAAATTTAGGTATATACAATGCAACTTCAGTTCAGGCAGCCCTACACATATTTTCCAAAGTTCTAATATTTTAATCTTGTCAATTGAACAATACTCTTTGATTTTCACCTTAATCATGATGACTTTTGAATGAAATGTAAACGTTTCATTTTTAGATTTGCCACTGCTGTCAAGCAGAAATTATTGTAGGCATTTAACAAAAATTGAGGAAAATAGAAAAGTTTGTGCTTAAGTAATGTTAAATTTGAGATATAATAACTACATTTAAAAAGAACAAAACATGATCTGTTCTTATTTCATTATATGAAGGGGACATTAAGTGGAAAGCACAGATGGGTTTGGTGGCAACCTTAAATTTGGGGGGTGGTTTTTGGGTTTTTTCCTCCCATTGGGTTTTGACTCTGTCCCATTTTTGACATAGAATGTATGCCCTTGCCATACAGGGTCAATGAAATTTCCATTATTTAAGTGATTGCAATTGTTTCCTTAAGTTTTTACATTTTGGCAGTTTATAGTAAGCATATTTGATTATGTGGACCACATTAGTTTGTACATTTGTAGCTGAGGTTGTTTATATTATGATTTCAGAATTTGTTTGGAAGCAACAGCCTTGATGGAGGAAGCAGCCCTATGGTAAAACCTAAAGGAGATAAACAAGTGGAATATTTAGATCTGGACCTAGATTCGGGAAAGTCTACCCCACCTCGTAAGGTAAGCAGATGTTCAGCTCTTGCTTTTCTGCCATCAGGAGTTCAAAATTGCCTTCAGTAAGATCTCTTAATGGTCATTTCTCAAATGATTAATGGAGAGACAGTGTTGATCCTTTCAGAGAAACCAGTGCTTGTTCTGTGTCTGTTTGGGACACCTACTTGCTTTTTTGTTGTTAATTTACTTGAACTTGTTTCTCACTGTTCCCAGAAAAAGAACAGTGGCTCAGGCAGCAGTGTGGCAGACGAGAGAGTTGATTACGTTGTGGTGGACCAGCAGAAAACACTGGCCCTGAAGAGCACGCGAGAGGCATGGACTGATGGCAGACAGTCTACAGAGTCTGAGACACCCACGAAAAGTGTGAAGTGAAAACACTGCTTTGTCTTTGATGAATGGAAATAAGTGAATTTTGAAGAACCACAGAACCACAATGGCAGTGTTGTTCAGCTGCACAGTACCTGATTCCCCGGGGTGGGAATCAGTTCGTCACCAAATAGGTTGGAAGCCAAAACACACTTTGAATATATCAAAGGAACTTTAAGACCATGGATTGGCTCTGTGGTGTCTGGAAAAATCACAGTCTGTAAATAACCTGTAAAATAATATTACTTAGATTTCAGAAAACCTTTTGTTCTGTAGTTAACACATTTGTAGTATTACTGTGTTTATGCACTTTTTCAGTTACAATGTTGGTTCAGGTGTTCACAGTTAGTGTACCTTAATGTCTAATTAATCTGGAGAATTCTTTTTTCCTTACACTACTATTTCTCACAATTTTAGGTTAATTAAGCTACATGTAGAAATGGAAATTAATATTTGAACTTCATTTTAACAATTCAAAATTGATTTTGCAGAAATACTTTCACAAATGAATAATCTACTTGAAATGCCAAGAGACAACCATTAGTTACATATTTGTTTATATTTAATACATACAAGATTATTTGGAAGTCTACAGGTTTACCTTCCTAACAACAAATAGCTGTGAGTTAATAATAATGAACTGTACTGGCTTTAGACCTAAAATCATGGCTTATATGTTAGTTGTTAGTGGTGGAACTTCTGTTGTATTTTATTAATGACAGTGTTCTGTGTTCAATCAGTGAAGATTCTGCAGGGTGGGATCTTACACTTTCAAAGACTGAATAATTAAATGTCAAGTAAGCCTGCAAACCACTGATGGCATGCAGTAATATTGTGATCTCACACTTATTAACAAGAAATAACCTTTATATTATTTACAGAAGGTAGAGTATATAAATCAGGTACGTACCAAGCACTGTTGTGCTAATACACTGATCAGGTTTAGACAATGACCTTTAGTTTTGTACTGTTTAGAAGTTCTAATGTCAGTTTTCAGTTCAAGATTAATGGGACAGTTTGACATTCACTTTTTGTAGTACTAGCAAAATACTGTGATTTTGAATTAGACATTAACTCAAATGGAAATACTATGTTTTAACACCATAGTGCCCTTCTTATGAGCTCTGTTTTACTTTAATCTCCTGCTTGGCCTTATATTTAAATCCCTATGCAATTGATATTTTATATCTCTGTTTTTAAAAATTAGATAATGTACCTAAATTATCCCCTTGTACACCACTTGTTGCTCTTTCCTGGTACAGGATATTAAACTCTGTATACTGTGATCCTTTATTTTACTATGCCAGTTCCAAATAATAATCTGCCTTGGTTTAGAAACATTTTTTGTTATTTGGAAGAAGATAGAATTCTTTAAATACATGAATGAGTTAGGTCTAGATAGAAAACTTACTTTTGTTTCATACAAATGCCCTCAATTAAGTGTTTGGTTTCATTTTCCTGCCCAGTTGGTTTTTTTTTTTTTGTCCAGATCATTTAAAAGTTGAGCTTAAAGCTGCATTGTTTTCTGGCATGTTGGCCTTTGTACTGTGCCTAATCTACCATCAGTTGTTTCTCTCTCTCACAGCCACAATTTACAGTATGCAAATGATCTTCTTCCTAACAAATGTTCTTTTTAAATTAGTATTATTTTGATGCTTTGAGTGTTCATTTTAAAAAAAGAAACTAAACACAATGCATTTTGAGGTAAATTTTAAATAAATCAAGTTGTTCTGTTTTGGTGTGTAAACTCTGTCTTGCAAAGCAGCAAACGGATGTCAGTGTGTCTGGGAAGGTGCCTGGATACCAACCACATTTTTTCAGAATTGTAGATGTACAGCTAGAACAATTTTTAACTTGGATCTCTGATTTAAAACCCTGCGCCAAGAAGCCAAATAATGTGAATTCCCACTCCTCTGGGAGCCAGGAAAAAAATCAGTCTCCTAAGCCAGCCTCTCTTGCTGAGCTAGTGATAGGAGATGGGTTTGCTCTAAGTTTGCTGATATCAGTCCTTGATTTACAGATTACACTTACTCTTTCTTCATGTAAAATTTGGCAGGATTCACAACATTATTTGTTATTATGACTGAGAATCCACTCTTAATTTCTAGGCTTTTCCCCTTTCTTTTGTTAAGAAAAACAGGAGTTTCCACACTGTACAGACGGTGTAGCATTTTCTAAGTATCAGTCTACAATTTCTCTTTAATTAGATTTCTAAGCAGTTTTCTCCCCCATATTCCAGTGTTACATCTTCCATACTTACATGCTGTCCATGGTATGTTCAGAATCAGAGGTGTGATATTAACTTTCGATGATATATCTCATTTTCACCAGTGAAGCTACAGGGGCTTCACAGTGCAGATCTGTCTGAGCTCTTGCATGGTCTATGAATATGGGCTATGAATATATAATTGAAAATGTGACTCCTAAAGTGGTAGATGATAGAAAGCAAGTGAAACTGATACCAGCCCTGTGTCACTTTCAGTTACTAGCTTTGTGAGGACAATCTAGTTGGAGGCAAGTTGGTGGAAACTCAAGTAGATACTGGTGCAGAAGTAGTTTGTCAATGTTGCTTGTCAAGTGTTCTTTTTTCAAATAGGTAAGTTTTCTCTTGTTTCGCTCAAACTCTATGTTACCAGTAGCAGATGCAGTTTTCATTGCTGTATGTGACATTATAAATTGCAAATATATATATGCAATATGTCTTTTACAAGTATACAAGATCTTGCTCTTAAAAATTGAAAGAAAACTTGGTGTCTAAGATTGACTTGAGAGGTGATTTGGTATCATTCCATTGTGTGATCTGAACATTTCTTTATCTGCTAAGTACCAATAGCCACACTTCTACACACTGCGATATAATCACTATTACCTCATGAAGTGCAGGTGCAAACACAGCTGTTCTGTTCCACTAGAACTTCGTAATGTGACATGGGAAAAGGTGAAAATGTAGTCATTGGTCTTTTTTCTTTACCGATATTTGTATTTATGTAAAAAATAATAACAAACCATTCATGTATGACAGTTGTGACGTAGTGCTACACCTAGGGAGTACAGACAAATTACAGTATGGCTGTTTTGATTAATTTAGAATTTATTGCTTCTTGTAGCTAATTAGGGAGTGATGGGCACCTCTCTAGCTTTTACAGTGCACTATGAGCCAAGCAAGATTTTTATCACAGTGAAATTTAAGTTTAGCTATTACTGCAGCAGTGTGTGTGTGTGTGTGTGTGTGTGTGTGTGTGTGTGTGTGTGTGTGTATACACACACACACACATATATATATGTAGTACTCTTGCAAAAGTACTTTGGAAACTTGACAGTCCCGGAGAGAAGTTCCGTTCCCTCCTTAGCTATAGAGGTTTGTGTCATGAAAAGTGAATGGATATTTATTTGCTCAAGGAGAAAGTACTGCCATACAATATCAGTGTGCAATTTGGACAGCAATAGTGCCACTTCATCTCTTGAAATATTTTATACCTGCAGTTCTTAAGAAGCTCAGCACTATCCATAGGTGAACTTATATTTCGAGATTATCCTCCATATTTCCTAGATCTGCTCTTGATCTCTGTGTATTGCACCGAACTGCTTCTTAAATGTTAATTTCTTGTTGTTTTATTTCTTGGGAATACTAATATGGCCATGACCACAAAAAAAGGTGCTTGTCTAGCAATTAGTGTAATAGGTGTTCCACAAAAACATTGTGTTGATTGGGTGTAGATGAACCAAATCCCAAGCAATGAGGTTTCAGGATTTTGCCTTAACTGAACAAACATTTTGAGTTCAGCTCTCAGCCTGACAAGGTGCAGAGTAGGATACAAGAAAAGGTGTTGAGAGGGTTATGAACAATATCTTTGACATTTTAGGTTTTCCAGAGTATGTTTATGGTTCCACAGCCCTGATGTTAATTTTCAGTAGCAAAAGCGGAAGGAGAACAGGTATTGGATGCATGACCAGTTGAAAGGTTTTTGCCATCTCGTTAAGTAAACAGAACTAGACTGTTCTGGTGCCCGTGATCTTCTTTATAGATGGTCTAGAAAAGAAGATTTCCATGTTTCATTAGAAAGGGATTATCTGTGTGCTTCAGCTTTTTTATAAGCAGGTTAGGTGAAGTGTACAGTTGTGTAATCTGCTGTGCACACACACAAACTGTTTAACTATAATATGCTAAAATGGAATAGAATAAAATCCTGTACAGTTTAGAACGTAAAGCACCAAGTTGGAAAAATGGAGACTCTCAAAGTTTTCCTGCAATTATAAAGCCAGCACTTGTAGTAATCATCATGATTAGCTCTTGAAAATTCTCCTAGGATCTCTCATCATTGCCAAGCCTTTTCCTAGTAAGTTGTATCTGCAGTGAAATAAAAAGAAAATGTGTGTCATATTTTCAGAAAGGCGAATCTTAATAAGACTTTAATAAATGCTCTTTGAGGTCCTGGGTTTAAGGGAGGGGGTGGGCGGTGCGGGCTTGCACAAGGTACCCAGACAGCTTGATTGTTTTAATCAGAAGGCCAGAAGAGGAGGAAAATATAAATATGCCTTATTTTCCCTAAATTCCTATCAGACTTTAAATATGTAAGTTTTCATATTTTTATGTGCTTTTTAGGGAATATACTTTAGAGGAAGGAATCGCTACTTGCTTCTGTGCGCTTGTGCTGGTGTTTGCGCAGTTATAAACGATGCAGACTAGCCGAAGGTTTAAGGGGTTTTTCTTTCTATTTTGTGTTAGAGGTGAAGGATGCAGACCTGTGAGTCTGGAGATGCCTCAGGCTGGCCTGCTGGTGTACCTCAGAGTCTGGAGTTAATTACATCAAAACTGTGATTCAACTCTCTGCTGATGTGATCTTCATAGTAATACCTATTCATGGTGTGTATATTTAATTTTTTTTAATTAATCATAATCGAAACCTAAATGTTGGAAACAAATAGTGTTCAGAGTTAAGGTCCCTAATCTCCAGTTAGGCATAGAGCAGCATTTGAAAAGGCATTATGTGTAATGGGTTTCAAATTCCCCAGGCACACAAATCCATTTAGGATCTTTTGAGGAGCAGAATTTCATATTCAAGGCACTGCTGTTCTCTTTAAGTAAGTGAAAGTTCGAAGAACTTTTCCAAAATCTAATTTCTACTCAATTATGTAAATTAAATTTAAGAATTGAATTTGAAAAACACACCTTGTGTTATAACTATGGTTTTTTTCCTCCATAAATGAAAGAAGTGATGATTCTTAAGACATTTTTGCCTTTAGTTCTACTGACTGACAGCCCAGCATGAGGAAGCACAAAATAGACTCAGTCCTTGAACTTTTTAAAAAGAAGGAAAAAGTGAAGGAGCCACCCAGGACCAGGATTTAGCCTGTGATCTCCTCATACACCATATGGTGCAGGTGCGACAATTCCAGTCCTCAGTTTAGAAGTTGGGACAAGGATCCTGTGGCCAGAATCAGGGAAGCACCAACAAGCTCTGAAAAAGTGGTTTGCTTAAAAACCATATCATGAGTTCAAGCAAAAATTTAGTTTTGGAGAGGACTGGTGGGTTTGATTCCTCTGTGTGAAGTGAATAGGATAATATTTAGGATTGTGATGCAAGCACCCTTTGGGAGCTATGCTGTATCTCAATATGAATACTATTGTTCACCCCATTTTTTGGGTATCCGTGGTCTGTATTTTTTGTACAGCATTTGGTATACCAGGAGAAGGGCTGTCTTTAAAGTCTGGGATTAAGAATCAGAAAACATTGGCTCCCAACAGCATTTTAAGTTTAAGGATAAATTTCCAATGGATAGTTCTGAGATTTTTTCAGATCTTGAGATATTCCTTCAGTAGGTGCATTGTGTATAAGGATGGAATCTTGAAATTAAGCAAGCAGTTATTATTCTGTAAATGGGATGTTATTCTGCTTTAAAAAAAAACCCAAACAAAACTTTAAAAAAAAAATTAAATTATTTAAAATTATCCATTCTGCACACACAATATCAGACTTTTCACTTAGTAGTTTTTACCTTCCCTGCATCATAATGATCTGGAAAAATGCTGTTACATTTTCTCCAGGACACGTAGTTCTTTGGTGAAGTTGTACTTTGATTTCCTGTGTATTTCTGACATGAATTTCTTCCCAACTATTCTCTTTAATTAAAGGAGGGTTGAAAACCAATTACTTTTATAAAAGCTGCTCTGTTTTTTCTGAGAGAGCAGAATTTTTTTTTCATGTAGCAAATCTCTGTTATGATTCAGAATAGTCACTACTGCAGAAAGGAATTCAGATGATGAATACAAAGCAGTAACTCCAAAGCATTGACTATAGGCTAATACAAAAAGCATATTCATGTCTAAAACCAAAGGCTCAGGAAATATATGTGGCAGAAAACAACCATAATCCACAGCACACATAAGGGTCCATCATTTTTCCAATAAAAGCTGTGTTGGAAGCCCCTGTATGTCCTATCTATTCTGATACTATAGTTACGGGTAAGTAGATATTTATCAATGTTAAGTGTCAAAGTATTTTTCAAAGTCTTTCGTGACTATTTAAGTATCTAAACACTGTGGGGAAAACTGGCCCAGATGACAACTGAGGAGAAACATAGCAGCATAAGAAAAGCAAGATAACCATGAAAATCAGATTAAGATGCCATGGCTGAGGCATCAATGTATGAAATTTGGGTGTAGAGGCAGATAGATACTTGTGTATATGTGGAATCCAACCAGAACTATTACTGAAGGGATAATGTAGTTAAAATAGAAAAAGCCCATGTAGTGAAAATAGAAAAATTAAAGTATTATGTCCTGCTTAAAAAAACCTCTTCTTCAGATTTATCCCTCTCTTTCACTGAAGGTCTATATCCAACTATCTTAAAGTTCCTTTTTACTCTAAGAATAACAGCTGCAGGAGGAAATCTTGATGATCTCAAAGGTCTTTTCCAACCTAGTTAATTCTGTGATTTTGTAAGTCAGATGGCTTAACTGCTGTGCCAGTACGTGGAGGTAAGTTTTCCAAAAGAGTCTTTCCTTGCCCTGTCTCACTCTGGTTGCAGTACTGTAAGGTGAGGAGTGAGGTTCATGAAAGGAAACAGGGCCAGGGCAGAACCTGGTTGCTGAGAGGGAGGAGAACCCGGAGTTTTGAAGAGGGAAGGATCTGTGTGTGTAATAAAGGGTTCATGCATTACTTTTTATACGAAGATGTATTTTACATATTGACTATATATATATATGTTTGCCTTTTAGTGGAGCCTTTTCAGTCATAGCAGCAAAGAAATAAAATCTAAAAGCATTTTATTAATTCTGGGGTTTTTTCTGTGAAAGTGCTTCTTGTTACAGAATCTCCATTCTTCGAGGATTTCTGTAATGAGTTTCAGCAGTTGACTCCATATGGGGTCATTTTTTTTTGCATGAGTAAATTTTATTGATCAAAGGGCTTGTTTTAAACTGGACACAAGCAGAGTCTGATATGCTATCTGCATGACATGTTGCTGTTACCAAATATTCACTGGTTTGTGGTTGGGCACAATTTGAAACACTTTTGGTCTTCACATGTTTCAGTCACATTTTGAGGCATTTCGAGAGCAAGAATCAAATTCTGGCTCTTTTCCAGATACCAGTACAGCACAGTCCTTGGCCACCTCCTCCTCTGCCCCTCTTGGCAGGGCTCCCGAAGAAGTGTGTTGCTTAAGTGGCACTACTGCCAAGAATTCCGAGTTCTCTTCCCCCACCCATACTAGCAGAGCTCCCAAGAAAATTTGTTGCTGTAGCAACACCCCTGCCAAGAACTTAGAGCTTGGCAGAGCTCCCAGAACAGCTGCTGTCAGTGACAATCTTACCTGTTCTGTACCAGAGACAACAGTAATGAGAAGGAAAAATAAAACACAATCTAAATCAGAAGTGAACCCTCCATTACAATTACCTAATTGGTCTAATATTAATCAAAATTTAGAAAAAGATTTAGATTCAAAGAAACAACTCCTTGCATTACCTGTAAGATATAGTCGTAATGATGTAAATCCACAGTTTGAAAGTCTTTCTCACCATTATATAAAAGAACTGCATCGGGCTTTGAAAGAGAGTTCTCTTCTCCTTATTTTAATAATGTGATGAAAAGTATTTTTAATTCTTATGACTTAGTCCCTACTGATTGTTGAAATGTAACTTCCCTGATTTTAACCAATTCACAATATCTTTTATGGGAATTACAATAGAAAAAACTTCTTAATAAATTGGTTAAAAGATATGCAAATACTGCTTATAAGGATCTAGATGTTACCCAATTAGCAGGTGATCCACCCTACCATAGACCAGAAAATCAAGCAGTAGAATTGCCTTGGCCTGTATCAACAGATATTAAAGATGCTGCTAGAAAAGCTTTGTTTTCAGTTGAGCCAGCTGGTACCCATGTAAATGCTTATACTACTATCAGACAAAGTGAAACAGAATCCTATAGTTCTTTTTTAGATAGATTAACCCAAGCAGTTGAAAAGCAATGTCAAAATAAACAAGCTCGCTCCTGTATTGTTCAAAACCTTGCTTTTGTAATGCTAATGAAGAATGTAGAAAAACTATTTTAACTTTACCTGATCAGCCTCCAACTGTTACACAGATGCTAACAGCTTGCAGTAAGCTCACTGCTCCACAACATCTTGCTAACATACAAGTCAATGCTTTAAGAAAAACATTAGAAGATAATCTGACACAGCGAATGGATAAATTTGAAAAGTTCCTAGAAAAACAAGAAAAAATTTAGGAAAACTCTGTTAGCACTGTACAGTTAGACTCTGATAAAAGACTTGTTGCTTTGCTTGTAGTAAACGAAGTCACATTAAAAAAGACTGTTATATGAAAACATTCCAACCAAAACAACTTTCTATTTATCCTCAATGTCGAAAAAAATAGCATCTTGCTAAGTACTGTCGCTCTCAGTTCAACATTAGTAGCAGACCCTTGTTGTTAAACTTAAAAGCGCGCACCACCACGCTCAGACACAAGTAGTAGTAGTACCCCCTAGCAACCAGTTAACCCAGCTAAGTAGTGTTAGTACCTCAATCATTTATCCCTCAATCAACCAATCCTCAAATTGTTCCAGCTCAATACCTTCAAGTGCAAAGTTTGAATTAGCCTCCTCAAAACTGATTCATGTATTAAATAATTTGTGTTATGTAAGCATTCCTACTAGAATTGACAATCTTTTTCAACAAAGACAAGATTTTTTGATTCTAAACAAAGCCAACAACAAAATTCTTAGACTCTCAATCCTTCCTTCTGTTGTTTCAGTAAATTGTAATGAAGAGCTAGTAATTTTAGCTCTTGCACTTGATGTTCCTATAGTAATTCCACCAAAAATACCTATTGCTATTGCATTTCTGTTACCCATGAATACACCCAAGCAAAACAACTTTCCAAAGAATTCAGTTATGTCTGCGCCATCTAGTACCTCAAGTCCAGAAGTCTTTTGAGTGCAATGTTTAGACCCCGACCGACCACAACTGACTTGTAGCCTGACTCACTGTAGTAAACCAATTTATGTTACGGGCATGCCAAATACTAGTACAGATGTCACTGTAATTTCTCACATGTTCTAGCCCAATGATTGAGATTTAGTAGCTCCTTCAAGTTCCCTCACAGAGATTAGAGGTGCTACTGTGTGTTTGCAAAGTGCATCCATGATTAACATTACAAATCCTAAAAGAAAGACCACAGTGGTGCGTCCTTTTGTTGTTCAGAAGCCTCTCTGTGTGAGAGAGAGACGTCCTGTCCCAATGAAGAGCAAAACTAGAAGTGAGACTGTGATGAAAACCACGTTGAAACCAGCCACTTTAAAGCTGACCTAGAAAACTGATCATCCTATATAAATTGATCAATAGTCTTTAACAGAAAAAAAATTAAATATCCTTAAAAAATTAGTAAAGAAACAATTACAGCAAGATCACATCATCCCCACAAGTAGTCCCTAAAATTCACCAGTATTTGTCACTCACAAGAAGACATCAGACTCCTAAAAGTTTCTTCATGACCTGAAGAAGATCAATAAAGTGATTGAAAACATAGGACTTCTTCAACCTAAACTCCCTTCTTTGTCAATGATCCCAAAACACTAGCCTCTTGTTGTCATTGATTTAAAGGACTGTTTTTTCCACAATTCACTTCATCCTGATGATGCTCCAAGATTTGCCTTTTCAGTTCCTGTCATCAATTGAAGAGAACCTGTGCAGATATCACTAAAAATCATTGCCCCAAAGAATGAAGAATTCGCCTATAATTTGTCAGTATTTTGTTGCCCAAGCTTTGTCTCCAGTTCAACAGAAGTTTCCCAAATCCATGATTCTGCACTACATGGATGATTTGCTCATTGCAGCTCCAACACAAGCAGAGATAGAGCAAACCCGTGCTAGTGTTGTTACTGAAATCCGAAATGTTGAACTTGAAATTTCTGCAACAAAAATCCAAGAAGTTCCACCCTAGAAGTATCTGAGATGGAAAATTACTGAGAAAACAATAACACTGCAAAAGATACAGCTCCAGACCAGTGTCAGCAATCTGAAAGACTTAAAACAACTTTTGAGAGAAATCAATTAAGTCAGACCTGTTTTAAGAATCACCAACAATTAACTACTCCACTTTTTGATTTACTGAGAGGAAGCTGCAACATCAATTCTCCAAGAACCTTACCACCTGAAGCTCGTGCAGCCCTTGACAAAGTCATAGAAGCTCTCCAAAAACAACAAGTTCATTGCTGTATTCCAGAAAAGCCTTTCTTTTTTGCAGTTTTAAAAGAAAAAAATGCAACTTTGTAGTCTCATTTTTCAATTAGACCCTTCTGAGACAGATCCTTTGTTAATAATAGAATAGATTTTTCTTCCCTACAAGTTTCCAAAGATTATTTTCACAGTTTTAGAAATGATAGCACAAATTGTAATTAAAGCCAGAACCAAATTGCTAACTTTAGCAAGTCAAGAATTTGCATTTATCTATTTACCATTATCCTAATTAAACAATGCAAATTCTGATAATTTCAGTATGCATTGTTAGACTTCCCAAGTGTTTATTCTGTTCATTACCCAGCTCACAAATTATTGCAAGCAAAATTAAGTTTTAGGGAGAAACCTAAATTAAGTGAAGAACCTTTAAATGCAATAACTCTCTTCACTGATAGCTCTAGCAAAAGTCACAAATCAATCGTAACTTAGTTAAACCAAAAAACTAATGCTTGAGAGTCAGACATTCAAATAGTAGAAAAGTCTCCTCAGATTGTTAAGCTTGCTGCTGTAGTTCAAGCTTTCCAACTCTTTCCACAACCTTTTAATTTAATCACAAATTGTGCATATGTTGCTAATATAGTTAAGAAATTAGAAGAGTAAATTTTAAAAGATGTTAGCAATGACACTTTATACCGTTAGCTTTCATGTCTTTATACAACTTTGCAATACAGAACTAATCCATATTTTGTTTCTTACATCAAAGCTCACTCTTCGCTTCCTAGATTTTTAGTAGAAAGAAACGTGAGAGCGAACAAACTGACAATAGTTATTTCAAACACTTTGCCGAACAATTTTGAACAAGCAAAACTGAGTCATGCCTTTTTTCACCAAAACGCACAAGCACTTGTGTGAATGTTTCAAATTTCCAAAAGTCAAGCTAAAGCTACCATCAGTACTTGCCCTGTCAGCTTGTGCAGCCTCCTGTTTCTACAAGAGCAGTCAACCCACGAGGCTTGCAAAGCCTGCAGTTATAGCAAACAGATATCACTAAATACCCTTCCTTTAGTAAATTTTAAAATATTCTTGTTTCAGTAGACACGTTCTCTAGTGCAATTTTTGCTTCTCTTCACACAAGTGAAACAAGTAATCATACTTGCTATCATTTTTTGCAAGCTTTTGCTTCATTGGGTGTGCCCCAAAAAGTAAAAACCGACAATAGTCCCACATATATATCTCAAAAATTAATCATACTTCTAAAAGAATAGAGAGTTAGTCACATCTTTAGTCTTCCTCACTCTCCCACAAGCCAAGCAATTATTGAGAAAACACATCAAACATTAAAACACATTCTAGATCAACAGAGAGGGGGAATAGAGGTAACACCACAGATGAGGTTGAACAAAGCTTTGTATGTTTTTAATTTTTTAAACAGTTTGGTTGCAGAACCTGATCCACCAATTTTTAGGCATTTTTCATATAACTCACAGGCAAAACTGAAAGAAAATCCTCCTGTTTTAATTAGAAACCCTGAGACTAGACAAATTGAAGGTCCTTTCCCGTTAATCACCTAGGGCAAAAAGTATGCTTCTGTCTCTACAGGTGCAGGAATTGAGTCCCAGCCAAAAACGTCAAACCATATTGTACCCCAAAACGTGTTGACGAGTCCAAAACCAAGGAAGCAAGTACGCAGACGTGAGTCGAACAGAGAGATCCTGAGTCACACCTGACGTTCCTTGTGCATCAGTAGAACCTGCAAACTCTGATTTTGTGTTAATGCTATTTATAAGTGTGTCAATTGTATGTCAAATGTTTGTTTCGTAGAGCTGATTTTTGTCAAAAGTGTAGGTTTTTGTTTTTATTAGGTTATAGATCCCCTCTATTAGATCTTCAAGGTGAAATCTTATCTTAAGGTCAAAAGCAAAGTTTTTAAATTGATATATATGTGAGGATTTTGTCAAAACTTACCTCATGAACAAAATGGAGCAAAATCAAATTATATGCTGGCGTTGGTAGGTTTTAATTGTTTTTTGTCGTGCAGATTTGCCTGTGAAACAACCTAAAACAAATGTTTGGGTGACCTTAGCCAAAGCAACAAGCTCAGATACTATATGTTTGTCTAATTCAGAACCAGAAAAACCTTTCTCAACATGTCTGGTTGGTGTGCCAGTAAAAGATTTGCCTTAAGTCAAAAAGCAATCCAATGGTGAGCCAGGTGAAATTGACAATGAGAACAATCCTGCATTGAATTAGAAGGTTTGAGCTAAAGAACTTCCCAAAGCAGTATCTGAACCCCAAGAATTAGAAATCCTTGGTTCTGTAACAATAGATTTTTGCCTTACCTTTACAGCTAGTAGTTAGCAAGAAAGCGATCCTCCAAAGTACAATGTTACTCTCCATTATTTTGCATACAGAAACTTAAGTTTTTGGTGTAATTTTTCAAACAGTTGAGATGTGCTTTCTAAGGCTGACCAATATCCATGACAATTGCCAAGGAGATACTGGTTCATTTGTAGAGATAGAGCTTAGCAAAGTGTTCCATCACACCTTGAAGGTAGCCCATGTAGTATTGGAATGCTCACTGTAATTGCGCCTATGGCCAAAGCGGTCATGAAAAAGAAACAAAGGAGAACAAGATCTGCTCGTCATTATGATGAGAACTGTAAAAGTGATTTCATGCCTTAGAAGGCTGTGAAAAGAGTTTCAGCAAGTTTGTTTTTACCCCAACTAACTTCAGCAATAGCATTGAAACAATTAGATCGAGTTAGATGTTGGCTGAGTAAGCAAACTAATGCCACATCCACTGCAATCAGTAACATGTTGACCGATGTTAATAGTCTTGGACGTGCTACCCTTCAAAATAGAGCAGCAATTGATTTTCTTTTACTAGCACAAAGGCATAGTTGTGAGGAATTTGAAAGATTGTGTTGTATAAACCTGTCAGATCATTCTGAATCCATCCAAAAAAGTATACAAAAACTGAAAGTTTATCTAGCAAGATATTAGGAAGGTTAAAGCTTAAGAATGGAGATCTGTGCGTTGTGTCTTACAAACAGGTATTGTATTTGAAATAAGCAAGCGTTGTTTTAACCAAAGCTACATGTGCTTATGGTGATTGGATAGAACTACTGTCAATATGCTTTTGCTTTGTGTGATTGGTCAAGAAGCTTATAAAGTATGTTGTAACATTAAGTTTTCTGGCCTGCTGCCTAGATTGTGAGTTGGTAGCATCTTCCCATTGTCATAATCATGTAATGAGACTGATGCTGAAAAAATAAACAGCTCGAGACACTTTCTCAGCAGCCCCGTTCTGTTCGTGTCTGTAAATAAATCCCCGGCCGGTGTCAAAATGTCGCTATTTTTGTAGTCTTCTTTTTGAAGATACACACAGAGCAGGCTTACAGTTTGTTTAAGCACAGCAGATAAAGTCCGGGCTGTTTATTTTCTGTGGAAGTTTAATTTTAACAGGATGGATACACTGTAATTTAAACAATCTCAATATCATCTTCATGGTATTCAAAATTTAAAGAGCACATGGATGAAATTTATACACCTACATATGTTAAACTCTAAAAAGTTTCCATTGCATTAAGGAATCTACTGAAATTAATAGATGGTATTGTTTGCATTTGTTGGGGTTTTTTTTTGTGAGGGATGGGTTTTTTTAATACTGGAAACCAGTGTGTTGACAGTTATGATGAAGCTGATGACAGTGACTTTTGCTGATGGGCAGAGGGTTTTGGGGTTTTTGTTTTGTTTTGAGGGGTTTGTTTGTTTGTTTGTTTGTTTGTTTAACAGATGTAGCATGAGTTTAATGGCTTCTTTGACTGTTGAATCTGTGTGTGTGTGTGTGTGTGTGTGTGTGTGTGTGTCTGTGTGTGTGTGTGTGTGTGTGTGTGTGTGTCTGTGTACACCACCTGTTGCCTGCAGCACTGTTAATCTGAGGCTAGAATAACAGTGACAAGTGACAGAAGTGATGGTTTTGAAACAAGTCAGATTGTGTTTACTCTTGGTGGGATAGTCCAGCTCAACATCAGCCTTGTGAGGAAGTAGAAAAACTGGCAGTATCTCATCTCACATGGGTAGTATCTTGCTTTGGCATTGTAAACTAAAAAAACATAAATCCCCCCTAAGATCTGAACACAAACCAAGTTCTCAACCCTCTCTTACCTTCTTGAACCCAAATGAATGTCTCATGGAGCAACCACAAACAACTCTATTTCGCTCCTTTTTTTTCCCAAATTTTGGGAAGATTTACAGTATTGATACATGTTCAGCGATGCCTATTAGCATAATTGCTACACAGCTAATAGTATCAGAGTTGGTTTTACTTGTGGTGTTTCAATTTCTTGTTTAACAAGAAGTCATCTAAAGAATATTAATTAAAGTTATGATTGCTCAACTAAGCAACAAAATTGCAAGATGTGTCGCCCAAGAGATTTGACAAAAAACTGTAATTAAACAGCTCTTTACTAACTTCATAAGCATGTTAGTAATTAGTTGTCTGTACTGTTGGGTACTGGCTGAGCGAGGATTTCTTGCTTTATTGTGTATTTGACCATAATGTAGGTGTTCAACACATCAGTAACCTCTGTCATGAACTTCTTTATGCCATTGGTTGCTTTCAATTTAAGGTCTTCATATTTGGGCTCTGTATGGTTCATGAAGATTTTCATGTTAACTTGGAAAGTCCTTTTTCCTGCATTGGTTGGGGTGTTTCTTTGGAGGGGGGTCGTTTGGTCTGGTTTGGTGGCTGTTGTTGGGTGGGGGTTTGTTTCAGTTTGGTTTTCTGGGGTTTTTTTTGCGTAATCTTCTGCTCTGCTTTCAGGACTTCAGAAAATTCAAAAAGAAATTTAGAACCTTTTATCTTTTAACTTTTGGGAAGATTTCTTTTTTTTTTTCAATTAATTTGGCTGTTGAAGTAGAGGTGAATGTTCACCTTTTCTGATACCAAGCACACAAATATCTCAACGCCCCCACACCCTGGCATGGTGTTGTTTTATTTTGCTGGATGGCCAAGGATCAATGAGATTTGGATGGTGGTTGTGCTTTTCTCTCTTCCCCATCAAACCAGATCCTACCTGTCAGTTTTAGTCTAAGAGATGGTGTCATAGGTGCTGAAATATCCTCACTGCTCTTCCCAAGCACCTCACTTCTTCCCAAGGGCCTTCTACCCCGTTTTCCTTCACCAGTGATTCTCCATGTGTGGTTTGGTTTGTGTGCTTTGCAGGAGAGGCAAAAGAATGAAAAATGGGAAAGGGGGAGCTCCCACCATGACCTACACTCCTCACCACATAGAGAGCACTGCATTATCTGGAGCAGCTCTGGGAGAGGGGGCAGGAGCTGATGCACAGCAGGTGGACACAAGACTATGCTGGAAGAGTAGAGCTGGCTAAAATAACACAGTTATTTTAATTTGTAATTTGCTGCCGCATGTATTTTTAAAAAGTTCAAGATGTGTCCCTGAATGGAGAGAAAAGCATTTAGCAAAGCTCAGGGACTAAGTTTTCATCTGTGATAAGAGATGACAACGAGGAGTGGGAAAATATGTCAATAAATTTGTGATTAGCTGAGAAATCCTATTCTAGGAAAATTGAGATTTTCTGGGAATTTATTCTTCTGAATAGTTCTGGCAGAAACAAAGTGACACCATCTTTTGGAAATGTCAAAGTTAGTAATTTTTAACTCCGAAAAAATATTAAAGAATGTCTGTAATAAAAGACAATGGAATGAAGGTTGTAATAATTGTCATGAAGATGGTCTGTTTTGCTGCTACATTCCAGGTTACAATGGTTTCTCAGGATGTGGAAGATGCAGCTTCACAAACCTGTGGAGTGCACTCAATGGCTGCATCTGCACTGAAAACACTTGTGAATATTGCTGGAATACCTACAGGTGTGACAAATCTGCAGGAGAAGGTGTATAGAGCAATTCAGATGATGTGGAGAACGTGGCTGTCCACGCTGTGAACCAGTCAGGGGACTTTTGCTTCTGGCTAGGTCAGGTGTTCTAGAGGTTGCACAAAGGTTTGCAGAGTGTTTTGCACCAAGGAAAAGAAAGTCATCCAAAACTCCTTCTATTGCAATATTCATGTGAATGCAAAAGGCAGGAGAGTGGTAAGGTACTGTTTTCCATCAGTTTGCAAACTGCACACACAATGCCAGTGTTGTGCTGCTTCGTTTTGTCCTTTAGCATCTCTTGTCACCTACACCTTAGAAAAAGCTTTCTCACTATGTCTCGCAAGGAGAAACTGTGCCAGGACAGAAAACATCTCCTATCGTGTTCTAGAGGTTGCACAAAGGTTTGCAGAGTGTTTTGCACCAAGGAAAAGAAAGTCGTCCAAAACTCCTTCTATTGCAATATTCATGTGAATGCAAAAGGCCTGGCCCTTTGGACAGCCTCTGTTAGCACCTGAAGTGCAATAGTTGTGCTCTTAAGCAGATTTTCCTGTTCGGTTTCATCCTATTCCATGTACTCCGGGGTTCTGGGATGCACACTGTGGTAGGTGGCACCTGGCAGGTTATCAGTGAGGAGGTGCACTCCTCCCACGAGCAAAAGACAGTGCAGATGTAGATCTGCTCAATCACATCCTAAAGCAGGGGGCTGCAGCCCACAATGCTTCAAGATGGGAGCAGACACTGTTGTTGTATTCAGGTGGTTACAAAACTGTACTTCTGTACGTACAAAGTTGGTCTGGTTCCATCAACCTGAACAAGTGAGAGCAGAAGACTTGAGAGGATGGCTCTGTGTGACATCCTTTCGGTCAATGTTCAAGTCCCTCTACCCAGAGCTCATGGAGAGATGAGAAGCCCATGCAGCAACCTGAAGCTGTCTCATCAGTAACTTACTGTATAGCACACGGCTGTCTCTTGCTTTAACCACATCCTCCTGCTGCTCCCACCTGGAGGTGCTGGAGCCATGATGCAGCATGGCGGGGCTGCTGCTGCTGGGCTCCAGCCAGAGCATGGCTTCACCTCCTCAGGTGATTCCTGAGCCTTTCCTGGAGGGCTGTGAAGATGGTGAAGGGTCTTGAGAGGAAGCTGTGTGAGGAGCTTGGTCTGTTCAGCCTGTAGGAGACTGAGGGGAGACCCCATAGCAGTTACAGATTGAGGGGAAGAGGAGGGGCAGGCACTGGGCTCTTCTCTGCGGTGACAGTGGCAGGATCCCGAGGGAACATCCTGAAGTTGTGTTGGGGAAGTTTAGATTTGTGAAAAACGCCAATCACTTGTTTTAAAATTTTTAAACGTTTAATAGTAATAAAATGGTTATAAAAATAATACAAATTACAGCAATAAGAATTTGGACAATCAGAGTTAGGACAATAAAGGACAATAAAAAAGCAAAAAATTACGAACGTTCAGATGCTTTCCTAAAAAAAGCATGTCCGCTAACAAAGGATTAACCCTTGAAAGCAAGAGCCTGTTGCATATTCCTATATCTCATACATGATGCAAACATTCCTTTCAAACTAGGAACATTCCTTTCAAACAATTTCTGTTTATTGTCAACACCCCCCCCTTCATCTTGTAAATCATGGTTTGGTTCCGTGCAGTCTGAAAGGAGGTAGAAGAAGCCTGATTCTTCCCGATAAGGAGGCAATAATTCTTCTCTTTGGGATTTTAGTGTCTTGTTACTGTTATTTCTGTGTGATGTATTCCTTCATTATCTTATCCATTCCTTGAGCTAGTTAGAAAAGTATCTTACATCATACAGTTTCTATTTTAATATTATGTTGTTCTAACATAACACATATAATATTCATTTTAATATTTGCGAAAAGCCAATCATATAATATGCATTTTTCACAGGTTGGATTCAGGAAAAATCATTACCCCATAGGGAGGCTGGGCCTGCACTGGAACAGGCTCCCCCGGAAAGTGGTCACAGTACCGAGCTCAAGAAGCATTTGAACAATGCTGAGAGGCACAGGGTGTGACTCCTGGGCATGTCCTGTGCAGGGCCAGGAGCTGGACTCCATGATCCTTGTGGGTCCCTTCAAACTCGGAATATGCTGTGGTCTTACGCAGGGTATGAAACCTGATGCCTGCCCAGATTTGGCCTGATGTTGCCTGTACAGCCCTAAATCGCAGGGAGGACTCCGCAGTTACAGAGACGACTTCTGCTCCCGGGCCGGCCCCAGAGGCCCGCGCAGTCTCGGAGGGATCCCGGCAGATCCCAGAGCGCTCCGCCCCCGGAGCTGCCGGCAGCGCGCGGACCGGACGAGCCCTGCAGCGCCCCCACCGGCGGCGGCGCGCGCTGCTCGCTCCCCGCCGTCCCCGCCGCGCGGGGGGAGGAAGTCTCGCGAGCGTGGGCTCGCGGCGCGGCTTGCGCGCTGCTTGGCGGCTCCCGCCGGGACGGGCCGGGCCGGGCCTCGCTCCGTCCGCCGGCCGCGCTCCGGGAACCGCAGGCCGCCGCCTCTTCCTCCTCCTCTGCCGGGATCCCGGTTTTCGCCCGCACCTGCCCGCAGCGTACAGCACGCCGGACGCCAGCCCGAGCCTCGGCGGAGCGCCGTTTCCTCACGGCTGGGATCATGTCCGCCGGGCAGCCGCCGCTGCCGCCGCAGCCGGACGAGCCGCCTGCGCCGCCGCTGCCACCCGGCGCCAACACCAGCGAGGCCGCGGGGACGGGGCCGCCCTGCGCCGCCGGTCTGGCCGGGGGCGACATCAAGATGGAGGTGAGTCGGCTTGGCCCGGCGGGGTCCCCCCGCTGCCCCGGCGGCAGGTGGGACACCCCGGCCGCGTGGGGCCGCGGGAGACAATGGAGGAGCGGCCGCGGGGCCGCACCTGGCAAAGCCGGGCCGCGCTCCTGTCCCGCCGCCCTCTCTTCTGCCCTCCGTCTCGCCGGGAGCGCGGCCCGGCGGGGTGGGGGTGTCTGGGGGCGTCCCATCCCTCCGCGCCCCCTCCCCGCCGTGCAGGGGGCCTGAGTCGCGCTCATGGTGCCGCTGGGACGCGGGGACGGAAGCCCTGCGGCCGGGTCACGCCACTTATTTGTTTTCTAAACCGGGCGGCCGGAGCCCCCCGCGCACCCGCAGGCTTTCTGTCTGCTCCTGCCTCCCCGAGACCCTGCCCAGCCCTTGCACTTCCTACTCCAGCGGCGAGCTAGCCCGGCGTCTAAAAAGCATGAGGGATCTTTGTCTGCTGAAGTGCTTCAAAATTTTTTTATTTTTTTTTTTTGAGAGGGAGGAAGACGGTGTGAGGGTTGTGGGAGGGGTTGTTTTGGCAACAGGTGCGTATATTCCAGAAATTTCAAGGGGTTGGAAGGGATTGCCTGGAGATGCTAATTCTATCCCAGCGTTGTTTCTTTAATGATAGGAGAAAACTGGTCGGTCCTGCTTTCAGCGCTGGGTGTTTTGTACCCTGAGTCACGCTGGGCTGTTCAGCCTACTCGTTCTAAATAAATTTGCAAATGCTATGTTTTTCGGATGAACAAGTAGCCAAAGTACTGTGGGAAATAAATTTTGCTCGAACCTGTAGAAATAGGGCAATTCCAGGCTGGAGTTTAGCGTGTGCAGGCTGAGAAACGCGTGCTCTCGAGGCGCTTGTGTGCGAGGGCTCTCTGTGGTGCCAAGTCCATTCCTTTTTTACCTTGGGAAGGGATTTCCTGGCATACAGTGAAGTTTGAGTTGGAATGCCTTGGAGCCGTGAGCATTTGAAGGACTGCCTTTCCCTGGTCTCCAGCTAAATTGCAAGGTTTTGTCATCTGTGCAGCAGATGATGGGCTCGGATGGCCGTGCTGCTCTGCTGCTGTGCTTTCTAGGTTAGGCCTTGTGGGAGAAAGGGGAATTGCGAACAGAAGTTCCAACGGTCCTCTGCTTGCACTCACTGGGTGTTGGCTCAGTCTGGTGAGGGATAAGAGGATTTGGTTGTGACTTCACAAGAGCTTTAGCCATAACTTCTTATGCTCAATTCTTTATATTTTGACTAGTGAATTAAACATTTGTGTTAGGATTTTTCTGTTTCCACATGCTTTACCTGCCAGAGGAAATACCCACTGACAAACATCCTGTTTCTTGCCAGCCTTTGTTTCATCTGTTTCTTACTTTTCCTGTTTCTTTGTTCTGTATTTGCCAGTAAAGACTGAATTTAGCCCCGTTCATACTTGGCTCAGATAAACAGATGGTTAATAAACACTTGAAAGCATTTCGTTTGTTTCATTTTCTCACGCTTTCAAGAGTTATTTTGTAATACGTTACCTTAGGATTGCTTATCAGGGAAGGATCATCTCACTGCTTTTAGTTTTAACACCAGAAAATGAAAATGCATATGGGAGATGATGTGGAAAGTGTTAACCTAATGACAGAAGAGACAAGGATAAAAAAGCCTTGATCCAAAAGAATTGGTAATTGAAGGCAGTATGTTAAGGATTTGGCAGGAAGGGAATGAGGGATGACTGCCCTCTCCCAGCCAGCTGGTTGTACTATTGTTAGTAGTACCATGGGTGATAAACATTATTTAATTTATTAAACTACATAGGAGAAAAATACAGTTTCCTAAACTCCTCCTCAGCTTTCAGGACAAAAGTGCAGTGTGAATTCTTGTTTAGATTTGTTCCTTTACTACAGAGAGATGAGGGATTGGGGTCATCTGGCAAAAACCTTGAAATTACCCTCACTTCAGGCCTGGAGCTGGTACTTTCACAGTCCACCTCAGAGCCAGCTTCAGGAGGGGTTGGCTCAGCACCCTAGAAGTGGCATGCTGATCTCCTGGACCACAGCTGTCTCCCTCATTCACATTGATGTGATGCTTTAATGACGGAGCTAAATCAGATTAGAGACCCAGCTCTGTCCCTCACCCTGTGGCAGGGATCTTCGATCCATCTCCAGGTAATTGTATAGGAAATAATAGAGAGCTGACTACTATCTATCCACCATCAGGTGCTACAGCCAGCTTTTGCTGCTTTGATACAATGTGAAACAAGCTTGTTCTCCTTTAGATGGGTATCTTCCCTTTTTCAGAAATATTTCTTCTTAATTCTTTTTCATCTCAGGAGTCTTTTGATGATGCATCTTTGGCAAAGCAAAAAGAAATCCAGGAAACAGATCCTACATACGAAGAGAAAATGGTATGTAATATTTGGGACTGTGTACAGCTGTTCAGTACTTATGCACTTACTTAAAGTAAAATAATATTGTTTGAAATAGCTTAAATGGATTTTATAAAGATTTGTCTAGGTATTAAAAAATATTTAAGTAACTTGAAACAAAAAATATGCAGAAAAACACTCCTGGGACCATTCTCCTTTCCAGCATTTTAAAGTTACCTGTAGAGCAGTCCATCCTGTAGGCAAAGGGGATTATAAAGAGTTGAGCATTCAGCTTCTCAGTCAGAAATGGAAAGATTCTCTAGGAATCTCTTTGTGAAGCTTTAATTAGACTCTTCAGGTTTTTGAAGATGGGTGCTGATTCTGTACTTCACAGGTTAGAAAGGAGAAAATTTGTTATTTTCATTGGTTTTTCTTTTTTCATCATTTTTATAATGTAAGAGATGGAGTCGCCCATTCTTCACCATCTCGTTGCAGTGTCTTACTTGGTTGCTCCCTGTTTACCTTTTTCCTGTTTGTAATGTGTGACTCCATGTGAAATTTCTTCATAGGAAAGCGAAACTGATTTTTAAAATTTGCTGCTTCCTGTGTTATTTCTTCTTTCCACTGAAAATATCCCCATCATCTTCTGCATATTTCTTTGTGCTACTTTGTGGCACACTGAAGGAAGTGAACTTGGGATTGTCTCCTTAATTTCTAGACAGACACAGTAACAAGGGCAATTGTGTTTTAGAGATGCATTGAAAAAGAAAATGGGAAGAGTGTCTCTGTTGGTATAAGGATAGCTCAGGGTTGCAGAGTACAGCCTATTCTTTTCTGTGTGCTGTCTTAAAGACATAGATAATGTTTGTTAGTCCCTTAAAAGAACATCCTCAAGTGCAGTGAAAGCAAGTGTGGGGATGTGTGTGCACGGCCAAAACTTGCAGATGATTCCTTACTTAAATTTTAGAATGAGGAACCTTCTGCAATGCATTCTGCATCTCTTCTACTTCTGTTTTGTACAGCCAGTAAAAAAAAAAAAGAAAAATGGTCAGCAATTTGGATGGTAGTGAGATCTTACCTAGTTTAAACCTCAGAAACTTACAAAGTAAAGAAACAAAACCTATGAAGAATAGACAGGACAACTTCAGTATAGTGGATGTGGATTGTAGCTGTGTCATTCAAGCTTAAAATACCCTTAAGGTGAGTCTGAGTCCTTTGTAGTACATGGAGGTCTCTTTTGTGGTCTCTTTATACTCTAATATTTTGTCTTCCTGTCTCTTCCATAGTGCAGGATCTGCTCACACTAAGAAGGAAAACACTCACAGAGCTGCCATTGCTCTTGGAGAAGCCTAGAACATATGTTCCTTTTTTACTAAGAAAACTGACTTCCTGTAGCTATGCTGCAAGTTGCTAAATACCAGGTTATGCTGTGGCAGAATGTCAGAGTGGTTACTGTTGGCCTTGAAGCTGGTTTTGGCTTGTTTGTCTGTTCAGAGTTTTGGTGTAGCATTGGCAGGGTGTGTTGATTCCGAATGGAACCTGTCTCAACAAAGCTGTGCCTTTCAGATACTATTATTGTCTGCTGTAATTTTTCTTGTGCAGCAGAAACAGCAACTCCTATCAAAGGGGCAGGCAGCCTGATGAGTTAGGCTGAGCATATCTAAGGTCTCTGCTCCTGAAACAGATGTTCTGGCTTGTGGCTATGAGCTGTTCTGTCCTCACTGTCCCCTTTGATGCCAGCTCTGTTGCTTATCTGACAGCACAGGGAGGTGCTCTATCTCACTGAGCAGGCAGGTCATCAGTGCAGTAGGGAGCAGTTGTTGCCAATTTGGTTAGAAATTAATTACTACAATGAAGAATCCTGTGTGTGATGTGTGGAGGAAAATTTCTTGGGAGTGGGACTATCACTTTTGATTGAATAAAGTTGCTAAAGGGAGTCTGGCCTTATCTAGTGAGACTTGGGCAATTTTTGTGCCAAAGTCAGATTGGCCACAGGTCTGTCTCACAGTTTGGATCTTGCTACGTAGCAAAGATGAGCCTTGGCCCCACAAAAGAGTATTGAATCTGTCAGCAGCACGTATATTGATGTTACTCATCTCTTCTTTGGTGTTGTAGTGATGTGTATAAAGTAATGTGAATCTGTATTGAAGAAGTATTTGTTTGTTTTTTCTTTTGAATTAATACATATTGGAATGTTTCACTTGTTCCATTTAATTTTCCTTTGTCACCAGCAAACAGACAGAGCCAATAGATTTGAGTATCTGTTGAAGCAGACTGAGCTCTTTGCTCATTTCATTCAGCCTGCTGCTCAGAAAACACCAACTTCACCTTTAAAAATGAAACCTGGACGTCCACGAATAAAGAAGGATGAGAAACAGAATTTACTGTCAGCTGGCGAGTGAGTGATGACATGTACTATAAATAAGATTTTATTGTACTTTAAAAGTGGAAGTTGAACTTGCTAAGCTTTTGTCCTGTGTCTGTGTGTATGCCTTTTTTTTTTCAATTGCCCATCTGTAAGTTGATGATTGCTTAAGAATTCAGGGAGTTACAGGAGATTTGTGTTGATGCTTTCCAGCATGAAGAAAAGCAGGGGCAGAAAAGTAAGGCAGTCATGGCTCTAAATTGTAAGAGCTCATGGAGAACATTGCTATGCAACACCTTGCAGGCAGCTTGAAAATTGTAAGTCTAGAAATTTGGATTGCCTTCATTGCAGCTTGTGTGGCTGCAGTGTTTGGCAGGTGCAGCAGAACTTAAATGCAGTGTTGTTCCCTGTCTTAAAGGCCAGTACTGATGCACACATTAATCCCTGTTCAGTCACTTTGGGCTGATATTTGAGCCTGCTGAACCTGAATTCTAGGGAAGAATGTTGCTAGAAATTGCTTTGAGTATTTGCATTCTGCATTGCAATATATACATTAGTTTACATTAGATTTAATTTTGCAGCAACTTGATGTCTTTTAAATTTGTCCAAAAACTTACTACATTCTTGGACTTTTCCAGCTATCGGCACCGTAGAACAGAGCAGGAAGAGGATGAGGAGCTGTTAACAGAAAGCTCCAAGACAACAAATGTCTGCACTCGATTTGAAGAATCTCCATCATGTGTGTTTCCTTCCTTTTTTTTTTTTTGCCCCTGTTCTTTTTCTTCAAAATGTTTAAAATGAACTTGATTTGCATACTCTCCAAGGATAGTGAAATAATTTGGTGGGACAGGAGAGGGAGGAACTGAGCACTGAGTTAATGGTACAAAATGTATTATTGAGGAACTGCTTATTTTCGTTCTGGTCCAGAAAGATGGTCCAGTGAGTCTTGTCCCTTAGAAATCCAGTTGCTACTAACAGGTTCCAATTCATTTAATGGTATTCAGTATTCTATTGTTTTAATGTTTGACTGTGTTCTCATTTTGACAGTGATGATGGATTTAGAATTTCTGTGTGCTTTGGGTCCTTGCAGAAAACAAAGCTGTTGCAGCAACTTGCAGAAACAAAATTAATATGTTGCTGTCTCCACTCTGCATTGTCCTTGAATTTATTACATGAATTTATTACTTGAATTTGTTCTGTAGCTTTGGTAATCACTGTCAGTTAGCAGCCGAGAGGTGGTAAAGTTCTTTCCGAAGTTTTTGTGTATCTTTTAATCTATTCTTTGATGTCTTTTAGATGTGAAATGGGGAAAGCTGCGTGATTACCAGATCCGAGGACTGAACTGGCTCATTTCTCTGTATGAAAATGGCATCAATGGCATCCTGGCAGATGAAATGGTATGCACAGAGCCTGTGTTTAGGATCACTTAAGAACACATGCAGTACAATGCCATTTTAGTCCATCAGTGTGTGTATATATATGGGAGTTTTAATAACACAAAATGCAATATATAGTTTGCCAGTCTTATTTTTCTACTGTGTTTAAAGTCAATAATTTTGAAAGTGTCAAAGGTATTTTAATTTAAATAAATCATGCACACAGGTTTCAAAAATATGGAAAGGGAATCCATCAACCTTTAGGAAAATGAAGTTGGTGGAGGGGACTTGTTCCACAGAATGGCATGTCATTTGTTTTTTTTCTAAATTGCAGGTGTTTTGTTATGGTATTCTTCAGCTGCCTTTGTGAGGAGAATGTCATATATGAAAAGAGCATCAAATGTGGAAACACTACCTGTTGTTAGGGCCATGTGTAGATATTAGGATATGAGTGTCCTCCATGGACTGATGTCCACAGAATAGCTACAGCAGTGTGAATTTTCTTGAAAAAATGGTGCAAAGATAGATGTACCTAGGCAGCTGTGTTAAAATTTCTCATATATCATGACCATGGGCATTTCAGTTGGCACTGGCCAACTGTGTGTTTTTTATTCTTTTTCCCCAAAAGATAAGGGATGAATGCAGAAGAAGTTGTAGTAGTTTCAAAGGCAGGTGTTTTTGTCCCCTTAATAATTTGAGATGTATCTCTTTTTCATAAGGAGTAGAAAAGAAGAAACAAAACTCTAAAATCTAATTCATTTCAGTGTATTGCATTTCCTGTATCTTGTAATTTCTGTGTAATAAAACTTGAAGATAAGTTAGAGACAAAAGAGTTTAAATTACCATTTAGTAACATGCTTCACTTTTAAATACATCAGGGTCTTTTTAAACATACATGCTTATGAGTAGATTATTTTTTTGGCTAAGTGGAGAGGGTTGTTTTAACAAAAACACCTCGGAGACTTTATGAGTCCTTGGATTTGTGGTATTCCAATATCCATTTTGTGTTAAAGATATTAAATATTATTATTAAAAATTTTGGTTTTTTCTTAGGTATTAATTTTTTTGAAGTTATTAACACATCTGACACAGCCTATAAACACTTTTCCACTTCTTGTACCTGGTGCATTTTGTTTTTTTGAAGACAGAGACTCGAATTTTAGAAACAAATTACTTGTGCTGATGGCATTTGGGGTTTTTAATTCCCATGCATTTGAATCATATTTTTTAATTCCTTAAAGTATAGGAATGATCTGGTTTTTTCAGTTCTTCCTCAGTTTTGTTTTAGTTAAAATTATATGTTGAAGATACCGTGTTATACCAGACTTTCAGTATTTGTTCTCTTCTTTGAGATATGCAGTTTTTTACACTTGTTTGACTCTTTCCTCACAGGACCTGATGTCATTTCTGGCCTGTGGAAGCCTCCTTTTAAAAATTATTTAGAACATATTTATGATTATGGAGCATTAATAACATAATCTATACAAAATATGACAGCACATATGACAATATATAATATTGTGGTGACAGTGTTATTAATATTAATACTTAAGTAACTGAATAAATTAAAAATTAAATTCCTAAAGGTTCTTAATTTATTTACTTTTATGTCAAGTTTAAGAGAATACCTAAGTCAAATTTTCAAAGTTTGACCTCTAAATAACCTGAGTACGCCATAGTCTACAAAATAAAGTTTTAGGAAATAATGTTTCCTTGTACTTTTAACAAGTTGTCTTACTTGAAAAGTAAGGCAAAATTCTAACTTCATAATCCAAGGTTTCAAAGTGATACTCTTGCTACTTTGTTATTATGAAATGGGGAAGCCCTGCAAGCTTTTCCTAACCAATGTTTTGATACCCTTTTTGTAGCTCCCTCATTCATTCACGCTTCTGTGCCTTCCATGCCGAGCTCAGAGCTCATTCTTGGTTTTTCATTTTCAAAGGTGTTTTCTGAGAGGTTTTCTTTTTTCTAACACATTAATGTGTCTTACAGGGTCTTGGGAAGACACTGCAAACAATTTCTCTTCTTGGCTATATGAAACACTACAGAAACATTCCTGGACCTCACATGGTGTTAGTTCCTAAGTCCACTCTGCAGAACTGGATGAATGAATTCAAGAGATGGGTACCAACACTTCGAGCAGTTTGTTTGATTGGTGACAAAGACCAGCGAGTAAGTTTTGGATATGGTAGTTTTTCCTGTGTGTTCCTGTGTAAACCCAGCAGTCCTTTCCCTTTGCTTCCTGGGGAGGGCCGTTACTTGGATTTGTAGTGGTTTAAGACCTACAATGCTGCCTACTTAGAGTATAACCAGTTTAGAATTCATATGTGTGTTGCCCAGATCACTTCATCACTTTATGTTCATAATTTCTTGTTCAAAGATTTGCAGTCTCCTTTTATGAAGACAAGACACTGCCTTCATGAGACTTAAAACAGGAAAATTGTAACAGTGCTGCTGTGTTCTTTTTGCTTTAAATTTGACAAAGCCTCGGTAACTAGCTGTCACCTTGTTACCTAGGCTGCCTTTGTGAGAGATGTGTTGCTGCCTGGAGAATGGGATGTCTGTGTAACATCATATGAAATGCTTATCAAAGAGAAGTCAGTGTTCAAAAAGTTCAACTGGAGGTACCTTGTGATAGATGAGGCCCACAGGATTAAAAATGAAAAATCCAAGGTAATTTATTTTACACTAAGGAAGACATGTGTGGGTTATTTAGGTGGTGGTGTAGGGACTAGTAATGTTTATATATATATATGTTTAATATTTGGTCATGTCTCAATGTCCTTCAGTTATCAGAAATTGTAAGGGAATTCAAGACTACCAACCGGCTGCTATTAACTGGAACTCCACTTCAGAATAATTTACATGAACTCTGGGCACTTCTCAACTTCCTTTTGCCAGATGTCTTTAACTCAGCTGAAGTAAGTCTTTTGTTTCTGAATCAAATTAATTTTGCTGGTTTTCCCAATTTGAAAGTAGACCTGGATATGTATAGTTAGTGGTGTCAGTTACTGGTAAGTGATAGATTGAGTTAGAAATGTTTGTTATAAAGCTTTTCATAAAATAGGCCAAATAAGGTAATTTGAGGTAATTTGTTCTTTTACTTCCTGGCCATATGAGAGTTGTATTTGTTCACCATCATGATGCTATTGTACCTTGAAAGGAAGCCTCTTATAAACCAGTGATTTTGTTGATACAGGATTTTGATTCGTGGTTTGATACCAACAACTGTCTAGGGGATCAAAAACTGGTAGAGCGCCTTCATATGGTGAGTCCTTTTGCCTTTTATACAAGGGTTACATTTACCTAAGTTAAATACCAAACAGTTCTTCTAATGCTTCTTATGATAGACTATTAGGATGAGAGAGATTATTCCACAAATTTTCAGTCAAGCAAAATTAAGTCAAAGGACACAGAACCATATGAAAGATCATTTTGACCTAATCTTTGAGTCTTTCAAATAAAGCACATGTGTATCCTATGTATAGCAAATAATTTCTCCATATAGGTTGCTTTTTTTTTTTTCAGATTGTCTAACACTAGATCATGTATCTGTGATAGAGAATATCTGCTCTTTGATTCATCCATTGACCTGATCAGTGTTTCAGTTTCCAAAATGCATTTAATGATGAACCTCTTTCAGGTGCTACGACCATTCCTTCTCCGTCGCATCAAGGCTGATGTGGAGAAAAGCTTGCCTCCAAAGAAGGAAGTTAAAATTTATGTGGGCCTCAGCAAAATGCAGCGAGAATGGTAATTAATGCTTGTGCTTGACTGGGCTGTGGTTAAGGCTCAAAAGGAATGTGGTGTCTGTGACTTGAAGGTTGTATAGAACTCAATTTATTCTCTCTGGTATACTCCCAATTTATACCTGTTTCTTTCTGATACTGCTATGAGAGAACCATGCATGTCAGGGAGATTTACCTGATTAAATGAAGGGTAGGGTGAGCTTTAGACAGTATTTGTAGCCTAGAGACTTATGAAAACTTGCTTAACTTCTTGCTTAAAGGAAAGGAGGTTCAGGAGGAACCTTTTTGCTCTGCACAACTCCTGGATGGGAGGGTGCAGCTGAGAGGGTCATCGGCCTCTTCTCCCAGGCAGCAGAACAAGAAGAAATGGCCTCAAACTACACCAAGGGAGATTCAGGTCAAACATCAGGAGGGATCTCTTAATGGAAAGGGTTGTCAAGCATTGGAATAGACTGCTCAGACAGGTGGTGGATTCACCATCTCTGGAGGTATTTAGGAAACAGCTGGACGTGGCACCCAGTGGATGGTGGTGTTTAGCCTAAGGTTGGAACTGATGATCTCAGAGTTCTCTTCCAACCCAATCGATTCTGAGAGTCTGTGCTACATTTCTGACTTGCCCAGAGGCAAAAGAATGACACCCAAACCGTGTCCCATGGCTGCCATGATGCTGAGGGCAGGTTCTGTCTCCCACAGGCTTTTCCTGGCTTACACGTATTCAGACCTTTCCTCCTCCTCCTCCCCCTGCACCAGCAAAATATTCAGCTTGTAAATCATCCCCCAGCTTCATTTTAGACTTCATTTTAGAGTGAACAGAAGGGTTTTTTTCTTTCCTTGCTGTAGGTATACCCGAATCCTGATGAAGGATATAGATATCCTGAACTCAGCTGGGAAGCTGGACAAGATGAGACTGCTGAACATCCTGATGCAGCTGCGGAAATGCTGCAATCACCCTTACCTCTTTGATGGAGCAGAGCCTGGCCCACCTTATACAACAGACATGCATTTGGTCACTAACAGTGGCAAGATGGTAGTTCTAGACAAATTGCTACCTAAGTTGAAAGAACAAGGTATGCGTCTCCTTTCTGGGGTTTTGAGAGTTTTTTGGTTCAGTAATGTTTTTGTGTATTCTGAGCAAAACCCAGCAGACTTTAGCCAGGATTATTGTTGGTTTCTAGTATGATACCAGCTTGGATCAATAGTCCGTTACGGCTTTTTGTGCTGAAGTGTTTTGATTTCTTTTTTTTTTCCCATTTTTTCATCCCAGCTAAGTTCACGTCATAAAAACATCATTTGATCGGGGCTTTAGATTTTCTTTCGTAGTCTTATTAGCTATCTGAAATATAATTATGTAGTATTTTAGCCACACCTTTGATTTGCCATGAAGGACCATTTCAGATTGAGCATCCTCATACATAGTTCAAGTCAAATCCTGTGTGAAATGTTGGTCTTTCTTGCTGGATGTGAATTTGAACAGTACCTGAGGTTTTTCTGTGTATTCTATAAACACTCAGACATGGGGGAACTCTTGAGTTGTTTTAAAGTTATTTGAGCTTTGAAATGGATTACTGTAAAACTCACTTGCAACAGAGTTTTTGACACTGGAATAAATTTTTAACTCGCTATTTTTTGAGTATGCTTACAGTAGTAACTTTGCTAAAGAAGTTGGAGGTAAGTTTGTGAGTGGGGACACTTTGCAGAAAAACAAAACCATGTCCAAACCTCAACCTTCTGTAGTATAGAAGTAAACTATGCTTTGTATCCGGGTATCATTCAAGCAGCTGTGACTGTATAACTCAAGACTAAAAACCAAACAATTCAGTGGTTACTGTGCTTTTTTGATCTTGGTTTCTTCCTGATATCAGGTTTATTGATGAGGTGTTGTAATTAATACTGGACTAATCAAATTAGCATCTTAAACAAGAGAGTTCAGTATTAACCCTTGAGTCCAAAGGACAAAGGGAAGTAGAAACTTTGTTATATCCTGTGTTTTACTTAAATTTCTCCAGTAGACTGGAAATGGTTGAGTGTATATGCATAAAGTACTGAATATTTACCTTTTTTTTTTTTTTAAGTTGTTCTTGGCAGGTAAGTAAACTGACAAGTACTTAAGAAGAATTCACTTTATTTCTAGAGATCTTAAATCCAAAACAAACAAATACTTCAGAATTTTATTATTTATACTTGATGATGTTTTTATATTTGTGTTACCATCTTACTCTGCCATGTCTGGGAACTTTTTCTTAAGGAGTACAACAAAAAATGAAAAGGAGAAGCCAGCCATTAATTAGACAGTGACATATCAGGGTAAGACAAACGTGTCCTATGGCATGGATGTGCTGTGGCAGCAGCAGCTGCAGCCCTGCATTGTAGTTTGGGTCTGAAATTCAAATGACTTTTCTTCTTAGTACATGGAATTGCCCTCCTTCCTTTTCTGGTAGTGCAGACTTGGAGAATTTGTTTAATCTTATATTTTGGTGAAAGCATAAGAAACCTTTTTACCCAAACAGGCTCAAGGGTTCTAATCTTCAGTCAGATGACAAGAGTTCTAGATATTTTGGAAGATTACTGTATGTGGAGAAATTACGAATATTGCAGACTGGATGGACAAACTCCTCACAATGAGCGACAGGTATTTACAACTTTAAGGACTGTATTTATTTAAAAATACTACTTGTAAAACATTTTGTTTAACTGATACATTCTTTTCATTTATTTAGGCTTCCATTAATGCATTCAACGATCCTGGCAGCTCAAAATTTGTGTTCATGTTGAGTACACGAGCAGGAGGTCTTGGAATCAATCTGGCTACTGCTGATGTTGTAATTCTCTATGATTCAGACTGGAATCCACAAGTAGACCTCCAGGCTATGGTAAGATTCCAGATGGAAATTATGGGGTTTTTTTCCTTTTTCTCACAGAACTTTGCTAGAAATGTGTACTTCCAAAATAAATTGGTATTTTCCCATTTTAGCGCAGGAGCAGGATTTGTAAGACTAATTTTCAGTTCAAGTGCAGCTTCCACTGTGTGGAACCATTAATCCTTAGTCACAGTTGGGTTATACAGTGTTTTATGTAGTGGGAAATGCTGGGTGTATGCTACACCTCTTAGTATTGTTTAATGCAAATAACCTACTTCAGTAAGTAAAAATGAATTAAATCTAGGTTGTTAATCCCAAAACTATAAAGCTTTACTGTTGTGGGGAGTGGAGGTGAATGTGTTTTCACTATTTTTCCTGCAATCTTGAAAATGTGATAAAGAAAAGTTGAATTAAACTTTTCAAAAACTGCTTTTATGGTGATGGTAATGAATGAATCTCATTTTAGCGACTATCCTTAGGGGTTTTTTTAAGTAGATATGGATGCATCTCCATCCTGGGTATATGTCAAGGGCATTAGTGACCACCTAAGAAGACAAAGCTATCTAAAAGCTGCCAGTGGATTTTTGGTTTTGGTTTTTTTTTTTTTTTTTTGACAAATGAGGCCTTTCAGAGACAAGTCTTGAAAATGTCTTCAATTATTTCAATTAACCGGTGGGTCTCAAGTACTCTAGCAAAAATCACTTCAAAAGAATGATAGAACTGCTGTCTAATAGCTCAAATGGGGCAGTACCAGCTACCACTACAGGTGTATGTTGAGAATAGTGATTCTCACAGTGGTTCATGTTTCACTAGTCAGGAGAGGCAGGGTATTGTATTTTTCTTGAACTATTCGTGGCACTACTGAAGATTTTGAGAAGGGCAGCTTTTGGTCAGCAGAGAGATGATTTCTTCATACTTTGATTCTACAGAAGGTTGCTTAAGGTCAGAAGCATCCAAGTCTTCTCTGTGTGATTTAATGAAAAACCCCAAATCCTGCCATTTTTTAGCTGTGACACATAGAGACAGACTCACTGTCAATGTTATTGAAAAAAACCCCAAACTTGCAATGTAGATAAAAATGTAATATCTTGGGCAGCCGTGGATAGCTGTAAACATTTAAGTAACCTGTGCTGTTCTGTTTTGTAAATTCATGTGCTGAAAATAATGAAAATCTTAAACCTAATTATGTAGTCATGCTGGAAGGCAAGTGCTGAATTTTTTGTTACTGTTTTGGGCAGGATCGAGCGCACAGAATTGGCCAGACCAAGACTGTCCGGGTGTTCAGGTTTATTACAGACAATACCGTGGAGGAAAGGATAGTGGAGCGTGCAGAAATGAAACTACGCCTGGATTCCATAGTCATCCAGCAAGGCAAGTATATGAAGGCACTTTGTATCTAGGATGAAATTCCCTTCTTCTGCCATTGTAAATCATGGTGGAATCAGCCAGTAAGAACCTGTGGGAATGTTGCTTTTGCCTCATCTGAACTCTGAAGGGAGTGTGCAAAGGCCTCATCCACTTGAAAATTTGTTTTACTGTAGGAGTAGGCATTTCCTCACTAACTTTTTGCTTACCTGCCTAGTGGGATATAGTCAGATTTGGCTTTTTAAAGCACTCAGTTTCTTCTTTAACTTTAAATTTAAATGAATGCCTTTCCTTTTTCTAATAGACGGAGAAAAGTAAGGTAACCTTAGTTGACTTGCTTGGAATCAGTAATATGTAGCTTGTATGTGGAAATATAAGGGGGAGAAAATCCTGTATTTCTCCTTCCATAACATAAACTCTTTAGTGAATTGCTATCCTTAAGCATTTTTATCTTTAGGAAGATTGGTGGATCAAAACCTGAATAAACTTGGAAAGGATGAAATGCTGCAAATGATCAGACATGGAGCAACACACGTGTTTGCTTCAAAGGATAGTGAGATTACAGATGAAGATATTGATCACATTTTGGAAAGAGGAGCAAAGAAGGTGAGAAGGTTTGAAAAGGGGAAGCTCACCTGTAAATTTAAATGTGATGACAAGATAGTGAGTCTCTGGATGATAACTTGGTTACAAGCTGGAGAGAAAAGGGGTTTTTGCTGTAGAGGGTTTTTGTGTTACTCAATCGTGTTTGTTTTTTCTGATGTTGTCAGTAAGATGTTTTATAGTCAAGTACCTTCTAGAATGGCTCCTCTTCTTTCTGGCAATGGGATGTTTTAAAATGAAGTACCTTTCAGAGTGGCTCCTTTCTGGAATGAGGTGTTTGATAATGATGTGCCTTCCAAAATGGCTCCCGTTCTATCTGGGAATGAGATGTTAAATAATGAAGTACCATCCAAATGGCTACTATTCTTTTCTGTATCCCCTGTCCAAGACTGCGGAAATGAACGAAAAACTTTCAAAGATGGGTGAAAGCTCCCTTAGGAATTTTACTATGGATACTGAATCTAGCGTGTATAATTTTGAAGGGGAAGACTACAGAGAAAAACAGAAGGTAATGTTTTAAGTTTCTTTTGGAGGAATGCACTGAATTGCATGTTTTAATCATACTTATTTAAGAGGTATTGGGTAAAATACAGTGTCATCTATGAAAATAGTTTAAATAACACTTATAACACTTATAATGAAGTAGATGTAGATCTAATGTTACGTAAAACTTGTAGCTGGTCTCATGATCTTGCAAGACTTAATTTTTGGTTTTGGGGGTGATGGGTTTTGTTTTTATAGTTGGCATTTACAGAGTGGATTGAACCACCTAAAAGAGAAAGAAAAGCCAATTATGCTGTGGATGCTTACTTCAGAGAGGCTCTTCGAGTCAGTGAACCAAAAGCACCCAAGGTGAGTTGACTAATCAAAAAAAAAAATTTTTTTAAATATGCATGGTAAATGGCTAAAGCTCTAAGCAACAAATAGGTCTTAAGTCATAAAAACTGCTCTGTTCACTTTTATAAAGTGGAAAGACTATCTAAATTTAGGAAAAATTTCCAAAAGACTTGAGACGAACTTCTGTGAGAAAAAATAAGAACAGTATGAAACTTGTAAGATGTTAGGGAGGCTAAGATCAAGTTTTTTCTGGTTCTTATTTAAGCAGCTGTAAATTTTCCTGTGGAAGATTGATGCTTTAAACACATGTGACTTTTTCACCAGCCACCTCCCCCTCTTCCCAAAAGACCTCTCTTCCCCTTCTCTCACTGCTCTTTTACTTTTAGAATTCTTTATGTTGGTTGGTGTGTCTTGCATGGTGTGACTTTTTCCCCCCAAGTTAAGACAGTGCAGTTTTGTAACAATAATACTTTTTGTTTGCTCATAAACTTAAATTACTTCTTACAAGAAAGCAGATTCTGGATGTGAAAGGGAGCAAATGCAAACTTTGTGTTTCAGGCTCCACGGCCTCCAAAACAGCCAAATGTACAGGACTTCCAGTTCTTTCCTCCTCGCCTATTTGAACTATTGGAAAAAGAGATTCTCTACTACAGGAAAACAATTGGTTACAAGGTAACTGAAGAATTTCCTTGACCAGAGGGATGGAGCACCTCTCTTAAGAGGAAAGGCTGAGAGTTGGGATTGTTCAGTCTGGAGAAGCAAAGGCTCTGGAGTAACCTGATTGCAGCCTTTCAGTACCTAGAGGGGGCTTACAAGAAAGCTGAAAAGGGACTTTTTACAAGGGAACAGCTTTAAACTGACAGAGGACAGGTTTAGGTTGGATATTGGAAGGAAATTCTTCACTTGTGAGTGTGGTGAGGCACTGGCACAATTTGCCCAGAGAAGCTATGGATGACCCACATTCCACTTGCCTGGAACTGTTCAAGGCCACATTGGACGAGCCTTTGAGCATCCTCGTCTAAGCAGAAGGTGGCCCTGCCCATAGCAGGGGCTTGGAAAATAGGTGATCTTTAAGGTCCAGTCCCTTCTGTGTTATTCTCTAAATTCTTGCAATGCAACAGTAGGAGAATATGTGCTTTTCCAACCTTTCACAGTAATTTAAATGAAATAAAATCATGTTCAGCTGTAGAAACTATTAGGTTATATTAACAGAAAGGTAACAATTAGTAATTATCTGTGAAAAATTAATTCAGTTTTACAAAGTGCAAAACCTTTCAGGTACCTCGTAATCCTGATCTCCCAAATGCAGCCCAAGCACAAAAGGAAGAGCAGCTTAAGATTGATGAGGCTGAACCTCTTAATTATGAAGAACTAGAAGAAAAAGAGAAACTTCTAACCCAGGTATTGTTGGGTCTTCAGTGAGACTGAAATCAGCCGAAGCTTGTTTTGTGTTTCACAGCATTATGGGAACATTTCTTGGTCACTGATTGGCATGTGCCATAGTTAACATCTGCAAAGCTTGGTTCAGACTAAAAAGAGTTTCTAGCATTAGGTTTGTCTTAGGCCTATGTCATAGGATATCTTTGAGGAATGTGCACCAAGTTAGTGCGCTTGGATTCTCCTGAATCCTAGTCTGGCATTGTCTATAGACTGTGATGTCTTTCCATGAGACCTTGCAGAATGGCTGCAGAGCTGGGTGCGCTGCATTCCACATTATTTAATGCACATATTCTGCCTCAGTTTCACACCCATATGAAAGTGAATCTTGGAGTCTGAACGGTCAGTTTTCCTAAACTACATCTGGTAGTGGATAGTTCCCCTCGCTAAAAGAGGGTGTGAGCTGAATAGGTATATAATTAGGAAGCCTGTATATTTAAATAATTTAACACAGGTGAATACTTGATATGCCTTATTTGGATATTTTATTTACACATTGTATTTTGGCAGGGGATCGGAATTACAGGACAGGATTTCTTGCTTGCGTAGTAATGAGCTGGAACAGCTCACTGTGGAGACACCAGAATCACAGAGGTCAGGAATCAGTACAGTCCAGTAAGCTGTGGCTAAATCACAACATGGCTGGCAGAACTTGCTACTTCCCACTACTTGTAAAAGCTACTGGTAATATGAAATGAACCTACTTTAGCTCATGACTTCAGCAGTGCTACTTGTGTCTCTGCTGAAAATCACCATCACAAGGTGGCTTTAGTCCTTTTGAGGGAGAGTGACTATGCAATGATCACTGCAATGATGCAATGGCTGAGGGTGTCTGTGAGGCACTTGGGGGGCCTTTTTGACAAAACAAAAGCCATTACACTACTTTCACTTGAGCAATTTTTTTTTCTTAGAAAGTAATCCCACAGAGAGACTATTAGGAGGAGGGATTAATTTTTCAGCTGAAAACTTATCAGAAATTACTAGGTAAATAAAGAACTAGTACTAGTCATTTTGCAGTATTTAAATAGAGAAACTCCAGTGACTGCAGTATAAAAAGAGTTCTACTAAATTAAACTGCAGAGAAAGAAAAGGTTTAACACTGTGGAATGATGGAAGTGTTACGGGCAATTTCAAGAAACCAGTTGAATCAAATTCAGAGATGGACAAATCCTGAACCTCTGTGCAATGTTTCCTCTTGATTGCTGTATAGGGCTTCACTAACTGGAATAAGAGAGATTTCAACCAGTTCATCAAAGCCAATGAGAAGTGGGGCCGTGATGACATTGAAAATATAGCACGAGAAGTCGAAGGAAAAACCCCAGAGGAAGTCATTGAGTATTCAGGTAACTTAATTCTGTACTCAGCTCTGAGAGTATCTAACTCTGCTTGGCTTGTTTGAACTGCCTGAGAACATGACAACATCCTACTGCTGAGACTTTCTTACACCGCTGTTTAAGATTTTTGGGGTAAAATTATATTGATGTATTTTGGATCTGTTGATCTGTCTTTTACCATCATTGCCACCTGCATAACTAAGGCTGTATTAAAACGCGCACGTAAACTCCTGCTGAGCCACTTCACTATATCCTGAATCTAACTGGGTAGCACTGTCTTCAGTTCTTGTTAATTTTTGCAAAGGGAAATGCTGAGAAACACTGCTTAGCTGAAGAGATTTCCCTTTTCCTTGTATTCCTTGTATTCAATGAGAAGTTAACCTTTAAATCCTCCCCGAGAGGAGAACACAGTAAATACATCATGATTGACCCTACAGCAACCACTGGTAACCTGAGTCCACTTGGCTACTTAACCTCGCATTAGAAGAGATTTTTTTCCACTGTAGTGTAGCTGCAAAGTCCTGGCACTACATTTCTAAAGGTATAGAGCAAGTTGAAAATGTGAAAAAATCTTCTACAAAAACCACTTATTTAAACACCTAATTGTTTTTCAGGCACTTGCTTGTCTTCGGGCGCCCAGTTGCCCTCTTGCTTCTCTTGATAAATCTGTATTCTGTTACATCCGTTTTCATTTGACGAAGCTTTGTTTCCTTTGAGGCGACTGACACACAGAAGTCTTACTGGCTTGTATTGTACCTCACTTAAACTGAAGATTCCTATATCTTCAAAATAGCATTTGTACTACTGCAGCACATGGTAGCTGGAAGGGAAGGTTTCTTACCAGCTCAAGGCATGTCTGTTGTTACACAGCAGTAAGCTCTGGTAAAAGGAAGGAACAGCTAACATTCTTTTTTTAAGGTTAAACCTCTGACTTTTACAATGCATGATAAGATACTAAGAAGTTGTTCTTTTCTTAGCTGTGTTCTGGGAAAGATGCAATGAACTCCAAGACATAGAGAAGATCATGGCTCAGATTGAAAGAGGAGAAGCTAGAATTCAGAGACGAATCAGCATAAAAAAGGCTCTCGATACCAAGGTGGGTTTGCTCAGTTTCTTGCTTTTTTTTTCCTGGTGCCAGTGAGGGGAAATGCAGGACCCGTGTCTGGCCAGTGCTGCTGATGTATGAAGACATCTTGGGCATGACATTGGCCTCTTTGCATAACACTCAGCAATTTCTTCCTATGGTTTTTCCATCCTACGGAAGTGCTATGGTGACACCCTTAGCTATGGTCTACCCTGGTGTTTTTAACAGTCTTCTGTATTGCAGCACACAGTTCAGAGTGCTGTGTAACTCCACATAGTACAGGCTTTGGGGAGGAGCACAGTTCCTTCTGGACACATGTAACTGAAATTAAGAGAGAGAGAGAGAAATGGAGAGAGGGGGATGGAGTCAGAGAGAGAGGGATGGAGAGAAAAATGGAGAGGGATAGAGAGATGGAGAGAGAGAAATGGAGGAAGAGAAGGGAGAGAGGTAGGTGGGGAGAGAAATGGGTAGAGCGATGGAGGAGAGAGAAACATAGGAAAACAGGTGAAGAGAAATGGAGTAAAGTAGAAACAGGTACAGATAGCAGAAGACAGAGGGAGTTAGAAACATGAGATTAGAGAGCACTTAAAAAGGACTAATCCAACAGAGGAAGCTTTTGTTCTTGTTTGTGTTTCACCAAGTAGTATTTGGTAGTGAAGAGATCTACAGTTAATTAAGACACTTTGTCGCAATTTTCTCCCCACTTCAGGTTTGCCGAGTTAGTTGTCTTCTAGGGAAGAAGTGTCAGACTCCATAAACCAGAAGGCAGCCAAACCACATGCGAACTGTCATGTACCTTTTTACTCTTACTCTGACTTTACCAGTTCCTGAAGATTTTTGTCAAAAAGGATCGTTGCCATTTGAATCCTGACCAGTCTTGCCTGTTTTTAAGTGTAGTGAAAGTCTGCCATTAGTCAAAAGATTACAAAGCTGTCTGTTATGTAAACCAGAATTTGCCCGTTTAGATGGCTTTGATAAATGCACTGTTCTGAACCTATAGTCATTTTCTTGTGAAGACTTAGCATGGGAGATCCTTAAAGATCTAGTTTTCTGTCTTCATGTGATTTAATGCTTTTATATGAAAGACTTCCATGCTAATTCTGACCTATTTCTTAGCTTTATGTGGTCTTATTTGTTTTGTTCAGATTGGGAGATATAAAGCCCCTTTCCACCAACTAAGGATATCCTATGGTACTAATAAAGGGAAGAATTACACCGAAGAGGAGGATCGCTTCCTAATCTGTATGCTTCACAAACTAGGATTTGATAAAGAAAATGTCTATGATGAATTAAGACAATGTATCCGAAACTCGCCGCAATTCAGATTTGACTGGTTTCTCAAGTCCAGGACTGCAATGGTATCTATCTATCTATCTATCTATCTATCTATCTATCTATCTATCTATCTATCTATCTATCTATCTATCTATCTATCTATCTACTTTTTTGTTTATGAATGCCTATCACAATATTAAATTAATTAAATTGCTGCTGAAATACTGAGGTAGGTGCATGGGAACAAGGGTTAACCTCTTCATAACTTTCTGACAACTGTATGGGTGTCAAATGTAGCCATGGCAAATGGGAGGAGAAGTTCAGAATTCTAAGGTATGCTTTTCCAATTTGAGTTAAATATAAATGTCTTTTACAAAGCAAACATCTGCAATCAAATCCATCCCTGTGAAGCCAGCCCAGAAGTAAGTATCATGAAACATTTAATTGTTTCTTTGTTATTCTGACAAGATCCAGCAAAATACTTACCTACTCACTAGCATTTTTAATATTCTAAGAGGATTTTTACATTAAGTGGCTGCCTAAGGTACTGATTGAATATGTTGTGTAATGCAGGAGCTACAAAGGAGGTGTAACACTTTAATCACACTCATTGAAAGAGAAAACATGGAACTGGAAGAAAAGGAAAAGGCAGAAAAGAAGAAACGTGGACCAAAACCATCTTCAGTAAGATTTAAAAGGCATTTCTGTGAAAAAGCTCACTTGAAAACAGCATTTTTCCAAGTGTCTAGGACAAGTGATATCTAAAGTTAATTGAAACCAGCAACTTAGAGAGCAGTGTTAAAAGCTGCCTAAAGTTCATGTCAGTGTTCAGCTAGTCCAGTTGAGGATGTCAAATAGTAGAAAAAAGGTTCTTAAGTGTAGCTCACATGCTTTGGAGCAGATAAACTTGTTACGTTTTGGATTGCTGGGTTGGTACACTATAGATTTACCCTGGTAAGTACATCAGGGATGTATTGGGCATTTTGATTTACAGAATCTGCTAAATCATCCACAGATCTATTTACAAATGGGCCTGTAGAGCTAGATTTGGGAAAACAGCACAAATGCTTGACAACGCTCTTTGCTGACTAAATTCAAAGTATTGCTAATATGCAAATAGGCCTGTTTTGTAAATAAAATATCACCTTTATGTATTTTCCTACCTCCATTTGTTCAAGTTGCTGCCTAGAGCTGTTGAAGCAAAAACTTAGAAGCAGAACTTACTTGACAGATGTGCAGAAATCAGTAAGGTTAATAGTGATGGAATATTAAGTTTCTTTGACGTGTTCACAGAATATTTAAATGGGTATTTAGAAATACCTTTTCATAATAGGAAGCTTTATACCATCCTTATTTGTTTATATACACTTTCTACCTCTGTGGAATCATGCTCTTACAGATTTGGAGAATGAAGAACAACAGAAAAGATGTGCATATTTGCTATATGCCACATTTGCAATTTATCATATTTTAAAGCTGCCAGGGTGTCGATCTTCTCCATCTGCTTTGTTTTGAAACACATTGCTTGCTCACAACCTTTCTGTATGACAACAACTTACTATAAAATCTTACCTTGCAGGCACAGAAGCGCAAAATGGATGGCACTCCTGATGGGCGTGGGAGAAAAAAGAAGCTAAAGTTGTGAATGCAGAATTTTTTAATCTCTAAATTTAAGAAGTAGTTCTTTAATTTACGGGTCTTCATAAGATGTACTGTATAATGCTTAACTGTTTTGAAGAACATTGGGTTCATCTGTTTATTGAACTAGAACATAGTACTTAATTGTAGTTTCACTTTTTTAAATGCAACAGCTGTGCTGAATTTTTTTTACCATTAACACTTGAAGTAATAAATTGTCTTCATTTATTAGTAAGGCTTCTTGTGACCTTTTTTTACATTAATGTTTCCACTTTGATGTGTATTTAGTTAGTCATCCCCCAGTTTGTTTCATCTTAGGTTGTTGTGAACATTATGATAAACAGAACTGTTTAGTGGTGTTTTCTTGGTACAAGCCACCACTCAAACTCTATTTCTGGAAATTTTGTGGCTCTGACTTTACTGAACTTATGGTACCAATATATTCAGTTCCTTGAAATTTGCAGAAAGGCTGGTTATTTACTTTTAGAATAATGATTGGAACAAAACTGTTAACACTTTTTGCTTAACATCTGAGCCAGAAGAAAGGTTGCTGAGTCAGGCTGAGGTCTGCACTTCATTAGAATGGCCTAAGCATGGCAGAATTGGGTCTGTTGGCAAACAACCACTAAGTCAGAACAAGGAAAAGTGACAATTTGGGAAACAACCCCTTCTCTCACACACTGAACTGTGGTAAGTGCAGTGACGGTTGTAACTGGAGTGAAGGAGCTGGTGCTGACTCCAGCTGTGCACAGTTGCAGTTCGCAACTCTCATTCTGCCCTGAGCCAGTCAAACAGTGCCATGCATGAGTGATCCCTACATTGTCCCTTCCTGATACTGTATCTGGCATCTGCTGACTGAGATGCCATCATCTAATCTAGCATAATTTTGGAATCTACTAAGAAAACAAACAAGCCAAAATGGAGGAAATGCTCATAAGCTCTGCTCAGTTTTGGCCTGGTAAGAACCCAAATCTAAAAGGCAGCAGCTTTGTGTAAACAGAAATTATGGAAAGTCAGTTTTGCTGAGGAGTCCCAGATGCAGCACAATTGTTACTGGCACAAGACATGAGTTTCTGTTTGTCTATGACTGGTTTGCAAATCTGCTGCGAACAGGATGAGTAATCACACTTGCTCTTCAAATAGTCCAACAACATGAAAATGTGTAGCAGTGTTAACAGCCAGGCCACAGCATGTCACACATTGAATTGTCCTGGCAGCCCTTGAAGAAATCAGTTTACCTGCTTAAATTTAGCATAGCCTAAAGAAAAGTGCTTTAATGCTGAAGCCTTCCTCTAAAAGCATCCCTTTTCACCAAAAAACCCCAACCAAATACTATCAAAAAACTCCAAAAGAAACCATGAGCACTTGTTTTAAATTAGTCTAAATAAAAACTTAAGAACAAACAGAAGGGAAAGATTTATTACGTAGTTAAGCAGCACTTCATTTGTAATGATTGTCAAGTGTCCACATGCAGGAAGTGAAAGGAACTAAACTTTACTCTCCCAAGTGGTGTCCTACAAGTTAGAGAAAATCTGTTTGCTTTCAATAAGTAAGGAAAACAATGAAAATATTTCGCTTGTAGGTTGTTTTCCGAGTGTCATCTGGAAAAAAAAAGCTGACTTTCATAAGTATTTGCCTGTATTTTGATGTTATTGTCAAGCAAATAAATAGGCTATTACTGTACAATATGGGAAAGCAGTCATTACTGTTCTGAAGGGCTAGAATCTGTAAGAATGTTTGAAAGCACTTGAAGCATTGGCATATTATTTTTCCAGTGTAGCTTTACAATGTAGTTTTAATTCACATGGACCATACGCCATACTCTCCTTGCACCCAACTGCAATTACAGCCTTACCTGTGAGAGCCTCCTGTCCCTATAGCTGCAGTCCTTATTAAAATTTGAGAAAACACTGTCTGCCAACTTAAAAAATACCCCCTAACACATAGAAAGCCCCAACAAACCAGGACTCCCCTCAAGCACATTTACTATGGACTAGAGAACACCAAGTATCAGATTCATCTGGACAGATGTCCAAAGTCTGCTGTGAAATACATCTTAAGTCAACAGCAGAAAGAGGCACTTGGAGAAAGGATTAATCTTTCTTTAAGACAGACTGCTAAAGTGGAACAGATAGAATATATTCTAAGACAGTTTCTTTCTCCTTAGTGTGAATGCAGAGAGGCTATTGCATTTATCTAACAAAACACGCATCTAATTTAGGCAAAATCTCCACTCCAGGAGACCCAAAAGAGACTAGGGGAATTTGAATTAATCTGACTTAAAGCTGGAGGCATGGTTCTCTCCTTTTATTTCGTATCATATACACGCCAGTCACTGTTTTTTAAGTTGCAAGAAAATAAAATCCAATTCCTTAGACTTTTTTCCTATGCAAAAAGGCCCTCAGGATCTAAAAATGCCTGCTACCATTCCATGTGTGCTTTGTTTACATACCAGAATCTTGAATCCAGGTGAGTCAGCCAGGCACCCCTTCCAGACACCCATCCCTATTCCTGGTGGTCTGACTGCACTTAGGCGCTGCCCAGGGCAGAGGAACACCTCAGTGTTGCAGCTGAAGGAGTCACAGAGATTCTGAACTGGATCCACCCATAGATTTCAGATCCTGGTAAAGCAGATTAACACCTTTCACATTACGCCAGTCAATCTAAAATTACTAAATCAAGTTGTTACCAAGCTGTTCTCAAAAACTCTCAGGAGAGGAATTGCCTAACTTTAAGTGTATTTATTTTTGTATGTGAAAACAGTGTGTTCCATGACTATTACTACTGGTTTATCATGGGTTTTAGTCTCACTTTTAGTCTCATTTTCTGTTACAATTCATCCTGAATTATGGCCCTTATAGTGCAGTTCTTTTTAAGCAAATTCTCTCTTCTCTTCACTAGAGGGCACCCCACAACCACATATAAGCAACCACCAGTCTGATAACATTACAGCAAGTAAAATAAAGTTCTTGACAGGACAGCTGAGTTTTAGACTGATAAATGAGGGACTAATTAAAATCAAAATTATTTCTGGTCCAATACTGCCATTACCAGAAGTTTCCCTGGAACCTGATTACAGTTCCCATCAGTGAGTGAATTCAGTGGCTGTGAGCACCTGCCCTGGGCCAGAATCAGACCAAGATCAAGAATTATTTTCATTTTTAGATGAGTTATTCTGCATCCAGTCTGCAACTGAGAATAATCCAAGTCAAGGAGCCTCGGTTTACAAGTGCTTTATTCCTGTATTTCTGACTGGAATAACCTAAGTAATGAAGTTTGTTTTCAGGAAAATAATTTATTAAAACAGCAGTTATTTTGTATTCTTCAAAGGAAAACTCAAGGAAAAAAAAAGTAATGCTATTACAAGTATACAAAAACAACAAAATTTAAATTGCAGTTTTCTTGTTTTAAAAAGTTAACTCTAGAGAAGTATAAGCTCTTTAGAAGTATTCTGTGCAATTCTTATGTGATCTGTTTTCACACGGAGAAAGGTAACCAAATAACAACTGGTCTTGAAGCCATAAGCTGTTGGTTTATTAATTATCTTTTTTTTTCCCAGCAAAATTAGGCCTTATGGTCCAAGCAGTATGCTTTATTGCAAAAAATGATAACGTCTAATTTCAGAAAATTTTCATTGCTTACAGGTAACACACAAAGTGTAGACAAGAAATAGATAAGAAAAAAACTGCTCACATCAAGAGCTAAAACTCTGTCCTCCTGAAACTTGTCTGATAATTTTTCTGAAAATTTGCAAAAAAAAAAGTACTCCAGAAGCCTCTGCTTTTTGAAAGAGGTGATTTAATAAAACAAAAAATTGCTGAACAACTTGTGCTATGCACAATACTAATGTAAGTTTCAACACCTGTTTAAATACCTCAGTAAATCTTCACCAGTTTCTTATTTCAGAACTGGGAAAAGGCTGGAGGAGCAGGTATATTACGCTATTTAAGCTAATGTATTTTCTGGAGTTTTTAAGAGATACACTAACTGCATTCTAAGGAATTCATTCTTTATGTTGAGAATTTAGTACTTTTAGTCTAAAAATAAAAAACAGGAAAACTCTATTCCATAAACCTGTAAAATCTCTCAGCTTCCTATTCTGTAATTTGTAGGAGGAATATGAAGGGGCAATTGCTAGGAAAAAGAAGCATTCACATGACGTACTTTACATCTGCATTTTTCAGAGAAACATCACTGACAACAAACTCTATCTTAAAAACAGTCCAATATGAAATTAGAAGGTTGCCAGTTCTGCAGTTAGGACCACAGAATCACAGAATGGTTTGGGTTGGGAGGGACCTTAAAGATCGTCTCATTGCAAGCCCCCTTCATAAGCATGGACACTTCCCACTAGACCAGGTTGCTCAGAGTCCCATCCAGCATGGGCTTGAACACTGCCAGGGATGGGGCATCCACAGCTTCTCTGATCAACCTCTTACAGTGCCTCATCATCCTCACAAGTAAAGAATTTCTTCCTAATACCTAATCTAAACCTTTTCTCTTTCAGTTTGAAGTTGTTCCCCCTGGTTCTGTCGTGGTCTTCCAAATAGCCTCTCTCCATGTTTTTCTCTTGTCAAAAATATTTCATAAAAACCTTGAGTTTCATAAGAGACAGCCACATCTTTGTAGTGTTTTCCTAAAAATACTGCCCTGGTTTACTGCTTTCTTGGTTTTATGACTCCTAAGCAAATGTTGATGTCATGCCAAGTGTTGTAAGACCTGGAGGAAAAGCATTAGATTACTAAAGTAGGTAAAAGCTTGGCATGTGGATCCTGATAATACAAAGAATGGAATTTCTTTCTGTAACCTTTAGAGACAGTATGAATATATATTTACCAGTACTAAACTAGTAAAGAATAGTATATCAATAATCCAAATTACAGAAAACTTTTTTTTCTCTGATGAAAAGTCCATTCCACCAGCATCTCAAACTTTTGTTTGGTTGGTTGGCACTGTTCCTATCAATTCCTTCAAGTGAAATTATGTTTCTTTACACCAGCTGTCCTGTGAATGTAAGCTTGTTTGCAGTTGGCTTTGATTCGCTGAATGGTTAAAATTCATTCAAAGGGGTCAGAAAGACAGAAAGCAGTTCAGGGGAATAAACAGTGAAGGAGATAAAAGTGAAAAGTTGGAGAAGCATGAAAAGAAGAAACAACAAAATCCACCATGTCAGAAAAAGAAAGTAGAAACCTGTATGAAAGGGAAACAGTTGAATATGTTGGAAAAGTTTAAAAGAAAGATGAGAGAGTATTGGAATGTTGGGGGACACAAGACAGATGATGGACTTTGGACCTGGTTAACATAAGAGATTTGATAACAGGATGCCTTGGCAAAAGCAAGCGGAACTTTGAAAATTAGACCTAGATTGCAAGAAGATTAAAACAGAGAGGTTTACCGGAAAAAGAAAATCCCATTAACTCTGCATGCAAGAGATGCTGTTATATGCGTAAGTTTGTATATGTGATTTCAACCTAATCATTGTAGTACACATCACTAGTCTCCCTGCAATAGTATATAAGCGTTTGTATCCCAGAATAAAATTGGATTCTGATCACCAAGTCAGTCTCCCTGTCTCTCTCCATCGCCAACAATTGGTGCCTCCATGGAGGAAAAAAGCCCAGCCTGACTGGTGGGCAGTCGGCAAGCCCCTGGAACTGATGGTGACGGTGAGAGAACCGTGTTTGGGCCCACAATCCCTGTCTGCAACTGACAGGTGAGCCAGGGGAACTAAAGGAATGGAATAATGCTCAAATGCTCAAAGAGAAAGACATCTATGAAACCATGCTTGCCGGCAAGCATGGCTCCTCCATCCTAAAGGAGGACCTTAAGTCATCCTTACTCCTATGTCCTCGAGAATACTTTTTCCAACAAGACCTGCTGGAAGCTGCTGGCCCCCTACCCTGCTCTGTCTCTCCGCACTCTGACTCTCCCTGCGTGCTTAAAACTGGCACTTCTGGTACTGAAGAGTGGCCACAACCATCAACCTCGCCACTGCCCAGACAAAGGCGGGGAAGGCATCCTTTCTCAAGGTCGTTAGCAGTTTATATCTCTGACGGAGGCTCTAGCAGGGAGGAGGGGGAGCCCTTCGATCCACAGCCAATAGTCTCAGATTATGAGACTGATCCATTGCCTCCTAACCCTCGTGAGAAATGGATGCAACTAAAGAAAAATGCCCTTAAGAAGAGGGACTCCCAAACTTCCAAGAAATCTCGGCATTTGAAAAAGGACTGTTTTGAAAAGGGGGAGGCCAGATCCAAACTCCCGGTATTTGCCCTCACTGCTGTAATCAATGTCGGTTCAAGTATGATTTTGAAGGGTGTCTGATACCAGGAAAACGGAGCCGAAGGATGGAGCGGCACCACACGAAGACGCAGATGCCCCGGCCAATGCCTCAGAGGGACCACTGCAAGCCTTAGCCCAGTCTCCCTGAGCAGCCTTCACCGGCCCACACGCAGCCCTGACCAGAACGTCACTGACCAGACACCCCAGCGCAGGGATGGACTTGGCAACCTCCAACACAGTAACGTTGCTCGATTCATCTGTCCATTTCCTTCTGATATGAGTTTTCGGACCGCCAGGACAGCATATACACACTTTGATTATAGGCAGATCTTCCACCTCAATAACAGGGTTGTTTGTTCTCCCTGGGGCTATAGACTCTGATTCCCTTGGGGAAATAAAAATCGTGGCTTGAACTCCCCAGCCACCCTGTATAGTCCCAGCTGTGAGCCATATATCCTAGCTCATACTTTTTCCAGCAGCACCCCTGTCTGCATCCCCAATAACTGAACAGAGGGAGGGGGATTTTTGGTTCCACAGGGGCCCCACAGATTTTATGGACACAATATATTACAACTGAGCATCCAACATGCCCGTGCAAAGTGACTCTAAAAGGCAGAAGCACTCCTAACAGGTCTTGTTGATACAGGAGCTGATGTGACTGTTAGCTCAATGAGCCAATAGCCCAATGAGTGGCCATTAACGACTCAGGGACTCTACAGCGTGAGTGGAAGGAGCGAAAGCCCACAAAGCCACCAGTCGGTGCAAATAACAGACCCTGATGAGCAGATTGCCACAGTTAAACTTTTTGTGCTCTGTCCCCCTGGTTTTCTGGCATCAGTCAGTGTTGAGATTCACCTTCTAACTTGTGATTTGTGATTTTTAACAGGATTGTTACTAGTGTTATATATGGTAGATTAATTTGTGCTGTAAAGTTAGAAATAAGTATGTTATAAATAAGAAGCTTGACTAGGCCAATATTCAAGCAGCAATCAATTTATTATCTAATATGGTAAAATATGAGCAATACAGCGCTGGGTACAGTGGGGGAAGTTTTCCCTCCAACTGCACACTGATAATTGAGGATTACAGGTATTTATAGGGGTACTAATCAGTTTTTTCAGCAGTTTCTATTTCCAATTTTTTATTCATCAGCAATATTTATTCCAAATTATTATATCACAATTCTATACACTATTGTGATTTAGTTTTTCTCAGGATGTGTTTTTAAAGGAGTATCCCCAGATGGTGGTGGTCCAGTTTCCGACAGAAGGAAGACGAATCCCATCTGGTGCAGTCCAGCTCTCCAGATGTGGGTCCACCTTTTAATTGCAGAGACCATAAATCTAATAACAGTGATGTCCAGCTTCCCTTGGTCGAAACCATAAACCCTGGAGGTGGTGTTCATCTTCCTCTCTCAAGCTGTTTTTCTTTGCTTCAATAGGGTGTGAGATAAGCATATTTCCTTTACTATATTTTCCAAAGCTATAGTTTCAAGGATATAAGTAATATTCTAAAATTATACTTCAAAAGGTTATTGTTGCAGAGCTCTTTATGGATTAACTATAAGCAAAAAGCAACATCTTTAACACTTTAATTCCAATGTTCCTAAATCAACTAAGGTTAATTTCAAAAGCCTTTTTCCATGCTTTATTTTCCTCAGTCATTATTAGAATTCACAGCTCTCCCACTGTCGGTGCACTCACAAATACACACGTCACCTGTTTGTACCTGACACGAAACGCAGCTTTGTATTTCACAAACATATATATAAAATATTAGGAGAAAGCAAACCCTATGCTGGTGGCTGCTCCGGCCAGGGACTGCATTCTATTCACATTCTAACCAGTTCCTGGACAACACTAAAGATAACATCAAGCCAGTTACCGTATGAATAAAGAAATCTTGGACTATGAGCTCAGCCTGACTGAAGACAGAGTTATGCATATGGTAACCCCTCCCCAGACAGCCTGGAGACTGGCTCAGGCCATCAGAAGGGGTTTTCCTGCAGCACCATGCATGAGAAGATATCATCTGGACTTCCCAGAATGGAATGTCCTGAAGAAGCTCACAAGACCTGCACCTGGAAAAGATTAAGTCTACGCTCTCAGGAAATATACATCTTCTGCCTGGGTACTCAGACATTTGTCTGAGTTCAGACTTTGTCTGCTTCTACACATGTATAGATCCAACTTTACATGTAAAGAGACACAAAGAAATATGTGGTCATCTCTGCCTCAGGCAGAATAAACTGTATATAAACTGGCTCCTGTGAGCACTTGGGGTGTCCCTTCGGGGGAACGCTGTCACTCTGTCAGCAGGAACCCAAGGGCACCCAGCATCTGTGTCCGGGGCAGATGCTGTCTTGGCTGTGGTTGATTTTTGCTTTTATCAAAAATTCTATTTTTTTGTTAATTGACTTAATAAATCTTTGTCAATTTTTTTATAAATCGGCTACGGATCTTAATCATTTATAACACTAGAAAAATTCCAAGGTGTTGGTATAGAGGTGTTGTCTTTTTACATATTATTAACACAGTAAAACTACATAGTTCACTAAGAGGAATTAGATAAGTTTTAAATTCAAGATTCTTTGGCTTGCATTCAAGACAAACCTTGAACTTTATCTGCAGTAGTTATTTGAGACGTAATTATAATTAATATAAAAACTCCAATGTCAGCTTTATTAGATGCTTGCTTTTTACTCCATAGTTCTAACAACGTAATTTTATTGTAAAGATTTCAGTACATTTGTGTAGTATATGTTATGAAATAATTCATGCTATAGAGAGAATGTATTTTATAAAAATTGTGAAATCCGAACGAGTCTCTGACCACAAGAAGCCCAAAGACAGACGTCTACTCGAATTCTGAGATTCCTGGAGGCGGCAGGAGAACAATCAGCAGTTAGCTTATGAATAGACATGCCCAGCACGATGATCACCGCTATCCCAAGTCATTGGAAGATGCCAAAGAACGATCATCACCCTGTTGATACTATCAATTAAGAGAGCCGGAGTCGCCAGAAAGATACATCAGAATACGCGACTTCCCCAGACTTGATTAAGATAGACAGAGTCGCCAGAAAGATACATCAGAATACACGACTTCCCCAGACTTGATTAACACTGGCTATTGACCAGGAAACTGCGATTGTCCAGCTCTGCACAGTTAAAGAACCAACTATGAATATGCAGAGTTACAAAAGAAACTGGGACTCCTCTGCTTCAGGCATAAGAAACTGTATAAAACAACCCCGCAGAAAGAGGCTCTTGTGAACAGGGCGGGATCCGATGTGATAGAGGTCGGATCCAGGTTCACCCAGCACCGACCCCGGCGCTCGACGCTGTCTCTTTGGCTGTGGTGGTTTTGAGGATCATATTTTAGTTATGCAAAAAGATAAATAAAATCTTAGCATTTTTGATAACTTGGCTTCTCAATTGATCATTTATAACAATTCTGGTGACCCCAACGTGATTTGAATTTGTGATTCGGGGACACCTCTCTGGTCAGGAGACATCCTGCTGATTTCAGCAGCCTGACAGGATTGGGAGTCAGCAAAAAAAATCAAACACCGAACCCAAGCCAGAACCACAGCCAAATGAATGGACTGTCCTTTCCCAAATACTCTCATATGGAGGAACATGCTTCTGATAAGAAGAGCACTAGGATGTCTTTACTTGACCTTTTATTTTTACTGATGTTTGGTCCTCGGAAATGAATGGGTTTTTTAAATTGAAATGTGTTACTATTGTTCTCATCGGGTAAGCCACAGACTCTTCCGGTAAGAGCTGTCACTAGTCAGCTACTCTCCTATCTGCCTTTAAGTAGTTGAATGTTCTGGTCAAAAAGTAGCACCTTCTATGTAGCCATGCTCTTAGTTGCCAGTGTCATCTTGAATCCAAACACCATCCTGCAGGGGACCACTGGTTCTGTAGTCAACTAAGGAGAAAAAAGCGGTCCGTCCATGCTTCCTGATTTAAAATATTAGGGTATGGTGTCCCTAAACAATTCTCTGCAGTTGAACACTACTTATCTTTGCCGTGTTTCTTCAACTCATTTGCAAGTGATTCATGCGTTAGGTTATTGTGAGAATTGCTTGGTTTGAAGATGATTAAAAAGGGTATGAGAATACTTTTGTGCCTCTGCTATAAGGATACTTTTCAAATCCATACAAACTTCCTGCAAATGCAAAAACATGCATCCTGTATTGTCCTAGGTTACAATATAAAAATGTATTCTGTTCCCATCCTCAAGAGCTGCTGAAACCAGGAGGGGCAGCATTTTTTCCTTATCTCCTGTTAATGGGCCCATCAATGTCTTGCCACATGACTCAGAGATGACTCCCACCGGGAGCCATTGCTGTTCAATGGGTAATCAAGGACCCACCGCATGACTCAGAACAATATCAGCGCATTGCGAGATGCTCCGCCCAGGGGGGAGGAGCTAAGCATCCCCAGCTGGATATAATCTGGGTTTTGGGACACCACAAGCAGTCTTTCCACTGGATTCCCAGAGGAATGGCCACCCTTACCCACAGGTTTTCCAGAGGACAGGACCTACCAGATGGTTTCTACACGATCACCACTTCAACAAGACCATTTCATCTGGTCTGCTGCCACCACCCTAACTAGCAGGGTGTCAGATTGTATTCTGACTCTGTCAGTCGTTTTTCTTTTGCATTATTGCATGTATTTGGGTTTTTTCCCCTCTTCCTAATAAATTCTATTTCTGACTTGGAGTCTCTCGCTGGTTTTCCTTTCAAACCAGAAGAGGTGCCAACCTAAAAATTTGCAAACTTAAAAGTTAACTGGCTACAGTTTTGATTTCCTTCTTAAATATATCACGAAGGCACTACCAGCTTCTCTAATTGGCTTAGCAGCGTGTCTGTTCTTAGTGCCAAGCAGGGATTCACTTTGCCAGCCATGGAGGATGCTTCTAGGAGCTTTTCACAAAATATTCACTTCTGTGGCTGGCTTCTTCCCTCCCCACCAAAACCCAAGCCATGCAAAACCAACACCTAAACTAATCCATAGTACTTAGTATGCATCCAATAATTTCTTTTAAATGATACTTTACATTTTTTACCAAATGCACTGAAAAGAGATGGATCGATAATATTGATCAAAATATTTCCAGTTCAATAGAAATATTGGGTCATGCAACTCTGGTTTACATAACTATTTTTTGTACAATCAACAGAAGCTTTTTTCACCTCTAAAGAAATGTTTCCTGATGGTTTGGATCAGAAGATCCAGGATTGCCATCCTGAGATTTTTGTTTTGAAGGCCATAAGCTGTGCTCAGTGTTTTGGGTATATTCTTTGTTGTGCCTTGCATATATTTTGGATAGAAAGCCAGTATAGATGATGTTCTTGCTGTAGTAGCCATGCTAAATAAGGCAGAGTGTCTGGCTGATGTACTGGGGCTGTAGATTATCCACCACTCACCCAGGGCAGTGAGGATCTCTAAAGGAATATAATATTGGCTATGCTCTGGGAGTTTTACAGAGAGAAAGATCCTCATAGCTCTAATGATTTGTCTCCTGGAGTTCTGAAGAATATGTTGTAAAGAAGAAGGCTGCTGTCTTTCCCAACAATCTTCCGTGCATTCAAAAGGATCATTTAACTTCTTGTCTGAGAATGAAAGAAATTATAGTAGTAATTAGTTCTTTTTCTCTGTCTGTGCATCACTGATTGAGTTTGGGTAGGTCACATTTTATTTCTTTTTTCTTTAAATATTACATCGTAAGGTGTTCCAAGTTCCCAAATTCTGCTTCACTTTATTTTGTAGGTCAGACTGGTTCATCTTCTCTCTGCTGTATTATTACAGATCATATGTGAATGGATTTTTTTTCATTTTGAACATTATTAGATTTAAACTGTATGAACAGAACACTTCATTTATCATTATTTTACCAGTTTGCAAGGAAATACAGAATTTTGAAGACAAATTACTCAACTCCACTTGTGGCTGTCAATGGAAGAGAAGAATTATAATGTCCTACACTCACAGCATTGCCTACAGAAATATTGCAGCTAGTTTCCAGCAACTTAGGTCAGGTTCTGGAAGCAGGCACTCATGATAGTATAGAAGTCTAAACAGTTTCAGTTGGGCATCTTTTCTTGAAAAATAGCTAATATGTCTCAACGTTGTGCTGAATCTTGTTGTACAGACACTTCTTTTGACGTCTGAACTCCTTGCTGGACTTCTGTATCTCAGAATCAGCTACAGTAAACCTGTGTTTCCTTATAGCTTTAAGAATTTGGTTCTAATCTATAAAAGCAAGAAAAGGTTGCCATATTAATACAAGATAAAGAATATGACAAGAAAGCAGTTAATGGACTGCTTTTTTTATACAAATTGGAGCAGACATTTAGTTGCTTGATGGGGTTTTTTTTCCTTCTCAATAGAACTTTAGAAGCAGTGGGGTAAGAAAGTGTGGATTTTTACAGGTTTGCCTTAAAAGAAGAATTACAGGGGAAACTGTTGAAAAGAATTAATCCAGAACTCTATGCCTTTCATACAGAGTTTCAGAAGTGAAAAGCAAGAGGAGAGAGTGCAGACAAGATGATTGAACAGAATGAATTCAAAATAGCATTGTTTTCTCTCTGAATTACAGCTCTAAACCTCGGGGTATTAATAGGAAATACATCACAATCTCTAAGATTTAAAAATGGATGAAGTTTTATATCCAGTAAAGTGTAAGGCTTCACATTTTAATCTGATTTGCATTTTGGTGAAAGCCTGGCATCTTTTGCAATTTGCCAGATAACAAGGGATTTAGAATAGTAAGTATGCAAGTAATCTTTTGGACCCTTCATCTCCCTTCTTATGACAATGAATACATTTATTATGCTCCTATTTTTATTCCATCAGGGGATTTGATCATACAAATGTCTAGTCATTCTTTCCTTGTTTTCAACCACTCTAAGAGCATTAATCAAAACTATTCAGAAGATCTTGATCTGCTACAGTGACAAGCACTAGACTGGTAAGAGTCAGTGGGCATCAGCAGATCCCCTATGACAACACGTGGCGGGCTCTTCTGGCAGGACTGATGTTTGAGGGGCTGGAATTCTGTGAAATATAGCATTTGAGAGATGGGAAAAATGGAAACAAATTCTGAACTTTCAACCCAACACATGAACAAGTAATAAGGCAGGAAATATTCTGTGGAAATTTTTTTAGCCCCAGTGTTGTGGATAATGATTACTCTTCCTACCTCCTTTGGCCAGCTACCAGTGCAGACACGTTACTCCGCTTATGGACAGAAAACCAGAAGAAGGGATTTTTGACCAAAACACTTATCAGGACCTTACAGTGTTTTTTGCTCCAAAATGTTTCAAGGCAGATAGGGAAACAATTCCATTTTCGAGAGTGTCTTGAGAAGGTTGAAAGTTAAAAACCATGGGTTCTGTTTCTGTGTATGTTACTGATTGTGCTTATTATCTTAGTCATGTAATCATATATATCTATTTGGTAGGGTTTTTTGCTTTTTTCTTTTTCTTGTTTTCTTTTTTTTTATTTTATAATGCATCCTTGAGATAAAAGGCCAAAAGTACAGAAAAGTACTGTACAGTTAAAATACTTTTGAGACGCCTCATGCGGAAAACCTTGTAGCTACTGCTAAGGCCCATTGGCCAATTCCTGCTTCATTTCTGAGAAGCTATAAAATTCCCATCTGTATTTTAGTTCTAACAATCTGTTGTTATGGTGGAGATGCAAATTAAAAGCAACCATTTTTGAATCTGTACAGATATATTCACCATTTTGTAGCTGCCTTTTCAGTTTCTGAGCCACTAATGGAAAAAAGGAGAAGTATCTACACTGTTTTTAACCTGTAGACCATCCACTACTGTCCATGTGCTCAGATTCAAAGCCAAACAATCCTGTCTGGCCTCATTGGGAGGAATTATTTGCATTCAAAATACTAGACTAGTATTTGATTTCCGCCAGCAGAGTCCATTGGGCAGCTTCTATTATCTGCATTTCAGTATTTAATCCCCCTCTATGTTTACTGTGCAACGCTCTTTCAGAATTGTGTGCCCACTGTCTCACCAGCTGTGATGTTTGCACCCAGTCTCCCACAGAAAGAAGCTGTAAAAAAGGCAAGCCAGGGCAGTGATTTCTGTTGCTCACTTGCAATATCCACAAATCAAAGATATTTAGCCTAATTTAAGGCTGAAAAAGAACATGCCTTCAAAGGATTCAAAAAATCATCATTTAATACTGCAATGCAATATTCAGGACAAGAGCAAAACCCACAGGCTTAGAGAATTAGGGCTGTTTATCCTGGTGAAGAGGAGGTTGCATGGAGACCTCACAACACCTTCCTTCTGAAGGGAAGCAGGAGAGGGACTCTTCATTAGGAACTATGGAGACAGGACAATGGGCAATGGCTTCAAAGTGAAAGAGGGCAGGTTGAAATCAGATACTAGGAAGAAATTCTTCCCTGTGAGGGTGGTGAGTTATAGCAGGCTCTGGGCCTGCTAGGACCCTGTGGAGGGAATAGGCTTAAAGATAGGAAATGCCATGTCCCGGTGAAATAGCAAGCCCCTCTCTTCCCCCTTTCAGACCACAGCTTATCTCTCTGTAACCCCATAGGTCACTTTCCCTTAACCCCTTCTATTGGACAATTCTGGATACCCCTATACCCTATATAATGGGCTGTTTCAGCCCATTCTGGTAAGAAGAGCTGTCACTGGAACCCTTCACAGTTCCCCAGTAAAGACATCGCTGTGGAACACCAAGATGGCCTTCTCCTCTTTCACCCTGCATCTGCCGGTCGGCCTGCAGCGCCTCAGCAAGCAAAAGAGCTGAACTCAAAAGAGCTGATAATCACAAAAGAGCTGATATCCCTTATGCTTGCTAAAGGTAGCCAGCGACTGACAGCTGCTTGGGTTTCAGGCAGCCTGTCCCCATAAGGGGATTGAGCTATCCAGCCCATGCAGCCTGCTCAGGGGCAAACCTACTCACAGCGGGAGGCTGGGACAGTGAGGCACTGGTACAGCTTGCCCAGAGAAGTTACGGACACCCCAGCCTGGTGTTCAAGGCCAGGCTGGATGGGGCTCTGAGCAACCTGGGCAAGTAAAAGATGTCCCTGCCCATGTCAGAGGGTTGGAACTAGATGGTCTTTAAGGTCTTTTTCAACCCCGGCCATTCTATGATCCTGTGATTCTGCTATGGTAGCGTTCAGGATGGAGCGTGTTCTGCATGTTGGCCATTTCCAATACACCATTGGTTCCAGGTGCCATACACTAGCTTGCTCCCTGAAAATTCTGTCAGAATGAAGAACATCTCTATATATATTCTACACATAATAAATGAACAAAAGGGTTTGCACATTTGTCCACTAAGTTGTTGATGAGATTGCTGTGAAGTTTCATTTGCTTTTCTGGTTTGCTCATGAGGCCAACGGTCTTTGTGTCAGCTGCCTCAAAAGCAGCATTTGCCTCCTCCCTCCTCCCTCCTCCCTCCTCCTTTCTCCCTGCTCCCTTCAATTTCCTTCCGTTGACAATTTAATGTCATTTTCCCTTTCATACCTGAATATCCCTACATGCTTCTGGGTTTTCTCCCTTTTCATACAGATCTTCTTCACCCTTGACAATCCATACTTTTCATACCATAAGGGCATACTTGCAGGCATAAAAGATTTTGATTCCTTATTATATCTATGGGAATTTAATTATTCGCTTCATGCCTTTTCATAGAAACAATAGGGAATTGATAGCTTGTTCCCTGAAGTACATTAGGAAGAGAATGAAACATTGATCATTTGGAGTGGAAAAGTTGCTATTGTCTTCTAAGAACTACCCCAAAAAATGCAGGGGGTGATGAAGCCTGGCTAGATGAGTTTCCCCTCTAATGGAAGGAAACAACCACACCACTTCATACAAGTCAGTCCTATAGAAGAGAGAAATTCACTTCAGGGAACATTGCAGGATTTGAATGCAGAGTCACACTCATCTTTTCTTTCTTTGTTGTCTGCTTGGCATGGAAAACGCTGCTTTGAAGAGGGAAGTGCCTAACAGGCATTCTATTTTACCAAACACATATGCTTCCCTCTTCTTCTGAGACCTCAGAGCAGAGCCCTTATTGGCATGGTACTTCAAGGTAAGAAGGAGCGGGCAGAGAGCACTGCGAACTGACAGCGGTTTGCAGGTTGTATAGGAAAGAGGACTGCCCCTTGAATGTGGTGGAAATACAAATTTCCACCAGTTTCAGGGGTACGCTCCAGCCAAGCTTGTTGTCCTGGCACATTTTCTCTCTGTGAAATGCTTTGCCGTATGATCTGGATGACAAGAGACACAGAATACGGGGCTATGTAGTGCTGAGATTGTAAGTGCCTGGCCCAAGCGTCTTTTGGCAGAAGCATTGCGCTAGAGCGCTTTGCTGCTGCCACAATGATCTGTGTGCGAAATAGATGCCTATTCCTCTCCGGGAGAGTAAAAGTAGGACTGGCTACAAGAGTCGAAGAGCACTGGGCTGGTGGCTGCAGCGTACCAGCTGTAAAAGGAGCATGACTCTTTATTGGCCTACCAACCAAACTCACGGTGGCAGTGGTAAGGATTAAAGTTCAGCGAGAGCTACTTGTGCTGCCACCTATGGCCTTTCCAACCCTTCTGTGGAAACAAATGTGCCTACCTTCAAGTTCTGAGATCCGGACAACACAATGGTAGTTGCAGTGGAGAAGGGAAGGACAGAGTGCACTGGTGAGTTTGATGTGGCTTACGTGGGGCAGGCGGAAGGTGCAGCCCAAGGCTTGCTTTTGTTTCTAGAGCCTTTTTCTACGCAAACAGCTGCTGGACGTTTGCAACAAAGATGTGAGAGTGAAAAAGTGAGGGCAGGTCTATCTGGGAAAGAAGATACAAAGCATTGTGCGCAGTTTAAAAGCTGTTTAGAAAAAAAAATGAGGTACTTTGAGAACATCTTCTGTCTTGACACTTCCACCTGTGTGACCTCTAGCTGCTTGGACATGGCCACAATGAAAGAATGTGAAAATATTTGCATTGCCAACGTCAGTTTGCGCAGGAAAGAGGGTAGGTTGGCAAATGCCTTCTGTCCTGGCACATCTGTCAGTCAGAAGTGCAGCTGAAAATGCTTGGCTGTAACGATAGTCTCTGCCACTTTGAGAGAATGCGCTGATGCTATATATATATGTATATATATCATTGAGAACGAACGTGAGAATTGCTAGTATGTTTCATTTGGTTGACAGACTGCAAAGGGACTGTTATGGCCAGCATTGCCCTTTTGTTGTAGGACATTTTCTTTGAGAGCAGCCGCTGGACATTTTGAAGCGGTTTGGGATCTTCAAGCATTAGAGCGCAAGATGGTACATAGATCTTGAGGGAAAGTGCATATCTCCAGGGAGCTGGATGCAGTTCAGTGGGTGTGAGTTACATGTTGAGCAGCTGATGGCCCAGAAAATGTTCTAAAATGAAGAGGCTGTGCTGATATTGTCTTTTGTTTTGAAGCTTCTAAACTGTGCAGCCAACAAGGAAGCTCATTGGTGAGCCTTGAAGGAACAACTAAAATAGCAAGTCTCAGCTTCAAGTAAGGCAAGCTGAGTGGAAAAACTCTACAGATGGCTCTGGGAAATTTGTTTACAATGTGTTCTAGTAGCAGCAACCTTTGGCCTGGGAAAGTGGTGGGTAGGGTTTTACCAGGAGGCTGCTGAAGCTGTGGTCAGTGCCACGGGGCAGGTGAGCAGCAGATACAAGACCAACTGTCACATTGGGGTGTGAGTGTTCACATGAAAATGCATTCAAAACCAGCTGCTATTGCAGAACTCTTTGTGAGGGCTGAGTTTTCAGAGAGGTGTGTATACATAAAGGAGAAATCCTCTTCATTCACCAGAACATTCAGTCGCAGCTTCTGGGCTGAAGGAGAGACTAAAACACTGCAATGTGAATGGAAATCTGAGTTGTCTGCTGTCCTGACATGGTGCCTGCTGTCCAAAAATAGCAGAAGCTATGAAAAACGCTTTAAGATCCTTTGGAGATGCCATGGGTGAGCACCTTACAGAAACATCTTAATTACACACTAATGAATGTCAGAGTGGCAGACTAGGGAAGGACAGGGTCTTGTACATATACCCTAGGTATAAGTTAACAGCTGATTTTTGAGTACCTTCTTTCCTCTAGTGATTTTTATTTTGGTTTTTGGAACGTTTAATAGTTTGAATGTCTTAATTTTTTTATTTCTGTATCTATGTCTACATGATGGCAATTTTTTACTATTTAGGTCATTCATTTCAGAGCTTGGAAATGGGAAGAAAGCACTACATTGCCTTGTGTTCCAGCCACCTCCATTTTCTTTATTTGAACATTGACTTGGTCATTCAGGGTGTCTGGTTTCACTCATGGTCCCCCCAGTCTGAATGTGTTAACAAAGCCATTAGCGAAGGTGGTTAATTAGTCTGAATGTATTAACAAAACTATTAATGAAGGTGATTAATCACCTTGCAGCAGCTGCCTGGTGTTCCCAGCTCTGCTCCTCAAGGACACTGGGGCAGCCCATGCATTAGGAAGATGCTGAGAATGCCTGATGAGGCTGTGGCATTTCTCAAAGCCAGAGCTGTGCTGGCTTTCTCCAAACATGCCATGAGATGGCAGCAAAGGCTTTTGAAAGGATTTTCTACCACAAGTCGTTTGTTGCCTAGGGATTCTTGTAAGAGAACTTGATCATAAATTCACGGTTTATAATGCATCCTACAGAGTATATGCTGTATTGTTCCCTGAAATGTAAGGTTTCTTTTTCAGTAGAGAAGGCACTTTTCCCCCTTTGTTCTGTTTCCTCTTTTCACATCTAGCATATTCCCATTGTTTAGTATTATTGGAAAGAAATGGATGAGCAAGGCCTTTAGTTTTGGTAGAAAGGGAGCTTAAAGATTGTCCCATTTCAACCCTCTCTGCTATGGACAGGGATACCTTTCAGTAGCAACCAGGTTGCTCTAAGCCTTTAGTGTTTGCCTTGATCATTGCCAGGGATGGGGCACCTGTAGCTTCTCTGAACAACCTGTTCCATTGTCTCACAGCCATCACAGTGAGGAATTTGTTCCTAATATCTCATCTAAACCTACTCTCTATCAGTGGAAAGCCTTTATCCCTTATCCTATTGCTACATATCCTTTTTAAATGTCCCTCTCCAGCTCTCTTGTAGTCTCTTAGGTACTGGAAGGTGCTATAAGAGCTTCCTGAGGCCTTTTTTCTTCAGCCTGGAGAGGTGCTCCAGCCCCCTGCTCACCTCTGTGGCCTCCTCCCACAGGCCCACATTATACTGGGGACCCCAGAGCTGGATGCAGGAAGGGTCCCTCCAGAGCAGAATAGAGCAGCAGAATTCCCTCCCTCCTCCTGCTGCCCACGGTGCTTTGAAAACAGCCCAGTACACAATTGGCTTTCTGAGCTGCAAGTGCACATTCCTAGGTTGTGTTGAGCTCCTCACCCACCAGCATCCTCAAGTCCTTGTTCCCAGGGCTAATGTCAGTCCATTCTCCACCCAGACTGTACTTGTGCCTGCCATTGCCCCTTGCACTTAGCCGTGTTCAAATTCATGCGTTTTGCACAGACTCAGCTCTCAAGCATATCCAGGTGCCTCTGGATGCCACCCCAGCACCACCACACCGCTTGGTGCCATCAGGAGACTTGCTGAGGGTACCCTGAATCCCATTGTCTGTGTCTCTGACAAAGATGTTAAACAGTGCCAGTACAGTGGGTTATTTCTTGCCAAAAAATGAGCATTACCTTTGTCAAATGTATTTATGCTCCACAGAGAGAGAGACCACATGCAGGAAACCATTTTTACAGAGATCTGTTTAGTTATGGGAAAACAGTTAAGGAGGAAATTGAAACTTTTCTCTTTTTTTGTCATCAGCTATAACTATCAGGTAGAAATTTGGAATTAAAAAACTTGTGGGTAGAGAAACAGAAGTTCTTTTCAGCCACGTGGTGACATTATATGCACCCTTGATGATAATGTGATATGGAAAGAATGTCAGATATTCATGAAGGTGAGGAAAACCAGACTTATGTCTGCCACCCCCTCCCACTCTTCATCCTGTTCTAATCACAGGTATTACTTTTAGAACTTTCTTCTTAGCAACAGTAACGAAAAGTAGGTGAAAAGCCATTAGCAAAACTGCCTCCTTATCATCTTACAGGAAAATGTTCTTAAAGACAATGTTGTACATGACTTGCTCAAAAACAGCCTTTCCAAAAGGAATTGGTTATAACTGCGGAGCTACAGTGCAGGAAGCAATTTAGGATCCTTCAAACTGGTTCTGTGACATGCTGGTGATGAAGCTGATGAGGGACAATGTAGCAAAGGCAGTTGCCATTTCATTCATATTGATGGACAACTGGGATTCTAAACCAAACCCATCTTCTGCCAGTTTAAAGTCAAAACCCTTTCACTACATGCCCTTGTAGAAAGTCCATTCAAAAAGACTTCAAATACAATGTCTTTAAATAGAAGAAGGTTTGAATATATTTAGTCCTAGGTATTTTACAAATAATTTACTAGAAACGAGCAAGTAATTATTAGAGGCTTCTGTTAATTTTTTTTGCTGCTAGCATTGGCTGAGCTCATCAGTGGGTGTCTGAGTCCTGCCAATTATCGCTGAGGCTGCTTAGTCTGCAGTTTGGGGGCAGCAGCAGCAGACAAAATCCCTGCTCCTGTTTTCCACCTTCTACTGTGTGGCTGAGCTGCTTTTTGCTGCTGCAGAGCGAAATGGATTCAGGAACATGTGGAACTGTTTGGTTGGGTTTTATTCTGCCCTGGGAATTTTCATCTGAACCTGTACCCAGCTCCCTTTCATCACAGAGTTGTGGCAAATATTAATGCCACCCCTGGATGTATTGCCTAGAGGGGAAGGGCAGACAAGTGGGTGGAAGATTTCTGTTGGTTTGAATGTTGCAACTTCAGAGTGCCTAAGTCCAGAGGGATGCACACAAGTTTCCTGGATCCTAGAGGCTCTATCTCACAATCTGATCAGTTCTCTGTCCTCTTTTCTTAAAAGTTTGTAAGTATTTGCTTGGGTCTCTGTAATACCAAGGATGCCATCTCCCTGCACTGTGCAGAATCAAGGCTTGCACCTTTGGGCACTGTCGCAGACATCTCTTTATGAAAAATCTTTTCTTTAGGATTTTTCCTTCTGAGAAGCTGTGGCCTCAGAAACAGATGTAAACAATGGTCATCTGCTGCTGTGGAATGCAACAGGTCCGTCTGGATTGGCCCAGCTTGGATGTTTATAATTAATGGCCAATCAAGAGCCAAGCTCTCTCGGACAGAGTCAGAGAGCTGCCTTTGTTATCATTCTTTCTTTTCTATTCTTAGCTTAGCTAGCTTCTGGAAACCTTTCCTTCTATTTCTTTTTAGTATAGTGATAATGTAATATATATATATAAAATAAAATAATAAATCAAGCCTTCTGAACATGGAGTCAACATTTTTGTCTGTTCCCCAACTCAAGAACCCTTGTGACCACCATCACAGGGCACAGGCTCCAATCATGTCTTTGGGCAAAGCTAAAGCATACAGTTGTGGTCAGAGATATGCACAAAATCCAACACCACTATTTACACTATAAATTCTCAGTTCCCTTTGTGTTATTTCCGACATTCCCAACATATTTTTCTGGCTCCCCTTGTAAAACAGAAAAATACCAGCACTTACAGGGAACTCCTTTCATGAGTGGCATAGAGTTTCATTGAAGTATTCTTTTCTTGCCTTCATTTTAAACCTAAAACCAAGCAGACAACATTTCTGTGACACAGTAAGGGAGCTGGTGTGAGAGAACTCATTCTCACTGGTATGAGACAGTGAATTCTCAGCTCCATCATCCTGAGGCATTTTGTCCTCTGTGAAAACTGTTTTTATAATTCACCCCTGTCCATTCCTTGACTTTTATATTGTGATAGGGCCCTATCCTATAGAGAGGGATGGGGGAAAAGGATTAGTTTATGAACAGACTCAGATTTGAGTTTGGAGTTGGAATTATGAATCTAATCAGACATGCATTTATAGCTGTTGGATGGAGTCTCTTCTCATTATCCCTCTGACCTTCTCTATCTCTTCATAAATTGACACAGTGAGGAAATCCTTCTGCTTTACACATTTGTTATACAGGCCTGCAAAAATATCTGTTTTTTCCTCTGAAGATTTGCATTGACAGGGAAGAAAGCCACCTCACAGCTGAAACAATATGTATTTTAAACATTTTCTCTTCATGTGCATCCCAGTTAGCATGCCATCAAAAGTACAGCTGGATAATCTCTTGTAGAAAGAATAATTCCTTTCCTTTTCCACTTCCCAGCTGATTCTTAATGTTTTATCTCAGGCACACTTCTCCTCAGTCTTGGACAATGTTCCTGTAATTCATGAATACTTTTAGCCTGTGCCTGCAGCACAAGGTCTGCAGAGCTTCTCTTGCCTCCAGAAATGTTCAGAAACATTTGATGGTATGATTTAGGGAAGGTGGTGTGATTCCTGCCTGCAGAGGCAAAGGTAGCAGTCACGGGAACCCCTGCACAAGGCAATGAAAAGCAGGCTGGGATGGAAAGATGGGATTGACAGGGAGAAACAAACTTGCACCTTGAGAGTTGTTCATTTTACACTTAATTCTTCTCCTAATGTTCATGTAGTGCCTTATTTTTGCCATAGTCATGCATGAAAACAGAGGCATAAATAAAATAGCCAGGAACCTTCTCTGTGCTAAGACTGGACATAGGAGCCCCAAGACCTTTCTTCTATCCTTTCCACAAGGTCTGTGGTCCTGGAAGGGAATGGAATGACATCTGAAAAGCAGAGTTAAGGTCATTCAGTTATGTAGCCCTGTTTTTCCATGCTGTGTTCCATGCTGCCATAACGCCCCAGGGACAAGCAGGGCACATCAGGCTTGTAGGCTGTATTCCTGTTTAATTACTGAAGAGTGTACAGGAGTTTGCAGGGTTTGCTTATGGCTATACTTTTGTACTATCTAAAAGTTTTCTTTTGTATGTGTGAGCACAGCTCTACCACCCAGAAAAACCAGGTGCCCAGGGAAGTTGTGGATGCCCTGTCCCTGGAAGGCTCAAGGCCAGGTTGGATGGGGCTTTGAGCAACCTGGTCTAGAGAAAGGTGCTCCTGCCCATGGCCAGGAGGCTGGAATGATGGTACTTCTTTGGTCCCTTCCAAGCCAAACTGTTCCATGATTGTAAAGCAAGGGTTGGTGTGACTGTGTTCACAGGGGTCTTAGGATGAGGGAAGAGACGAGGATCTGACTCCATGTTTCAGAAGGCTTGATTTATTATTTTATTATTTAATATTTTATTCTTTTAGTATATTAAAATTATATTAAAAGAAGAAAGGATTTCCTCAGAAGGCTAGCTAAGAATAGAATAGGAAAGAATGACAACAAAGGCTTTGTGGCTTGAACTCTCTTTCTGAGACAGCTCATTGTGATTGGCCATTGATTAGTAACAACCAACATGGACTAATCACAGATGCACCTGTTGCATTCCACAGCAGCAGATAACCATTGTTTACATTTTGTTCCTGAGGCCTCTCAGCTTCTCAGGAAGAAAAATCCTAAGGAAAGGATTTTCCATAAAAGATGTCTGCGACAGGTTGGTGTTTGGGAGAACCTCCACAAGTTCTCTGAAGAGTTTTGCCATGTGCTGGCAGAACAGAACAGAGTTTGGCAGTCTCACAGACAAGGAGAAGAATCAGCATCTTTCCCTTGCAATGAGAAAATAGGGAACAATCACTTGTATGGCAATTTGAGGTGGATGATTAAATTTGACCTCTTAGGCCCTCAGCTGAAAATTCAATTTGGGTGAATAATCTTCTTTTCATACACTGCTTAAAAATCTTGTGTTCTGCCACCACTAATATTCCTGATGTTGATGGTCTTTTTACTTTCACAGAGTGCAGAAATGCCCAGTCTGCTCTGCATTTCTGTTGGCTCTGGGCTGTGAAAGCAAAAAGAAAAGAAGAAAGACTGGTTTTGGTTTAAGAGTGTTTACATCCTTTGGTTTAAGGATGAAAACTTAAAGAGAAGATTGCTTTTGGTTTTATGTGTTCTACCCTGAGATAGACTGACTGTCTACCCCGTTGTCTTGGTTTGAGACAAGTTAGGAGAAGTGTCCTGAATGGAGCATCCCCTCTAAAGAAGGTTTCAGCACTCCCTCCCCCCACCACTGCTACAAAAGGAATTTCTTGGAGGAAAGTGAAAAATACTGTTTATTTTAACACACAGAATGCACACATGTGACAGTGGTCACAAGGGCTCTTGGATGAGGGAAGAGACGAGAATGTTGACTCCATGTTAGAAGGCTTGATTTATTATTTTATGATATATATATTACATTATAACTATACTAAAAAAAAATAGAAGGAAAGGTTTCCTCAGAAGGCTAAGGAAGAATAGAAAAGAAAAGAATGCTAACAAAGGCAGCTGGCTCCAACAGAGAGCGAGAGCTAGCTCTGCTGTGAGTGGTCACCAGATCCAAATATCCACAGGAGACCAATCACGGATCCACCTATTGCATTCCACAGCAGCAGATAACCATTGTTTACATTCTGTTTCTGAGACCTCAGCTTCTCAGAAGGAAAAATCCTAAAGAAAGGGTTTTTCATAAAAAGATGTCTGCGACACACACAGGCATGGGAAAAAGAATGAACAGTGTTAGATATTAAAATCATGCTGCAGAGAAAGCTGGTGGGTTTTTGAGTCCTGCTGCATGCAGTCCCAGGAAAACTTGTTGCCTCAGCTAACAAAAAAGAAGCAAGATAAAAGCAAAGATGTACTCCCTCTGTGTGCTGCACAGCACAGCTGAGAGAACACAGAGGAGGACGTGTGTTTGAACACAGACTGCAGAAAGAATTCCACCGGCTTCCCCCCACTCTCAGACCCAGCTTAAAGTTACAAAACACATTCCTGGGCATAAAGTAGAGGACAGGGTATTCAATATCATAATAAAGTCACGCCAAAACACCCATAAAGTCACCCATTGCTGTTACACTGTGTGCACAGAATAGTCAAGTCAAAGGGACTATAACTTTTCTACTGAATTAAGTTTTTTTCAGATATTGCAGTTAAAGATGCCCAGGTGTTGGACATGTTTTTCCTGGGAAAAACAAACAAACCAGAAAAAAACCAATCTGTCATCAGCTTGGTATTGGAACAATCTAGACAAATAGTAGGACCATAGGATAAAACATTCTGTAAGCATGTGTGAGGGGAAAGATGGAGATGAAAAAGGGGAAGAAGTAGAGGAGTATTCTATTCTGTGGTATGTTCACTGGGATTTACTTGTGCTAAGGAGTCCAAATATCAATGTGAGAGCAAGTGTTTCTGAAATGAGGCAAAACTGAGTGCTGACGGAGGCAGCTGAGTGCATGAGAGATAGTTTTGCCATGTGACACATGCTTTCCTTACTGCTTGATGGTTCTGCACAGACTAATAGTACACGTGGTTGATACCCAGAGGATAATTGCAACTTTAATGGGAAGTGCTATTATGCATATTATTTACAGTGCTGTCCTGCTTTCACGTGGATGACCACACTGCTGCCTTAACTAATGTTAAACAAGTCATTAGTGGAGAGTATACAGATTTGCTGCACCAGATCTTACCTTTTAAAGAAGTCTAATCTGTCAAAGAAACATAGAGATTCACTTAAGAAGGCTCCACTGTTGCATGCACAACTTATTTTCCTCAGATAATGAATGCAGGCACTCAAAAAGTGCTTTTGGTTGACAGACTCCAAGAAGAGTGTTCACATCATTAAGGGATCCAGACGAGCAGCAAAAGCTTCTGAAGAAAAGAATATATAGAGGGCACTTTGGAGTGCAAATCCCAAAGAGCAGCACTATGAAGTGAGCTCCTGATTGCTACAGATACACTGCTGGATGGTTCTAATGAAGTGAGAGTACAGCTGAGCTTGAGTTTAACAGATAAAGCAGATTTAGGTATAAGATTAGAAAAATAAGAGAAAGATAGATGGGTACACTGTAAAGGATAGGGCTTTGCCCTTAGCAAAGCTTTCTTGTTCTGAAACCAAGTGGATGGCATTTCCAACATCTCAAAAGAAGGCAAGGACTGTGCAATATCCTTAGGCTGGCCAAGGGTTGGGATGAGGCAATCTGTGTTGCCTTGCTGAAGTAATGTTTATTGCCTATAAATAGGAACATTTGAAAAGCATATTTATGGAGTAAACAAAGGTGTGATTTCAGCAGACATAGGTATAATGTAGATTTAATTCTGCCTGCAATAACCTCTCTAAAAAAACTGCAGAACTGATTTTAACATGCAATCTGCTACTGGAGGAAAAGCCCTGCAGCAACACTTTACACATGCTCCATGTGCTGGGTGCTGCATCCTCGGCTAATGACTGCCAATACCTGCAGCAAGTAAGCCACAGAAGGAATGAGAAGCTACAGACTCTATTACTACATCTCTAATGAATGATGAAAACACTTAATTTCCCTCTTCCATCTTTTGATCTCAGCCTGAAAGAAAAAAATGCACAAGTGAAATGAACTGTGGGTTACAGTGAGCAGGACAGATTATAATAATGCACTGCATTAGATTCTACTGGTGGTGATGATTGCATTTACTCTGATTAGAGTATTTATGACTACTTTCTATGGAATGTGAGCTAACTGTAAATATAAACACAGATTGTAAGATTTGTAGGTGGTGGTCAGCCAGCCTTTTTCTGTGTAAAGTTGGAAAAAATTGTCAAGGGAAAGCGGTGATTATTGTGTTGCTTTAGTGCATAAGCACCTAACAGAAATTAACAGAGATGTGGCCATATATACTGACAATCCAGTCTTCCTTCCCAGAGAAATAATGAAGCCATTGTTGTATGAACAAATAATTAAACACCATTGAGCCAAAGCAATATGGTGCGAGTGTACAGTAGAGCTGAAAATGCAAGTCTGACTTGCTCAATCCTAGCACACAGACTTCAGCCACTGTCAGTCTGTGTTATGGCATTAGCCTGGTAAAATAGGAATACCTTTCCAACAACCCTGGTCTACCTCCCCTTTGGGGCTGTTACGGTGCTTTTTCCACATCAATGTGTGGGGCTCATGACCAGCTCTGATGCTGTTGAATGGCTGTGGAGGCAGCTCCTCACATCCTCTCATAAAGACACCATATAATTTACAGCATTTGGATAGAATGAGGAGATCCTGTAATGAAATTTTCTAAGATTCCCTTAGTTATATTTAGGATTTTCAGTTCTGACTGAAAGGTTCAGTTGCTGTACTGAGAATGATGAGATAATAGGGATGGGCATGCTGCTTTTGATTTGGCAGATTATTTGGTTAGTTGAAAGTAACAAGAGAAATTGTGCCAGGAGATGCCCATCTCTAAGCTGAAGGCACAAGAATGTATCTGCATTTGCTGCAGTAGGTCGGGGTATGATTTCTATGTGTACTTTTTTCCTGGCTGCCATTTTACCATTTCTTCCCTAATTTTTGCCAGTTTTTCACAATAGCTAGTTGATTTATGTTACTTTTTCCTTTCTCTCCCCCCTCCCCCCAATATGCACAATAAACTATAAACATTTCTTCATTTTCTTTTGGTGCCTGATTCCACCCAGCTCAGATGGTAACCAAACCTGGCTTTTTGGCTTACCAGGACTGCAAGGAAACTGAGGAGCTTAGAAACTGATGGTGGGGGAAGCCAGAATCGATTTGGGTTACTTATTATTTCCTGATTGAAGTCCTAAAAGAGTCCTAAGGAGATGAACAAGCCAAGAACCCACCAGATTAGACAAATATACTCATGTGCAGCACTTCATATACGTCATTATCTGCTTGAGTAGAAATCTACAAAGTGTCCTTACAGCAAAAGAACATCTGTCTGGGGTTACAGGTGAGACATTCATTTTCTCTGAGATTATTTCTAAAATAAATGGGTTTTGATTAATTTAGTAAGTAAGCAATATTTTGGAATTTGTATTCAGCAGTTGTCTGCATTTTTACTGCTAAAGGGCTGGGAGCACAGCACAAATGTTTGCCTCTCTGCCAATGAATATGTGTTGCTGCTCAGGAATGATGGATGTGGTAGTTCCTGTCTCTGTGCAATTCCAATCTTGAGATTGTCATGAAAAGACCTGATGAGTTCCCTGCCTTATTCTCATTACTATTTGTGTCATCAGAATGAATCTGTTTCACACTGCCAGCTGCTCCTGTTGCAATCTTTGTCACAGGCTCCAGAACAAAAGAGAAGAGCAAAAGGAAGAAAAGGCCTGCTTTCATGTGGGGATTTTGCTGAGAGCATGCAAATGTGGCATTAACTTTAGTTAATTAACTTAGCTACTTAAGTCAGAGATAAGGCTAAGGTGGTGCACTGCAACTGTGAATGCTGTGATTTTCCTGACTGCTGGGGATCCTGTGGGGATATCACTCACCCAAGGGAAATCCAAAACAATGCTATGTTTGGATTTGTAAGCAATGTTTGGTTTAACAAATAAATAGAATAAAGTCTGTGATCTCTGTGTGTAGGAGATGACCTTGTAGGTACAGGAGGGAAATCATGTCCTCTGAGTGCTTTCAGCGTGTCTCTCTCAACCCAGTTCAGTTGCCTCGTGTGGAATCAGTGATGAGAGTTTAAATTTAGCCATAAAAGAACTCAGGGTGAAACTGAGGGCAGAAGGGGAAGGAGATGAGAAGTATGTGCTTGGAAATGGAAGGAAAACCTTGGCAGAACATCCTCTGCAGGAGCAGTACTGCGTTTGGACTGCTCTGGTGGAAACCTCACCATATCGCTTGGCTAACGCATTTGGGAAGCAGCTGGTGCCAATCTTAAGGATGGACTGAGACACTGAAGCCAGATAAGACAGTATGTGGAGGATAATCCTTTTTTCTATTTATGCTGGCCTGCAGCAGAGTTTGATTGATGTAGTGATGTTTTTAACTCCCTTTGTATACTATTTCTCCTTCAAGAAATATTGAAGTCTGAAGTCTAAAACTGGAAGTCAGAGAATACACGTGATTTGGAATGTGGTATTTACAGCCTTTGTTAGGAGGCAAAATGAGCTGGGGTTGCTTGTTTACTTTTCATGTGGAGCTTTAAAGAATTTTGTCAGAAAAGATCAAGAAGTAAGAGAGAAGGTGCTAAAGGAGGAGAAACAGATCAGTGAGCTCTGTGATGCCAGCTTCCTTTTGACAGCTGTTCCCTTTGCACAGCACCTGGTGGCCTGTGGGAATTAGTAAAATGGAGGTAAGGTTGGAATCCTGGTTCCCTCCTTCAGAAAACCTCAGAAGCCCATCCTTGTGCATGGCCATGATCTAGGGGAGCCTTCTGCCATGGAACTTGCACATGGAGCCTGGGGACAGCCCTGGCTTCAGGGAGAGGGAATTGGGTTTGATTTCCTGACCTGCTACGGGTCAGGTCTGAAGTGATATTTTTCTCTGCCTTAGAAAGGTAAAGAGAGGTAATGAGAGGCAGACCCTGTGTCCAATCCTCCCCTCGAGTTCACATGTCTGGGGCAGATCCATCAAAACTGCCTGAGAGAGAGTGAGGGCAAGTGCATTAAAGACTATGAGGTATTGAGGTGTGACCATAAGGGGGATGAGTAAATACTGATGACAGATTCATTGCTTCTTCTGTCTATACAGACAGGATAAGGCCAAGAAAAGTAACAGGCACCTCTGGACTTATTACCATGGTTACGTGCTCTGTCTCCACTGAAATCACCTGAGTTACAGCTAGCATGCAAGTAACAGGGAGTCCTGATGCTGTTCATAATAATGAGAAAAAACATGCCCTATCAAAAAAAACCCCATATGTGAACTGCATGCAGAAAAGCTGCAAGAGAGGCATCTTCTGAAGTGATGCTTGCTTTAGTGACCTTATGTAGGTCCATATGCTGAAGATTAAATCCAAATATGCCTTTGAGTTTTGAAATTTCAGGTCATTAGTTTGCTGCACTTTGGGATGTACTATTTGTTCTGTCTTGCACAGGCTGTGTAAGATATCTTCTCTGTATTTTCCCTGATGTCTAGTCTTATTTCCCCCCCGATTTAATAAACCACACTGTCTTTTTATTTATTAGGACAAAACCAGTCCCGGAGAAAATGGATAAAGTATGCTTCTATGTTGCTTCATTTTTGCAAGCCTTGTCATGTCAGTAAAGCAGACAGGTGGCTGGAATAGCAGACTAGCAGAGGTACTTGGATGACTGAAAGCAGGAAACAGAAGACATCTCTTTGAGTGTCTTGAGCTGCCAAACTCCTACACCCAGCCCTAGGGACTACAATCCTGCTGTCACTGTCAATATAAAACTCTTTAGTCTGGCATTTAATGTGCCTACAGCTGGAAAGCTATATTTAAACTAATAATCCTAATTTTTTTGATTGTGTGAAGTAAGTGGATTTTAGGATTCTCATATACTTGCCTGAGTGGACGATGGATGCAGAAGGAATTTATGTTAACAAACTCAAAGGATCCATAGTACTCGTTGCTCCTTGAAAGGAGCTTCTGTGCACTCATGGAAAAAGAAAATCCTATGAAAATAACAAACAAAATAACTGTAGGGGCCTGTTTCAGGGGTTGTGATTAAGATCCAGGCACCCTGAGCTGCATGAAGAGAGGGAATGAAAAACATTACAGACTTCTTAAGTTTGGAGAAATGAAAAAGGCCATGTCTTTTTCTTAACAAAACCTTGACTGGTTCTTTTGTTTTTATCCTTTTTTTTAGGCTTTCTTGGACCCTCTCTTGTGGATCCTCTCTCTTGTGGACCTGCTTCAAAGTTTGAGAAATGAAGTTGACTCCTGGAAAAAGTTTGTCCATGCTTTTCCGTGTGCCAAAAGCCCTGACATATAAACTCTTGCCCCAGAATAGTAGGTTATGAGGTCTTTCTGCTTTTTTTTCTCCTGTCTAACCTGAAAAGCTTTGCAGTGCTAATTAGGCTACTGTAAGGATTAGGAAATGGCATTTTGTAAGTAAGTTGTTTGATGCCTGGAAAAGTGATCTGTGAATCCATCACAAACTGTTCCCTCTCTGCCAAGCCACTGCAGCCTTTATCTTTTTTCCAGCTGCCCTGGCTCTGAAGATCAAATGCATCCTGTTCCACTTATGCACTGGTCCTCAAGCCTTGATATTGGAAAGCAATCAGCTCCTTATTGTGCTCTCTGTTAGCAGTTTCTCCTTTTTGCAGCTTTATATAAGCTTCTAGGAAATTTCCTAAACATTTAAGATTGCTTACTTTGTTAGTCCATTAGTAGCCTTTCCCTATTTTTCTCCTTTCTCTTCAAGAGAGACCATAGAAAAGCTGCAGTGGTCCTTGCTTGATTTTTGTTTGTATGTTTATTTTCTTGACCTTGTCCTCAAATTAATTGTAATTGGTGTGATGGGACTTCACTGGGATTAAATGGTCGGGAGGTCTTGGAGTCATGTATTTAGCCTGGTGGAGAAACTGAGTTCTGAATATGCAAAAAACTGTGTTCCAAGTAAATTAGACACCACTACCTGACCTGTGCTCATTATACAGTAAAAACATGACCTATCATCATTACAGTACTTTCTGGTCCTTTCTTTTAAGCCGTAGGGTTTTAATGAGTCTATTTTGCTGTATAATTTATTATCCTTAGGGCTCTCAAAAAGAATCCATTTTGTTGAAACAGGGTCATGGGACCTGAAGATGCTTTGTGCTATTGCCCTCCTCGTTGGTCAATAAATTTTGAACTCTTCACCATCCAGCAACTGGCAAGAGAAGTCTCCTTTTAAACTGTAAGCTAAAATAATAAGTCAAGCTCTCCAGAATCCACACTTTGGAGGACATGCAGAAGAAAGTGATTTTTAAATGGAGATATTTATGTATTATTTCACATTTTGTAGCTAATAGACTTTTCTTCTTTACTCTTTGCTTGCTTCATGGAATTGCCAGCCAGATTACAGGAGAGAGAAATAATTAAGAAATGAAATATTAAATAAATCATGTCATCATGAAAAGCAGAATACATAGATATCTGTGTAGGTACATTTAGAGAACTCCAGTAGGATTTTTAAGGCCAACCTGAGTAAAATATGATTTAAAATTTGATGTGAGTTACAGTAGCTAGAAAAATAGTTGAGGAGAACTGTCACTTTTATGAATCCAAGCTGGAGAAGGGGCCCTTTCCATTGGTGTGGCAATCATACAGGGCAGGGAGAGAGAGCAGAAGATACTGAAGCACAGAATAGAAGTAATTTTTGGGTAGCACATAATAAATTTTTTTGACCTCAGGCTTTAAATATCCTTTAAAATCCCTGCTGTTACTGAGGTTGCAGCAGATGTGTGGTAGCAGTGGGTAACTCCACTCTGCAGGAACCTCCAGTCCTGACACACCCCAGCAGCCCATGGGTTTCTCCAGGCATCTGATTGATACAGACAAATCCATCTGCCTTCATAAAGCAGATGGATTGAAGGATTAACACCTGCCAATAGTGTCCAGGCTGTTAGTGTTTGCGAAGTGCTCTCTACACTCAGGGTTACCCTTAAAAGTTTATTCAAAATTTTAATCATTAAGCCAAAGCCAAACACAGCCTGTACACCCTTACAGTATACAATTATTTTCTTTTTACAACGTGTTATCACAACACACAGACTTATTCATTAATCCAGTGCCCATTTTTTGTTACATAAAGACAAGGAATATAGAAACACAGTATTCCCACACACCCCTATGTAGTCAGGGCTTTATTTTATGAATAAAGACATGCAAGTATGTCAACAGACATTAAAGAATAATTGGGTATTCAAAATACTTAATTGACCAAACATCTTATGTATCTGGAGTACAAAGAACATCTCTGAACAGAGCAACAAAAGTAATAATGAACTACATCAGTTAAATCAAGTATCATAAAAAAGGTCCTTAACTACTTCAATAAAGAAGGCACACTATATGTTTTTAAAGATTTTTTGTGGACAACTGGAGCTATAGGTACATAGAGAACTGTGGCATTTTTTTGTGAAGAATATTAAATGGCTTCTGGGTGGAAAGGCATCTTTCTCTTAAATAAAAGGAAATATTACAATGTATGTTAGCTGGCATATGCACCATAAGCATCAGGAGCAGCTGCAAGCAACTATTGTAAGCAGCATAAAATGAGGCATTCTAGCTTTCCAGCAGCACAGGAGGCCAGCTGTTCACACACCTCTTCAAAGCACTGAGGACTTGACTCCTCAGCAGTAATGGTGCAACAAGTATATTTTTCTGCAATCAAAGGTCATTTTTCTTCCCAGGGAAAAAAGCAATAAAAGTGGGGGTTTCATTCTTGAAGAAAATAAATGGGATGGGCATAACTTTTAAACTTCATGCTTTGAAGCACAGCCCTGCAGTGGGAGGCAGTGCCTATGGGGAATTGATTCAGAAATGCTGGATGTCTTTCTTCCTCAGAGTAGGTGTGTGAGATAGGTAAGAGGGTTCAGGAGGAAAGACTCCTTTCCTTCCTGGCCACAGAGGACAGTGTGAGACAGCAGTGAAAAGCTCTTACTACAAAGCAGTGGGGCACACCTGAGGGCAAGATTGCACCTTCATGTGGTGTGAACACATCACTTCAGCTCAGTTGCTGAAAACAGGCTGTCTGCAGCTCCAGGGAGCTCTGAGACCACTAATTTGTGCTGCAGTAACCCATGGGTCTGTCAGTCAAACAATTTTGGGTCAGTTAGAGGATGGCATCTGCTGATTCTGCTTGCAAGCAGGGCTTCCAAATCCTGGTGTTAGGTTGTGTGGCTACAGTTGTAGTTCCTCTGTGCTTTAGTAAGGTGTTCTCTACACATACAGAATCAATCAAGTTTGTTCACAGAGCTTTGCATATATTTTGGATGTAATATATACATAGAATCATACAAAGTCTTAAATGAAAACCTATCCTAATGAAAACAAGCTCTACAGCCTGTATGAGTTACATGTTTGATTCTTAATTTTACAAAGTCCAGAACAAAGTACCAAAAAAGAACAAACTGCATGAATCAAAGGAAGGTGCTTAGTTAGAATCTTGGAGATGTGGGGTACAGCACATCAAACCCCAAGTGAGAGGCTTTCCACAGTTTGTGATCCAGCAGGTGCTCTGCTCTGGCAGTTTGTTTTCAATAACAAACAGGCAGAGAGCACTATGAAAAATGAACCCAACAACAATGACTCTATAAATAAAATCCCATGCATTTTTTTTTACAGTCAGACTGAAAAGAAGACAACTTTTCTACATTATTCAATATACTTATGGAGGAGAGTGTGTGCTTATACTGGTAAGCCTTGTTAAAAATTGAGAGATAATAGAATAATCACTTTTAGGTTTCCAGTGATGATTGGCCTATATTTCTATCAGATTCAAGGTACAAACAGTGTAGATATAACAGATAAATTATTCTGTAAAACCCAGCAGTTGATGTAAGACATGTAGTTAATGGGAAGTAGCAGTTAGAGCTAATGTGATTACTAATGTAATCACTAGAAGACCAAAGCAGAAGACACCAGGGCAGTTTCTGCATGATCTCATGGGCAGAATGGAACCCTTGGACAGGATTTATCAAGGAGACCATCCCGCTGTTTCATGAGGTTCGGGAAAGGATTGCCTTGCTTTCCAAACTCCTTCTCAGAGGAGAATCTGGGTGTGATTGCCTCTGATCTTAGTCCCAGTCTTGGTCAATGGTTTATGTTATATATATGTAGTTAAGCCTTTATATGCTGCTGTCCTGGAGGATCAAGGATGACAACTCCCATGTATTTATTTACATAGGACAATACAAACAGTCTGTTTATTGCCACATCCTGTCAGAAAACAGAGTTTTCACATCCTCAAATGTTTAACATTTTAACTGATCAATCAGGCTTCTTTCAGCTGTCTTTAACACAAGAAGCAGAGGATGCTCCCTTCTCCATCTACTTTTTCCAATAACTTTTGTCAGTAAAGAGAAGTCCAAGGCACGCTCTCCCCAGTTAGGTGCTGCACATATCTGGGATTAGTTTTTCTGTGATGCATTGTTACAAAAGAGTGTCACAAAAATCCTATCTTTCTGTGTGTGCAGCTGCATTAGGTCGGTACTTATCTTTTCCTTTTCAGCAGATGTTGTGTCTGAGTCCTGCTTGAGGGAAAGATTCTGACTTCTTCTCAACCAGAGTGTGAACCCACGCAATGATTTTTTTTGACACAAGCCTCTTGCAGGATTGATGGAGTGCATTGGGGTGTTTCTAGGCTGTCAGAAAAGTTGATTGTCCTAATTTTATAGTGACAAGGCGAATGAGAGATGATACTCAGAGGGGCCATTCTTCACCCTCAACCACAGGGATCTCCAGTGCAGCCAGGCTATGAAGACCCACAAAGCATGAATGGAGGCAAATGTGCTCCAAGCATGGCCCCAGGCACAAGGTGGACCATCATAGGATGAGGGGCAGAGCTGGAGCTTCCATGCTTCCCTCTGTCCCTTTGCAGATCTCAAGATTCTTCTGTTAAGCTGTCACAGAAAACGAGGAGTGTATAAATTTGGGGTTGCATCAGCAATCTGGGAAAAATCCACAAATGTACAGTGTCTCACACTTGACATCTATTCTATTTGGCCTGAAGTATTAGTTAAATAATGGAGAGATTTATTAAATATTGCTTGCAAGTATTAAATTCCTTCATTATTTGAAAGCTGCCATGCTTGGGCAGAAGTTTTTCAAAGTCCTATTTTGCACATTGTGCTAAAAGCAGCGCAAACTGGCTGACAAGCAGGTTAAAAGACCACAGGGGAAAAAAAAGGCAGTGAAGGAAAAAGTGAAATTGGCTGCAAAATTGTCACCTGCAGTGCTTCTAGATCTGTATAGATATTTTCCATTTAGTACTGTCCAAGCTGGAGTAAAAGAGCAATAAGGAATTCAGCCTGAAGGCACTGGAGGAGCTTGTGCTCATGGGGTTGCTGAGGAGATTATGTCAGGAGTAGTAGGTGGATGTTGGCATATCAGACCAAATCCTGTTTTTTACGTCAGTGTTTGCAGTCTTGAGGGTCACATCCTACTGAGCTAGGGAATACCTACCATTGCCCAGCTGCTAGCATCTGACCATATTTTCTCCAACACAATATTATGATTTGAACAAGTGGTATGTCTCCCATTTTAGAATTGCATACTGGAGCAGAGGGCTGGTGCAAGCTCCAGTCTTACAAAAAAGGCTGTAATTTTAGGTTTCTTCTAATTTTCAGTCTATTGTAAGAAAGGATAACATCAAGTCTAATCTATAATTTTGTAGGTTTATCTAATCCAAGTTTCTTTTAATTTTCTTTTGCTGGTAATATTCTATTTAGAATTAAGCTTCAAATTAACACCAAAGTATCTGAGGGAACGTTCCAACCTCTTTGCTAGCTGAGCATATGATGACAGCATCATCAACTGTCCAGCATCATTAATTTTGAGGATAAAATTGGAAGTGCTGTGGCCTGGTCTGACATTGAAAATTGATATTAAAGTACTTAAATAATCCCAAGGTTTTCAGTGGTTTATACAGGATAGGTAGAAAAATAAAGAGATAGAGTTCTATAATTTTTACTTCTGGTGTCTTAATACTTTCTACCATAATGAATTATGGGGAATATTTTTGGTAATGCAACTGATGAAATCCTGATGGCAAGATAATAGGGTTTGGGGACCTCCCATCCCCTACTAAGCAGCATTGCTCTTATATTTTTTCTGTTCAGGTTGTTATTACTGGTTTTGCCCAATATATGTCAAAGTTGCTGCAGCCACACATCTGTCAATTACTGTAATATGAGTTTCTATTTTCTGGTGTTTTCAATTTTCAAGTTTTCCTTCCTAAAGGTGGAGAGTTTATGTCCTTCCCTTCAGTCCTTCAACAAGGGGGCTGTTCTCAAAGAGTTTTAGGAAGTTATTTCCACTAGCTATTCCTTCTACTGTGTCTTTAAAAACTGTGTGACCCTAGTCAGTTTAGCATCACTACCACCTGCTTCCTTATTTTATACACTTTTTAAAAATTTGTCTCAATCATCTTTATATGAAAGTCACCTTTAGCCTTTAATTTGCATTGTTGTTATGCTTCCTGTGTGTGTGTGTGTGCATGTAACACCAAAAAAAGAGGCTTTCATGCGCTTTACTTCCCAGCTTGACTGTCTGGGTGATGGAAGTTTCTCGGGAGATGCTGTGCACTGTCAGATCCCAGCTACAGCTGAGCTCCATCAATGAGTGAGCTGTGAAGCATAGAACTTCCCTGTAGACACAGAGTGCCCTATGTAGGAACTGCTCATGTTTTAGTGCTCTACCAGATCAGGTTTCCTTTTTTCCAGGTCTTCTCCCTGCCACATTTTGTCTTTTAGCAATGTCTGTTTCATTCTGCTTCAGTATTTCCCCCAGCTGGATTTTAATGTGAGAATAATCCTACAAGCAACAGAAGAAATGTCTTTCTCAACCAGGACAGACCAATCTGCTTTTGCAAAGTTATCTGCCTTCAGCTTCCTAATTTCTTCCTTCAGTAGTCAACACAGGGCAAATGGCCTCACTTCTACCTAATTCTTACTCTGGGCTTAGGCTCAGAATGCTGACTTCATTCAAGCAAATGTAATTCTAAAAAATCTGCGTGCCAGATAACAGTGACAGGAGCAGGACTTCACAGTCTGGTTCTGTGCTGGCTTTAGTACTGACTTGTTTGACATTAGTCCAGCTGGTTCCCTTAAGATTGGTTGTCTAATATGAATGGTGATCCTTAACTGCAAAGTCTGAGCACTTTAAGTAGGGGTCCATCTAGAGTTCTAGAAAGCAAACAGCTTCAGTTCACACATGCAGGCAGAATAAAATTGGGTACAAACAGAAATAATCTGCTATAGCCCAGTGCCCCTTATCCCCACATCAATTACAGGTGAGCTGGTTATGCAGCAGCAGCTGATGTACCTTAAGGAAAATGGGTATCAGGGCAGCTTTCCTTTATATGTGTAATATAATATCTTGATCTGTGTCTGTGGCAGAGGGGAGGATGCACAAGTCAGGGAGCAGTAAACATGGGAGTCACTGGAGAAAATCCAGTGTAGGCTGTCCTGCTCCTGAGTCTGGGTTTCTGCTGCTCAGGCACTGAATTTAGAAAATATTGGTCCACCTGTCCTGTCTCTTAGAGCACTTACGCATGAAAAGGAGAATAATCTCTGCAGTATGTGGAGTCCTTTGAAGTCTTTTCTGAGCAAGAGAGACAGACTGTTTAATGCCTTTTCTTCTAAAGGAGCTCTGATTCTTAAATATGCAGCAGCAAGTCAGAAGAATCAATTTCTTGCTTCTATAAGGGGCATAATTCATCCTCCCTCATTGAAAAGGTCAAGGATGCAGAAGCAACTCTCAGCTTCCAAGTAAGTATTCCTTTTATGTTCCTTTAGTGCAAATACCAGGCAGTAAGTAGAGAAACATAAAAGGAAGTCATGCTGCAGGCTTTTACCTGAAGTAGGTGTTTTGTCATGGATTAATGGCAAATCATAATACATTATTTATCAGATAATAAGTGTGATAATTGTTCCTATTTATCATAAGCCTACCTCAGCTCCTTCTCCTTTCATTCCTTCAGTCAAGCTGCCTCTGGAGATTTACACGACAAAAACAGTCCAAAGGTGATTCCAACAATTTTTACTGATAATGACATCTTGATTAACTCCTAATTGAGAAGTGTAAACTACTGACACTTAAGGTAATGCAACTGACCCACATTCTCACAGCATAATGCCGAGAGTCCTTGTCTGTCTCATAGCCACCCAGAGAAGAGCATCCCCTTTCTCTAATAACCATATCTCCAGAATGAATTAGGAAGAAACTTTTATTATCCTTACACTTTCCCTATAGCAAGAGTATGATGTTGATGTATTATGGAAGCACCTGTGCTTTGGGCTCAGTTCCAGGACTGCATTGTAGCATAGCATTTTGGCTTTCAGTCAAAAACCTATCTCTTCTTGCTCTTCTTGTTGATATAATAATATCAACAAGAAGAGCAAGGAGAGATAGATGGTGTGAAGATAATAATTCCTTTTTTTTTTCTCCATCTCTATTTAGATTTCCTTAGACATTGCAAAAAATAGAGGTCACATGCAGAAGTACTCATTGCTGTAGGATTAGAAAAAGAAGGGGATATGTGTAAAATAGTAAAAAAAAAGAAAAAAAAGGAAGGTCTGGGCCATAACCCTGCAGGAAGCCCCAGGTCCCTGGACAGAGCTCTGAAAATTGTTAATGCTTTCTTGCCTTAGATAGCAGGGTGTTAATGCCTCCTTCAGCTGAAGGCTGTCTGCCTGCTGGGAGAAACACTAAGAGCTTTTTTCAGTGTCTCATCCTCTGCAACAAAAGAAATAGCAGACTGAAGGACCACATCCAGTGACTTAAATTTGCTCATGTCTAGTCAGTCCATTACCTGCCTGAGCTTGGGTGACCCCAGAGCCCCTTACAGCAAAGGCATTTTGAAAAGGTTTGAGTTGGGAAGCATGATGTTGTAGCCATTTGCAGCCAGGTTTATTGGCAGGAGCTGGTGATGTGACTCCAGAGCATGACTTGGAATTGTACTTCAGGAGACCTTGTAAGCTTCCTTCACTAGCCTGTCTGTTTTCCTTGGTAGATATTTCTTTAGTGGTATTGGCTGGTGTAATCAAAATTTGCCAGTAACTGGAAAGCTGCAGCCTTTAAAAAAGAATATAACTTGGTAGAGGATCATGTAGAATATGGAAAATGCACATAAGACTTTGTTAAGTTACAAAAGTTTCCCATTATTGCCTGCTGAGCAGCAAGTGGTAACCTTTGAGATTTCAGGAAAAAATGGATTATTACTGTGGATAATGGAAAAATCCTTATGTTGCTGGACTGATTCATGTTCAAGGGAATGCCCTCTATTTTGTGTCTCTAGAAAAGCTAATGATATCCTTCTGTGAAAGAACTTGTGAACTGAGTGTAGTGGGAGATATGGATTAGAAGGAGGTGGGCAAAACAGGCTTAAAACTTTAAAGGGTATAGAGAGAACTTTATTGACAGAACTAAAAGAAAAAATATTAAGAAATCAGAATAAAACTTTCAGAACACTTATCCTCCTCCACCACTCTCTTTTCTTTCCCACTGACAACATAAAGACACAAAACCTGGGACTTTCAGTCAGTTTACCACCTCTAAAACAGTCTTCAGTTCTCTTAGGGAGAGGAGTCTCTCTTGCCATGCCATGGAGACTTCTCCACAAGAAACAGTTCTCTCGTGGCATTTAATTTCCACGAATAACAGTCACCCAGTAATATGCAATTATGAAGTCCCTCCCATCTTTTGCAGCCTTCCCACAGCAAAGGTTCATGGGCTGTGTCAAATTATTGGGGTGCTATTTTAAGCATGAGCTGTACTAGCATAAAAACAAAAGTTCTTTTCATCCATCTCTGGGAACAGAGGTTTTCTTCTTCTTTTCCTGGGGCAAAGTTTCTCATGTCTCTCGTCTCTTTCTGTTCAAGCTTCTTATTGGATAACAGCTACTACAACATCTGCTTATTCCAGCACTGATGCTTCTGCTTATGGCTGTGATTAGAACACTACAATGCATTCCATGAATTACAGGGAAAAATATACATCAAATACATCTTCACCATAGCCTTACAAAATAATTTCAGCCCAAAACTATAGCATCTCCTTAATCCACTCCCATCTAGAATTTGGCTCCTTGACTGACCTCAGTGTCCCATGTTGTTTTCTTTACATGCTTTCACCCTTTCCTTTTCCTGATTCAGGAGAGAATTGATGTTTGTAGGTTTGTTTATTCTGAAGCTTTATCAATTGAAACAGTTTTTATAGAGGTCTGCAGGGTTGAAAGGTTGATCTCATCCAGGCTCTGGAATCAAGGAATTGCTGTGTCTTTCGCTGCTGGCACCATGCAAGTTGTGCTGCATGCCGGTGCCACTCCTGTGCCTTTCCTTCATGTGGGGTGTTGGAAAGAAAGAAAAACTGCTGCTGCTGCTTTTGCCCTTCGGTCTGCAGCATAGCTGGCTAAAAGCAGCTAAGCAAACAAAGTTCATTGCAAGCCATCATGCTGAGATATCTGCCGCTGTGTAGTGCTGCACTGGCTGAATGCTGCCAGTCACGCCGATTTCAGCCACGCAGTCCCAGCCATGGGATCACTCCCAGTGCTGGTCTTGGAGTAAACAAAATGCATTTGTGAGCCATGCTGAGATAGCTGCAGCCCCACGGTGCTGCCTTGGCCATGCAGGGCTGGTCCCAGCTGCGTGGTTGCTTGTGGTGTTGTGATAGTCCTGGTGGCACGGCCCAGTGGTGGCAGAAATCTCAGCCAAGCCAGAGGCTGACCTGGCCATGCAGGGCTGGCCCAGCCAGGCCCGGCCTTGTGGCTGCGCAGGGCTGGGTCGGCCCCTTACCAGCTCAAAGGCCAGACCCCAAGAGAGCTTCCCACGGGCACGCCCATCCTTAAATGTGTTTTCATAGAGGCACACTCAGCTCTTTTAAGTGGTTTAACCAGGGGTCAATCTTCCAACCTAGGCAGCTGATTGGTTCTGCCAGCTCCCCACAGGGAACCCCTTCCGCAGGTCATGGACTCCCTCCCCAATCAAAAACCAAACCACAACACTGAGCAAGAGATATATATTAATACAATTTGGAAATATAAAGAGCCCTTCCAAATGTTGATGTGTTGCTAATGTATTTATTGCCCTGCCTTGTGATGGCATTCACAGGGGTCTCAGGTTGAAGGAAGAGACTAGGATTTGACTCCATGTTTCAGAAGGCTTGATTTATTATTTTATGATATATATTACACTAAAACTATACTAAAAAAATAGAAAAAAAAATTTCATCAAAAAGCTAGCTAAAAATAAAATAAGAAAAAATTATAACAAAAGCTTCTATCTCGGACTCTCTGTCTGATCCAGCTAAGCTGTGATTAGGCATTAATTAAAAACAACCAACATAGACTAATCAAAGATCCACCTGTTGCATTCCACAGCAGCAGATAATCAATGTTTACATTTTGTTCCTGAGGCCTCTCAGCTTCTCAGGAGGAAAACTCCTGAAGAAAGGAATTTTCATAAAAGATGTCTACGACACTGCCCCACACATAGTAGCCAGTCTCTTGCATCACAGAGAGAGCAAAAGTGTTACAGTCCACATTCTAGGAATTTCTAACCATTTGTGTTTTTTTAACATGCTGTTTTTTAACATTTGTGTTTTTTTAACATGCTGTTCTGGGTCTTCAGAATGTTCTTCCAAGTGTCTCTCATTCTAATCTTAAAACCTTCCTTGAAGTCCTAGAGCCCCCCACCAAAAGATTGTTGGGATTTTGAGCCAACCTGTTTCATCCCAGTGCTAGTCTTCTCCCAGTGAGTTAGGCAGAGATGCCTCTTCGTGTAAATTTGTATTTGATTGCTACAACTTACAAAAGGAAAAAAAAAAACGGCTCTCTAAAGCACAGTTTTTGGTTTATGTCTATGGTAAACTATCCTTTAGTTTCTCTTTACATGATACCATGATTGATTGTTGTTTTTCAGCTGTTTTTCTTCTCCTGGGTAGGACTGTTGCAAAACATGGATTCCTAGATAGGAATGGTGTTTTTTTTCCTAAACCTCTACCTGGCGTTTCGCAATCTGCCTGGAAAAGGGAAAGTAGCTTCATAGGAGTCATGTGGTAAAAGATACCAGTGAAATCAGCTGGATCATGGAGTACTAAATGCTGTGGGTTGCCAGGCACCTTAAAGGCCATCTAGTTCAAACTGCTGTGGGTAGGGATACTTTACACTAGACCAGGTTGCTCAGAGCTCCATCCAATCTGGCCTTGAACACTTCCAGGGATAAGACCTACACCTTATCTGGGCCAATGTGTTCCAGTGCCTCACTATTCTCACAGTAAAGGAATTCTTCCTAATATTTAATAAATCTTCCAGTTTGAAGCCATTGCCCTTTGTCATATGACTACATGCTGAAATAATTAAGACGTTGCTGGGAGAGACATATCCATCCAATTACCACATGGAGTCTATAAAATACCTTTTTGGTGTGCCTCAAAAGAGCAGTATTGTACCTCAGAGAAGCCTGTATTTGCATTCAAAGTCTTTGTATTAGAAAGCAAGTCTCCTGGACAAGTGGGGTAAATCCTGCTAATTTGGTTCCTGCATTGCCTGGCTATGGGGTTCATGTTCCATGGGGTCACACAAGGTGGCCAAGGGTTTTGCAAAACCCAGTTCTCAGGACTGTAAGAGGCCAAATCCATTGAAGTCGGTGTAAAAGGATTAGATTTGCTTCTACTGACACCTGCTACTGAATCCAGCAGTCCCAGAATTACACTAATGACTGGGACTTGTTTAAAAGTGTTGTTATATCACACTTGAAATTACTGGAGGTGCACCAGATAAATGACTACAAACAGGAACTTCTAAATATGTGGTTTTTGTGCAGTAAGTCAGAAGAAAATGTATTTAATACATCTTGCAGAGAGCACCTTCTTAGAAATTGTCTTCTGCTGTACAGTCTTCTGGGAAACTGGGACTATAGTTGTTAGACACAGCTTGATTGAGATACTGCTAGCAAATAAGAAGGAGATGTCCTGATTTTTCATAGACATTGTCAAACAGTTGAAACAAACTTCCTATCAGCATTATTCTGCAAGCCAGGGTAAGGAAGACTTTCTTTCTTTTAAGCATTGTATGTGTTCAGGCCAAATAATGAAGATGACAAGCAGTGTCCAGCTATACATGGGAAAAACTAGTTCATGCTGACTTGTATGCAAGTGGTTTTATGCTTATCACAGAGTGACATGATATCAACCATGCTGTCTTTTGCAAAGTATTTTGGCCAAAATAATGTGTAGTGAGAGATTCAGTAGGTTAGGCAGGGTGGAAACGAAATTGATTCTCTTTGGATGAGCTCACTAATGGCTAGTGGTGCAGCAAAGGGATTAAATTGCTTTTAAGTGCCAAACAGCTTTAAGGTTTTTATAGTGGTTATAGGTTTTTCTGGTTTTGACATTGTTTGATATGAAATGCTTTCATGCCATCTCAGGAAGTGGGTATGTATAGCAGAAGAGCATCAAAATTGCTGAGAGTGTTACACCAAAGGTTGTGGTTTTTTAACTCAAATCTCCAACAATTTCCAGCATAAAGGAAAAAGGACCAGTGCAAAGCGTACCTTCCTCTCGTGACCAGAAAAATGATCTGCAGTGAGAAAATATAAGAAACATTAAATATGTGCTTCTACATGAAACACACACCAGAAGACAAGAGAGTCCTGGGGATGTATTTGTTAAGTAACTAAATTCAGACATGCTTGGCTTATGGTTTCAAAGTTCCATTATTGCCTTCGTAGCTCATGATGCTGTTTCTCTGCTTTTCTATACCCTCAGTGGCAGGAATATCTAGTCAGAACTCAATTCTGTATCTTCCACAGTGATAAATGTTTCTACTACACCCAAATCAGGATGAAGGCTGGGAATAAAACCTGCCTGTATTGAAATGATGGAAGGAACATAAGGACACTATCTTGCATTTGCTTAGCTGGTGTTGGGCTGAGTCTTGTTTCTGCAAGTATCAGTATTGAACTGAAGGACAGCCTTCTGTAATGAGGCATATTTGTCTAATTCCTTCCACATAAGCTAAGTCTCTTCTGTGCTGCGGTCTTTTTCCCCCTTCATCCTTGCATACATATACTGCCTTAGGTTTTGACATTAACAGCAGCACAAGTTAATCAACTCCCAAAAAGTTTTCCCATCCATATGATACTTCACTTCAGAGCAAGGTGCAGAGACTCGTATGGCAATGTGCGCACTTTCAGGGAAAAACAGGGAAAATCAGGCCACACTGGTAAGTGACCCAGCTAACCTCTCTCCCTTTACACAACACTGAGTTTTTTCTTCAATAAAGTCTCACCTAGAGCAATCTCAATTTTTCATCACAGAAATTTCCAGCGCACTCCCAGGGGGTTTACATAAATCTCACTGTCCTTTCTGATTTTTTTTTCCTTTCACATCCCCCACACCTGAGTCCCTGTGTTGCCATTTCTTTAAATCTTTTATCCTTAGGTTAGTACTGATGGCAATATGGATTACCCATCACCACCTCCAAATATTGCACAAAGTCTTCTCCTCTTCTCACCCTGCCATGCTTCCAGCCACAGAAGTGATGAAAGAAATTTGAAAGGAACAAGTCCTGAGCCAAGCTCAGTGCATTTCCCTTTTTAAAGCTTATTACTTTCTGGATATTTCTTTTGACTGGTCTTCAGTCATTGTGGAAGTAACTCTGAAGTGATTCCTAAAATATCTGCTTCTCTGCTAGATGTTAACTGCAGCACATACAGTATGAGAAAAGACGGGCACTTTGGGCATCAAGTTAAACAAGAGCTTTGTTCTGAGTCTAGGGTGGGTGTATTGTTTTTTTGGTTTTTGTTGTTTTGGTGTTTTGGTTTTTTTTTAATGTAAGGGATTTTCCTCAGCAGGAGCACAGTAGTTAGACCTCTGTGTGCATAAGTAGCAATCAGACACATGCAATCTCTGACAGAAGAGCTCCATGGAATGAGGGGGGGATAAAAGCACGACAAAACCCCCCAAAATCCCCAACACCAAAAACAAAATAGTTTACAGTTTCCTTTTAGTCTCCAAATCTTCCCTTGCTGAGCAGTTTTTTAAGGAACACTAAACTTTGCAGGCCCAATGAATTAACAAACAAGGGCAGATCATTGCCTGGCTAATGAAGCAGGTTCTCAAGCCTAATATACAATCTCCAAAAAGTGAAAGAGGTGTAAGGAGCTATGCACAGCCCAGGTTGTAGTTTTCAGGGGCTCAGCTCCTGGTGTGGAATTGCTGGTGGCTCTTGCTGCTGTTTGGCCTTGCATGAGAGATGGTGGGATGGCTGACACTGTAGGATGCTGCAGCGAGTCACCATGTGTTCCTGTCAGGAAGTGCTACAAGCCTGGGTTTTCATTTAAACACTTCCCCCTCTGAGGGAGTTGCATTCAGTTGGAAATGAGTAAAAATAACTCTTGTCCTTACCCTTCTCTGCACTGGCAGGACTCTTCCTAGAGCTTTGGTTTTTCTCCTTTCCTTTGCTGGGATTAATTTCATTTTTAAAGGCTTATACTCCTCGAAGTGTGTTGTCGCATTGCAGCTGATCTGAGGCTGCCCCCTAAACTCAACCAACCTAGAAGAAAACAAGTCCCCAGTTACAGTGGGGATAGGTTGGATTCAAACCCAAGCAAAGACCTCAGCCAGCCCTGTTCTAGCCAGAGAGCTGGGCAGAGAGGTCTCATCCAATCCATTACCTGAGCCCAGGAAATCCATATTAAACTCATTTCTGTTTGCTGGTGACCCACTGGTGTGTTGTGTGTCTGTCTCCAACCCTCAACCCCACATATCAGAAGTGAATCATCCTTGTAATTTATCAGCAAGCTGGGAATCTTTCTCCATTCTTTAATTAATCTGGTCCATTATTAGAATAATTTTTGGGAAGCTGTGGAAGCTTTTGGGTCAGACTCTTGGAGTTTAAGATGCCAATATGAGTTGATTAGCTCAAATAGAAGAGTCCTATCAGATGATGAATTCTTATCTCCAGTGTTGACACTGACAGTTTGTTTTTCATTTTACATCAGCTCTACACTTTACAGAAAAATTGTAAATGAAGAAGTTTATTTGTCACTAGTGGATAGCAAGGTGGTGGAAGAGGTGTGGATTAGTCAGACTTCAGTGACTATTTTCGGGAAAAGATACGAAGTTAAGAGATAGCTCTGAGGTATGAAGTGAGAAATCTGATTTCTTTTTTAAATGCTGATGGAACAACCATTCATCCCTATATTCTGTATTTACACCAAACATTAATTTGTCTCTGGGAATTACATAAAGGCTTAAGTTGGCCCCAAGTTTAGAAGAAGTCACTCTCAGTGGATTGTCAGAGCACAAAATCTTCCCTGAGGGCCAAAAAGAGCTTCTCCTTTTAGAAGTTGTAAGGTTTTGTATTTCTTAGAAATCCCAGACTACATAGCTTTGTGGTTGGAAAGTTTATATGAGTTTCTCCACTGTACTTGGCATAGCAGTCCCTCAGACCACATAGGTTGTGGCGTGGGAGTATGAAAAACCCATTGGTGTTGTGTTGGGAGTGAAACACTGCCTCATTCTGCCAGTCTTTTATTGTAAAAGAACTTTATAACTGGTTTGATAGGAAAATGAACAGAAGAGTGAGTTCTGTTCTGGCTTTGTTTCAAATGAAATTTGGATAAAATAAAATACCCTGAAATTTGGATAAAATATTTGGAAATATTTTCCAAAGGCAATGATGGTAGACCACTGGTAACTACTGTTGTGTCATGAACTCTTCCATGTTGGAGGCCTCTAGGAAGAGTTGTGAGACACAGCTGGGGGGAGTAGCTCAGGGAGAGAGGAGCCCTGTGTTGGATGGATCACGGGAAAGGGCTGGGCAGGCTTATGGGCAAGGTGAAGTCCTGAATGTGTTCCTCTGCTTCTCTGCGCCACCAGTCTGAGGCAGGTGTAATTTTCTCATGTAATTGCAGCTCTCTACTCCTGTCAGCATCTGCTGATATGTTTTTGTTCAGGAATTGGACAGGAAAGATTGAGATGTCTGTACATTTAGCCCTGTGGGAGGCCCTCCAAAGAACCATTACTCATTTTCAAGATGCTGAGTGTCAGGATTGGATGTGATTTTTGAGGTCATTAGCACCTAACATTTATTTATGTTATAGCATTTCAAAAACCTCATATTAAAAATTTATTTTTTCCCTTTTCCTGCCTTTTCCCTGTTTGCTTATTACTGATCAGGCAAGTCCAGTAACTGCTTGCAGTATATTGCCTTGAGTAGTTAAAGATTTAGTTGTTTTAAATGTAACTCTTTTTTATAATGTTCTTTTTCCCCAGGTGATACAGATATAAATATTGATTGGTTGCCTTTTTTAGGCTGAAAGAACAGAATTAACTTGGTTCTCTAATTCTACTCCATCCAATAACTTTTCAGCAAAGCCATTTCTCCTGTGCCTTCCAACTAGAAAAAAAAAAAAGAGTTAGCATTTCTATTAACAGTCTTTCTATTTACTACTTTCACTTACAGTCTGAGCACCAAGATTACCTCTGCCATAAAGAGAGTATTCTCTCAGTATTCTCTCAGGAGCACTCAGTATTCTCTCGAGAGCAATGTCTGCCAGATATTAATCCAGTGGAGAACATCCTCTGTACTATGTTTCCAGCAGCACCCATCTGGTGGATTGCTGCCTTTTCCCTTGTTCCCCACTTTAAATAAGAGATGATTCTATATGTGTGCAGAAAACTGAGTGTCTGCTGTGGACATAGGAGAGAATAATGTAATTTGTAGGATCAGTCTGTCCCAGGCTAGAGCAGCCTGGGAGCTGTGACAGTGGTCACAAGGGTTCTTGAGTTGGGGAAGAGACGAGCACATTGACTCCATGTTCAGAAGGCTTGATTTATTATTTTATGATATATATATATTACATTATCACTATACTAAAAAGAAATAGAAGGAAAGGTTTCCTCAGAAACTAGCTAAGCTAAGAATAGAATAGGAAAAGAATGATAACAAAAGCAGCTGGCTCCGACAGAGAGCCAGCTCTGCCGTGACTGGTTAATGAATCAAAACATCCACCCGAGACCAATCACGGATCCACCTGTTGCATTCCACAGCAGCAGATAATCATTGTTTACATCTTGTTGCTGAAACTTCTCAGCTTCAGCAGGAAAAATCCTAAGAAAGGATTTTTAATGAAAAAGATGTCTGCGACAGGGAGCTGCCTACTGGAAACACAAAAGTTCCTTACAGATTATGGCAAATTTTTTTTAAGCACTGAGGGCTGAACTTGTAAGGCCACAAGGATGATGATATCTTGCATATAAAGTATATATAAATCAGTATATATTGCTGTATTAAACTGTCATAATAATTAAAAGAAATAAAATTAAAGCTGCAAATGTACAGATCATTTTGCCACTGAATCTTTTACATTGCCTCTACAAAATTTTTTTGTCAACAATATTTTCTGTATTGTGCTTCTTTCAATGCCTGAAGTGCTATCCTACATGAACAGAAGCAGAGTTGTTACTTTCAGTGCATTCTGTTTTAAGACAGAACTTTCAAGAGCTATAATAATATTTTTAATGAAGGGGCAGTTGTTTCCTGAATAAATTATCCCTTTTTTTTGAGTCAGCTCTAGTTCTGGTATTTAGATGTGAGAAAACAAAGGAAAGGCCTCTGCACTATATTACTCATTACATTGGTATCTCACTTGTTATTAACCAAACTTTGATATCTCATCCACAGTTGATACTTTCACTCCTTCAATAGTAAATGACAAGAGAGAAACACCTTGAGGGATCTGTCCATCTAAAGGCAGGTTTCTAAGATGAAGTTACTTCTAAGATGAAATTTTTTTGAGATGTTTCTTTTTAGTGGCTATAGGCAGAACTCAACTGGATGATTAAAAGTAAATGTCTTTGTTTAAATTGTTAGTATCAATTGGATTAACCCAACATTATGAAAGCTCTCCCTTCTGGGAAAATGAAAATGAACAAAAGGATTTCATTAAACTTTTTATGAAGCAGTGAGTTCTGAGCAAAATCTGAGTGTAAGCATTTGTGTGAAAAGGTATTTGCTCTGGAATTGTTTTGCAGTTCCTTATTCCCCAGTGTAATACAAGTTTTCCGTGGTGCAAAATGTAAGAGAGAGCATGGGAAATCTGAGTCATAATGAGGACAGGAATTAATCATATTGGTCTTTTTAAAACACTGAAGAGACATGTGGGGAGGAAAAGAATTCTAAGTTTTAGATTTTATACATTTTAGAGGTGGAAAATGAAAAGATGCCACAGAAAAAAAATTTATTTTAAAAGCAAAACTCCCTGTTTTTCTTTCATACCTTTCTGGTTTAAACAGAAGTTTTTTAGGGTGAAGTTCTTGTGGCTCTGGAATGGAAGTGCAGTGGTATGCATTTTGTTTTAAGGTCCAAAACCAGACATGTGTGACTGCTGGAGACAAAAAAACAAAAGAGAATCCCCAGAGGAGCACTTCTTATGTAAGATTCTTTTCTTTACATGTTAGAATTAGGGAGAAAACCAGGCTGCTTTGCGGTCTGCCATAAATGCAACAATCCAGGCTAGTAGCACTTCCTAGCCTTCATCCTTTTGGGAGACTATTCCTTGACTAGTGGAGTTACATCCATTGCACATGAAAATAGAAGTGTCATCAGACTGCTCTGTGGCCACTGTTTGTGTGACAAACCCATTGGAATCCCTGTCAGCAATAAATGTGAACCACAGACAGGTAAAGAGACAAAAGAAAGGCAATGCACCTGGGCAGTCTAATGCTCAGCTTTAGTGAATGGAGCTGAGGGATGTTGGATATCCTGTTCCATATAATTGCATAAACAGACTCCATAATTCCCTCCCCAAGCAGCTCCTCTGAAGGCAGTGTGGGTGAATGAAGCATCCAATGGTGGCAATCATACCTTTTCCCGTCTATCTCTCTTTTTGCTTTTTTTTTTTTTAATTTATTTTGTACTCTGTGGAGGCATTGTCAGCTACCTGCCTTGTGTTCATCATTGTCAGGGCTGGCAGTGTAAGAGATAACTGAATGGATTCAAGGCCACCCAGGAATGGCACCTGACAGGAGCTCATTCATCACTTTCATTTCAGGGTTCTGCAAGGAAGATCTAGCATCAAAAAGGTAATCAAGGCTCTTAGGGCCACATGGGTGTTCAGGAGGAGTGCTCTGAATTACCAATAAACTGAAATATCAAATCTGGTTTGTAAATTAGGTGCTTTTCTGGAGAAAGTATGACTATAAGTGTCATCCCAAGCATATTCCCGATAATATACATCTTCTGTGACTGCTGGGGGCCACAGCCTGATCTTTTCCCAGCTTCCAGGTGAAAAATAGCAGCTGCAGTCAGGAGATAAATTGGTGCCTTTTAAAATGTGTTTCATCTGTAATGGTTTGTTTAATCAGATAGCCTCTCTATCTTCAATGCTTGTCTGGGCATTTGGGCATCCTTCACTGCATGTGACCAGCCCAGAAAGGGCAATGCCTTGGCTGCTGAGGTTCAGGCACACCCTGCACTGTGCTGCAGGCTCTGTGGACTTTATGAGAGTAAGAGAGACTGCCCTTAAGATAAAAGTATCCTGTTAATATCACAGAATCACAGAATCACAAAATAGGTAGGGTTGGAAGGGACCTCTGCAGTTCATCCACTCCAACCCCCCTGCCAAGGCAGACTCACCTCAAGCAGGTGACATAGGAACACATCCAGGTGGATTTGGAATATCTCCAGAGAGGGAGACTCCAAGACCTCCCTGCGCCAGTGCTCTGCCACTCTCTACATGGAGAAGTTATTTTTGTCTCCTTCAACATCAATGAGTTTTGCATGAATCCTCTTTGTAGGTCAATTTTCTCTATTTGAATGATTTTCCTTATTCAAAGTACATTCAGCAAATTTAATATTTGTCTTTCTACAATGCCACTGTAAAGGTTGGCCAATACTGAACTGTATGTGATAATTTGTAACTGTGGTAAGTGATTGTGTTGTGAATGAGGGGAAAACTTGTTTGTTCTTCTTCGAGAGGAGCTTTCTCATTTGTTGCTAGAGCAGTCATTGTTCTGCTTCATCCTGTGTGATTCCTGGGAAAGACATCAAGGGGTTTTCTTCCATGAAATCACCAATTAGCTGTTCCTACATTTGAAGAACAGGCTAAAGAAAAGAGCCATAAATCAAGCATAAAGGAGATGTGGCTTCACCCCTAGTTTGATACCCAGACTGAAGTTATCTGGTTCTCCATCAGAGTGGAGATTTCTGGCATTGTATGGGTGGACTCACCATTAAAAAAATCTAGAATAATTTTTTAAAATTTTGTTTGTTTTTGGTTTTTTGTGGTTTTTTTAAGAGCTATTGCATTGCCATGCTTCCCTATTGCCCACTTTTTCCAAGAGGACACTTTTTTTCAGTTCAGCCGGTATGCCTGGGAAGAGGGTTAGGGTTAGGGTTACTTTGCTTTGTTTTTCTTATGCAGTTCCTCCCTCCGTCCCTCCCTCCCTCCCTCTGACCTAGATTCTCAGAATAAAATGTTTTCATTGGAAGGTTTTATAACAAAGATTAGTAATGAATCGAAAACCTGTCTGACACTGGGGGACCTGAACTATGGCTCATAACAGGTTCTGGGAATGGGTCTCCAGGAGGTTGTGTCACAGGTAGATTAATACTCTGGTGAAGGGACTCAACACTTCAACAGTCCTCCTAAAATATGATTAGCAAAGTCTCAGCCAGCAAATTGATCTCTGGTTAGTGCATAGTCCTCTTTAACCACTATTAAAATATCATTACAGATGTAATCCTTGCAGAAAACTTTTTTTTGAAACTTGGGTCTGTATTTCCTTTGCTCTCTTCATTCTGCATAATAATCTGAAGAAATCTGGCATGAGGATTACTGGTGTCATGCTTATGACTAGCCTGCATATGTCCCAGGAGAGTGGAGAATGGCCTCTTTAATTTCTTTTTGCTTACTCAGGTCTCTCATTCAGTAATTAGCTGGAACATTCCCCTCACCTTTTTTTTCACTTACACTCATGATGATTCTGCTACAGCCCCCCAGCTTGAGCCTAGGCATTTCTGCACAATGTTTTTCCTTATGGCTGAGGCTGATTGCTCTTCATGGCTGGCATGGCTTTTCAGTACGTTAATGCTTGGGGTTGCCTAGAAGGCATTTCATTCTGGATAAGAAAAAGTCCCAGAGGGTGCCTAATTAAACCCAAAGCTGTATGAAACCAACTATTTTCCTTTAGATAGGAAAGTTTGTCAGAAAGAGGTTTTTGGCTGCAACAACCAGCTCGGCGTAAGACATCACAATGGAAATAAGACAAACCCCTCAATTATATATATGTGGGAAAGACATTCTGTGCTGTCCTTGTGAGCTAGCAGGGCCTCCTGAAGATAAGGAGAAGCCCTGTATCTCTCCTGAAGGAACACCAAGGTCATTACCATGGAGACCAGAGGAAGGAGAGACAGTTGGGAGATATGGACTTTTGCTGGCTCAAGAGTGACGTGGCTCTCTGGGTGTCTACTGAGAACTTTGTTTCTCTTTTACGGCCAATGGGCATTGTGTATGTGTTAGATGGGTGTCAATATTTGGATGAACTATAAAAGCTATGCTGGCTTAATAAAATCTCTTTCACCCTTCTGATGGAGTCGTGTATTATGGTACTGTGTCGCACTCTATAGTGACATATATATATATATATGTAAAAATATATGCATTTTATACATATATACACATATGTAGTTGAATATCCTTAAAGCAATATGATAATCTGAGAGTCCTGGTTTTCTGCTTGAATTAAATTTTTTCAGAGTTGCCACAGCTTCAAAATATTCAAATTGATGCTGTTGCAGCTCTGCCTCTGGGGTTTTGTTTAGCAAATGCTGTCAGGTTAAAAGTCTGATAGCTGTTTTTTGTAAGTCTTACAGATTTGGCTCGTATAATGATGTATGTTAAGAGACAACATACCTGTTGCCAGGGTATTTTCCTGTCACCGTGATATTTTCTGAAAAATCCTCTTTGCCCAGGATTTTCTCCTGGGAAGCTAAAAAGCCTCAGAAAGAAATGCAAACAGTAATTATCTGATTCGTTTCTCCCTGTTTTGCTGCTTTGGAATGTGGCTTGGACATTGTTTACCAACAGGTGAATGTTTGATTGGTTCCATGTGAATTGTTTTACTTTAATGGCCAATCACAGCCAGCTGTGTCAGGGCTCTGGAAGGAATCACATGTTTTTATTATTCATTCTTGTTAAGCCTTCTGTTGTATCCTCTTTCTTTAGTATAGTTTTAGTATAGTATTCATTAATAATATAATATAATATAATGTAATGTAATGTAATATAATATAATGTAATGTAATATAATATAATGTAATACAATGTAATATAATGTAATGTAATGTAATGTAATACAATGTAATATAATGTAATGTAATACAATGTAATATAATGTAATGTAATACAATGTAATATAATGTAATGTAATGTGATATAATATAATATAATATAATATAATATAATATAATATAATATAATATAATATAATATAATATAATATAATATAATATAATATAATATAATATAATATAATATAATATAATATAATGTAATACAATATAATATAATATAATGTAATATAATATAATATAATGTAATGTAATGTAATATAATATAATGTAATTAATGTAATATAATATAATGTAATGTAATATAATATAATGTAATACAATGTAATATAATGTAATGTAATACAATGTAATATAATGTAATGTAATGTGATATAATATAATATAATATAATATAATATAATATAATATAATATAATATAATATAATATAATATAATATAATATAATATAATATAATATAATATAATATAATATAATATAATATAATATAATATAATATAATATAATGTAATACAATGTAATATAATGTAATGTAATACAATGTAATATAATGTAATGTAATGTGATATAATATAATATAATGTAATACAATATAATATAATATAATGTAATACAATGTAATGTAATGTAATACAATGTAATATAATGTAATGTAATGTAATGTGATATAATATAATATAATATATAACAATAAATCAGCCTTCTGAGAACATGGAGTCAGATTCTCATCTCTCACCTTGTCCTAGGGACCCCAGCAAACACCACATTTTCCCATGTCTTGGGGAAGGAAGAAAGAAAGTATTACAATTTAAGTGAAAACCATAAGCCTAAACCTAGCAGTAGGTAGTATGTGGATTTGAAAGCTGGCCATTCTGAGTATGGTTTTGACTTCCAAAGGGGCAAAATATTTCTGCAACTGATTGTGGACTTTTCTGCCTTACATTACTGGACTGAATTGTGATGGCTGACAGCAGCCTTGAAAGTCCAAGCCTCACAGACAGGACTCCATGACCTCGTCAGCTGTATCCATAAGCACTTGCCAGCTTTCATGAGAAAGGAATCCCATAACAGTGGACATCTGCTTCTTCTCATGGGGAGGGATTCTGAAACTGTGGCAGTTAACTGCACCTGTGACAGCTATCCTGGATGGCTGGGAGAAGAATGCAAACATATCCTAAAAAAGAAACTTGAGACAGCACGTGCCATGACTAACCAACTAACCAATCAAATGCAGTAACAACTAGTTACCAAGTAATCAGAGTGATGCTTTAGAAAAGGATATAAATTTGGGCTGTGGATAGGTAATAAAGGGACCTTTTTTCGCCGCTTGAAGAAGTGTGTCTCGTCCATCTCTAACATGAGTTCACAGTGACACTAAGCTGATTCTAAATTGTCACAGGAATTTTGAGGCTAAAGACATTCTGTCACATATATTGTACAAAGTCCAGTGGATAAAAGGGACTGATCTTAACCAAGCTCTATGAAATTGAAGTTTGGTAACTCCATAGATGTTTCTCCATTCTGAGATCAGTTTTAAGACTAGTAAATTAGCTAGTCCTAGTAATCATAAATTTTCTTTAAATTTGTCTCTTCATCTTGTGAGTTATTCTCATTTCTGCGAAAATGTAGTGTAAGCTTAGTGGTTTTTGTCAGGAGAAACTGTTATCATCTTAAACTATATGACATCAATATTTGGAAAGTTTTTTTTTTTAAACAGTTATAATGATTTGCCTCTTCTGAAGTTAACATCATTTTGCTGGTAATAGTGAAGGAACAGAATTGAATTGAAATTTCAGTCAGGTCAGGTTTCTGGCTCTTTGTTCTGAATATGTTAATTAGTGGTTTGCTCACAGAAAGACTATAAAAAGAAGTGATAAGGGGAAGGATGTGCAGAGTCCACTTGCTTGCTTACTCTGGGAAAATGTTTTGATTTTTTTTCTTCCTGGATATTTAATTAAGATAGAAGACATATCTTTGTGCTTTCAAAACATGCTGCTGGCATCTTTCCCTCCTTGAGCGCCTTTGTGCATATGCCTTACTAGTTTTCTCTTCTCATGAACAGAAAAATCTATTTGCAAATTGGTCTTCAAGAAGTTGACACACATTTAAATGCCAAAGAAGCAAATCAATGTTTTCATGGTTAAACAGAAAACAGTGTAGCTGTATTAAAGAAGTTCTCTCTGTGCATTTTAATATTCTTTGATATCAAAAGGAGAAAACTTAAAAAAAAAATTGAAAAAGATTTTTTTCAGTGGAATTTTATGGGGAATAAAACAAGTTGGTTTAACTTAATATTTACATATCAACCTTGTTGAAGTATGGATTTCAACCCAAACACCACCTTGAAACATTCTGAACACAATGCAATTTATTTTAAAAACAGAAAAGGGCTTTTCTAAAATATCCTGCTAAATTCTTTTTCAGTAATAGAATTCTACTTTTACCTCTCAGCCTGCACTTTTGCATAAGATTATTTCATTTTTCTTTGTGTTTTATCCAAAATAGAATTCTTAGTAAATTCATTTGTCATTTGTTGAGAAAATAGGCTTATGTTGAATAGACTTTCTATCATCACTCAGAACTCACTAGAACAATAGGAAATGCAAAATTCTAAAATAATCCAGATTATTGTTATTAAGTGTTTGTCTTTACACTGTTTGTTTCATCTGTTAAGTCTTGCCTTCTGATTTGAGAGGTGATCTTGGAGACCTAAAGGAGAAATCTCCAGGAGCGCCCTTAATTTTCCTGAGCATTTAGTTTAACAAAATATATAACCACATGCATCAACAGAAAATTGCACCATCTCTATCACCATCTGTGTCTAATTGTGGATTACCTATCAAGAGTGCAGTGGTGGTGATTACAGGTGGGAATGGAAGCTTCAGTTTTTACTAGGGTTGCCTGACATTTCCCATTATAAAGCTATTTTCTGATCTGTTTGATAATTTTCCAGCATTTTAGTTTATTTTCCATGCAGGGTGATTGCTTATTGCTTCCACTCTTGCTTTTTTTTTTTTTCATTTATTTGGAGGAAATTTTCTTGTTGTGGGGTTTTTTGTTTGTTGTTTTTGAGGTGCAAAAGCAGACAAAATGGTTTTGGACTTTTTTCCCCCTAAGGAGGTAATCCCTGTGATCTTTTTCTCTTTAAAGGCCTGGTCTCTCTCTTTATCCCAGCCCTTCAGGGCAGATCTGATATAGGATTTTTTCAGGGATGCAGGATCATATATGTGAATGAGTTTATTTTTTTAGGTGAAGGACAATTTGCTTTTATTTGGGGCTCATAAGTTCTTTTTATTTCCCAGCCCCCTAGAGAGGACAGCTTGGTTTACATTAGTCACAAACCTTCCTCCCTATTGATAAAGAAGGGACACAGCTGCAAGGATAAGAGAAAATAGAATTAGGAGTAACATAAAGCTACTTATTGTCTCACTAGAGAAGACTTCCAATGAAAAAAGGAGTATACTTAAATTCTGTTTTTGTTGCTCTGTATCCATGTGGTGAAATGCTTGGCTACTTGGGAACTGCCCATTTGTCCATGTAATTCTGTAGCACAGCCAAAAACTGAAGTAACCTGAGGCAACTATGCCATCTAAAAATACAGGTACATTTAGTAAGTCTTAATATTCCTTCATGTGAAACAAAATATAGACTTGCTAAATCCTACAATTTTTTCTTCCTTACATCCATTGGTAAAAGGGAAAACAAATACTGAGGTTACAGAAGTGAGGATGTATAATATATTATTCATGCCATGTCAGCATTCTCCTTTCCTTCCTTGCTGTGCTAATGTGCCCAGTCCGTAGGGTGTGATATTTGGCAAACAATTTGTAGACTGCTTGGTGCTTGACGACGTGTATTCCACACAGTTTAGCATTTATAATGCAGCAAGGGGGGAAAAAGCCCCAAACAAATCCAATGAAGTTTATCTGCATATAAGGGAGAATTTCTGTAGAAATAACTTGTATCTGCAATTTCTCACAATAATGAATTAAGTTTCCTAAGAGCTAGGGCCAAAAGACTAAGAAGGATCCCTTCTAGGATGCCAATCTAAGGAAATACAGGGCATTTTATTCATTATTAGCACACCTTTAAATTTAAAGCTTTCATGCTCCTGGAGCAAATAGTATGCACACTTTTGAGTAAAGAAGATAAATAATGGCTGGTGGAGCTGTTCCTTATCAGTTGATGGTTATATAATCCAAGGCTAGTAATGGCTTGATAAAGGACTCTGTAAATATTTATTCATAATGTCTGTCTGATATATAAAGATAATTCAACAGAAGGAGAGAATTTCTTTATCTGTTTTGGGCTGTTCCAGGCTGGGGGTGACCTGCTGGGGAGCAGCTCTGTGGAGAAGAACCTGGGGGTGCTGGTGGACACCATGTTGTCCATGAGCCAGCAGGCCCCTGGTGGCCAGGAAGGTGTCCTGGAGTGCATTAGGAAAAGCATTTCCAGCAGGTCGAGGGAGGTTGTGGAATATCCCTCATGGGAGGTGTTCCAGGACCATCTGGATGCAATCCTACGTCATGTGCTCTGGGATGGCCCTGCTTAAGCTGAAGGTTGGGTCAGATGTGTTCCCTTCCAATCTGACCCATTCTATAACTCTGTAACTCCTTTGAAATGCCATTAAGGAAATGACAGGGAATATGTGCAGATATTCCTTTTGCTCAGTAAGACTGCTTCCTCACAGAATACTCACTAGTTCTTAGCTGCCTACCTGAGGACAAAAACCAAGTTGTTCTCTTGTTTTAAGAAGTATTTTGATACTCTGTAAAGCCACTATAGCAAAGAAGGCTGTGTCTCTAGGCTGTCTCTCCAGTTTTTCTGAGAGCTCAGCCAAGTTGCTACAGAGGTTGAACTAAGATAATTCTTATTCCTACTAAGTTAAGAAGTAGAAGGAAGAGAATTGGAATTGTAAAATCACTTCTTGATTGAAAAGAACAGCTGACACTTCAGGTTTGTGATTTTTCTTTCTCTATCTGCTCCTTCTATTTCTTTTTAACTCAGTTGGCATGATTTTTCTGGCATTCAAAACATTTTTTGGGGTATGCTACACATGGAATTTCGACTTGATCAAACTATAGGCCAGAAAAGGGCTAAATAAACAACATTCATTTTCATCTTATGTAGTGACATCAGTACTGACATGTTTTTTGTTTTAAAATCACCTTCTGCCCTCTGTTCTCCTCGGGTTTTCTGTCCATTGAATAAAAATGAAGAAAAGCTTAATTTTCATGGTATTTTTGAAAGTAATTTTTCAGATGATAGACACATTAAAAATCAAAATGGGTTAATAACTATGCATCACAACCATTGCTTCTTTGAAATAAAAATTACTATTTTTCCCAAAGTAGCTGTTACTAGACTGACTTGCCTGCTAATTTAGCTACTGCACAGTAATGGATGTGTGGCTTAGTGAGTGGGTTTTCAGAATATTTTTTGTGATGTCTTTATCAGTCAGGGGAATTTATTACTTAATTCAAGTTTATCAACTTGTACGTAGAGCTCCATCCTTTACTGGATTGTTCTCTACCATATCTGCTATGCTGCTCTTTCCAAAAGGTTGCCCTGCAGGGGGATTGGGCTGTGTGAGAGCCCAGGAAGTGGGGGTATATGTGATTCCCTCAAGGGAAATGTGAATAGTTTGCTGTTTTATTGATGAAAAAGGGAGGAGGTAGAGTTTGGGTGCACGGGGAAAAGAGCAGGAAGCATGGCAGGTTTTGTGTCCCACCCAAAACCTGAATGGGAAGAGTAAGCGAATTGCAGTGTCACAGATGAGTTTTTCTGCTCTCCCTCACAGCTGCCCTGACACTGCTGAGCTTCTCTTGCTGCTGGTGCTGCCTGGTGGAGTTATTAATGCTGATTCTTTCAGCCATGCACAGCAGGCACCGCCAGCACTGGTGATGGCAGCAAATCTCTCTCTGGGTACACAAGGGGGTTGAAGTCTCCTTAAGGACCTTCTGCAGTGAATTCCATCAGTTCAGGCTAATTCCATCTCTACTTCCCTAATGGCTGCAGTTTCAAATGCTTTCAGTCATTCAGTTCTTTAATTTCCTTCTTTTCCTAAAGGCATCCTGTTTCTGCTTCAGGATTATGGCAGAGGTGTCTAAATGGTACAACACGATGCATGACGCCTTTGATGCCAATGTGTTGCCTCTGCTTGAGGCGTGGCAACCTGGATCAGGAAGAGCACGGCGGCAACCCTCTTGCCACTCGGTCCAAGTACTCGCATGCACCAATGTGGTGGACGGTAAATGGCGTTTATTAACGGTTGGACAGGGTCATTTATAACAGGGGTTAACAGTTAACAACACGCGGGGCTAAGTAATGGTAAACGGGAGGGGTTCTGTCTGCCCGTAACATCGCGACATCCTGCGGCCGGTCCCTGATCTCCCACATTAATGTAGGGCCACACAGGAGAGTTCTGAACTGGGATGGCCCTCTTTGCAGGACAGAGTGGGACAGCACTTCCTCCTGAAGGGACTGCTGCTCCAAGCAGAACACAAAGTGTAGTATTTTGTTTGTAACTACAAATAACTATGTGTGGCTGGACAATTATTGTGAGAAATGCATGTATTTTATGATTGGCTTTTTGGAAATATTAAAATGAATATTATATGTGTTGTGTTAGAAAGTAATGCTGTATTAATTCTCTTAAGTACTGTATAGTTTTAGGTTATAAAAAATTGTTAAAATAGAAACTATGCTATGTAAGATGCTTTGTTTAAAAGAAAGGACTCACAGCGAGATAGCAACTACAGGACACCTAAATCTTTCAGAAGAAAAGAATTTATTGCCCTCTTAGCAGAAGAAACAACTCCTTTCAGCCTCTCTGGTGCTGTTAGGATTAGAGGGAAGAAGTTGATGATGACCAGACAAAAATCCTGTGTTTGAATACAATTTATGCATCATGTATGAAGTGTGTGAATATGCAACAGGCTATTATTCTTAAGGGGTTATTCCTTTGTTAAAGGGTGTCCTTTTTCCCGGGCCTGTGCTGCCTGGAAAAAGGTACCCGGACATCCATGCTCTTTGTCTTTATTGTCTCATATTGTCCTAACTCAATTTGTCCAAATTATTATTACTCTGATTTTATTACTATTTTTATAACCATTTTTATTATTATTAAACTTTTAAAAATTTTGAAGACAAGTGATTGACATTTTTCACAATTATCAGTACTTTAACATTTTAGTGGGAGACAAGAAGGCAAGTAGGAGAGTAGATGAAATAACAGCCTGCTTTTAACACTGGGACTTTTAGGGTATCATCGTGCTGTTAATATTTTTATCATTAGTATATTATTTCAGAGGGATTTTGTCTCTGTTCCCACGGTCCCAATAGTGTGTGGTCCCTGTTTCCAAGGTGAGAAAGGTCAGCAGCACTGCCAAGTGATGTGGTAATAAATGAGAAGTGAGAAGATAAACTGCTCAGTCCTGAGCCTCCATCCTTTGCATGTAAATTGACTCTAGGACATGCAAGGGCTGCCAAGATGTTAACCTCCTGAAAAAAGAGTGCAGCAGCAACAAATGAACTGTCCTTTGGTGAAAGAATCTTAATGCTTCCTTAATTACACCCCTGTAGGGTATGCACAATTTAATAGCCAGCAGTGGAGGTGGCAAATGGAACTTAAGTCTTGCAAAGTTTTAGAGAAAACAGATACTGTAGTTTCAAGAAGTGATAAGGGGATAATTGAAGTAGATTGGAGAACTGGGATTTAAAATGTATGGTGTTATTCAATTCTCTTTCCTTTCTGCCAATACTGAAATGAAGATGTTCAGTATAAAAAGACCTCCTTACTGAACACTCTCACAGATTGTCTATTTGAATGTGAATGCTGTACACATTATTCCAGCAGAGTTATACTAGGAGATTGCCTTTCTGAACAATTGTTCAACCACAACCATTTTGTGCCTAACCCCGCATGCATGAGAGGGCAAATACCTCCTAAAATAATAGATAGATCTAATCGAATAGATTTGTTAAAATCTCTGATTTTTCCTATGCTAATATCTCTTTCTCCTTCAGGCAAGACTGAATGTAGCTAACCTGCCATATATTCAAGTATGGGAAAATGGAATAATTTCTGTTTGGTTTTAAGCCCTTCAAATGATGTCGTTTGAAAGTATTTCAGATTGAAAATTATTAATAAAAGAGTGATTGCTATAACATAAATCTGTCAGCACTTTACCTTCAAGTCAGTGGGCTGCACCAGCCTGAGGTACTGACATACCTCCTGACAGCTGGCTGAGTGGTTTCTGAACAAGGCATCTCCTGTTTGCTTGCCTCTCTGGGATTTGCACATTAGGTCTAATATTTAGGGTAATCTGAGTCTGTATTATACATTATCATACGTATATTAGCTGATGTATTGAGCATCTCTGCTTTTGTGATATTTATATGAAAGGAGGAGTGATTTATCCTGGGAACAAAGAGGATGTGAAGTTCCTGGAACTTAACAGCAAAGCAGATTTTCTGCTTGCACCGTCAGCAGGATGTTTATTTAGGTCCTGTGTCTTGGGATGCATGTACTCTTCAGTTTCTCTTGCTGGAGGTGCTGCAATACTGGCTAGCTCATTATTTGGTCTTTTCCACTCTGCCTTCACTGACATGGTGTTGTCACATTATGTCACAGTACGAGCTGGCTTGTACTGGGTAATTAATTTGGCTATAAATAAGAAACCCAGCCAGCTCCATTAAAGCCAGCCTCTGGGTTGAAAGACAGGAATCTCAACCAATTATGTTCCATCCTAAGCATCTCACTGGTCCAGGATCTGGGGTGCATAAAAGATCAGACCAGTGAGCTATCCAGACAGGGTTTTTGACACTCCCCCCCCCCCATCCCTTAACAAAGAGGGGCTTGAGGAATAAACTCCGTTGCCACATGGACATCAGGGGAGTGGTTGTCTTTGTCTCCAACCCACTCCCCCACACATTCACAACATGGGACAAAGCAATCCTTGAGGCCTGAGTATTTTTCCCCGTCTCCCCTCTCTCATTTTTTTCTGAATTCTCCCTCAGATTCCCAAGGGGGCCAGTGAAAAATAACTTTTTGCTGAAAAAATCAGATAGCTGAGGCGAAGGAGATGGTGGGGTTTTTTTGAACAAAACTAGTCTTTTAGAACTCTTACATTTCAGAAATATTTTTGCTTTGAAGTGTTTATGCTTCAGTTTGTTTAGGAATTAGATGCTTCCAAGTATTTCAATGATGTCAAAATAAAAGGTTTTAAACACAAAATATGTTTTCAGCCAAAATGATTTGCCAGATTTGGTGTTAACCAGTAGTCTTTGTTGCCTTAATTCTGAAATTTTCTGGGGCACAATGCATGGTTGAAAAGTTGCCCACCAATGTATCCTAGTGCCTCCTGTACAGTCTTCTTCAAGGGTCTAGCCCAAGCCAGCAGAGTTTTGGCCTCCAAAGGCAGAAAAGCTAGGAAATGCATGAATATTTCTAGATACATTTTTGGAAAATATGAGCTTACTAGAGGGGAATGGAAGACTTCAGCATAAGAAAAATGTATGATGCAGGAATCAGCATCTTTGGCTTGTTTCTGTTAAAGATGATGAGAAGAGGTAGGTACAAAGCTTTTATCAGCATGCTAGACCATCTGCTGCTAACATCTCTTAGAGCATTTTCTAAAGGAAAGATACTGCTGTCAAAAGTTGAACCTTTTTTTTGCTCTTCAGAAGAAAAGCTTCAGGTAGTTCAAGTCACTGCTGAACTGCAAATTAGACTGGAACAACTCTGAGTAAATTATATATCTAAAACCGAGTGCTGCAGTAAACCCTTTGAATTGTATCTGAATCTTGGAAGTCATGAATGGATGAAAGATTTCAGCATATCTGAGCATTATTTTATCTTATTTTTTTTAGGGAAATGGGAGAGAAGGAAGGAGAAGCTCCTAACAGAACAGTGTTGAACATTGGCCTTTGGTTGGCTGTTCAGAACAGTTGTCACGTTAAAATGAATGTCAGTATACTAATCAAGGCAAATGAGCCTCAGAACACTGCAAGCTCATTTTTTCCCTTTAGCTCATTATTTATCCAGATCTGCACTGTGATTCTCCAGTGCTTACCACAGAAATACTGGTTTCCCCTGTAGTGCTGGCTTGTGCCCTTCTGCATGCTAATGCAATATTCCATTTCTAACTGGAATGTAATAGATTAGTGAATACATGAGGCTATCCTTCCTCTGCTAATGTGAATCCAGCCAAGCAGAAAACCTGAGGTTTATCATAAACAGGCCAGCTTCTGGGTATTCTTCATTTAAAATTAAATTTAAATAATTTCTAATTTAAGTGTCTACTTTGTTTTCTGTCTTTCAGCTTTGATGCACTTTTTTTCTTTTTTGTAAAAACTTGATGTTTGCTGTTTAGAGGGTAAGGACAGATGATAGTGCTGTTTGCATTTTTCAGCTAATTTTCTACCATTGTCATTCTCTTTATGAATAGGAGGTGTATTGTAGTGATGTATGAAGTATTTGTCTTCATTAGGATTTCAAATAGTGTTTCAGTGCCTTTTCTGGGCAGGGAATATAGATTTCTGCACTTAGTTTTTCCTCCTCTTTCTGGCAGGGCTGCACAGATTGTGGTGCAGTCCAAAAACATGACTAAAACACCCACATGAACTATATCCCAATTCTACTCTAATTACCCTTTTTTTCTGTACACAGAGGGGTGGGTGATGTTCTGAAGCTCATGTACAGCATGCTGGGCTCAATGAAGATATAATAGGCTACCAGAGGTGATTTTATTCCTGTTTTCAAAGTGAAAGAAGGGGACATTGTAAGGTCTTTCAGGAGATCAAGTCGGTAGATTTAATGATGTAATCAAAACATATCTGCACAGCTCTTTACCTGCCACAGTGTGCATAAAATATTAATAGTCTCCCTCTCTGGTCCTTAAGGCCTGGGTGTGAAAAGTTGTGTACCTACCTTACCAGGCCTGGTGACCTGGTACCAAAGTATTCAGATGAGCAAGTGCCACCTGCTGCTTACCAGAGGGAAAAGAGTGGAAAAAGGGCAAATTCTGGGGGTGCCTAGATGTGGGAAATGGCCAGGACATAGCAGGCACCCCACTGGTGGGGTTAGGATGAGCTTACTTGGGTGCGCAGACCATGACTAGTACTGGGTTATGCTGGCCCCTGTGATCTCCCTACCTGCTTCTTTCCATGGATGATTCCTGGTGGTCAGGGAGGTTGTCCTTGCACAGGAGCCACCCCTGCAGAACTTTTTAATCAGTCCCATCCTGTGTGGTTCAGAGATGCCTCATGACAAGCTCAGATGTGTTTGGGTGGTCATGGCAGAACTGGAAGGCAGAGTAATGTCCATAGGATGGAAGAATGTTGGGTTGCTGCTGACATTTGGCATTAGGCTTGGGGTGTCCAATGAAGAACAGTCCTTCTTTTTGACCCTGAGACCAAGCACTAGAAGTGGAGTCAAGGTACAGGCCTCCTTCCAATTTGCTTTTTACAATTTTTAGACTTTGCATTTTTATGGTTAAATTTTTCTTCAGTGATCGCTTGTACTGAGAAAAAGAAATCATAATTTTAAAGTGTATATCTGTTTGCCTTGGGCTAATCTCAGGATTATATACAATAGCTTGGGGATCTGAGAAACAAGACACTAGTCAATATTATTTTTTTGCTCCTTTAAATGTTATAAGCAGATTCACGTCACTTATCCTCATACACTTGTATTTTGAAGATGATTTTCTCTTTTTCTCTATTATTCATAATGCTTTGATGTCTATGTGTCAATGAATTGCAGGAAAAACCCCACAGTGCAACTGAGGGCAAGTGTGGAACATTTCACCTCCAAAGGTGATTTTTTTTTCATTAAGATGTAAATAAGAGTGTGGATTATATTTAAAGCTAGTTCTCTTTTATTCAGCATCTATGTGAGAAACCACAGCTATGGTTGTGTTTTACAGAATAATATTATAGAACAGTTTCTCTCCTCTGTAGACATCAGTGATCATAGTGAATGACATTAAATTAATCCTGCCCATTTTGACATTCATGGGAACATTTTCACTGACTACAGTGAAGCCAAAATCTGTCTAATATGTTTTACATTGGGTGACAGAGTTTAAACCCAGGTGAACCTGTTTCCTGCCAACACTTATTTTTATTTATGTGTGTTTCCTGACTGTGTAATGGGATGTAAATCCAGACTTCCAGGTGCTAGGGGGAGTGTAAGAAGAAAGAAGAGCTGTTTCTTCTTACCTTTCCCCTCTTTAAGAGGTTTCCCATCCCACAGAAAACTTGATGAGGAAGATTTCCTTCCTATATGCACATTTATAACACGTGAGCAGAAATCAAATCATAAAAGCTATCCAGGTGAATTGTTGCTGTATGCTTTTTACAACTTGTTAAAGTAGAATGGCATTATAAGATTACCATCCATTTTAGATATTTTATTTTCTTGTATCTATTGGTTCCTTCAATAAGTTTCTTTAAAAGTGTGGATTTTAAATGGTAGACTTCTAACTAGGGACTTTATTTTTGATAATTTCACTTGTAAAATGAAATTTGAGTGCTAAATGCCATAGTTTTGAAGTGCTGTAGTAATAATAAGATTAATTATTGGAATTTTAATTTCAGTACTAGAGATTTTCAGAATGTTGTGCTATTTTTCTTCCAGGCTCCCATAGCACTGCACTGCCACAACCTGTTCAGTGGTAACTGCTATTTTTTTTTTTTTTTTTTTTCAGCCTTCCACAACTACCACTGATTATGGCCATGTTGTCTTTCTGGTTTAGAGAACACTGTAAATAATTACAGCCAACCAACTCTGTGGCTCTGGCATCTATTTCAATTGTCACTATTTCACACGATTTAAAGTAGAAAGACACTTCTTTGATCTGTCCAATATTATATAGAGGTTTGGGGTTTTTTTTCCAATTCTTTTTATTGTGATATTTTTGAGACAATTGGTTTTACAGCTTTGGCCCTACCACTTGAAAATATGGAAATTTAAAATTGTACTTGGTAGAGAAGAGAGGAGAGAAAATCTAAACATTGTTCCTTCTCTTTCCTGAGAAAAATAAAGCAAATGACAAGTGTTCTTAGCTTTTGTTTCTTACATTTCTAACTGCACTTAACTTTCCATAACTCCTCAAATTTGCAGAGATTACACAGTGGAAAAGTTATTTTGATTTTTTTCTCTTGGATTCCTGAATAGCTTCTTCAGTATTGCAAGGAGTTAAAAAACCTAGAGTGAAATATGAACATGCAAAAAAATCAGTCTGTGTGTTTGTGAAAACAGAAGTCTTCTTTCTGATGCTCTCCATATCCTGAGAAAGTAGAAATATTATAAAGATTGTGTAGCTATTTCTAGAACATGCCTGTTTTTGGCAACCAGTTCAAGATGAAAATTTTCTTTTGAAACAACATAAGTGATGCTACAGTCATGCTTACAGTCATGCTAAAAAAAAAATAGATTTGAGTGACCTGTGGAAAAAAGTAGTCCAAAAATCTTTTGATTTTCTCCATGGCAAAACTCTGATCCACTCACTTGAGCAACATTTTGTAGCTGCCACCATCAGCTGGAAGTATTACCAAGGAAAATGACCCAAACTTTTGGAGCTTTTTGCTGTAGCTGCCACCACAGACTGCTGCAGCTCCTCAGAAAAAAACAGGAAAAAGAAAGCTACCAGTCCTGAGGCTCCTATCCACAGGCTTGACTCTTGGATAGTCAACACACAGCCTCATCTCTCTGTGGAGGAATGTGCTCTGCTGTGAAAGCTGCAGGGGCAAGCAGCTGTCACTGGGATGTGGGAGGAGTGGATTTTTGTTGGTCAGGTTTGGGACATGCCATTGGAATGTGCTTGCTAGGGTTTTCCCAAAAAGCAGCAGGGTTTCAGCATTCTTCCCCAAAGTAGTGCTGATTTGAAATCTCAACAGCACATTTCTGTGTTCTATAGGGGGAATTTTAACTTGTGGCCTCTTGGTTTACTTCCAATCTGTAAAACACGGGGGATTTTGAGAATCAAAATAAACTTCCCTGCAGTGCTTGCAGGCCTAAGGTCTTGTATCTTGTCTCTCAGATGGAGATGTGAATTGAGCCTTGACTTGAAGTGTTAATGCCACAACTGAGAGAGCTGCTATATCATCACTCAGTCTGACTCCAGAGGGAAAAGACCAATCACTTTAGAGCTAAGATGCTTGACTTAGAAAAAGCACATGGGCCATGACTGACATTCAGATATAATTTTTTGCGCTGTTGGCTGATACCTGAGGAATTTCTGGGCTTAGAAAAACAAGGGTCACTGAAGAACATGTCTCAAGGCTGCTGCTCCACCATAATATATGGGTAGGATAATGAATTCCCATACTCTGGAGAATAAGATGCTATATTTAAACTTTTTGAAGCATGAACTGATTTATATGACAGGGACTTCCTTTTAGTTAATGACAATGTAGAATGTCCTTGGTGAGATTTGCTGGAAAGAGTAGGCTAAACGTTTAATAGTTTTACAAAAAATACAACCTGCAGTCCTTTAATCTCCACAAGCAGCCAATTGAATTTGTCATGCCAGATCCTTATCTGGTAGTGCCTTGGGAATCCTGCACAAATACAGCTGGGCATCCCATGTGCAGTCTGGAGAGTCTGGGTTTATTATTAAGTTACATTCAATAAAACATGTCAGAATGGATTCCTTTTCAGGAGATGATTTACAGGCGCTAAGTCTGGGTTTTGCAGCAGTTCCATGAAATACAGTTTTTCGAATATATCTTAAAAAGTTAATGCAGTTAAGATTTCACTCAGCCTGTTTATGGAGACTCTGAAAATAAATTTAGTTTCAATAGAATGACATCTCTCATAAAAGTCAAATCCGTCTTTCTCAAAATTCAGTTTTTGAAATGAGAGCTGACAGTGGCTTGTACTGTCAAAAGCATCTTTGCTGGTTCAGTCTCAGGATAGTCACTGTGTGACTTATCCTTCTTTTAGGCTGCAGAAGACAAAAGGTCACAAAGAGAACAGCATTTCTCTCCCAAACCAGAGCTGGCATTAGCTCTCATTAAGAAATTCTCTTTGTACTCACATCTTGGTTTTGGCAAAGCCAGCTGTGACCTCCGTAATGAACCAGTGCAGGACCTTCAAGGAGGGGATGCAGAGTGGAGGGTAAATGACAGAAGCATGGGCATGAAATCCAACAGAATCACCTAGTGCTTGAGTATAATTTGTCTCAATGAAATTTCTTTATCTGATGATTCTATTGCTGGAGGGTATTTTGTGTTTCAGTCATATTGACCAGCATACAGCAGGTTCCTATGCCGATATCAAAAGAAAATCAGAAATTTTACTTGCCTTTTCTTGGTCAGCTTGAATCTCTTAAATGAGAATGTTTGGTGTTTTCCCCTGTGTTTCTTCTAAGAATTTATTTATCTTTTTTTTTTCTTTTTTTTTCCTAATTGGAAATAGTTCTAGTTACAGGTATAAATGATCATATTAAAGATTACATTTTAGCTATTTTAGATATTGTGGTTTCTGAATAATCTGTTCATCCACAGCTCAATTTTCTCAGTGTGCTATTCCAATACTTTGAACTTCAAAAGTTTGAAACTCTGACATACATCTTGTTTGCCAGAAAAATGTTTTATCCTAGTCAAAATTAAAGTCTCTGTGTGCTTCTCAAGCACTTCAGTACTAGTTCAAGAAGAATCCCTTCTGACTTTCTACAAAGAATAGGTTTTTGGTAGGTTTACATTAAATTCCACAAAGTGTAAAACTTCTAAAAACTGTGTTTGGTTTGTGTCATAATTTGGTTTCTAGAATGGCATTTAAAATTTTAATTTCAAAATGATGTGCCTGTAAAACACTGAATGAAAAGCAAAAACAAGAAAAGTTTTTTTTCACATTTGTTTTAGCATACATGGAAGTATGAACTAGGGGATCCTTTATTATTCATGATATTTAATATTCTTCACTGCCAATGCACATATGTCAAAACACAGGGGTTGTCTTTTGGGCCTTTCATTACTCATCCTGCTGAGAAACTTGTTCTCCTGTGCATCAGAGACAAACATGCACTTGTGTATCTCATAAGCAGGAAGAAGGTATTTGTAGGATTTTTAGCACTTCTAATGATGTTAAAGCACTTCACACCTGTTGATATCATCATCAGAGGACCAGCACAGCTTTTTAGCAGCTATTGATAATGATGTGACAGGACCTCTCACCCCTTACACAGCAGAAGCTCATCTGCTTCCCCCTTGGCTAGGTCAGGCTGGAGTAAGCTTGCCTTGGAAACATCCTCAGCCAGCAATCAACATCCTGCCTTGAATGCATGGGAAGGGATAAGCTAAAATTTGTGACTGACAGACACAGCACTTCTACAAACTATAAAAGATCACTGTAATTTACACATTCTCTGAGTGTGTGAGAAGTTCTCCTCAAAAGCCAAGACATCAATCTTAAGTAACTTTCCTGGGAACTGAAAGAAAGGAGGCTCTTTGCCCACCACCATAATTCCTTGGTGACACTGGCTTCTAATTTATACTATTTCTTTGCTAGGTGTAATATAGGTACCTTTATTAGAGTGCACTGTATTATATATGCCTCAGGTTTTAGCTTTTATATTTTTCAGATTCTCTACTGCTTTAAGTGTGTTGATCTGGGCTTCATATGAGGGGATAGTAAGCTCTCTTCACTCAGTAGGTAGACAAAATAATTCCTTCTCTAGATGGGGACCAAGGACAAATGATCCAAATTTCAGATCCAAGTGCACAAACAACACAGGCTGAAGAGAGAAAACCAAGAAAGATGGGACTTCATAACCTAAAGCTATAGTTGGACAATTAACTCCAATATGCAAATGGACCAGAACTTAAAAAAGTGAGACACCCCATGACTGGTTGACCATTTTTGTGACCATTTTGGGTTCACCTGGGGTGTAGCCCTGGCTGGGCTCTTGTACTGACCAAGGTGGATCTACTGAGGTCTTTTAATAAATCCCTACTTTATTCTTTAACTCTGTCTAGCCTCTTTCTGGGTCAGCCTTCACAAGGCATCATTATGAAACTACTAGTAGTGTTTTTTGTTTATCCTGTGTAGTGAGACGCCTGTTAAAGCCTTCCATCTGCTTTTCCTGGTGTCTATTCAATAAATAATTCATGTTGTAATGGACCTGATCGGTCATTATTATGAACTTGTGAGCAAGAGTGGATTTTGGGGTGCTGGCCACCTTAATAACACAGCTGCCTACTGCCAGAAATATGGGCAAAGGCAGGAGCCGTCTAAACTCTCCCCCCTCCCCCTTATATTTGTAACATATAAGGACTTGAAATAATTCAATGGCTATGTTGAGCTAACCCAAAACTGCATTTGAATGATTTGAAATAATATTTCTTAGCGTATTTCTTTTTTATTAAATGTTGATGTCTCACAAAAGAGTGTTACTGAGCAAGCATATAAAAACATTGGTAAGATGAGCACTGTTGGCTCTTATCTCACTGGAGCAAAAATGTTATAGAAGGCTTCTGTAGTGCTATCACAATGTTGTGATAAATATTAGCGCTGCTTATAAATTTTGACTTTCCTACATTTATGAAGAGCAATCATATTTAGGAAGAAAATGCATAATTCCATGCCCAAATTCCATAGTCTTCGGCAAATTTCTGTATTTTTGATTGTTTTGGCACATTGTTTTTACATATACCACAAAACACATGACTTTTTATTTACATTTCGCTATTTTGCCTGGAATTGGAAGCAATTTGTGTCAGTTGGAAATCAAGCATAAAGTGCATGTACAGCTCTGCAGCTGGAGGGGGGACAGCGTAAGAATGGCAGTATGGAGAGCAATTGCTCTGGTGTAACATCCTTCGTTTGCTGAGCACTACCTTACAGTGATATGTTCAATATGCTCTTTGCTCTGTATTTGAAGCAGGGAACTAGTTGCTACCTGGAAGTGGATTTTCTTTTCTGACTGCTAATTCATGCTAATTAATTTGATAAGGACAGCAGCTGTATCTGCCTCTTAATTCCTTAATCTTAGAGTAAGAATTAGAAACTGATAAGTCAGAGATAAATGTATCTTATAGCATTTTCTCCTGAGAAAAAGCCCTTTAAAAATATTGCATTCTGGACTGGCCAGCACAGTGATGAAAGCAATTTTCCACTGCTGGAGGGAATTGTCTATGATGACTGAATGGAAAGGATAAATGTTAGCTGATAGTAAAAACGGGGAATAAAATTTTGACTATAGGCAGTGAAAATAGTTTTGTGGGCTGATCTAAGGGTTCCTTGGCCCCAGGAATAAGGGTGTCTATAGGTTCTGCCTAGTGTGGGTTAACTTACTACAGATGTCAACCAAAGATCAGGCAAACAGAAAGCATTTCTTTGGGAAGCAATGCATTTTTACTGTTCCTGTTGGTGAGGCTTTATTATCTTTCATGATGTGATGCTTCCTGTTCCAGTATTATATCTCAAGTGTGGAATGAAATATGTTTTTAATTAAATGAATTATTTGGGTATACACACTCTACAGTTATTCAAGAATTTCCAAAGTTTGCAAAGATTATTTTACCTCTACTAAACAAGTCATCACTGAATTAATAACTAGAACTAATTTCTGGAATCTCTTTGTTGTACTTTAAGTGAATTTACTGTGAAGGAAAAGTCCTATAGTGACCGCAATTTAGGTACTTTTTTGGATACACTTGATTTAGCCATCTGTAACCATCTGTTTATTTATACATCTAATCTGGATGACAAGTTATTAGGGCTCTTTGCCTTTGATGGCCTTTGCTGAGATAACCAGGAAGGCTCTTGGAAACTGGTTTGACTGTTTCACCAATATGGATGTTGTTCCCTAGAGACTAGCCTGAAATTATTATTACTCACAAATGAAATTAGCAGATTAATTTTTATTGCTGGATGAAGGACTAAACCAAATTCAAGTGAACGATTCAGCGGTTTTTGGTGGTTTAAAGGAGGCCATATTTTTGCTATTTGAAAAGAGATTATACTCTTAAAAGCACTGTGCAGCCAATCTGTTTTATTACCCTTACCAGAAAACACAACATTTACCCAAGTCACAAAATTGCTAACAATGGAGTAGAGGACAGTAGAGCTTTGTGTTTTTCTGGGTTTGACCTTTCTGCCTTGTTTGAAGACCGTTGTGAAACAGCTCTGAGGGGGATCCCAACATCTTTCACTGAAAAAGTGAAAGCTTTTATGTGACTCCTGAAAAGGGAAAATTGGACTGATTTCTTTGTGAGTTTGGCTTGGGAAAAAAATAAAGATTATATTGAGCAGAACTCAATAATTAAAAAAAAAAAGCTATCTAGCATTGATAAACACTTAAATTGATTTGCAGAAAGGGAGTTTCTGGAGAAGCAGTCTCAACATGCTGCATGATGCAACACAATAGCTTCCTGCACCTTTAAACTCAGTTTCCTGTTCAGTAGATGGGGAGATTGTCTGTGTTCCACCAGTGAAGTGCTAAGTCTTTGAGGAAGTCTTAGTGTTTGAAGTAATCTCACATTACATCCATTTGCAAGATTTGTGTGCTAACATTTAGCAAGCTCCATATTCCTTCTATCCTTCCTGTTTTGAGGGAAGCTGGTTTTGTTTTTGTTTTTGTGGAACCAGAGTGGGGAACTCTGAGAAGCATCTCTTCATGGACAAGCTGGTCATCTGCTCTTTCATGTACACAGTGATGTGTTTGTGCCTGCCTTTGGCTCTGGGAGGGGAGATGGATGCTGGTGCTCCTTACCACCTCAGTTTCAGGTGATTTTATTGTAGGTTTTGTAACAAACGCTTGAAGAACTTGGATCTGTCTAGGCAAGACCATTATCTTGTGTGTGCGTGTGTGTTTCCATGAATTTCTTTGTTCTGTTTGACTGTTACTTAATCATATTTACTTTTTCCTTTTTAAATGAAATATATCAGTGTTCTGTATATTTGAAGCAAATTGATGGGGTTTTTTGTTTTTTTTTTTTTTTTTTTTTTTTTTTGTTCCCAATTCCTATTCAATTACAATTTTAACAAAGAACCTGTAAAGGAGCAATGTAGTCACCCCCTCATTCCTGGGGGCAATGATCCAGCTCTTTCTAGGCTGTTTATGTTTCCATGGAAAGTGATGAAGCTGCTCATCTGGAATGATAACTTAGCAGAAACCAGCTGCAATATTAATGAAGCAAAACACCACTCAGCATGAGGAAGGCTGGTGGGAGAAGGTGAAGTGCAGTTTAAAGTTTTAGCTGGGTCTTATAATAGCCAGATTGTTTGTTCTACACAGCCTAAGTGGCTGAATGCAGAGGTATCCATGATTGAAAAATGATGGCATGTGGTGTTGTAAATACTGGCAAGCTCTGAGGACACATTTGACATGGTGTGCCTGTTCTAGGAAGCAGCAGTGAAGCAGTTAAGATAGATGGGAATCATGCAGCTAAAAATCCTGAACGTATTTTGAAAACTCATCCAAGGTACTTGGAGCCCATTTTTATTGCTGTCTCTCAGGATTTGTGCACAGTTTCTGCAAAACACAGTGTACGCTGCTGATAGAAACAGGTATCCTTTTTCTGCCATCCAAATGCCAAACAAAGAGGACTGAAAACCAAAGGGAAGCAGAGTCCTTTTGTAAAACCTGTCACTAGCAGGGTATTTTGGGGTTAGCTTCAGTCAGGTTGCATCATTCTCGGGATGCTCATGTATAAAGTAAATTTCTGCCCAAAAAATACCTGACTTGCTCCTTTTTTTACCAGGATTTTAATTTGAAGGAGGTGGGCATTACTTTGGTAATTAAAATTATGGAGAGTTCAGGGACTTTCTCTGCTGAGGAAAACAGTGAGTCCAGTTTTACTGTAACTGAGCATCTGAGTTTGTGATTGGTAAAACAGGTGCTGTACATTTTTAAAATGATTTCTTTGTGAATACTTGTGCAGAAACCAAGAGTTACTTCATGTCAAAAAAAAAAAAGTAGGTGTCTTTGAAATGAATTATTTGCTTCTAAAAATGAACTTTATTTTTAATTCAAACAATCCTAAATTCTTCAGGTTTTTTTTTTGTTTGTTTTGGTTTTAAATAGACTAAATCTTACTTATTTGAACACTGTCTTCAGAACCTTTTTAAAGACTCCAGGTGTTATCTTCAGATCTGAGATGGAGAGTTCAGTTTATGCACCATGATGACAGATTTCCTCTACTTGAGGATCTGGCTCATGCCAGCCATCAATATTAGCACACGAGGGATTTCCTTCTGTGCTCTTCCAGAATAGCCATAGTCATTATTTGCAAGATGTATCAGAGAACAGTAATTTGTTGTGCTCCATAACCTCTAAGTAACTAATTGCAATATTAATTGCAATATTTATTAATTGCAGTAATAATTTCTCTGGTGGTCCCAGAGCTCATCTGGCAGCTCCCTGTAGTTACAAGCAGACCATTGAACATGCATGGGTGAGGTGTTTCTCTTTTTAAAATTTTTTTGGTGCTCATACGGGCTTAGTGGATATACTGGACTCTTTCATAGTAATCATAGTAAACACAGTCATGTTTCATAGTTTCATAGTAATCAAAACTGCACTGAAAGTGCTGCAGGATATAATAATTCTAAGATTGATAAATTACTCTTGGATGCCTTTTAAACCTGTATAGGCCTTCTATAATTAAACACATATAGTGCTCTTGTAGCTGTGGTTGTCTGAGGAGAGGAAAGACTTGTAGAAAGAAGTTTGGTTTTTCATTAGTTGGAAAAATCAGAGAAGCTTTCAAATACTTATGTCAGATACCTTTTTTTTTGTTTTGCTTCTGTTTCAGCAAAAATGTCAAAGTAATCAATGCAAAAAAAAAGCATTGCAATAATGTCTTGCATGCTAGCAGAAATCAGATTGTGTGGACTCCAAGAGTGATCATTTTGTATTGAGAACTAGTTGCTGCATCACTATACAAATACTCCTTGCTCAAATATGTTACATATGTTTGAGTGTTTTTAAGTCTCATTGGGACAGGCCAGGGGAGGCTATCTTGGAGGGTCATGAATTTAATGTAAATAAAAAATTCTTCTAATGTTAACATTATTTTTACAACATCAGCAATAAATGCTGGAATAAGGAACTGAATTTCACCATTAAAGTGTTTATTGTTGGTTAAATACTGATGCATCTACAGAGTTGATGTCTGATCAATAACTACTTTTTCACCTGCACTTGGTGGTCCAAGCAATGGAAGGAACATTATCTTAATTCACCATTCCAGAAAAACCCTCAGATGTGTCCTCTCTGCTCCAGTTACTCAGGATGCAGGCCATGCATGGTTATTGTGAGCTCTGACAACAGAAGAAACCCTTTATCTAGACCTCCATATGGCACATCACTGGACTACCCAGACATGTGCACTTCTGTCTTTGGTCATTTCATACAGAAAATACAATTAGATTTGGCTGTCAGATGAAATCTGTCACATTCCTCTTGTAGGAGCTGAACTTGGTCCAGTGCAATAAATACAAAAAATACTCACCCATAAAATTGCATGTAGAGCCTGCGATTTCGCTTCACTTGGTTAATTTTCTGTGGGGTCTGGAAGGCACCATTTCCTGGCTGAGTAGCCTGTTTGTATGATCAGCACCATTTCCTACTCCACCACGCAATAAAACAGCATATGGCTTTGTCCCAGCTTCCTAACAGGGCACTTTCCTGCTGAAAAATGGGACACTCTGTCTTTCTGAGGAAGAACCAAAACCCAGGATATGTTAAAACGTTTTGCTAAGATTTGGGCTGTGTGGAGCTGTGCAGATTCCTGGTGCTTAAGGCCCACCTTTCAAGGATGAGGGTAACAGATGTCTTTAACAGAGACAACATCTGTGGGAAAAAAAAGCAATTTTTCAGAACAATTATGCCCAGCAATTAAACTTGTGTTCCCTCTGTCATGGTAGGCAGGACTGAGCTAATAACTGTGCTTAATAACCTTCGGACTACATCAACTGCAGTCTGCTGATAATGTCAATGAAAAGTTTGTGCCTTCATGTTTGAAAAAGATCTTCATGAGGTGAGGAGTGTCACACCTTTGTACGGAGTTGGGAGAGCTTGCTTATTGCTCTGTTGGCCCTTGCCTCAGGTTTATCTTATTCTTTGCATCCTGGTCACTTGAATGGTCATTCAAGCTGCCCATACTTTTAATTCTAGGGGAAGACCCATCATGTTTTGATGTTAAAGTGCTGCTTTTCAGAGGCTTTCCCAGGCACTGGCTTTCCCAAGCACCAGCTTCCCAGCTTGTTTGTGAGTGGGTGACTGGGCTGCAGGAGGTAGTGCCGCCTTTAGGGTGGAAGGGCGGGGTCGCTGTCAGTGGACTGAATTGATGAGAAATTGCTATTGCTGTGCCATTTCTAGGCATCCAGGACAAAGGTGAGTCATGACTTCTCTGTGTAGGTTGTCTGTATACTCTGTGGAAATAAAGCTATGTTTGTCAGCTGCTATTAATCTCTTCTTAAAACCATATTCAACGATAGGAATAGGGAAGGGGAAAATTATATTTTAGAGAGCTGCTTGAATTCCAATTCCCTTCTCTAGCACTGTGCTTTTACTGCCAGTGCTTCAGCTCATTACAGTTGTCTTTTCTTGTAATCATCTTAATTTGTAATACTTCTGCTTGGTGTGAGATATGTCACTTTGACAGGACCCCGTTCAGGGATTTAATATTGCATCAAGGAGAACAAGATTAATCTAGAAAAGCATCTAGAATGAATGCAAATGTAATACATCTCAGATATGAGCACTGTAGAAGTCAAATAACAGCAAGATGCCCTAAGGTTGTTATAATTGCAGGTGTAGCTAATTCCCAGTCTTGGTCTTGTTCTTTTTTCAGTTTATAACATTGTGGACTGAAACTGGAAGAGGGCTCCCCGCAAATATTTGGCATTTTTGCTAGTGTACAGAAAATCCTCAGAAGAGAGGGGGACAGAACAGTTCCCTCTCCATCAGAGACGAGGAAAACAGTTCAATATTAGATTGAATACAGTGTAAACATAAATGTAGGACTGTAATTAACCAGCTAGGGCAGTCTGTCCTGTACTAAGAATCAGCAACATAATAAATAGAATAAATTGTTCACTGAAGTTTTTCTCTGATAAAGTGATGTATTCTTTGCATTTTGCCATGTTTCTGTGTGATGGTGCTTTTTTTTTTTTGTGTTCTCCCCCCTCCTCCTTCCCTGCTCCTTCAGGGTTGTTTTTTGTTTTAAAGCTGTAACTTGAGTCTTTTGACTTGCACTGAAACTCAGCTGATGACTTCTCCCCCATAAGGAAGACGCTACAAACAATTGCTCTCCCGGTGCCTTTTTTTTTTGCTGCTAGAAACTTTTTTAAAAGATCAGGAGTCTATTGTTCCATTTCAAGATTCAGACACTCATTCTATGCACCATTACCCATGGAAAAAGGAAAAATAGACTATTATAACTGTAAGTGGAATAGTCTCAGCTAATGGCCAGAATAGGATGTGTACTTTGCACACACACACTAGTCTTTGAGAGTTCGTGATTTTGATATTCCTTTCTCTAATGAAAAAGCAGTTAATAACACTGAACACTCTTCTATAGAATAAATTCCACCCACTTATCTTACATGGGAAGAACAGATCGAATAAGATTTGAGAGAGAGAAATACCTCTAGGCTCAGTTAAGAGATATTTTGGTACTGCAGTCGCAGTAGTGATGTACAGTAAAACCCTTTCCTTTTAATTGCTGAACAATTATCATAGAAATGGTGTGAATAAAATGGAAGGTCCTTGCAAAACAACAGCAAGAAAGGCATCTCCTGTGTGATAATAAATAACAAGAGGTAAAGTGGTGCACTTATGATTTTGTTTTTCTTCTGCTAGTGTCCCTTGCTTTTACATTGTGTCTGTTAAAGCAGTAGCACAAATTTGATATCCACATGTGTGTGCACACAAGTTCTTTTTTTTGGAAGAATATATATATAGTAAAACTTTGTAGTGCTCTGTGTTTACCGATACATTTTCTTGTTTGAAAAGGACTAAAAAATTGGTCAATTGACAAATGGCTTGTATTTGGATATGTTCCTATCAGTGAGATTTGCTTTCACAGAATTTTTTTTTCTTAATTCATATGACCAGACACCCAATTCCTGCTGTCTAATATACCATTTTTGGTTTGAAAATATTCAGTTCCACAGGGACTTCCCATCCTCCCCCCCAGTCTCATGATACAAACACAGCCAGTCCTTCTAAGCAAAAGTGACTGCTTTCAGTTTACACAGTATGTGCCAGGTCAGTAAAACTGTTTTAGACCTTATGTGATTGGGACCTGTCTGCAAACTCTTTCTGCCTTCAACTATAGGGTTTCTTTACCTTGCTGATCTACCTATTGACAATCACAGATTACGTGTATCCTGTTTCTCCTGTAGATGTTGGCGCGGAATGAATTTGCCTCCCCAGCACTATATAAAACTGTATCCCTCTAGACAAATTTAAATTGGGTCCAAAATGTGTAAATAACTAGACCATCCTAGCAAAAAGGAGATAGAAAGGAAACCAGATGCACAGCTTTCATGTAAGATTCTTAACCCATGGGAAACCAATGGATAAAATTTTGTATGACTTGACTAATAACTGAAAAACATGGTGTAGTTTTGTCATGGCCTGGTTTTTGGTACCAGGGGAGGCCACAGAGAAGGCTCCTGTGGGAAGCTTCTGGAAGCTTCCACCATGTCCAGCAGAGCCAATCTCTGATGACTCTGAAGATGGACATGCTGCTGACCAACACTGGGCCAAGGAGAGAGGTTGGTAATGCCTCTGTGATGACATATTTAAGAAGGGAATAAAAAAAAAGTCACAAGGTTTCTGCTCCTAGTCAGAGAAGAGAAGGAGGTGAGAACATGTGAGGGAAACAACATGGAGACACCAAGGTCAGGGGAGGAGGAAGGGCAGGAGGTGCTCCAGGCCCGAGAGCTGAGATTCCCCTGCAGGCCGTGGTGAGCCCATGGTGGAGGGCCAAAGGCCCTGCAGCCCCTGGGGATCCAGGGGAATGCAGAGATCCATGAACAGCCCCTGGGGATCGATGCAGAGACACCCGGGGGGATCCACAGGGAATGCAGAGATCCATGAACAGCCCATGGGGATCCACGGGGAATGCAGAGATCCACCCGCAGGGAATGGGGATCCAGGGGAATGCAGAGATCCATGAACAGCCCATGGGGATCCACAGGGAATGCAGAGATCCCCCACGAATGGGGATCAAGCAGAGACATGACAGCCCATGGGGATCTACGGGGAATGCAGAGATCCATGAACAGCCCCTGGGGATCCACAGGGAATGCAGAGATCCATGAACAGCCCCTGGGGATCCACAGGGAATGCAGAGATCCCCCCGCAGCCCCTGGGAGAGGTGCCCTCAGCAGAGTGGGAGAGCCTGGAGGAGGCTCTGCTCCAGTGGGAGACCTGGTGGAGAGAGAGGGCCCAGCTCCCAGGCTGGAGCAGCCTGAGCTTGGAGCACTGCACCTCGTGGAAGAGTGACCCATGCTGAAGCAGTTTTGGGAGGACTGTGTGCCCATGGCGGGGACTCATGTTGCAGCAGGTGCGGTGTGGCTGCTGCTCATGGACCCAGGCCAGGGAAGTTCATGGAGAACTATCTCCCCCATGGCCTCACAGGGGAAGAACTCTTCTCCTGGAGCAGCAGAAGAAAATCTTGGTGATGAACTGACCAAAACCCCCATGGCCTGTCTCCATGTGCTGTCAGTGAGAAGGAGGGAGGGTTAGGGGGTGGGGGAAAGGTGTTTTAAGGGCTTATTTTACTTCTCACTATCCTCCTGTGATTCTGTTAGTAATAAAATTCACTTTGCAATTTAAGTTGAGCATGCTTTGCCCTTGAAATATTTTTCCTGGTCCTTATCTCACTCATGAAGTGTTTGTTAATTTCTTTTCCCTCCTCTGCCCAGCTGCGGCAGGGGAGAGTGAGCAAGTGACTCTTGTGGGTGCCTGGCCATAGGCCAGTGTCAAAGCATGTCAGAAAAGCCTTTGGGTCACAGAAATCATTCTAAAATTAAATGCTGACATTTTGTAAAGGCCTGGATGATTTTGTTGTTTGAATTTTTGTTTTCTTTTAGAAGACAGTTTGTGCACTAGTCAGAAAATGCTCCTTGGTCTACTTTATTTTTTTCTTCCCATTTTCACAATCTGCCCAAATCTGTGTCTTTGTCCCAGTCATCCTAAATTACTCAATCTCTTTCTCAGTCTTTTAAGGCACATTGGTTCTAAGTAATTTTCCTCATCAGATGTAAAAGTTTTGGTTGGGGGTACATATGGGAGGAGGACCTAATTTGTCTCTCAGCTGGTTATAGTAACTGGTTCAATAAACATGGCTAATAATGATGATTTATCTTATATGATCAAATCAAATACCTTTGGTGGCCAGTCACTACTGCGATCTGCGCCGGGACCAGTTCTGTTTAGTTTATTTTTGGGTATTCTTTGATGACATGGATGAGGGTATTGAGTCTATCTTTAGTAAATTTATAGATGACCCTAAGCTGGGAGCATGTGTTGGTCTGTTGGAGGGTAGGAGGGCTCTGCCGAGAGATCTGGAAACGTTGGATGGATGGGCAGAGTCCAATAGGATGAAGTTTAATAAATCCACGTGCCGAGTCCTGCACTTTGGCCACAATAACCCCCTGCAATGCTCCAGGCTGGGGATGGTGTGGCTGGACAGTGCCCAGGCAGAAAGGGACCTGGGGATACTGGTCAACAGCCAGCTGGACTTGAGCCAGCAGTGTGCCCTCACGGCCAAGGAAGGCCAGTGGCTCCTGGCCTGTGTCAGGAACAGTGTGGCCAGCAGGAGCAGGGAGGTCATTTGGCACTGGCGAGGCCACACCTTGAGTGCTGTGTCCAGTTCTGGCCCCTCAGCTTGGGAAGGACGTTGAGATGCTTGAGCGTGTCCAAAGGAGGGCAACGGGGCTGGTGAGGGGCTTGGAACACAAACCCTGTGTGGGACGACTGAGGGAGCTGGGGGTGTTTAGTCTGGAGAAAAGGAGACTCAGGGGTGACCTCCTCACTCTCTACAACTGCCAGAAAGGTGGCTGTGGCCAGGTGGGGTTGGCCTATTTTTCCAGACAGCAACAGACAGAACAAGAGGACACAGTCTTAATCTGTGCCAAAGGAATATTTATGTTGGATGTGCGGAAAAAGTTTCTTACAGAAGGCGTGATAAAGTGCTGGAATGGTCTGCCCAGGCAGGTGGTGCAGTCACCATCCCTGGATGTGTTTAAAGAAAGACTGGATGTGGCACTCAGTGCCATGGTTTATTTCAGGTGTTGGGGCAGGGGTTGGGCTCGATGATCTTAAAGGTCTCTTCCAACCTAGTGATTCTGTGTGAACTTTTCCATATACATGATATTAAAAACTGACTTGTGAATTTTATCACTGTATTTATTTAATAAGCCTGGTAGGAATATGGATCAGAAAACAGCTGGCTGTAGCCCTTGAGTTTTCTGTGAATTATGTTAATGAATTATGTGACATATGGATTATGTTATTTTGACAAATTGGTTACACATCATAATTCCAATTATATTTGGAGTTGAAAAGGAATTGTAAAAAAAACCTCCAACCCCAAAACAACAAAACGCCCTTACATATATGTAACTAGATTTTTTCTTTCAAAGTGCACAAAAATTTGGTTTTTTTCTGCTTTGGAAATCAGTTGGAAAATTCCTCTTAGCTGGAATTACAACAGACAGTTTTCTGGCACTAAGCTGGTTTGAAAATGCCATTGCTCATGTCACTTGAGCGTTAAGGGAAAAGTATAGGAATTCTAAGGGCTGAGAATGTGGTTGTGTGATCTTGTCTGATGTGGAAGGAGCTTTCTTTTAGGTGGATGGAAGATTAAATATATCTTTATGATTCTGGGTTTACAGCAAATCATAAAGTTATTAATGGCCAAGGCTTATTAATGATATGTGCAACACAGAATTATAGCTTTATCAGGCTGTTCTGTTCTGGGTCTGAATTGTAATTCATCCTTGCTTTGAGATGGGTATTGCCACCTAAGCCTGATTATTCTGGAAAACTTGAAAGTTTTATTATTTCTATAGGCCTAATTGTTCTCATTAGGTTGTTTTGCTATAGTTGAACAGCTGGAGCAAGGAGAGATTATTTTAAATTAGGAGGGCTTTTGTGGAAGGCAAGGAGAGGGAAGCTTTGTGGCATGTCTAATTTGAGCATTGATCTTTCATTTCTTGAGAGTTAAGTTTGAGATGGTCTTAAATCCTGAGTCTAGGACTACTGAAGACTGGCTAGGCTATATGTCTGCTCCCAGGGGAAGGCAATGCTATTGCACTTAATAAAAATACAAGAACCTCAATGTGACAGTGTTCACAGAGGTTCTTGGATGAGGGAAGAGACGAGAATGTTGACTCCATGTTTCAGAAGGCTTGATTTATTATTTTATGATATATATATTACATTACAATTACACTAAAAAGAATAGAAGGAAAAGGTTCATCTCAGAAGGCTAGCTAAGCTTAAGAATAGAAAGAAAAGGAATGATAACAAAAGGAGCTGTCTTGGACTCTCTCCGAGATAGCTCAGCCTTGATTGGCCATTAATTATAAACATCCAAGATGGGCCAATCAAAAATCCACCTGATGCATTCCACAGCAGCAGATAACCATTGTTTACATTTTGTTCCTGAAGCATCTCAGCTTCTCAGGAAGAAAAAATCCTAAAGAATTTTAATGAAAAGATGTCTGAGGCACATCAATAGATAAAATAAAGGCCTGTATATAAAAACTAAAAAACCACAAGAAAAAAAGAACAAAAAGCTAAAAGGTGGAAGTTGAAAGTTTTGCTAACAAATCTTTAGTTTTCATAGACTCAGGGCAAGTGGTAACTTTCTACTTTCTCAGTCTCTGGCAAAATATTTTGTGGCAGGAAATGTGGAAGGGAAGCAACATTCTTGTTTTAGAGCAGGCAAGTCAGAATTCAGCCTGTTAGGTAATAATACATGAGAGATCGATAGATAATTTTAATCAGAGAAGTAAAGGAATGAATACTACTCAAATTCATTTGAGAAAGATCTCCATAAAATACCATTACATCCAATTTCCTTTGCTGCTTATAAACACAACTCTGCCTAAGCCTTTAACAGGTCAGTAGCCATGGCATTTAATTGCCAGCTGCCTTTAAACCTTGAGCAGGTCAGCACAGACACAATGCTATCGGGGATAATTTGTCATTTGTGTATTTCCATTGAGTGATATATAATGTCTTGCTGAGAAGGGTCCTTGTGGGTGTCAAATACTGCTGCTGCTTGTAATGGAAATAAAGAGAAAAAATAAAAGGCTGGCAAATAGATGTTTCTGTAAATGTAACTTTCAGTTTGCATGTAGCCTTGCGGCTAAAAGATAATTCCACGTCTTCTGAGGGGAAGGAAAGAGGTGGCAGGTGAACAATTCAACCTCTGTGTTATTTATTGATTGAAAACAACTCCTGGCATGTGTGCTGCTTCTGAAATTTATTAAAGTCAGTTGAACATCCAGAGTGTGATATACACAGACTTGCTCTCTTCCCTCGTTGAATTTCAATTTTTAAGGGCTTCCTAGAGACAGATATAGAATCAGTCATCTTGTCTGGCCTGTGGTGTGTATTTAGGGCTGGAGCCAAAAAGCATTGAAGTTATTGGTTGTCTTTCAATTGACTTCAACTGGTTTTGGCTCAAGCCTTCAAGAAAACAAAAAAAGAAAAAATACGACTACATGTGGTTCAGTCTAAAAGAGCTGAAACAAACCCAAATCTTGCTTACCCTCAAAATAAGTGGAGATAGGGTGGATGAAGAGACCTACGTAGACCTGGAGCGTTGTGGATGAAGATCTTTGTTCATCTGTGCCTGCAAGCCCCCATCTCCTGGTGCTGTGTAGCCAAGCTGGAGGGCAGGAATTCAGGCCTTGTGCTTATCCCTGGGCTCCTCCCACATGGGGATGATGGATGCCAGATGCCTGGAGTCAAAGATGTTTGTTACTTGTGTGTTGACTCTGCTGGTGCCACCAGCTGCCACAAACTCTGTGCCACATGTGATGGGATTCTCTCACATCTTGGGCAATTATTTTGGTCATAGGCAATTTGCTCTACAGAGGAGGGCACTTTAACAGAATTCACATAATTATCTTTCTGTTATAGGGAACTCCTGCCAGTAGTGAAACCATGCTCACTGATTGAAATTCCTTGTGGCTGATAGGGGTGACAATATTTATACATTTTAAAAAAATTTGTCTTCCATGGGTTTGAAGTTTTTCTCCAGACAAGGGAAAGGATTTGGGGGGGAAAAGGGCTATTTTCTCTTTCAATTAATGTTTAAAAACAATAAAAAAAAGGTAAGTCATAATGGCTTTTGTCAAGGAAAAAGGTGTAAAGGGAGAGAAGTTCAGCACTCTGCAGAGATGCCAGCTACAGCACTGGGGAATGCAGTGCTGCAGCAAACATCAGGAAATTATGATCCAGTTTTGGGATACCATTTTAGAAGATGTATTTAAGCTGTTGCATCCTCAAATGTGGTACAGAATATTCCCTTTCATGCTCTCAGGGGACAGAAAACTCATGTAGTGCAGAATGAGTTTTTCTTCTAATCTGTTTTTCTATAACTTTCTAACTTCTCTGTGATGGCTTTCTGTGTCTGAGTTAGTGTTTCTCCTCTTCCACAGAGGCAATCTCTGCTTTTTGTCTCAAACACTGGTGTCATATACTCAGCTTAAACCAGGACAAAGGGTCTGCTATACAATATATGTCCCAAGGCCAGCAGATTTGGGCTGGCCTCAGGTTATTAATGACCACCAGGTCTTTAGTATAAGACATAGATTTTCTTTCTTTTTCTTTCTTTCTTTCTTTCTTTCTTTCTTTCTTTCTTTCTTTCTTTCTTTCTTTCTTTCTTTCTTTCTTTCTTTCTTTCTTTCTTTCTTTCTTTCTTTCTTTCTTTCTTTCTTTCTTTCTTTCTTTCTTTCTTTCTTTCTTTCTTTCTTTCTTTCTTTCTTTCTCTCTTTCTCTCTTTCTCTCTTTCTCTTCTTTCTCTCTTTCTCTCTTTCTTTCTTTCTCTTTTCTCTCTTTCTCTCTTTCTCTCTTTCTCTCTTTCTCTCTTTTTTCTTTCTTTCTCTCTTTCTCTCTTTCTTCTTTCTTTCTTTCTTTCTTTCTTTCTTTCTTTCTTTCTTTCTTTCCTCTCTCTCTCTCTCTCTCTCTTTCTCTCTGTGTTTCTTTCTCTCTTTCTCTCTCTCTTTCTTTCTCTCTTTCTTTCTCCCTTTCTCTCTCTCTTTCTTTTCTTTCATGAAGAATGCACTTTATTCTTAAAGAGAAAAAATGCAATTCCCTTGCCACCATATTTGGCAAGGATATCGCATTTTATTGTTCAGATAAATTTCTGGAACCTATCTCTTCTTGCATCCTGGTGGCACAGAGGGTGTGCTGTGATGATTTTGTACTTGGCAGGTTGTACAGGACATATGGCTTTTGCGTTGCATTACTGCTGCTGGCAAAACAGAGCCAAAAAGATGGATGAACTGTTTGTAGGATTGCCTCCTATTCATTTTGCTCTCTCTCACCTAGGCACATTTTCTTCTTTGCACCCATCCTTACAGACCTGCTTCAGCAGAAGCTTCTCCCCTTGTAGAATAGTATTAAAATGCCACAAATGACATCTGGAGTTTCTTTAGATGAGAAGGTTTCCAAGTAGGCTGTTTTAATTCTCAGAAGCATTTTGTGTATTTCAGATCAAAAAGTTTGTGCCTTGGTAGGATTTCATTAGGCAAAGGATGAGATGGTGCCTTCCAAAGCAAAGGTGTTTCAGTTTGTTTTGATTTTCCAGCAGGAAATGCCTGGCTGAAATAAGGATCATGCTTTGCTGCAGGGTGTCGTGTTGCTCCTATTGGGGCCATGCTTTGTTTTGCTGCTGACAGCCCTGCTTTGCTTCTGACTGAATTATGGACCCTAAAAATGCTGAAATCTGGCAACCCTGGCAACAAAAAGTATTTTTATGCTTTATGAACACACACCCATTCCATATTGTTTGATGCTGCCACACTTCTGTGTTTGCTTTTTCCTTGTTTTTGTCACACCTTGCAAAGGCAAACTGGCACCTGCCCCAGATGCCCCTGTTTTTCTAAGCCTTTGACAAGGAAAGAGGTTAGATCAGGACCCTGAGCAACCTCTGTCCTTGGAGTTGGGTAGAGAATGTCTGAATGCTTCCTGTGCTAGATGATCAGACCTGCTCATGGCGGGGCTGGGACTGGGGACACCCCATGTTCTCTTCCATCCAGGTGGTTCTGGGATCTTCTGATCCCATAATCTATTTCTCATATAGTTTCACCCACTCTCTCCCTGTAAATATGCTCTGAAAGAAGATAAATATCCCTGTAAATATCCTCCTGTCTTCCTGATCATGTATGGCATGCTTTTGAGGTTTCTAGAAGTTTCCAGACAGCTGTGGTGCAAATGCAGATTGCAGCCTTGCAGTACCTAAAGGATACTTGTGAAAAACAGAGAGAGTGCTACTTTTTACATGGGCAGATAGTAGTAGGACAAGAGAACCAATTTCAAAGAGGAGATGGAAAGGTTAAGTAGTAGGGATCTGAGGAAGAGATTGGCTGGTGGAACCATTCTGAACCTGTCCTAAGGCAAATGCACCAGACAAATGCACCTCAGGAAGTGCTGTGGTCAGTCTAGGGCTCTTCACTTTAAAGGTCATTGAGTGTGTCCAGCAAGGGCAGCAAGGCTGGTGAAGGGTTTAGAAAACTTAGGAGAAACAGCTGAGGGAACTGGGTTTGTTTAGCCTTGAGAAGAGGAGGCTTAGGGGGAAACCCATTCCTTTCTAAAACTCCCTGAAAGAAGTTACAGTGAGGTGTGGGCCCATCTCTTCTGCTGTGCCTTCAGTGAAAGGACTAGGAAAAATGAATTTTCTCTTAAATTGAGACAGGGAAAATTCAGATTAGATATTAGAAAACAAATTTCTCTGTTTGGGTAGTCAGGCATTGGAATAGGTTGCCCAGGGGAGGTGATGGAGTCACCATCCCTGGAGATGTGTAAGAGGCATCTGGATATGGTGCTGGGTGACATGGTTTGGTGGTCTAGGGGTTACAGTGGCAGTGCTGGGTAGATGGTTGGACTGGATGATCTTCAAGGTCTCTTCCAACCTTGATGATTCCATCCTCCAGACAACGTACATTTTCTAACTATATATATCCAGACCTTTACCTATTTGTATTTTTATTATATTCTGATAGTTATTGTAAGACAAGGGACCACAAGGTACAGCTCAGTGTTTTCATGAGAGTCTGGATGTGTCTCACAGAAGAGATGATTTTAAAGAACAGCCACAACTTTATTTTTGAAATCTGGGCTTGTCACATAGATATTCTGTCTCTGGATGGGATTTGGGTACTGTTGAAACTTTGTATGAAAAGGTGATATTTATTTTATTTAATAATAGAAAAAAGTCCCTGTATAAAAAACCCCCATACATTCAAAAAAGGTTGAGAAAATCACTGCTAATATCGGTCCACAAAAAATAGATGAGGACCAAGAACTACTAGCAACACTTCAGGATGCATTAATGCAGAGACAGTTACAAGATTTGGCCATAATTATCTAACATAATACCAATTTAAATAAAGATGCATTTCTTTTACTATTCCCGCTGGAAGCAGCTTGCAATTTTACAAATACTAGAGCTTTCTCATGAAAACCACTGCAAAACTCTCAGTGAGGCAAATAGGTAAATTGGCTTTAAAATTCTACCATCTGGAGACAATCAGGAAAATTGGTCTTTAAAATGGATAGTAATAATACTTAAAGAAGCTGTCATCTATTTTTCAACTCCAACTGCTGTTCTCAGTGCAGTCTAGGTTGGAATATGGCAAATACTTTTATTGAATTCTTGTTCGTCTGCACTAAGTATGATAACCTTGTTGTATGTTCATGATTTGTGGTTTTACAGCAAGAAAAGTTAGCCACACAGTTTTCAAGATTTTTATAACCTAAAGAAATGCCTGAAATGGCAAGGAAGAGAAAAAAAACAACACTTGGACTAATTAAACAAAAAAAGAGAGATCTGAATTGATAAAACAAATTTTTTAAAAAGTGTGATCGGGCAAAAATTGGTGATGTCAATTCTCAGTTTTAGTGTTATAGACACTCATAGAGAAATAAACTTTGTCCCGTTGACCAAAGCTGTGGGTAAAATATATTCCTGTAAAGTTCATTAAAAATATCTGTATTAAAATTGATGGCATGTCTATTTCTGGATCATAATCGGTTATAGCACCAAAGAGCATGCAGATATAAGAGATGAAATACATAATCTAATGCGAGGGGCATTTACCTGGCATGAGACAGGTAAATTATGGTGTGGCCAACCTTAGATCTTAGCAAACTGCTGTCCAAATTAAAATTTAGCAGAAACATTGTGTTCTTCAATAGATAATCAACAAATAAGACCCATTCTGTTGTTCTTTGTCTTTTGTGTCTCTACTGAATGGGTTTCCTTCAGAGATCATATCAGCACATTGCAGAGGCTGCATAAGTGTTAATAAGCACTTGGCTGAGTTTTCGAAGACTGGAAAATAGATCTGCAAAATGCAGATCAATGAACCCTTGGTCACCAGGTAGGGCAGTAATTGTCAGGGGAGTGCTGTCAGTGCCACGTTAAGTCCCCAGCCATGCTTCTGGGTTGAGGAAGGTCTTTCCTTCTGTTTCTCCACCTCATGAACTGGGGCACTTCTCAGGCTTTTTGCTTGGTCTACTCAGCATTTAAATTCAGCAGTAAATGTGTGAATCATAAAATGCATATGTTGAACTCAACTTGTAAATCTGGCCTTGGGATTGTGCTGAGCTCAACCTGTAAATCTGGCCTGGGGATTGTTTCTAGGGCATCTGCTTCAGGGAAGCTGAATCACCCCTTAGGATCTTTGTGACATGACAGACCATGACACAGAATCCTTGTGCCGTGGTCTGGCCTCTGAGGCTTCCTGCCTGCCTCTCTGGACCCTGTCTCTGAAGAGCAGTGTGTTTGAGAACGCTGAACACTTTTGCTGGAGATGGCAAAAATGTTAAAAACACAAGGGAGTTGTGCTTGCTCTGTGCTCCAGCTTTCCTTGGCAAAAGGCATGGGGCTGTATTCCCATCTGTCATAGCCTGGTATGACTTTGTTGAAATGAGCTGATCTATACCAGTGAGGGTTTGACCCATTGTAGCTGGGGTGAAGAGGAGCTAAGAAAATCTACCTGCATATTGATGAGAGAATGAAACAATGAGCTCTGGGGTTGGTGGTGTCATGAGGAGGAAAGCAGCTATTTTAACCTATTCCATCAGAATGAAAAGTAAATATGAACAAACTGTATGGAATTGTTAGGGTTTGCTTGCATCGTTTCTTTCCCTATGTGGTATCCTTGCCTTGGGGTGATTTTATGATGATCCTCTCTTCTCTAATCGTCTGCTCTATGCCCAGAAATGGTTTCTGTAATTTTAAGCTGGGTCTGGGGAAGAGGGCCAAGTCTTGGGGCTCTTGTGCAGGCTTTTTCAAAAGCCTCACTCCCAGGTCTGCTGGGTGCAGTGCAGACTGGTGATGATGCTGTTGCTTATCCAGCTTGGTTTTTTCTTAGCTTAGGTAAGAAGGGTTTTTCCCCTTTCCCTAGACTTGGACACTGCAATCGTTTAGCAGGTGCCAAGGAGACCAACATCAGAGAGTCACCAGGTTCCCATCTAGTTTTGACTGAGGTGCTGTGTAAACCTTTTGATTTTTCTTCCTTGAGACAAATTCCAGGTGCCATTCTGTTCCTCTCCTCCATGTGGTGGGGTAAGGTTCTGACATTTCAATATCTAGCATTTATTAACTTTTTCCCATGTCGTGGGAAAAAGTTCATCAATAAATGGCTGGTTTTTTTCACTTTCATCCATTTGTTTTCTCACTGGCAGAAAGTGATTGCTGGAATCCCATTTTTTCGGTAGAGGAGACTCTTATTCCAGAGTGTTCTTCTCCTAAACTTATTTCTAAGCCTCTGAACCCCTCTTCCTCTTGCTTTCCTCTTGTCTTCCTGCACTGGTGTAGTCCTGAGCTCTATAGGAGTTTGTATAGATCCCAACAGTAAATTTTGGTGTAGCCTTTTAAGATGGCTCATTGTGGTCAGGCTTTTCTGCAGGGGGTAGAAATCCACATCTGTATATTAACATTTAAGCCCCTCTCAAGGCTTTTTTCATCTGGCTTCAGAGATGAGAGAGAACAGTTTGGAAATCACGTTATTGGTTGTCGCTGTTGTTTTTTACCTCCTGGAAGCTATTAGTAAGTGATATTAATATAAATGGAAGGGAGGTCTCCTTTTCATGGGAATGTATCTTTCAGTTTAGTGAAAATTGCTGGTTTGGAACCTGGTGTTAGAGAAAATGAAAGCTCTTCATAAGTTCTGCATTGTGGCTTTGCAGGTGATAAACAGTGCAGATCATTCAGGCAGAACTCTCACAGTATTGTTCAAGTTGTGCAATTTATTTTGAATAAATCATTGGAGTAATTTTATGCACATATAATAGCTACATTTTTATCCTATTTAGAAAAGAGGTGTCTGGTATGCTATGATACAGCACCAGCATCCAGGACTCAGGTTAAAGAAAAATCTAAAATCAAATGCTTACTTTTGGGTAACTGAATTTCTGTTAGACCCGAGCACTGTTTCTTCTGGAGCCTGGTTTCTCAGTAAACACCTTCTGAATGTGGCTTCCAATCAGGATTTGAAAATTTATCAGATCATTCTTTACCTTGTGTGAGAAGACATGGATCAATTTATTAGTTAGTGACTTTTTCACCATCTTACACAAGAGAAGAGTCCCTTCTTTGCTTTGGAGTTGATACACAAGTTGTATATGGGAAGAGTTGTCAAGATAATTGTCAGTAAACCAGGCTAAGCCAGATAAGGTGTCTGTACAGACTGGTTTTCAACCCAGAGAATAAATTTGAGATAGATTCAGCAATTCCATCTGAAAGGAAACGTTTTGCTTGTAGATGGTTTCATGTTTTCTGAAGGAATTTTTCTTCCTGACAGCTCTGGAGGGCAGCATTGCACTTTGGATGACAGAAGGCTTGCTCTTAGCTCCTTCATTAATGGAAAAAATTAAACAGTGAATTAAATATATTTTTTAAAGTATGTGTGTGTGGGAAGGGGTACAGGAACAAAATGAATGAAAGAGAAACAAATCAAGGAAAAAAGTAAAATAAACACTAACCCAGAAGACAGGATTGGGTGGGGGAGGGGAGGAAGGTGTATTTGGTTTTGGGTTTGTGCCGTCTATTCGTTATACATTCCTTCAGAATGTGTAGAGTACCAAAGAACTGAGATCTTCCTGGATGTGCTATACTGGATAACCTATTGAAATGGAAAACTACTATTATTTTAACTTCTCTGTGATGATCTATTAATTTTTGCCTATCCATCTTCTCGCCTTGTATGTTTCTATACAGTCACCTGGAGTATTCATTTTAAGCCACAGCTATTAAAAGATTAAATTGAAAGCCTGTTTTGCCTGCAAGTAGCCTCTTAAAACAAGCTGCATAAACACCCTTTTAAGTCCTGCAATGCCTCGTGAGAGCTGTATTAACAATGGCCCAGGGCAGCACAGAGGAGGAGGCTGAAAGCCCTCTTTACACTGCTTTACACTGCTGGAACCCAGAGGTTGGTAGCTATGTCTGTTTTTCTGTATTTTTCATGTCTTTCTGTTTTCCTCCCTTTCTTCTTCTAACTCCCTTCTCACATAGTGTAACATTGAATGGATTATAAGGTCTTCTATGTTCAATGGGCTAAGTGTATGCTGGGATAAGTGATGGTATGCTGTATTTACTCCTTTGCCAATGTTCCTTAATTTTCTATAGTTTGCCAGTAAACTTTTGTGTATTTTTACCTCTTGAGAATATTTATTGGAATTTTCTCCTCTGCACCTACCCAGAGCAAAAAAATCCCCTTGGTTTGCCTCTAGGTTTAAATGATTGGGCTGTAACAACAATCCAAAGGATGTTCTCAAACTTTCTGTAAGCAAGTTAACATTCCATGAAGCTGTGTCGCTTCTTAAGAGGTAATCAAAGTGTTCACAATCCAGAGGCAGGTCTGGATATGGATGCTCAAACCTATTTTTGCTTAAACCCTTTTGTTATTGCTGCTGAAATTCACTACGGTTCCCTTCCCATGTGACACCTTTCTCTCAGTATCTGATTTTGGTTTGCCTCAGGCCATTTCATGTCGATATCCTCTTTGCCTGACTCGTAAGAATGTTCAAGTGCAATTCAGGATTGCAATCATGGTGCTGTGGAAATGGCAGTGGAACAAGCTCCTAGGATTTGTGATGGTTGTTACGCTGTCCAGAATGTTGTCTTCATGGACATCAGTTCCATTAGCTTAATCAGAGTCACACAGGAGCTTGGTAAAGGAAACTCTTTTTTTACTGAATAGCCTTTTTAAGTCTAGAAAGCCATGGTCAACCCAATTCAGCAAGAGGACCTGGGTCTTGTACCTTGGGTGTCAGGTGAGACCTAGATTGTTGACAGTCTCAAACTTTGTGTTTCCTTTCACTTGTTTATGAAAAAAATTAATCCAGAGGTTAAGACTTGTCCTGACATAATACACAAAATTTTTTGAAATTTCCAATGCTTTCTCAGGAAAAGTAAATAATTCTTATCCTGCAGTCAGCTCTACAACGGTGTGTGAAAATTTTCACAAGGATGAGACTTTACATTTGAATAGCAACCTTGTCAATGTCACTGATTAAATTTAAATTTAAATGATTTAATTTAAATGAGAAGTGATTCTTTCCTCATATATTAAGGAAACTTTTGGAAAGAAAGAGGCAACAGAGGAAATGTTTTGCTTTGGCCAAAAGTACAGTTTGGGCAGGGTATAAAAGACCACATGCAGATTAATTACTTCTGTTGAAATTTAGCTTGACTGAACAAGGTTTAATTATTTAATCATAGCACCATCTTTAGCTGCTGAGGCCAGGAATGTAGTGATTCTGTTCCCTTTCCTACCCTCCTGTGTTTAATTTATGTGATTTCTTGTACTTAACCCTCCTGCTCTCTGCATAGCGAGAGGGATTAAAATTTATTTCTTGGCATCATGTTTTATCCTTGTGCCTTTTGTATGTCTCATGTCAGTTTTAACTGGTGGATTACACTCGTTATGATTGATGGAGTGTTGTGATTTATTGAAAGCTTGAGCAGTTATTATTGTTTATTCACTTAAATTCCAGAAGAGTCTAGAAGCTTTGAAATGGAATTAATAGGTTTATAAGGACTCTACAGAAATTATTCCTGGTTCTCTGTTTCAGTGTCTCTTCCTTTCTTTGATAGATGTTTTCCTCCCTTGACAACTTAGTTTTATTGTGGTTTGATCCAAGCTTTAAGTAACACCTTTCTTCTTCTACTCCAAGCCTCTTCCAAGCTTGCATTAAAAGGACAAAAAGCATCTTTTAAACCCAGTGAGACTTAGGAGAAGAATATACTGAAGTTACAGAGAACTTTCTATGGACTTTGTTGGCCTGAAGGGTATCTGTCAGGCAGACATTTGACAGGGTGCAGCATTTAGAGATGTAATTCATTGCAAGTGATGCTGCTTTGCTTTACTGGAGTGCCTGGTGAGCCCAGCTTACTCCTGTTTTCCTAAGGACACTGCTTATTGACCTGCTTGTGGATTATCTGGCCACGTGGTCTGGTCCTTGATGAAATATCACAGTGTACTACAGCTTTTGTTTTTGAGTAATAGCAACACGTAGTGTTCTTGTGTAACAGCTTACTTGTGCAGCTTTGCAACCCTGTGTGTTGGGTTTGGATGGCTTGATTTTTTGGTGAGTAGGGAAGAAGCTAGCTATGGAAGTGATTTTTCTGTAGGGAGCTGCTAGAAGTTTCTTCCATGCCTGGCAAAGCCAATAACAGGCTGTCTCTGGAAATATCACAGACACCTTTTATGAAAAATCTTTTCCTTAGGATTCCTTAAGATTATCTGCTGCTGTGGAATGCAACAGGTGGATCTGTGATTGGCTCATGTTAATTGTTTCTAATTAATGGCCAATCACAGTGAGCTGGCTTGGACAGAGTCCAAGCCACAAGCTTTTGTTATCATTCTTTCTATTCTATTCTTAGCTAGCCTTCTGATGAAGTCCTTTCTTCTATTCTTTTAGTATAGTTTTAATGTAATATATATCATAAAATAATAAATTAAGCCTTCTGAAACATGGAGTCAGGTCCTCATCTCTTCCCACATCCTAAGACCCCTATGAACACGGTCACACTACTACTATGTCAGTTAAAGAAATTGGCAATGCTCCATATGTGATGACATACTTAAGAAGGAGAAAGCATGTGCAATTCCTTTCTTCCTCTTTCTTGAAGGGTGAGGCAGGGGCTGCTAGGGTCATGCTGCCAGGGGGACCATCCCAGGCCTACAAGCAGGACCTTGGCCAAGACCATGTGGCCAGGGCTGGCGCTGGGAGTGCTCCACTGGCTGGGAGTGGCCGCACAGCCAAAATCAGTGCGGCTAGGGCAGCGCCAAGTGGTGGCTGCTGTCTTGCCATGGTGCTCAATGAACTTTATTTGCTTAGCTGCTTTTAGACAGCCGTGCTGTGAACAGAAGGGCAAAAATGGCAAGAGCCACTCTTCCTTTTTGGTGCCCCATATGAGGAGAGGAGCTGACTGGGACTGGGGCCGGTGTGGCTCACACGGTGCTGGGGGGCACCATGTGATCAGCAATGAGAGGCATGGCGAGCAGTTCCCTGATGCAGAGCCCGGATGAGATCAACCTTTCAGTGCTTCAAAACTTTTCAATTGATAGGACTTGAAAACAAATGAACCTACAGAGACCAGTTCTCTCCTGAGTCAGAGAAAGGGAAAAGGTGAAGACACGTGTGTTGCTATAGGACATGAAAGAACACAAGTGCACACTGCTGTTCTCAAGGTGAAGAAAAAGGGGAAGCTTTTTTTCTGACTCCAACATTTATAGTTTTCCAAGAGTGACAGTGGATTGGAGGGTGACAGTGCCGCCTCTCCAATCACACTGGTCAAACCAACAGTGTATCAACTTTCTCCTCCTCCATAAAGGAATGCAAAACAATGAGCTATTTACAGAAAGTGTGTGAGAAAGTTCACTACAAGAATGTCAACATCAGAAAGCTTAGCAAATCTTAAAAAACCAGGGTGACACACGTGAAGAGAACAACATGGTAACACTAAGGGCAGTGCAAAAGTGGGAGGGGGAGGAGGAGGTGCTACAAGCATTGGAGCTAAGATTCTTCCGCAAGCCCTGGTGAGGAATATAATACAAAAAAACTGTTTCCCTATAATCCATGGAGTGCATGTAGGGATGCAGAATTCACCCACAGCCCGTGAGAAATAGGTGAATGATTTTTCGTGGGTGCTCTGGTGTTTGATCCACATCAAACTGTGACGCCCATGTTTCAAAGTGTTGGTGTAGGTACCAATTTATAATTGAGTAGTTGTCTGCCCACCAGTTGTCCTGAGGTTGCGCCTCCCAGCTGATCACATCTAACCCAAGCTGTTTTCCATTTTCCTGACTGTTTTTATGATACAGGGTTTGAACTTTGGATGCTGTCCCCCCCAGTCTTGGGAAAGATCAGTGATGCTGTATGCAGAGTTTATTGGCTCCTTAGCTGCTTCAAAACTTAGACAGAAGTGACTAGATTTGCTGGCAGTTTGTGAGTCAGGAATCAGAAGAGACTGAAGAAATCCAATTTCTGTGACAGCTTATTAGTAATATTTATTGCACCTTGACTCATTCATCAAGCTTGCACTATGTTTATAGTTCCAGGGCTGTATCAGTCTAACAAGGCAAAATTTCCTTCCTCTGCTTAATATTTTGTTTTCTATTTACAACTTGCCTCTAAAACAAACTTTCTCATTTCAGCAGCACAAGGGATACTATTGTTGCAATGATCTTATTGATTGCATTTTATCTAACTTCCAGAGAAATGGCATTTTTAGCTAAATGGCAAAGCTTATTGATAGAATGGGACCTCAGCTTTCAAAAATACATACTTCATAACTGGATTTAGTGTATTCCTTCAACATATCACAGCTTTTCTTGGGACTCAGCCCAGTATGCAAGGCATAATCATTTTACAAATGAATACAGCATTTTTCTGAAGTGAGATATAGACCAACTATTGGCAACTAGTACCTAAATATATCCCTTTACAGTGAACATCGGTGAAAATATAAAGTACATACATTCAAGTATGAGGCGAAGTACTACTTTCAGTACAAATTTGTATTGCTGGGACAATAATCAGTCTGTTACACTGGTAAAATTCCAATCAGATTGTGTCGGAAGCAGTAATAAAATTTAGATGCCTCTAAGGCTCCTGTCAAATCATGCTGGCTGGTGTCTGCCTGGCGACTTTGTTCATGATACAAATCCGTTAAAGCTCCAAGCAAACATTCTTTCCTCATGGGGTGCTGATGCTGTGGGAAGGCAAAGGAAATGTTCTTGTGGAGGGAAAGCCACTTACTTGGAGTTAACAGCAGTAAAGCAGTTCTCTACTGGCAATGGGAAATAACTCTTTCTAACCCTGTCCCTTTGACTTCAGGGTTGTTCTGGGACCTCTGGACGTCTTGGGGCCCATGTGTACTTTGGGTATACTGAGTGGTATTACCAGGCAGACAGAAAGTCACTCCTGGACTATGAATGGACACAAATCATTAATTTGGTCACAGCATGGTGCTTGTGCTATCCTCTGCAGAAAAGGCCATATTATGCCTTTTGTCCTAAGAACCACTTTCCCACTTTCCTGATTAGCTTCACTTGCTGCTTGTTACCAGTTGACAGTGAAGTCCCAAATGCATTTGGCACATCCACTTCTGGATGTCTAGGGTAACCTTTTCTTGGCTATGACTGCACTAGAAGCTACGCTGGTGTTTTAGGGCTGCAGTGGTTTCGAGATTTTCTCTAAACTCTCTTTATTACATTTATTTTCTACTTTAAAAAATCCTTAATTTAAATATTTTACTATTGTTTGCTCAGCTTTAAAGAGCTAAAAGATTTTGCACTGCAGATGGAAAGGCAGAGGTTATATTGGGGTTTACAGTTCTGCCCACACAAAATTAAATTGTTGCACTTAGTTAAAACTGAATTTTTGTTTGTGGAGATAATAAGTAGGATTTTTTGTCCAGTGTAGCGTATGTTTCTGGTTTTGCCAGGTCAAAATGTGATCTGGAGCAGAAGATGAAGTTTCTGTAACATAGAATTTGGGGAAACTACATTAGACATTGGTAGATTTACAATTCTGGAAAGCAATAAAGAAGGTTCTCTGTGCATCGATACTTTTCTCCTGTCACTTAAACACATCAAGGTTTAAAAGATTGCCCCATCTGAAAGAACGTGGAGCCATTTCTGCTATCCACATATATAGAGAGGGCAGGCAGCTGGGATGAGAATTAGAGGACTAGAGGCAATTCCCCTGCTCCAAGTAAATGGATAATATATCAGAAACTGGTAACCAGAGCCTGTAGTAGAGGATGAAGTTTTATTTTAATCTTCAGAAACTGTCCAGCAACTGAGCAGATATTCTTCTGAAAACTTTAACCAGAAACTAGCTTAATATTGGAATGTCATGGACTTTAATTTATAGCGGGATGCTGCTTTAGGACCTAAGCCTTATTTGATTGCTGGGTTGGTTTTGTTATGTTATATTTTGAGCTCAGGTAGTATGGAGATTTTATAGAAGGAAACTCCTTTGTTCCCAGGGATTTCTGACTTCCTGTGAGTTTTTACATTTGCCATCAGTCCTTGAAGCAATTGAATCATGGACACCATCATGATGCAACAGAATTGCTTTATTAAGCATGAGTGAACTTTACATGTTTTTGCAGTTGATAATGCAGCTGACCAGGAGACTAACCAATGTGCAAACAAATGGCAAGGCAGGATGTTTCTTGCTCTTATCACAGACACTCTCACACATCCCACAGCAACCCTTGTTCGTGTTGCCAGTTAGAGCATTTAGTGTCATAAGTATTTATGGTTTGGTCATGATCCTTTGGTGTGCACCTTCTCATGCAGATGTTAAGGTTGAACAGTGGTCACACCTAAACCTCTTCTTTCTTTGTTTAAAGATGAATTGGTCACAAGGGCAGCCATTGTTTGGTTCTGCCTTTTTGCTGACCTGGAACAGTCTCCAGAGGCAAAGAAATCCTGTACCAAGGATCACACCCATCCCCAAAGTGCCAAACAGCCATATGCATAAATTCAGTCTCTTAAACCAAGTTTTTGGATTAAGCCAAATCATTAGCAAGTGTATCATAGAAATTCTGTGCAGATATGATTTGTAATGTTTGAGATTGTTTCCTAAGACTACCTCTTAATGCATTTATGTTTTTATCCATATTTGTAGAAAATGCCCCCTTTAAATGAGCCTTTACCTTATCCCAGGAAGTTTCAGAACTGTTCCATTCCATACCCCTGTACCACAGGAGTAACACACATGTTAGCATCAGTGTGCTGCCAGTCACAGTGAAGGCACAATCAGGTATTTAGGGCATCTTGCTTTTCTCCTACCCATAACAAAGCAGTCTCAAGGGCATCTAAGCATGCCAATATTTGTTGATCAATTACAGTTTGCATTTGTAATTCCTCTGTGAAATTACTCATTACAGCACTAACTTCATAGGCTGTTTTCACTGATTCCATTAAAGCAGCAATGGCAATAGTAGATATGAAGCTAAAATAGTAATAGGAGATACAATAAAGGCAGTAAGCCAAGCACTAAATCTCTCAGTTCATTTGGATTTCTTTACAAACAAGCAGTTTAGATACATGACTCCTGATTCTCCTTCCCATTCCTGTGTAAAATCCATGGAATCCATATTTCTGCATGCCAGCATGGAGATAAGAGATAAGTAAAATTTCTTTCAGCTATATTTTCAGGGATGATGCAGGAGGTACCTAGGGTTGATGGCTGTGATGCAATATGATTGATTATGAGATTCAACTGTCATATCTCTTAATAAAAATGCATAAGGATGTGTTGTGCACATCATGTTCTCAAGAGTTTTCATATAAATAGCATTCATCCAATATGTAGATGACACATCAGAATAACTCAAAGCCCATATTCGTAGAGCCAGGGAGGCGAGCATCAATCTCCAATGAATTGTGTGAGGGAGCGATTCACCATTGACATCACAGATCTGTGTGACAGACACCAAGAGTCCTCCTTTCCTCCAGCTAATGCTTCCTGAGCAGGAGTCACTTACATCAAGTCTGGCATTGTTACAGATAAAATGACCTTGTGAGCCCCATTCTGACACTGATACATTAAGGGCATGTATGTCATGTTGCTCAGGGTTTTCCACTCTACGTGGAGACCATGAAATATGCACCAAAGGTGAGAGGCCTTTAAGTTTGCATATGGAAATATTATTTGGAGCTGTGGTGGTGTTTCTAGGGTTATGTGATGTGTTAACTCCTGGAATTTCAATTGCTTGTAACATTCTCTTACTGGTATGATTTTTTATCAAATGCATGTGCAGTGTGAAAGGGGTGTAAGTGCTATCATTGTGAGTAGTTAAGCATGGGGGATAGGAATCTGCTACAAAAGTTTGATTTCCCTCAACTGATAGCCAATCTGTGTCCTTAGTAAATGACCCAGATGGAGGGAGCCATTCCCCTCCTAGCATTTTAGAGTTGTTAGTGGAAATGAGAATTTCTGGGTCTCACCAGGTTACTGGATGAAACACCAGAGGGTCTTAAGCATGAACCCAGTGGATTTGCACATTGACACCCATAACACAAGAGCTAAATAGTAAAACATAAAGCAAAGGTCTTGCTTTTGAGTTAGCCAATACAATGGCGATGTAGAACAAGAAGGTATTTGTGGCACTGGGGTTTGCCCCCACACACTACATCATTCTAGATGCCTCAGCATCCAGAGCCTTGAGATTACCCCATGTTATGTTTTTGCTTCTCTTCCTTTGCTCCTCTGTTGGGACAGGCAGTCAGCAGGGCAACCCCAAGAGACACTGTACCCTCCAGAGAGGTTTCTCCAACCGGATGGCAAAAGGTCTCCACCAATGGACTGCAGTGAAAGGTTGGACTGGGCCAATGGTCTCCTGTCAGCAGGCAGAATTTTGGGAGGAACTGGGGGGCATAAAATACAACTGCACTACAATCTGAGGAGGGCTCTTTGGAGAGTTGTCTTTTGGGGGCTTTTTGAGACTGGCGTTTTGGCTTTAGATTTCTGAATCTTGTTTTTTGGGGTTTTTTTTGAGACTTGTGTTTTTGGGGTTTGGTGTCTGGGGCTTTTTGTGTCTTATCTTTTGAGCTTTTTGTGTCTGCTCACTTGTTTGCTCGCTGCTCCTTTGAACTGGCCCTGGCCTGTTTTTTGTCCTTTTGCCTTGGCCACAACCTGCCTTTTGGCTCTCTTGCCCTCACTGGCTCTTGCTTGCCCTCACATCTGTCCTGCCTCCCTGTGTCCCTGATTGCAGCCCTGCCACTTCCCCCCTGCATCCTCGCCTGAGCCACCTGCATCCAACCCTGCCCGCCTCTGATCCAGCGTGCTGCTGCAATCCTTGCTGTGACCCTGCCCAGAGTTCTGCACCTCCTGCATGAGCGCCCACTCACTCACCAGATGTCTGGCTGCCCGTCCCCATGGCAGCTGTGCCTACAGAACCTTCTCGGGACTCTAGGTGGTCAGAGTGACCCCGAGATGTGTTAGAAAGTCTCTTTTCCCAGCCAGCGCTTGAAGAAGGAGTCAGAACTCTTCAGTTCTCAGTCTCAAGGTTGTTTATTGTTCCTTATCTATAAAATTCTTTCTCCTGTCCTGCCGAGGTCAGCTCAGCAAGACAGTCCGAGGCACTCTGCCTGCCCCTGGGGAGGCGTTATCTTTTTATACTAAAAACTATGTGTACAATATTTACAATTACTTTCCAATACCTATCACCTATATTAGACAGTGAACTTCTACTCTAAACCAATCTAAAAGTGCCAACATCACAGCAGAAGATGGAGGCCAGGAAAAAGAAGGAGAAAGGCTGGACACACCCAGATTCTTCCATCTTGCCCCCTGAACCCCCATTCTAAAAACCCCAAAAATCTACTTTTTCACCCCGTGATAAATTCACTATCATTCTACTTAAACTGTTGTGCCTTGTAGATCTTCATATAACGTTGGTAGTTTGCTCCATGGGTCATAATCAAAACCACAGGCATCTTGGGCTCTGTGCCAGGGTCTCTGAACTCCCTGGCAGGGGTCTTGGCAGTCCAGGACAGCCAGAGGGATGTCCTGAATTCCAACAGAGCCTCACCTTTCCAAGAGCTGTTGTGACGGCTCCCCAGCACGCAGTGTGCACATTCTCTGTCGCATGGATGTCGACAGCACTCCTGATCCTCTGGTGGTAATACCCACTTTTTCTCTCTGTCTCCTTTCTCTCTTTCTCTCTCTCCCCATTCCTTTTCCATTTTCCTTCATCCTCTGTCTTTTCTAGGGGCAGCTACTTTTTTTTCCAGTTTCATTATCAATAAATGGTTGTCAGATACAATGTTTGTCTTGTTTCACTTTATTTCATTCCAGACCATCTATTTTTAAAAGAACTCCTCACAGTTCCCCACAGTGGAATGCAACAATCAGTTTGCCTTAATTGACAGGCTGTAAGTCCTCTACATACTACTCCAGCAGGCACATTAGGAGAAAAAAATGCTGGCAGTCAGGACAAGTGTTAACAATCATGCCTGCCTGGGACATTGAAATACTATAATCTTTAGATGAAGCAGCAGCGTTATGATGAAAGAAGGCATGAGATTCTGAGGCCACTGTAAATGTCTGATTAGATGTGACTGCCATCATCAAGCATTCGGCACAAGCATTCCCTTCTGTTAGGGGACCTGGTGAGTTGGAATGGGAGCAAGAATGCATGACAAAAAATGGTGTACAATGAGAACAAATATGAGAGAATAAATCCACAAGTAACAGGGTTATATCAGCAGTATTTACAAAGTGCAGAGGCATTCTGTCTTAGGTTGCAGTGCAAGATGTAACCAAAAGGATGTATTCTATTACCATCTGTTGAAATCATGTGGCGCAGTGCTCTTTATCTCTTCCACGACCTATCCTCCCTCTGGGCAATATCTGCTGTTAATGGCCTACTGAGTGTCACTGCATGACTGATAAAATTACATCATCCCATTATGAGATGCTCCTCCAGGGGGAGGAACCAAGCATTCTTACCTGGATATCAACCCAAACAGGCGTGTCTGTTTTCTACATCAGTTTGAGCAGGGGATTTACATCAGTGGCGCATTTGTTAAATTTGTTACATTCACCGTAAGCATAATATTCCATTGAGAAAGTAAATCATGACCCCACAGCATAAATTGAGAAGGCAAAATAGACAGTAAGAAAGTTGCTGGGCGTTCATTCAGCCCCATGACTGTAAGAACAAGTGCACTCTGTTTAGGGGCTTGATGGCCCCTGATGCTTTCCACTAAGGCATCAGCTGTTTTAGGAGGCCACTGTGGGGCCATGAAGACTCTGAAATGATGGAAACATCTGCACCAGTGTCAAGTTAACCTGTAAAAATTTTTCATTTAACTGTACAGTTAGTAAGGGCTTTTCACTCATAATTTGTTGGAACCAGTGAACATGGATGACACTAGTGCTGCCAAATCCACCAGTTCTGACACTGACAGACCCATAAGTCTGTGGTTAAGATATTGTCTGAGAGGGATAAGTCCAAACCTGTGCTCCTGGGGGTACTGGCGAAGAGAGAAGAAATTAAGACTCCTGGGTTCAGATTGCAAAGACCCTATTGGGTTGAGGGGTACTGGGTCTCGTGCACCTCTCCTTGTTTCCCTGCTGAGGGATGACAGGGTTACCATCTTTATCAAATTTAGACCTACATACTTGACTCCAGTGGTAACCCTTTCTACACTGCGCACATAGAGAGGGAGGGACACCAGGGTGGGGGGCCCTTCTTTCCTTTCTTTTGAGTGGAACAGCTTTTCTGTAAATGCTCTTCTTGTTGGCAGTTAGAACACCAGGCACCAGAACATCAGTTTTCTTATGTGTATTAAGGGCTTGGGATAAGGCAGCAGCCAAAACAGATGCACGGTATTCCTCTGTCCCCACATTCTGACAGGCTTTGATATAGGCAGGTAAATTAGCATGCTCATTCCTTACAGAGAGCAGTGCTTTCTGACAAGCTGCATTATCATTTTCAAAGGCTAGCTGTAATAAGAATATAGTAGCTGCTTCTTCATTTTCTATTTGCCTGCTTATGGCCGTCTGCAATCCATCGATGTTACATATGATTCTTGAGGGCCTTGCTGAACAGATGCAAAGGAAGAGTCCTTTCTTCTGAACTCTGGGACTCTTTTAAGAGCTCTTATGGGTATATGGGAGCTTTTCTGTAGCACTGCACAAGCTAGGTTAGCTTGGGCAGTGGGGGTAGCATACGTGTTTTGCCCCAGCAGTTCATTGAGACTGCCTACTTCTAAATTTTCAATATTATCCATAGTTTGTGCAGTAGCAAGGTCTTTCCCTTCTGCCAGCCACACTGTATATTGTGCTGAGGTTAGTATAAGTTTAAAAGCATTTGCCAATAATTAGGAGACACAGTGTAGCCTCGGTTAATAGAATCAATCAATCCCATAGTGTATTCTATTTGCAGTCCATAATCTTGGACAGATTTATGAACTTCTTTTATTAATTCAGATGGAGGTTGTACATACTGAGAGGGTGTCTTCAGCTGATAACTGAGCCGTATGGCCAATAACACGGGAATATCTCTCCTTTTTAGGGCCTCTTCCCTGCATTTCTCTATTAATGTCGAATATGAATGAGATTGCAGTGGTAATTTGGGTAAAGGAGCCATAGGTGGAGAATGATAAGAATTAGCTAACACTTGAGCCATAGTGGGAAATGCAGCAGCTAAATTTTTTATGGGAGTTAAAGGAGGATAAAGATCAGGCCCCTTGTCAGGATTCATAGGACAAGGATCAAAAGAATAGCCAGGCTCCGGAGGGTCCTCATCTCCTAATTCAGCTGGTACTTCTGCATAGACATAGCTAATATTCAAATGAGTCTCCAAATTTAAAATATCTGTGACAGGGCACTCACAAGCTTTCTCAGCAGGCTGCAAAGCTTTTAAGGCAGTATACGCAGTTTTCCACGTAGCTAACATATTGTCAGGGACTGGTGTTGCAGACATCTTTTATTAAAAAATCCTTTCCTTAGCATTTTTCCTCTTGAAAAGCTGAGAGGCTTCAGGAACAAAATGTAAACAATGATTATCTGCTGTTGTGGAATGCAACAGGTGGATCTGTGATTGGTCTCATGTGGTTGTTTGTAATTAATGGCCAATCACAGCCCAGCTGGCTTGGACTCTCTGTCCAAGGCAGAAGCTTTTGTTATCATTCTTTCTATTCTATTCTTAGCTAGATTTCTGATTAAATCTTTTCTTCTATTCTTTTAGTATAGTTTTAATGTAATATATATCATAAAATAATAAATCAAGCCTCCTGAAACATGGAGTCAAATCCTCATCTCTTCCCTCAACCTGAGACCCCTGTGAACACTGTCACAGACTGGCTGTCCTTTTTTTTCTGTGCCTCTAATTCAGGCTTCTACCTTTTCCCACACTTAAGCATTGCAGGAACCGTGGGGAGAGAATACATTAGAATTACTATTTGGACGTACTAATAAAGCAGCTAACTTAACTGATGGGGTTTAAAACTCCTGTTCTCTTAAAATTCTTTGTAAAATCTCTAAATAAAGCTTATGTTCATGAGACAGAGACTATCCCATAGTTCCACATTCCCAGTCTCACCTGTCCAGCGGGTAGAGACGAAGGATGGGGATCCCCTTTTCACAGAACTTGGTTTGAATGTGGTGTTGCTACTGGAGATTCACAGTTCCTGCTACACATTGGGTGCCTTTTGTAGCGATTGGATCATGGACACCACTGTGACTCAACAGAATCACTTTATCAAACACGCATGAGCTTCTCTATGTTTTTATCGTTTACAGTGCAGCTGAGCAGGAGACTAACCAATGTGCAAACAAATGGCAGGGCAGGATGTTTCTTGCTCTTGTTGCAAACACTCCCACACATCCCACAGCAACCGGTGTTCGTGTTGCCAGTTAGAGCATTTAGTCTCATAAGGATTTATGGTTTGGTCATGATCCTTTGGTGTGCACCTTCTCATGCAGAGGCTGAGGTCGAGCAGCAGTCACATCTACTGTCCTCTCTCCATGTCAGCCTGCTCAATGGGCAAACAGGGAGACTGGTGACACACAGACCAGAGATCGGGGTTCTCTGTGACTGGTGGGAGGTATATCCTCTGGGAATGATAGATGTGTGTAATGTAGGTTGCAAAATTTGTTGAAACTTTTGATGAATATGCCTGAAGTACTTGTCAATAAACCAAAAGGAACAAAGAGAAGGTGCTAGTATTAAAAATTCAGACAAAAGTATATTTCAGTTATTACTCCCTTGATTCCTATGGGGTTTTGGCATGGGAAATAGAGGCATTCATTGGTGTGGTAAGATCTGTTTTAAAATTGTATTTTGAAGATGGCATACAGAAGGATTTTGGGGAATAAAAACTGACCAAATAACATTAATTTTTAATCAAAACGATTGCTCCAGAGATCTCTGAATGATTTTTTTTTTGTGGAACCCAAACTGTGAATAAACTCCATTAAAAATCACTAATTAGATTGTGGGATTTTTTGTAATAACTCCTGTGATAAGAAAATATGTATATTTGCAGTAGTTTTGTAGGTGCTTGTATGAGTAGGAGTAACAGCAGGGGGAAATCTGCACAAAGGACCACTGCAGATTTACTGCCTGGTACTTTTTAAAGTGAATGCAGCATTTTCCAAATCCTACTTCTTGCTTGTTTTGCAAAATGATATTCCAGTATCTCTTGGAAGGTGCCTGGTGTTAACACTTCTGTCAGAGCTCAATTGCAAGCTGTGGCTCTGTATTGTGTTTCTGTGATGGGTCCTTGGGAGCTGATGTTCCACTGCGTGGTCTGTGGGGTGTAACTCTTCTGCAGGGTTACATTGCATGTGGTGAAGCAGTGTCCTTCCTGTCTGAGCCCTTAAGATGCTCAAGAACTCATGTTGCTGGTCATCAAAAATGCTCCTCTGTGAACTTGGCTATTTTAGACACAGGGAAAAGTGCCTGGTGGAGAGGGGCTAGAGGTTTTTTTTCCAAAGGAATCACTGACTGGAGCCTGCGTGGGATGGGGTACATGAGTATGCACCCACTGTGTGTGGCAGAAAACCCAAAACTGCTGCATGGGAGAGGAGAACCTATGGAGGGGGAGCCATGCTCACCTGTCCCCAATGTCTCTGCTTCTGGGGGTGGGACTTTTTAGGATTTAGCTGTAGAAGGGTAGCTAGAAACCTGCTTGTACGTATTAAGATTTTGAAATAATTCAGTGCTGTGGTTTTTCCTTCTGGATGCTGATTCTGGAATGTATTGTGTGAACTAGCACTGATTGCTACTTAATTATGTGTTAATAAATAAATTAACTATTCAATCATGATTTGATTTAAAACCTGTTGAATGAGTAATTTTACCCTGGTGAGCAGCAGCACTGCGTCTGGCAGAATGTGCTTGGGTACATCAGCAGTATTCCATCAAGTGAGTGATGACAAAAACTGAAATTATGCCATCTTCCTTCCTGATTGCTGTAAAAAAATCCTTTTGTGGTCAATTCTTGGCCAAAAAAGACTGTTCTTGGCCATATGGAAGCACTTTCTCTAACTTGTTTCTGCTGGTTCTTTTGACTTCTTGACTTAAAAGTCAATCACTATACCTGAAAGTATTGAGAAAATGTGCAGATGTATTGTTTAGGGACATGATTTAGTTGTGGAGGAGAAAGTGTTAGGTTAGTGGTTGCATTTGGTGATCTTAAAGGTGTTTTTCAGCTGTGAGAGTTGAGTGAATTGTAATGTATGCTTGGAAAGTGTCATTCCCAAAGTGATTGTTGAACTTGTGCAAACAGGGCTAAACCCCACATAATTTAGTCTGAACAAATCAGTAAAAGATTAAATTGCATAAATTGTTAACTGCTACCGATTTATTTCTTTGTTTCTCCTGCCATGCAGTTCAGAGTGCCTGGGTCATGCTGATGTATCTTTTCCTCATGTTTACATTTTCAGTGTGGTATTTATCTTGTTTTTGTACTGGTGAAAGAGTGCTTGCAGACTTCCCAGCCACAGCAGCCAGAATGCTGCACACATTTCCATGCAGCGTGTGTACATGTATGTGTGATTCCACTCTGAAGTGTCAGAGGCAATCAGCCAATAACAGACTCCAAACATGCTGTTTCTGCTGTATCACCTAATGAATGTGCCTGTAAACTTCTGCATAGTGATTTTGCTTATCTAGAGTTTTTGGCATTTCAGTAAATTGATCAATTTTCTATTTTAAGCAATTTGAGCCATCTCCTCTTTTAGTCCAGCTTCAATGATGGGGAAGACAAACTAAAATCTCACTATTCAGCCCATGACATTGTAGTGGCAGGTCCCGCTGAAACTCTTTGCAATAGAAATGTTTGCTTTAGAGCTCTACATCATATTGAAGTCTATGGAGAGATATTCTTTGCCAGAGAGATTTATAAAAGGCATCATTTAGCTACAGCTTCCAGTCAATATATTTCCTTCTCACTGACACAAACAAACCAATAGTTTTAAAATATTTAAATACCACACTGTCTTTAAAAACAAAACTAACATTCTATCACTTGTAGCAAAAAATATCAACCGAAAATTGATTGGAATAGAACAGCGGGACCTGACTAAAATTATTGATCAGTTTTCTCCATTAAATCAGAAATAGCAGAATAGAATGAAAAAGAGCAAGATGTGAATATCTAGCTAGCTAGCCAGCTTTGGTAAGAATAATAGCAACCTATCAACCTTCAACCTTTGTTGAAGTCAGGCCTATGAGTCTAAGCAAAGTAGATGTGGGAACAGAACCATCTGGCATGAATAGTGGTTTAGCCTTGGTGGTATATACAGGAGGCATCAACCTGAGACCCTGGGCAGTGGGATGCTGAAAGGGAGATAGCTGGTAAGGTCACGGGGGAAGGGCGTAGCCATGGGAGTTGGTATGTTAATGGTATGTTAATGGGATTGCTCTATAATAGGTCATGTTTCTGGTTCTTGTTCTCAGTTGGTTCGTGACCTGTCACATACAAGGTCATGTTCCTAGTTTGCACTTGTGATTGGAGCCTTGCCCTCAGAATACCCCTATATATGGTTACACTTGCCACACCCCTTCGTCTTTGGATCTTGCCCCTCAGATTGTGTGGTTTCTGTGTTTGTTATTTTGCTACTAAATGTGGGAATCCACAAAATCAGAGGGTTTTGGGAAAGCTGCAAAAGGCAGGCCCCAGAGACAGCAGAACTGTGATTCGAGCTAAGCAGCAGCCATGAGATTGGTCAGCAGAAAAATTATTTAAACTGTAGAAAAGCAAGGACAAATGGTCTGTGTATTAATGCTTGTCTAGAATAACTCCCTAAGCTACAGAAAAGTTTATCTAGCAAGATATTAGGAAGGTTGAAGCTTAATAATGGAGCTCTGTGCATTGTGTTTTAAGGCTTACAGGCAGGTATTGTATTTGAAATAAGCAAGCATTGTTTTAACCAAAGGTACATGTGCGCTTGTGGTGATTGGATAGAACTGCTGTCAATGTGCTTTTGCTTTGTGTGATTGGTCAAAAAACTTATAAAGTAAGTTGTAACATTAAGTTCTTGGTCTGCTGCCTGAGATGTGAGCCGCTGGCATCTTCCCATTGTCACAATCATGTAATGAGGCTGATGCTGGAAAATCAAACAGCTCAAGGCACGTTCCACAGCAGCCCCGTCCCATTTGTGATTTGTAAATAGCCCCCTGCCAGTGATATTAAAGTTCTTTATTCTTTGGGCAACTCCATCCTTCCTGTCCCTCTACTTTTACCATGTTCCCTCTGGCTGGACTGGGCTTGGGGTCACAGCCGGCGTGTGACAAGTAGAATCACTGTTTTGTTTCTTGAAAGACTCCATAGGCTTTTAGGTTTTCTACAGGTTGTTTACAAGAACATACTAAAGGTATACCACTAAAGTGATACCTAAAGCATTTTTAAGCCTCTGAGAATTATTTTTGTGTAGGGTATGAAAAATGAGACCTGTGTGAATGGTTTCATTGGGTTGATTCTGGAATTAAGCTTGTTAACAAAAAACCCTGTGTTCTTCTTTTTCCTCCAACTGATTATTTGAAGCTATTTGAAGACTGTGTTTTAATTAGCTGTATGTTAAACTCTGTATCTCACAGGGCACTGGGAACTAACCAGAAGGATCAGAGTGATCAGTGTTTAAAATCTCATTACAAAAATTACTGATGACTTTCTTGCTCTCCTACTGCAAAGATTTAGACTTACCTGTGTCAAAAATCACCAAAGTGATTTTTGAACAATTTAAACCAGATCACAGAACAGTTTGGGTTGGAGGTTATAAAGGTTATCCAGTCCAACCCCCTGCAGTAAGCAGGGGTGTCCTTAACTAGACAAAGCTGCTCAGAGCCCCGTCCAGCCCGATCTTGAGTTATGGTGAGTGTCAGAGATATGACTTTGCTGAAGTCTCTCTGGTCTAATTTGAAAGAAGATAAACTTTGTCCTGTGACCACATAATTTTTTTTCTTGCTCTTGCTATCCTTCTCAAAGAATCATTCCTGATTTAATATCACTGACACTGAGAACATGTATGCTGTTTACATTGTCTAGTCATGCTTTTGTAGAGAAACAGCAAACAATGTCCACACTGGTATGTGAATGTGATGTGTTATATATAAATATTTTTAGGTTATATTGTTAAAGGAATATTTGCAGCTTGGACAGTCCACAGGCAGCTTCAAACTGGTCTCAGTGCGATGAAAGTGTTGGGGGACACCTAAAAAGAGTATGGAAATGGTAAAAACAGAAGGGAGAGGGCCAAATGATACAAACTAATTTGTCACCAGACTTGTCTGGTTCTGTTTCTTGGGGTGAGGGGAAATTGGTAATGTTTGATTATTATTTAAGTGGTAATAGAGTACATTGCTACATAAAATACATAGACAGAAGAAAAAGAGCAAATTATCTTGTTTACATGAAGTGGAACCCTGTTTCTAATTTTTTTCTGAACTTGGGAATAAAAAAGGTTGGATTTTTCTCTGGTTGCATATGAACCACTGAAGTTGCCCTAAACTGTGCAGATGACAGAGCTAGTATAAAACTTAGGCAGTCACAAATTATTTCTCTTTCTCTTCTTGCCCAACTTTTCTCATGTTTGTGAGTGCCCGGTGTTTTCCAACTCCACCCCCACGTCAACAGCAGTAGTGAACATCACCTCTTTAAAAAGCAGAACACAGATGCTGTCATTAGCATCATTTAGGGACCTCCTGTTGTTTACACCTTCATTAACTGAGGTGCTGGCAGTATTGCGACAAGATGGCAATTTGCACCTTATTACTGATTCTGCTGTAAATGGCCACAGGGGCTGAGCCCAGTATGGTTGTTCTGAGGATGACAAGAAGGCAACACTTCTCTTCATGCTTCTTCAGCAGGCCTGAATTGTCCTTTACAGGTTTCACCATTAACATTTGCCTAGAGTTCATAAAAATTCATTATTACCTGATCAAAACCAACTTCTTCCCTTTCTCTTCCTACAGAAGAGCATTGTGTTCTGTTTACTTTGCCTCTTATATTAATTTATTGCTGTTCTTCCCACCTGACCTACCTCTGGCTCTTCTCCTTCCTGACTACCCCACTGCGGCTGTACGGAGTGCTCCTTGCTTTCAATCTTCCTTCTGGCCAAATTACAGACGCTTGGAAATTTTTTTTTATCTGAACCCTGCTGTTGCTGCAGCCCAAATTTGCTGCACAACATATACAAGCCAGTGAAGGTGAACAATTTCAGTGAGCCAAGGCACGTTCCTTACCTGCTTGCAGCTCAGCTCCTTGAACACCTGGAGCAGTCAGTGCTCATGCAGCTGGCAAGCAGTTGCTCAGGCAGGCATTCAACACAATATACAACTTGAACCACATTTTCTGAGGAAAATGGAGCAAAAGAAAAGCTGATTTGCTTTTTTTTTTTTTTTTTTTTAGTGTGGAATATGAGATTTAAGGAATTCCTTCTTCTGTAAAGAAAATGCTCTAAGATTAAGCTAGTGGAAAATCAGAATTTGGAATGTGAATTCTTGTGAAATTGAGAAGATTCTTCATGTGATTCTTAGGAAAATCTTCACCTTTGAATTGAATTAAACAGTTCTGTGTAAGAGCAGGCAGAGGGTGATACAGGTTCTAAGTAATGATTAATAATTAATAATTACATCAAAAAAAGAAAAAGCAAAATTTACAATCCTGTTTTAGAAAAAATAGCCTGATTATCTTAACATATACTTAGTGCAAGTGTATGCCCTTAGTGTCTGAGTGATATCTGCATTTTTTGAGTCTGAGCAAAATTTCTTGTTTACCACCATTTCTCTGAATTGTTCCCATGACTACTTTTTTCAAAACTAACAACTGTTTTATTTTTGTGCACATGTTAATATCTATTGATTGAGCAGTTATTGTTTGATTTGGAGTAGTCTGATTAGTTTTACTTAGAAAGAACTGGGAAAAGGACCTCGAAGGGTTTAGGATTTAACAAAGCAAGTGCAAGGCAAGTTAATCAATCAGTGTCAAGAAAAATGTTCTTTAGTACATTTTCCAGACGTGGCATACATGAAAATTGACCAGAGCTCTGAAATTCTACTTCTGTCTCTTCCCTTACTTTGAATAAAAGTTTCCTGTCTAGATCAAGAATGTACAGTTAAATTTTTTATTTATTTTCATTAAAAAACATTTATCATCAGCCCAGTGGTTTTTGTAGTAAACGTGAGAAATTCACTTGTGCATATAAATCCTTTCCAAACTAATATCTACTAGATGGTACAACTGGTTTAAGTAAGTCCAACCTGTAAGATTCATCTTCCTGTATAATTAACAACAAGGGGCCTTAAGTTTAGACTTTGAATATTGATTGAGTCTTGTACGAAATGACTTAATAATCAAAATGCACTAATCTCAATAAATAAATTAACAGCTTGTTTGGAAACCTGTACACCAGCCAAGTCCATGCTGTTACAATTGTGTTGCATTGTTTGTAAACTGGGAGGTTTTGGACAAGCAATTCCAGCTTCAGTTAAAGTAAACCTACCTCTGTTTTTCATTTAAAATAGCAATTTTTTTGTGTTCTAGTAATTGCTGTAGAGCTGTGTCTTATACAACGTGCCTTGTGCTGTGCACTACGCAAAGTCCCTCTCATAGGCAGCACACATTTATTTAAGAGAAAATTAAACACTCTCCCTTTTGTTGTCTTTGAAATGCTTATACAATTCACAAAATCTGCAGTCAGATATTAGAAAGAAGGCATTTATACAAGCTGCCACTAACCAGTTGTGCTTGTGATGCATGCAGGAAACTCCAGGGGCTGGAGGAAATCTGTGTACACAGCACCACAAATTTACATCTTGGAAAGACTGAATTTCACCATTGCTCAAAGCAATGTAAGGATCTTCAAAGCAATGTAAGGATCTTATATATTTATATTCACTGTTGATATTACACATTTATTTTGAGTATACATCAATCCTCATGTTACCTTCCTCCTATTATCCCAGTGTTTGAATGCACAAAATAGATCAGTAATTCTTGTTTTCAGACCTTTTATTTTTATTTTGTGTTAAGTGAGACTGGTCCAAATATGACATAAAAGTTTTATTCAGATTCAAGGCTGTTTTTGGAAAAAGAATGGAAGCCATCATCTAAAAGAATGCAACTATCAGCAGACTTTTTAAAAATAATCTGATTTCTTTCATGCAATTCTCTCACTGCTTTCCCTTGTTCAGTTCCCTTTGGTCCCTACCTTTGTGAAAATGTTTCCATTGAAATAATTTTTGTACTAAAACGTTACAACATGAAAAAGATTCATCCTCATCTTCTTTTATAATTACTAGTTTTGCAATTCTTGGGGAAATTTGGCTTCACAATCTTGCTGCTTCTGCCTGAACTCTGGTGAAAATTTAGTCTTTGAGGCCTCTTTTGCCATCCTTGCCTTCAGCTGAGGGAATAAAAACTTAGATCACAGCTATAGGTTTGAAAGCCTGATGCTGGCAGGAATGGGGATTCTGTGAGGCAGTAACAAATTGGGAGGGAAAGAGAACATGTAGGAATTTATTCCTTTGAAGGACAGAGTGTCAGCAGGACACACCTTTACTGTTCCTGTGCTTGATGTGAATGAGGTACCTGTTTTGTGGGTTGTGCAACAAGTCATTACAGTATCTTTTGCAAGGATGCCAGTGGTTAGCCAGTGACCCTTACCTTCTGCTCGCAGGAACATCACCAAATCCAAGCTCCCTCCGTTCCAGCTGGATTTAGAGCTGATAAATCAGCACACCCTTTTCACCCAGATGAGGTGTATTTTGGACGCCAGCCTGGAGCCTGCGGTAACACCCAATGGCCACGTGCAGTGATCCATGCCACAAGCACAATGCAAAATTCCTCTTTTAGATGGAAACTGAAATAACCCCCAGGCATTAAATAATTCTTGCTTTGTTTGTAATTTTACTTGGAGGCATGCTTTTTTGTCTGTTCTCCCTTAAATGTTGCAATGTCTTGTTTCAAAGGTAAGCCTGTAAAGCTGTTTCCCTTCCTCTTTAATTACAGATCCTTGTAAAGAAGATACATGAGAGAGCTGAGTGCAAGTTTCTCATACATCCAAGGTTTTCACCGAGGCTGAAGAATTGGCCTGAACATGAAGAAAGATTCTAAAGCATGCTTATTTTTAGATCTGCTTGTACAGCCTACAAGCTAACTAAATTCAAACTTTAAAAGAGCTCTATAAAACTAGTAAAGCTGAGTATATAGGTTTTAGTTCTGCTGTTCTGTTCCAGTAATTTTTAATGAAACTTGAGAGCAGGTAATTTACAGTAAAAGAACAATAGATCTGAGAATAATGAAAAAATAATTCACTATAATTGTATCAAACTTAGCTGAAAGTCTTATTATTCATTGTCCAATTGATTAAATAAAAGATAAATAATAATTGTATCATTTAGGTTGTTTCTGAGAAAAGGTCTAGCCTTTTTTTGGTCTAAATATTTTCAGAATTATATGTAGTGTAGTTTTGGGGGAAAGGCTCCAAGTCCCTCCAGGCTGTTCAGAACATCCTTGATTCTTCTTTAGTTACACAGGAATCAGCTGCTTTCCAGACCTGATTTGATCTTGGAAAAGTTAAGTAACCAGTTGAAAACAGCACAGTGTCTTTGGCAGGGCAGGCTGGCTTCAGCTGGATTTGGATATAGCCCAAACTCCTATCCAGAAAACCCAAAGTGTGTAAATAACTTATGGAGTCCCAGTCGCAAGAACTCTGCAGAGAAATCTCTTTTTCATGTGCTTTTGTTTTTTCATCCTGAGCAGTTACACCTGTTGTGTTAAAACTTGTTCTAGTAGTCATTTCCATGGAAAAACATCTCAGTTTATCAGTGAGGAAGGCAGAGTAGTTGTATTAATCAGAGACAATATGCTCACTAGTTTAGGAATCTGTGTGAGATGTGGACTGTCTGGTAAGACAGCAAAGAGAAGTGGACACACAGTTTACAGTTTCACCACCATTGACTTCTACACCCTGAGTCCCTTTACAGAGTAAAACACTAAACCAAAGTTGGTGGAACTGACCTGAATAGACCCTTCTTCTTCAGACTTGAAATAATAACTTGAAAGGATTGGTCTCTGAGGATGTATCTGAGAAGAAAACAGTGTTAGAACCCAGACATCCAGCGCTGTTGGAGCCAGTTTGCTCTGACAGTTGTGCTGGAGGCTGAGGCAAAAGCTGCTTAGGAGAGAAATTGGAAGACCTCAAAAAGTAGTAGAGTGTCAAGCTGGAGAGAATCATCAGTGGGTAATAGAAAAAGAGAAGATTTCCTGGGGAAAAGTCTGAGCAAAATACAAGGGCAAGGGTATTATAACATTTGAGGCTGAGGCTATGGAATCTGATATACCAAAGATGTCTTACTTTTTTGATAGAAAGAAGGATGAAGACTTTCCTTCTGTTGGAACTGAAGACATCTCATGATACCAAGATGCAAATACAGGAAAACAAGGCTTTTAGCAACCTTGTCTAGTGGAAATTGTCTTTACCCATGGAAGAGGCTTGGAACTAGATATTTAAGGTGCTTTCCAACCCAAACCATTCTTTTATCCTATGAGAGCATCTTTTTAGGGATGGTAAAAACATGGCTATGTCCATCAATGACCATGGCTATGTCCACAGTGTGACCTGGGCTGAGGCAATCTGAGCTGGAGAGGGCTGGGAATTAGGATAGGGCAAGGGGCTGAGACCCATATGTTATGCAGAAAGTGTTTGCATTTTCCTTTGAGAAATTGCGGGCAAAATCTTGGGTTCATGTGCAAAGAAATCACTGTGTCAGTAGGCAAAATGCACCACACACTGCCCTTGTGGAGGAAGCTAAGAAGTTCAGTCTATAGGAAGTGCAAGTTTTTGGTGCAGCCTGACCCTGCAGTGAATGCAGGATGTGTCACACTCGCTGCACAAATGACAGTGGCCATTTGTCTGGGATCTTATCTGAGCTGTTGGACATCCAGTCTTGGGAACTGCACCAGGAGCTGCTAAAGCCCCTGTGTGCAAACAGTGAGTTAGCACATGTAGAGTATCTAGTGTCGCAGGCATCTTTTATGAAAAATCCTTTCCTTAGGATTTTTCCTCCTGAGAAGCTTAGAGGCCTCAGGAACAAAATGCAAACATTGATTATCTGCTGCTGTGGAATGCAACAGGTGGATCTGTGATTGGCCCATGCTGGTTTTTTGTAACTAATGGCCAATCACAGCCCAGCTGGCTCGGACAGAGAGTCCAAGCCGCAAACCTTTGTTATTCATTCTTTACTATTTTATTCTCAGCTAGCCTTCTGATGAAATCCTTTCTTCTATTCTTTTAGTATAGTTTTAATGTAATATATATCATAAAATAATAAATCAAGCCTTCTGAAACATGGAGTTAGATCCTCGTCTCTTCCCTCAACCTGAGACCCCTGTGAACATGTTCACAATCTAGGACAGACCTCTGCAGATTTATTACCAGTATTCCACACTTTCCCAGGTTTTTAGAGAGCCATTTAAATGGGGGACAGATTTACACTGAGAGACTGAAACTAATATATGCATGAAATCTTCTTTTTCTAACCACTTTCTTTTAATATGGACAATTCTGAAAGAGCAGGAAATGCCTCTAATTAGCTGAGCATCAGTGACCTAAAAAGTGTGCTTGCTTTGAGAAGTGAGAGGTCTTTCCAGTCATCTGGTGAAATGAATTTCTCACTAATTGCTCCACTTCTCTGTTCAGGTCAGACCTGTAACAGTGTTCATTGTATACTGGCACATTTTGACACGGTGAGGGTATGGTATAACTGTGTTACTGTCCTCCTGTTTTACACCCTTCTCCAAAGTGAATGAACTTTGCTGAGGTCTGTCCTGTAGCTTGTGTATGGCAGCTTTCTTGACACTGACCCTCTTGCTGCAGTTCCCTGACTAACAGGGCTACACCAGCAAACGTGGGAAGAGGAGGCTTGGCCTGGAAAAAATGTGCTTGAATGCACTGTGTGCAGCAGTGTGGCTCATTTGGTCATTTGGCTGAGTTTTAAGGAGAAATTTCTGGTTTCAGCCCAAGAGTCCGCTTGCTCCCCTGTGCCCTTGTATTTTAGTACTTATGTGAGAACCGTGGGAAGGTTGTTAAGGAAGATCAAGGCTGCAGGGTCTGCACCACACTGGGCAGTCTGCACTCAGGGTAATTATGCACTCAGGGTAATTATGCTACTTTTTTTCTGGTACGAAATCTAACAGGATTGAATTTCTTTATGAAGCAATTAGTTAAATGCATGTGCAAAATTGATGCAAAACATCTACTAGATAAGAAGTATATATATATATATATATATGTATTTATGTATATATATATAAAATATGGGCTTAGGCTGTCTGACTGTATCAGTGGGGCACTGAAGACCCACTGTGTTTTAGCCAGGGAGTGCCTTTACATTTTGACAGATATTGTAGGGTTAGAATGGCCTGAACTAATCTTAACATAGTCAGTTTGTGTGCTCATTGCATTCTAGTCCTAGCACTGCAGACTTGGCAAAGATGAGATTTTTGCCAACTGCATTGCTGGTTTACAGGACCAAAATCCACACTCCTTCTTTCCCCTGCTCCTTGGAACACTCATGCACTGGGTACTCAGCTTCTTTCTGTCCCTGGCAGCCTCTTTTCTCCTTGTGATATGAGCATGCTGAGGCAGAAAAATCTGTGCTGGAGTAGTATTGTTTGTACCAGTTCTTGTTCTCCTGGCATGGTGTGTGGCAGATTTTGAAGTACTTCTTTATGTCTGACATTGAAATAGGCCAAATGTTTTCTCTTAGGTAAGTTTGCCTTACACGTGATACTGAGGTTTTCTTTGGATCAGGGCATGAAGAGAAGATTAAAGAAGGAACATGGTAATTTGTGTTTCTCTATTTACCACACACAGGGGTTTTTGAAGTGTATGGTGCTGAATGCCATAAACTTCAACATGCCACATGTTACCAGATCAATGATATGTGTGGTGGGCTGAGCTGAAATGCTCACTTGCTCAGTTCTTCCCTCACCTTTGCTGTTTTGGTGGGAGCAAACACAGCAGAGACACCTCTTCTTTCTCCTTCACACAACAATGGTGAAAATGAGTCCTGAAAACTTGCAAACCCTCTGTATTATGGAAACTGCTCTTGCTTTGAGGAGAAACATTAAATGTATTTTTGATACCATTTCAGTAATGGCTCTGACTCTGCTGCCAGAACTTATAGAAAAAATGATGTCCACAGCAGTAAGCGTTGTCACTGTAAATGATCTCTCCTCCTCTTTCCTCAAATTTCACCACCTCTCACCAAGATGATAGCAGATGCCATGCAAATTTTTTGCCATAAACAGTTTGACTTTGTTTTTGTATAGTTTTTTGTGTATTTTTCCTCTTTCATGACAACTTGTTTGTAGATACTGCAGTGTCATGGTTATCAGCACACTATTCAATGGAGTTTGGTTTCAAGTGTAAAATTGAGCCATAGGTGTATTTGTGAAACCTTATCTGGCTTTTCTTTAATCATTTTAGTAGACTTTTAACTGGATTAGTAGTGCTGACAATAATAGTAATTAAAAAAAAAGGTCTGGTAGTGAATTCTTTTTCATGGCTTCTCTTGTCAGTATTGCTGGAAATAATTAATCCACAGTGCTAAGGTATAAATGACTGACAGCACTTACATAGTGATTCTATCCTCCACTCTCCTCAACATTAGGTATCTATAAGTTTGAAATGGTGTTATTCTCTCTTTGGTCAGCAAATAATTCATTTTAATGTACTTTGAGCCTCCTGGAGAGGGATACACTGTTTAAAATTGTCATTGGAAAACAGTACTGTCATCCACAGCACGGCGTCTACGGTTGGTGTCCTGTGGCTGCTGGCAGTGATGTCTCTGCAGAAAGCTGGGGAAGCTCTTAAAAATAAGTACTGAGAGCTCCATTCTTTGCTAAATGTAAACTGGGACCAGACAAAGATTAGCAAATGTCTATTAGGGAGTAATCCTAATATTAGGATGGAAATACTTGTTCTGGTGCTCCTGATCACAGACTATCCCCAGGGATTGCCTCCTTCCAAAATGCTTTTCTGAGATGGATTTGGCCTTGAACTGACTAGATGACAGCTTTTAGGTGTTTGCATCTACTCTTTTTGATTATGAATAAGGGTGATTCCCACTGTGCTAAAAACATAAGAATCATCTCCAAGCTGATTTTTGGATCCTTTGCCAAATACATTTGAGCTGAGAACTGAGAAACTACCAGGCATAAGAATAGACCCCCGAGATCTGGGCACAAAAACTTAACCTGCTGGTGTTACTGATTACTGTGAAAAACCTGATTGCTCTGTTGAGGTTTTTTGCTGCTTAGGCCTATATAAATCCAGCCCAGTTTACCAGATAGAATATGCTGCAGATTTTTAAATTCATCCTGGTGTAGGGTTGCTTTTCCCTTTTTGTTTACTGAAACTGCACAATAAGTACAACCACATTCCCATATCCCCTTGGAGTTTAGATAAAACTTAAAAGAATGGAGTCAGAACCATCGTTCACCAGTCACTGATATGATCAAGCTTAAATAATTTGCTGCCTTGCTACGGAGTTGTCCCCATGTGAGATTATTCTGAGCCTGGTCCCTAGCTGTGCACTGGCTGTTTCTTTGTGGTTTGTTGCTAGTGAGGGTCTATCTTTTGAGAAACTATTTAGATGGCAGAGTCTCTGCCTAGTGGGAAAAGGTTTTCAGTGCTTGTCTATTGGTTTTGTTGCAGTGGAAGAATGAAACAGTGTGCATGTTTATATATTTAGAAGCAAAGCAAAGACTGGTCTCCTTTCCCCTGCTTTCTTAAGATGTTGTATCTTAAAGGAAAGTAAAGCAGGAAAAGAACAAATTTATTATCAGAGTTGGAAACTATGAATTATTTATCCTTTGAAAGCTTCAACTATCTCTGCATGAAAGGAAGTCCTATTATTATAAGCAAGTGTTTCTTTCTCTGCATGTCAATAAGAGAGAGGTCAGAACTGACTGATTTTTGTGATGCCTTTTCTTTTAGAGAGCTGGACAGCTTTACCTGTTGACATTAGAAGCTGTTTTTAAAACAGCATTTAAAACAACCTCTAGCAAGTTGTTAGATTTAATATTAATGTGAGATTAAACTTCTGCTAAAAGGTCTGTGAGAACTAAAAGGTTAAACAAATCCTTGAAGGTGTTTATGTGACTACATAACTTAAGTTCTTTGTGTATCAAATTGCTTTTCCCCATGTATCCAAAGTTTTTAATGGTTGAGTTTTTCATTCAGAGAATGTTTATTATTATTCTTGTCTTGGATTTGTGAGTGTTTACATAAGCTAGAACACTTGAAAATTAACATACTGCTCTGGAACATGCCCACCATCCCACTCTGGCACTTCTGTCTTGGCTCTACAAATGGAATGGCTTTTTTTTGTACTTGTGATAAGCAAGCTCCACAGACCTGATAGATGCCTGTATTCCCCAGGGGGAAATCATCACCTCAGCACTTCTCTCTGGTTTTCAGTGAACTTTGGGGAGTGGGGTATAGAATGACACTACCCCCTTTTACTGCATTTGGACATCCCCTGCATATTGTGGCCAGAAAAACACTATTTTTGCTTAGATGTGTAAGGTGAATGTAGACATGTTCATTATTTTCTATCATTTAGTCACTCATTGTAAGTTGTTATAAGTAATGTCCTGAAATCAAAGTTATAGGCCAACAAAATATTTTCTTGGGATATGTTGAATTGTTGGAACTGGTGTGCTTTCTTCTGTGGTATTTGTAGAGGATCAGAGTTCCTGAGCTGGGAGCAGAGTGTCACAGGTAAACCCAAGAGTGGAAAGCCTGATTTACACTGACTTCACTAAGGTTGCCCTACAGGTAATGAAACAATATAATTTGTCAAATGTGATAATTTTGGAGGAAATGTGGTTTTGTACAGTCTTATGTAAGATGTTAGCTTATAGGAGCTCCTCTTTGGAGGTATGAAGTAAGACTTCTTTCCATTCTGTCTCCTAAATTTTGGTAAACAGAATATATAAATGATTCTGTGATCACATAGTGGAAGAAACTTAGCATACACAAAAGCCTCCAGCAGACTGGATGCCCCTGTCCTGGCCATGGGGACACCTTTCCCCTGTGGTTTTAATATGATCACAGCATCACTGTCTTGCCTTTTTGGTTTTCACATGATGGGTCCCAGCGCCACCTCAAGGTTTTTCTTGATGTCTTGCAGGGATTCAGAAGGTGGATGCTCCTCAGGACTGCAAATGGGTGACTTCTGTGTATCTGGAAGAAATACTGTGGCAGTGACAGGCACAATGTTACTGGTTCCACCAGGTTCAGCTCCCTCCTGCAGCAAAGGTGTGGTGGCCTGGATGCCAGCAAGTGGTATTTAGGAATTCTGGGGACTCCTGGGCATACTCTTAATTTGTAAAGTTGTGCCCAAATCCTTTGCTTCCCATCTCTCTGGATCCTGCCTTAGCTTAAGTAGAGGGCAGGTGTTCCTTCAGGTGTTTCAGTTCCCGTTCCAGCTGCAGAATGTACATTTACAGGCACTGTGAATTTCTTCTTCTCTGAACATGGTGATTTGAGACCTATTAGTCTTGCTTTCAAAGAAAAAGCAGTCAACTTAAATCTTATTTAATTGAAATATTTTAGAAATGAGAAAAGTAAAAATTTGTTTTGGATAGGTGGAATGATACAATCTCTGTCTGCCCCAGACATCTCCTTCTCATTGAGAGAAACAGGGCCCTGTGCTACTTGTCCTGTGGGAAGTTTTGGAATCACTGGCCCTGGAAGCGTTCAAAAAATGTGTGGATATGGCCCTTAGGGTTGCTAAAACTATGGTTTAGGAGTGTACTTGGCAGTGCTGGTTTAATGGTTGTACTTCATGATCTCAGAGGTATTTTCCAAGTGTAATGATTCTGTGATTCTGTCTGGGCTTCTGTTTTAGGACACCTGTAAGCAGCACTTCAAGTTAAACTAGCAGAAAATGTTATGGAATAAATCCCTCCAGTGACCACCAGCCAAGAAAGTGATTGCCCTGGAAGTTTTAATTCTGGACAGCACCAGGCTCCTTACCCACGAGGCTCTCCTTCTGGAGTCGGATATTCTGGTCAACACCAGGACTTTTATGTTTTTCTGCTGAACCAACATTATACACCTGCGGTTACCAGACCCAAACAGTTTTAAATGTTGCTAGTAAGGGCTGCCGTACTTTTTGATGACTGACTATGACAAGTTTAAAAACCTCCTGCAGCTTTTACAAAAATCCAATAATGAAAAAATATCCACAGATTATTAATTATAAGCATATGCAGAGCTATTACAAGCTCCAGCCAGGCAAAACATCTTTGCAAACATTTGGTTTTAAGTACATGAGAGACTTAAACCTCTTAAGATGCTTTGCTGGATTAAGATCAAAATTCCTCAAAGAGTCTAACACACACTTAACTGGTCTTTTAAAGCAAAACTAATTTCCTCCTGATACTGTTAATAATGCTTGTACATGAAATCATTTTAATGTAGTCATTCTCATTCTCAAGCACTGCGCATAGAACCCAGTATATAAGCAAATAATAGGAGAGTTCACATGAAGCTGACCCGAGAAATTGGGTTCTGAAGTGGTAATATTTCATCACTGTACATACCAAGCAGCAGATAATGCAGTTTAGTGTATTTTGCTTGTTTCTTTTGACTTGAGCAGAATGCCCAAGAAGTCTAAGATTTAGGCTGTTTATAGACAGTTTTTGTATCTTTTTGGCAGTATAATTTTCTCTGGGGCTGGAACATGCAACTACTCTTGTTTTCTAATAAATGAAAAAGTGAAGACAAGATGCAGTCAATGAAGAAATTATTTGTTCCTGACCATTTACCTCTCAAAATGGAGGATGCAATTAAACTCCTGCAGTGTGTGTATATTGCATTGATCTCCATCAGAAGACAGTCAGAAAAGAAGTGCTCTGAACACCCTTTCTTTATGTGGTTTAATACCTGTACTGTGGTATTTATTGCTAATGTGCAACTAGTAATAAATTGTTACTTGTTGGAACGAATATTTAAGTTCCCTGATGTTATTTTTTTCTAAAAGCAAATGTGTACTTCCCCTTTTTTTCTTGTTTTTAGCTGCCTGTGACTTGTTATCTTTGACAACAAATCCCAGGGGTTCAGGAAATCTTGGACTGAGGAAGAGCACTGGATTCCAGCTCGAATCTTTCTTGGGGGAGTAAGGCACACACCTTTGACAAGTCTGAACAGTTGTGCAGGTGCTGTGCTGCTGTGCCATGCAGCTGGTTTGTGATAGATGCCGTCAAGTTTCCCTACAAGAGCTGAATTTTGCAACACCTAATCTCCAAATCTCAATTGGGTTAATGAAGGAAGTCATAATTAGAAATTCCACCTCTAGGCCATCAAATAATTCTGAAATTTTGGCTGTTTGTAGAATACTGATGGGATAAGGTGCCTAAAGTAGCTTTATATCCTGCAGAATTGGTGCTTATGGGTTTTGAGCATTGCTGAGAGTAGTGACAGGTAGTAAAATACTGAGCAGCTGACAAGGGGAAAAACAGAAGTAAAAGCAGACACATGGTTACTCCAGAATGTATAGGTGGATTCTAGGAGCCTTTTTTCTGAGTACAATTTTCAAGAAGATCAAATTAATGCTAGATGGGCCATGGTGATGATCAAAGAAAACAAAGGAAAGGAGGAATTGCCAGTTACATGTCTATAGATACATGGTTGAATATTTGTCTTCAATGCAGATGTCATTTAGAGTTGTTCATAAAATTGTCTGTTGTGGGAAAAACAGAGGTTGTCAGGATTTGAAGATCCCTGGATATTTTGGGAGTAAACTCTTGATAAGTGGACTGTGTGACCCTTAGGTAAATGACTCAAAATATGTAGAGTTGTAAACATGACATATTATCACAAAGTGATCACACATTTCTTGCAGTCCTAAACTGTTAGTGTACCAAAATAGACATCATGTGTTAGAGATGTGGGATGGTGATAACAGGCATATGTTTAAGACTTCAAATAGCATGCTTGTCTGGTTTGACATGCCTACAAAAGGAGTTGGGATCTTGACTTTTTAGGATAATATGGAAAATATAATTTATCAGGGAATTTTTAGGAAGTGTGGATGAAAAGAAGAGTAACCTTGTCTAATAGCATTTGTGCTATCTCCTCTGTCTATAAAAATCAAATGTGAGTTTTAATATGAAATTTTCTGCTGGAACATGAAATTTTCTGGAGTTTCAGAACAAGAAGTGGGAAGCTGGAAACTCCACTAAAGATATTTTTTGCACTTATATCTGAATTGTGACAATTCTTTTGAATGGAGAAGGGGAGCTTGGACAAATCCTTGCCTCTGCCCAGGCCTCTGGCAGTAGACAGAAGCTTTATTGAGGTGGCGAGCACTCCAAAACCACTCTTACTTGCAAGCTCTTAATAGTGACTGATCAGGCCTATTACAACATTAATTATTTATTGAATAGACTAAGGAAAACAGACATAAGTCTTAAACAGACTTACTTATTACACAGAAATAAAACAAAAATAAACACTACTTGTAGATAAAGTTACAGTGCAGATTTATAGATTTACCTTATGTTACAGCTAGCAAAGGAATAGTACAGATTAGGAGTCAATGTCACCAATGAATGATAGCAGTGTGCAGAGAATCTCCTTTATTTTTCTCAACCCCCGGGGAAGTCAACCCAATACGAACATCTTTCTCATTGGGAGAGCTCTCTACACACTCAGAATGTATAAAAGATTTCTGATTTCATGAAAATCATAGTGGCCTTCTGTAGTTGTAAAAATGGTTGTGTCTGTAGCCACAAATTTAAGGTTTTCTTTTCTCACTGTCCAAGTCAGGATGTGTATTATTGGCTAAAGAGATTCTCAGCCGAGATAATTCATCACATCACAAACCATTCTGGTCTGATTTTAGCAATATGTGGTAGGAAGATAAGATTTTGCTGTGTCAGGAGGTGAAAGGTCCTGCCACAACAATTCATCAAATTCACTAATTCAGTCCTGATATGAGTGAAAAACCTACACATTTCTATTTATTTATTTGATTTCTTTCTGGGCAGAGCAAAATTGTTTTGAAGGCATTGCTTTCGTTTCAAAGTGTATTTGTGGTAGGTATGAATTTGAGGGTCCTAAAACATGATAAGATAGTAATTGTGGCTGCCTATGAGAGGTTTATCTCTAGAACTCCAATCTCTTTAAACTATATGAGGCTTGAAAGATGTGAAAATATCTGTTGCATTAAATCACCTAATTGTAGAATCTCAATTTATTTCCAGAATGAAATGCAAAAAGGAAAAATTTACTTGTACAGGTTTGCTCTGGGGCACAGAAATGTGGCTTTCATAATACAATTTAGATAAAATGGGAATTACAACATATTAACATGATGAATTTAATCATTATGTATAGAAATTATATGACAGCATGGAATACATAGGGTTTGATGTAATTTGGGTGTCCTTTATACTAAATTGTACACAGGATACAGGGCTACTCATGTTCTCAGCTGAAGCATTTAATAACTTTTGCTCAGTTACTATTTCATAAGGCTTTGGTGTCTCTTTCTACAAGAAATAAAATTCAAAGCAGACTGCAACATGTTCATCCCTTTTCTGTTTATGGAATGCCTTTATGTAAAGACAGACACAATTTTATTGGCTGTAAAATATTTTGGCATTTGGGGGCTCACGAGTCCTGTTTGTGCTGATGTCCTTTTATTCTGCCTGTGGTTCATTTTGAGGCCTTTGTTGGCCTTGAAGTGAGGGGTGATTTGGGATCTTTGTGGGAGCCTTTTAGGCGCTTTGAAAACCTGTGGGACAAAGCTCAGAGGGGAAGGGGAAACTGGCGTTCTGTTACTGGAGAAACGGTGCCAAATGTGAGTCTGAGCAACAAAAAAGAGAACAACAGGCACAATTCCTACCATTTTGAGGAAGAGGATGTGTATGGGTACCAGGGGAACAGTGGCATGAGTTGAGCATGTCTAGCATATTTTCCTAGGATAAGAAAGCTTATGCCCTTACAACAGTGTGTCACTGTTGCATAGAGTTTTGGTCAGAAAAATCTTCAAAAATGTATCAGTTCTGTTTGTTGCAAAATAAAAAAAAAGGTAATGGCTTATGATCCCACCACGAAATTGCTTTTCTACCAATTTTGCTACTTTTAATTTTCTTCTTGTTAATGCCAGAGTGTAATTTTAACACATAGACATTAGATGAGAGGGGCTTTTTGGAGCCCAGGTATGAGATCTCAATTATAACAAATTAGCTTCCACATTAAAATCCTTTTAAAGTGACATAATGTTCAACATGGTGGCCTTGGAGGATATTCTTGGTAGTTGGTATAGGATCTGAAGAGAAGTTGCTAGTCTAAAATGAGTAAGCCTACAATCTAATTTCCTGTCACAGAAAAACCACTTAAGAAGGGTATCTGTGTATTTAGGTTGACTATATCCTGTACACAAAACCTCTAGTCAGTTTTGGGGCTCTTCTGGTCTTGATGTTACATGGATCTACACAAAAAAAGGGTTTCTATTGCAGTGTGCTGGAACTTTCTAGATAGTTACCTCTTTCATTAAGCAAAGCTTGAAGCATTGTAAATGCAGTTGTAATTTATTTATATCTCATTTCTAAATATAACATTGAGCATTACCATGTTTGTACTTCAAAATCTTTCAAAGGACTGTGCTATTTACTGCAACTTTTAATTGATTTGCTGCTACTGTCAGCTAAGCCATCTCTTGCCATTGCAGGAGGATCTTGTGATGCAGGCTACCACAGGAGCTAAATTTGGTGCTGAAGCTTTATTGAAGGTTTTACAGCATTACATCTTAGCCTTGCAGTGAACTGTCTGCAATTTATTGCTGTGTTTTTCTACAAGAAAGTAGAAAAAGAGATTGATGTTGGAATAATTTTATCTCCTAAAGTCTGCATAGACACAGTTAACCAATGGCATTGACTTGGTGAGGGTTTTACAGCACTTTTAAAAATGATTCAAGGAGAAGGAATAAATTGATCAAACTCACCCATTCCTTTACTGGGAATGGATGAGGAATTTTTCCATGCAACTTTCATACCAAACAGATTAAGCTACTTCTGTGCTTTGCAATGAATATAGGTTAATTTCCAGTGTTATTTGGTTTTGCTGTTTACTTTCAGTAGACTTCAGCTTGTAAATGTGAACAACACAATCCAGCCAAAAGACTTTGGTTTCATGAAGTGTTGTTTAACATATCTTGCCTCTTCTTTGGGACTGTTTTTCCTTACTCCCTGAGGGAATGAGCCCAGAGTTATAGATCCAAGCATTTTCAATTGGTTCAAGACCTCTTGAATCATATCTCATGAGGCAGATGTTGTCAAAGCAGCCAGAAGTGTTCCTCTGTATTGAGCTGCTCATGGGGCAAGCACAGACTGCCAGTTGGGTAGAACTTAATTTCACTTGCTGCCAGTCACTACTAGTATATTAAACTGCATTATACTATTTTATATTTGGAGAGACTTTCCAATTAGATGGTCCAGTAGCCTTCATTTCCTAAGGGGAATCAGGCTAGATCAAAGCGAGTATGGAAGACAAACAGTTCTATACATCTCCCCCTCCTTACCAGTATCACCTAATTCCCAGAGGCCACTTGACAGAAGATTATCAACCATCCTTGCTATTAATGATACTTTGAGAGTAAGAAACATGTTCCAGGGCAGGAGGGGGAAAAGTGAGAATGCCATGGGAATTCTCACTGCTGCATATTACATCCAAATAGAGGTGGTAGCTGAAAAGTCTGTGCTCTAGCGCATACAGTCTGAACAGTATAGAAAATGCAGGGAAAAGTAACCCACAGGCTCTCTGTATTGAAAACTATGTGCCTGGAACATTTTTTTTTTCTTCAATGAAACCTATCTTTATTGTAAGGCTCTTTCTGGTTCAAACAAAATGAAGTATTTTACTTTACTGAAATGTTTTTAGCTCTTCCTCCCGGCAGAAGTGGCATATCCTTTTGTTCATTGATATTGCTGTGATTTAGATGATAACAAGTGCGTTTTGCTTGTTAAAATATTATTCTGGAGGTAGTGAAAACTCCAAGGATTAGAGATAAAACCATATATTGATAAGAACATTTAAGCCCTGCAGCACCTTTCAGATGTTGTGAATCACATGCAACATCAAAAGCATCCTGAGTCAAGAGGGAAGGAACATACCTCTGAAGAAAAAAAGCATAAATATAAAATGACAGTTTCTCACACTAGTTTTCTCACCATATACACTGGAAATTTTTTTTCCTTTCTTACTTTTTCAGGATTAAGCAATATAAAAAGGACAAATGGTACTCCTCTTAACTAGTTAACTGAAAAATAGAATGACAGAGACTAGGCAACTATTCCTAAGAAAAAAGTAAGGTGGGGGATTATTAGGACATTGCCACTTATAATTCTCTAAAAGAGTACGGAATGTACGTTTTTACTTTCCTTCCTTCCTTCCTTCCTTCCTTCCTTCCTTCCTTCCTTCCTTCCTTCCTTCCTTCCTTCCTTCCTTCCTTCCTTCCTTCCTTCCTTCCTTCCTTCCTTCCTTCCTTCCTTCCTTCCTTCCTTCCTTCCTTCTATATAAGCCAGTAAAGAGCTGGGATTCGTTTTCCCATATTTTTGCCTGGAAGATCTGTAATTTCAAAGTTATTGTATTTTGGATAGAGGTCATCTTTCTATTCCAGGAAGGTTCCCCCCTTCCCTGGCAGATATATGTCTTTTAAACCAGGACATGTATAAAGGACATCTACATTTATATGTTGTTCCTTAATGTATAAAGAAGATACTGACTCATGTCCATCTTCAAAGGTATGCAAGCCCCAAATAATTAAGAGCTTGTATGCCTGTTCGCAGCCTCATGGGTTCTTATGTGGTTTTAAAACATAACAAGTTTATTTTCAAGGTTAGTGGTTATTTTTAAGGCCTTTTTTTCCTGCATTCTGGAAGAAGCTACACGGGTTACAAAAACGCAGTTAAATTGAGAGCACCAAATTGACTGCAGAATGCTCCATGTTAGCATTTTCTGAACACTTGCTGACACGACTCAGCAGTCCTGGAAAGAATAGGAACAAAATCTGATTAGAGGACTTGCAGTGGTGGTGCAGCAACTGGCTCAGCAAGGCGGAGACCTCCACACTTTCCATCTGCTGGCTTGTTCCAGAGGTGATGACAGAAGAGCTACAGAGGGGTTTCGCGTCCTTTGCGCACTATAGTTCACTTTATGCTGTATATGACAGTGATTTCCACTGCTCTGGTGGCTTCCTTGGTGTCTCATTGAATAAGGAATGAAGTAACTGAGGATGTTTACGTAAGGATGATAAGCCGTTATTACCAACCTTGAACTAATAGCCGATTTGAAATAACTTTTAAAGAAAAACTTTGTGGTATGACTGCAGCTGGCTTTCAGAGTCCATTTATTGAATGCAGCATCCTGTAGAATGAGGAGCAATGCAAAAATGGAGAAGGCTTTCTATCTGGAAGAAATTATGTATCTTCTGATGATTTTGTTACGGTATTTTCCCACCTGTGAAACAGACAATGTACTTACAAAGAATGCTTATATTTATTCTTATTTTTAGTCTTTACTGTAAGGATAACTCGTGCAGTTGACAGATAGGTTTGTATCCTAACTGGGTTGTGTAGTTATAGCATACTAGAGTTTGGGTCCATTACATTAAGCACTGTTCTGGGATAAATAATGTATTTTGGAGAACACTGAGATGATACAGTGTTCTTGCTTCTCACATGTTTTTTATTACAAACCTGTCTATTAGGATACATTTGAAGTTCCTTAGGAATCCTCGAGCAGATTTTATGATAGAAATGAGCATTGCCATTTAGCTTGGAAAAAACTTTATAAACATTTAAAGTAATTTTTCCTCAGGTTTTTCATGTGTTTTATATTACCAGACTAAAGCACTCATAATGTTGCATTATGTTTTATATATATGAAAAGAAGAAACCAGATATGGTTCCTTTTAATTATTTTTCTCTTGTGGCTGTGTAGAAAGATCAAAGTTATTTTCACTGCTTATAAAATAAACATGTGTGTGGAGGTTTAATAACATCAGACATTGTTTAAAATATCAAGGTCTTACTCACGTGGTGCTTGTAGTCTAATTCACTTCTCTTTTTGCCTTCTCTCCTCAATCTGGTATTAAAGGACTTTGTTAAAATTAAATGTTACTCTGTCTTAAAAGCAGAGCTCAAAGAAACAAGGAGATATTTGGAGTGCCCAGCTATTGGCATATATATTCTTTGTTCCTGGACAGAGACATTATCAAACTCTTTTTGGGACCCCAGATCCAAGATTTTAAATCATATTTGGTTAATGTTAGTCCCCTATGTTGAGCTGGAATGAATGGTAAGGTGTTCACAGACCATTACAATTCACATTATTATACTTCCAAGATCTGTAGTATATGAAAAAATTGTTATTTTAGCTGGAAATCCAGATATAGAGTAGAGCAGTTCAATCTGAGAGGGTCATACAACAATCATCTAGTCAAACTGCATGGGTGATGCAAGGATAAACTTTTCCCACATATCGTTTGAGTGTCAGATCCTGGGCTGGAATTAACAGTGGGGGGACTGGCTGAACTGAGAAAGGCAAACTGTTGTGTCTGGAGAGTTGTTCCTGTGTTTGTGAATCCAGCTTAAGAATCTTGGGAAACTAGATTGAAAAATAGAAGAGATTCATTTAAACTTTTTGTATTTTAACTCCCATTTCAGTAGACAGCTCATTAGTCAGTAGATTAGGTTGCTCCCATAATGTCACTTAAGTAGTAGAGCAAAATCCTAGAATCATTAAGGCTGGAAAAGATCTCAAGCCTGATCATTAACCTGACACTACCTAGTCCACGACTAAATACAGAAATTTGATACACAGAAGAGCTGCCTGAGGTCCAGGTGCCTACAGACCCCCATCTCAGCCCCCAGCAGGGTTTAATGTGGGGTACAGGAACAGAAGTTTCTATTCAAGCATGTTATCTTCAACTCGGGGATACAGCACTTGAATTATTTTACTGCCTGGATTCTCCAGACAAATCCAGGGACAGTGTATTTTCAAAATGCTGAAGTGGAATAAAGAAATGAAGCCACAGAAGTTCAGAGCCAGATTTCCCTCAGTTTAATAAAGACAGTGTAAGTATTATTTATACAGAAGGTATATAAACCTAGGTCTGAAATCTAAAGGAAACAACAGCCTACACTGTCCAAGCAGAAAACTATTCTTTGCCAGGTTAGTTAGATAGCTTGTTTAGAGATTTCTGTAAGAGACATGGCTCTGCCAGGACTTTGTCATCTCCTGCCACTCTCTTCTATACAATGGAGACCCCTCTGCAAGTAATTGTAATGCCTCTCCTGAGTTACAGAGCAATATACTCCAAAAATTGCAGGTAGTGTCAGCATTCTACAGGATTTCTGTGCCACTTTTTTTTGTTTATTCAATTTTGTGTGTTTGCTTGTGTTTTGTGGGTTTTTTCCCCCACATAAGATGTCTTTCATTTTTCAGTGGAAGACAAAGGATAGTTTTCAAGGCAGCGGAGGCAAACTGAGACCTGCATCTGCTGGATGCAACACATGGATGTGGACACTGCTCCATCTGGCAGTATTGCACTTTCCTTTCCTTGTGAGTAGGTTTGGAACACTGATTTCTCTACATCTTAACTGTCCTAAGGTATTTGCAATTCTAACAATCTTTTCTGCCTTTTTTAATGTTCCATATTCTTTCATCCTCTTCTTCTTTTATTTTTGCGGTGAAATAAAAGGAAAATTTCCCATTTCCGAGTGGACTTGGAGGAAGCATTGAGTAAGATGGACAATGGGGATGGGTGTTCAAGGAAAGATTGAGAAAGTAGGATGAGAGATTTGCTTAAAAAAGGAGAACAGAAAATTACCCCCTTTAGGTGGAAACTGTGGATTTTGATGTGGATGAACAGCCATATATGGAAAAAGTATTTCCCACTCTGATGGGATGGACTCCCAGCTGGATAAGTAGTTGCCATCATTTCAAATTCAGGGATTTTTTGGTGTATTTGTGGATATACTGGCCAAAAAGCCAATGACACCTTAGCAGCTCTGTGTTTTGAAGACACCTTATCCTTTTAATACCAAGTAGAAAGCAAGATGCCAGTGGCATCCATACAGAGCCCAGATTGTGTGAATAGAGAGGTTTTTCATGCTCGTATTCTTTTATTCAACAGCCTCTCTGCAGTGAGGAAAACAGACCCAACAGGCAAAAGTACAGCTGGCACACAGCACAATAAATGACTAATTTTCACTCAGCAAAGTTCTCTAAATGCTGCTACATGCCAGACTCAGTGGAGCCATTTCTAGGATCTCAAAAGAAAGATTAAAACCATCTCAAATACACAGAATTGACAGTAAAGTAAACTTTTCTGTGAAAGGGACACAAGAAGCCAGATGGTGAGTGTTGCACAAAGCCAAACAAATCCAGTCTCTGAATTCCTAAGGCATATAAACCTCTGCAGAGAAATTAAATTTCTCTGCAAAAAAGTGAACTATATGCAAATTCATGCTGTCATAATTCTGCCAAGAAGAACAAAGGTCTTGAAATTTGAAAATGTGTTCAAAAGCATAAAATAAGCAGCATTTTAACTGGAGTAAGCTGCTAAGGAGATGAAATAATTAAAGTTATCAGAGGGGGATCAATCCCTCTGTAGTTAAAAGAACTCCTTTTGTTGTTTGCAGTAGCTCTGGATCCCCACAAAGCTTCATCTTTTGTTGCTTAATTGTACTGTTGTCTGACAATGCAGCCAGCTCTTCAAAGAGTAATGTGATGGATGATCTGCAGCTTCAATCCACAGAATTTAAAATATGTTCCTACATGCCTAAGATGAAACTGACTGAGGTTGTGTTAATACATGTTATTTAAATTCCTTGACCACTGAGCAGCAGTAATAAGGTTTAATAAGATGATGGTTTGCACAAAGTGGGCTGTAAGTCTAGGACTGTTATCCTGTCACTTTGTAGAACTCATTTTGTTTTCATATGACATTTATTGCCCAACCTAATTTACTCAGTTCTGAAGAAAGATGTACTAAAATTGTAGAGCTTTTGTCCTAGAGCGTCTACATGACAAACAGAGTGGAAAGATTGATGTGTGAAGGAGGGGATTAGGAAAGTTTAGAGGGCTGTGAAGAAACCATCTGTAGGGACATAAGTTACATAAAGGTAAGGTAACGTAGTAATATTAATATGTTGCGTTTAAATGTTTGTTGTTAAATTTTGACTTTAGCTTAGAATCCAGGACCGCGTGCTGGTCTTCTCTGTGCATGGTAGGACACGCTGAGAGGATTAGTGAAGCAGAGTGCTAATCAAGAGAACGAATCAGCTGTAAATGATTGGAAGTGTGATCACGTGGGACTAAAGTGACAATTATCTTTATCAGCTTCCCAGTCTATGTATTAAAGTTATTTTTTCAAACTTTAATTAGAATTGGCTATAACATAAAAAGCTTTCTTTCTTCTAAACAAAACAGAATCAGCTGGTAGATGCACTGTCTGGGGATAGGAGCTAGTAGAAATTCTTCATTTTATTGTCTCAAGACTTTGTTGCTAAATTATTGAATGTATTTAAACCAGTTTGCCTTTTCATTCTTGGAAATGGCAGCTTGTGGCATTTTTTCCCTCCCTAAAACATAATATAAAAGTTACAGAAAAATGAAGGAGAGGGTTTTGATGAGGTGTAGTTGCATGTTTTTATTTAGACCTAAAGTTTATCTGATCTTAGATATGTATCAAGGTACTTTTCGATGTCTGTAGTTTTCTTTGTGATCAGATGAGTAAAGCTTAGCAAACTCACTCAGTGTTTGACCAAGTCATAAATGAATGTTCAAGAAAAACTGGAAAGGATTGAGCAAAAGGGTTTCTGAGAAAAAAGAAAAAGGAGACATTTATTACACTTCCCTTTTCCTTGCCTTTGGAAAACAGAATTTGTCACTACTTTGGTATCATCTACTTCCAACTCCTTACTGTTGGCAGGGACACCTTTCACTAGACCAGCTTGCTCAGAGCTCCATCCAGCCTGGCTTTAAACACTTCCAGGAACAGAACATCCACAGCTTCTTTGGGCAAACTGTGTGTGTCCTTTACCTCCCTCACAGCAAAGAACTTTAAAAATCGGCTGTCTAACCTAAACCTACTCTCTTTCAATTAGAAGTTATTCCCTTTGTCCTGTGACTACATGCTACTGTAAACAACATCTCTTCATCTTGTAGGCTCTCTTCACATACCTGAAGGCTGCAACCAGGCCACCCTACTCTTTTCTTTTTTTTCCCCAGGCTGAACAAACACAGTTCTCTCACCTTTCCTCAAAGGAGAGGTGCTCCATCCCTCTAATTAACTTGGGGGGGCTCCTCTGGAGTCACTCCAACAAGTCCATGTCCTTCCTATGCTGGGAGCCCAGAGCTGGATGCATCTCTGCAGGTGGGCTCTCACCAGAGCAGAGGGGCAGAATCCTCTCCCTCCCTCCCTCCCCTGTGCTCTGGATGCAGCCCAGGACACGTTTGGCTCTCTGGGCTGTGAGTACCATGGCCAGGGCATGTCCAGCCTCTACTCCACCAGCACCCCCAAGTCCTTCAGGGCATGGCTGCTCTCCATCTATTCATCCTCTAGCCTGGATTGACATCAGACGTTGCCATGACCCAGGTGCAGCACCTTGCGCTTGGTGTTGTTGTGTATAGTGATAGTGTATTTTCAAATGTAATCCTGAGACTTGCTGGGCTGGGGGTTTACACCATTATCTCTGTCTAAAGACTGCAAGAAGTATTTTTTAAATTCTAGTTTTACAGATGCCTGTGGTGAAGAGGTAAATGAGTATAGCTGTTGTTGAAGCACTGTTATTCTGTAAAGTCTGTCTAAGAAAAGCCTGTGAAAACGGGAAGGGTGAAGAGGTTGGAAAAGATCTCTAGAAATTATCTTGTCCAGCCTCTTGCTCAAAGCAGACTTGATATTCCAGGTAGATCAGGGTGGTCAAAGCCTCTCTTAAGGATAGCCTTGTTGGTAAGGAGATGTTGCTGGTGTTGTTAAACCTCATGAGATTCCCATGGACACACTTCCTGGAGCTTGTCCACATCCCATGTCCACATCCCATTCTGTCCTTCAGAAGTGTCAACTCAGCACCACTCAGCTTGGTGTCATCTGCCGAGGGTGCACTTGGTCCTTTCGTCTGTGTCATTAATGAAGGTATTAAATATTGTTGATTTATAGCTGAGTAGAGTCAGAGAATCATTTAGGTTGGAAGAGACCTTTAAGATCATTGAGTGCAGTCATTAACCCAGCACTGCAAGGCCTACCTCTAATCCATGTCCCTAAGTGCCACATCTACACATTTTTTGAACACTTGTGGGGATGGTGTGATTCCACCACTTCAGTGAGCAGCCTGTTCCAATGCTTGAACACCTTTTGGTGAAGAAATTTTCCCTAATAGCCAATCCAAACCCTCCCTGGCACAGCTTGTGGCCATTTCCTTTTGTCCTATTGCTTGTTATCTGGCAGAAGAGACCAACTCCACCCTAGCTATGAGCTCCTTTTCGTAGGTGTAGAGAGCCATTAGGTCCCCCATGAGTTTCCTTTTTCCAGAATAAGCAACCTCAGTTTTCTCAGCTGCTTCTCATCAGACTTGTGCTCCAGACCCTTCACCGGGGCTCTCACCAGCAACTCAGGTTTTCTTCATCAGCTGGAGAAATTAGGAGAACATGGGGTTAGTGGAAATGAAGACCTGCATTTTATTGTCAGTCATTAGACGGCTCATGCTGTGTGTGTAACTCTTCCTCTTGCTTTTGCACGGCTTTCATTGTGTCTGAGCTCAATTTGCTGCAGAATCAAGATGCATGCATTGAGTCTACTTAGCAAATAAGCAAGCTTAACAAAGCAGTACTGATCCCAAGTGTGCCTCAGAGAATACCCGGTGTGGTATATAATGGAAAAGTAAACTCACCTCCAGTTTGAAGGCGAGAGGTTGAGTGTGGAGAACTGTTAACATGCCTCAGCAGTGCAGGAAGTTTTTTGCCCACAGTTATGTCATATAGGAGAATCAGTGAATATTTACCACAAATTAAGCCAGCAGGGTAATTATAGGAAAAAACACATGACTGGGTGACATTTGTAGCTTGCACAATATCTTTTATGGGAATCTTGGAGGACTGTGAGCACTGATGAGCCATGAGAAAATGTTTTCACTTGGAACTCATAGGATTTAACATGACTTGCCCAGTCAGGTGAGAAATGAAGTTTATAATTCTGTGTTTCCGGTCGTATTTTTACTGCTAGGTCACGTTTTCTTTCTACCAAATGTAACACAAGGGTCTCCCTCAGTAGCGTTACATGAACTTTTTCCTTCAGCCAGTTTGCACCTACTTGAAATAAAAAATAAATAAAACCTAGGGGCCCTGAAAGACAGACTTTACCATGAACTGTTTAAACCTATGCATAAATGCCCTACATCAGAATGATGTTGTCTTTACTTGATGGATGTCTCCAGAACTGTGAAGATGTCAGATTAAAGGTCTAATCCAAAAAAAAAAAAAAGGGAACGAAGAGGGAATGGAGTGGGAATTTGTGGTTTTGTGGTTTGGTGTATGGATCATAAATAATTCAAAGGGAACAACTGAGAGAGCTTTACATTATGCTATGGGGCAATTCTGATGGAGCACTCTGATCCCTTTCGCAGGATATGTCAGTTTTGTTATCAGAGAGGTCATGAAACGCTAGTGCATAGTGTGGAAACCTTTCTGAAGGGGCAGAGAAAAGGAAGATGGCAAAAGAGCTTTAAGAATCATGCTTCATGCAGGGTGAGGGGTTTTTTCCATTTTTTTTCAATTGATCTTATGAAATCTAAGCTGTGATCAGTAGAATGGAGTAGTTTGGAAAGACTTCAGCTATGTCTTCTGACCAAAAAAAACCCCAAAGAAATAAAAATAAAAATAAAATAAAAGGTAAGAGAGAAAACAGGTTTTGTTCTAGAAAGAGTAATAATTTGAGCTTTGGCCCCACACTTGTTTGCAATGGCATTATTGGAGCAAAACGAGTTCTAACATTCTTTTTAGTCTCACAAAACACTTCAGACATATTAGTTATAGCTGAGAAATCATCACAGCACCTTTTTGCCACACTTCCTGAAATATCTGTGACCTGCCTCAGTGAAATGTTTGCTTGGCATTAATTTCTTCCAACTCCAAACAATGGCTTTAATTGCCTGAGTGCTGCTTTTTGCTGTTATTCTTCCTTTTTCTACCAGTTCTTCTTAAAGTGATAGTGTATTTTCAAATGTAGTCCTGAGACTTGCTGGGCTGGGGGTTTACACCATTATCTCTGTCTAAAGACTGCAAGAAGTATTTTTTAAATTCTAGTTTTACAGATGCCTGTGGTGAAGAGGTAAATGAGTATAGGTGTTGTTGAAGCACTGTTACTCTGTAAAGTCTGTCTAAGAAAAGCCTGTGAAAATGGGAAGGGTGAAGAGGTTGGAAAAGACCTCTAGAAATTATCTTGTCCAGCCTCTTGCTCAAAGCAGACTTGATGTTCCAGGTAGATCAGGGTGGTCAAAGCCTCTCTTAAGGATAGCCTTGTTGGTAAGGAGATGCACAAGTTGACACCAGGAGGTAAAAGATCTGCAGCTTCAGAGGGCTGTCAGTCCTGTCTCACCATGTGTTGAGAGTTAGGAAGTTTAGTCTGATCCACTTCATCACCAATTCTTCATCACCTTGAGCTAACCCAGTTGGCAGCACTTTGTTTTCCTAGGGAGGAAATGGTCTAAGTGTTTGTGGGGTTCATTTTTTAAAATGATTGTTGTTATTTTTCTTGAGTGAGGCTGTTAACAGCTGCTGGGGTTGTTAAGTGCTTTAACTCTCTTAATGCTCTCAGAACTGTGCCCCCAGGTCGTCAGTGAGATGGAGAACTGCCACACCATATTAAATTCTAAAGTCTGAAAATTTACAAATCAGCTTCACTAAATTTAGATACCAATTGCTTGTGATTATGAACCTGGAGTTGAGGTGCAATTGTGCCCATCAAATGGGGGATAAGGTCCGCCAAAATATGGTGAAGAAGCAAATTTCTGGTAGAGTTTCTGGAGGGTTTCTCCAAGGGTGTGCATTGTGGCTCTCATGAGTCAGGGATTTGCTGGGTGACAAGTTTTGCTTTGCTTTTGGCTGTTTTCAGCATTGCTTGTAATATTGGATGACAGGGCTGAGCCAATAGTCTGGCTCTGTGCTTCAAATTCAAATATTTACCAGCAATAAGCAATAAATGTCATTGCTTTAGATCAGATGTTATTTATTATATTATAGTGCATAGTTTATTCTGATTGCAGAATACAGCTTCTAAAGGGACCTGAAAATGTGTATGCTGAGCCTCCTTATCAGTCAATCAAAATCATTGTTTTTAAAGGATTTCTTCCTGTTTGAAATGAACATTTGACCCATTCCATCAAAACAAAAAACTAGTGTGGCGCAAAAAACCTATATCATAATTTAGTCACACTTTCTCCTCATGTGCTTATTAGTCACAGAGACCAATAATGCCCATGTGCTTCTGCTTGAAGCTGTCATAAATTTTATTATTGTGTACAGCAATAAGAGAAATAATTTATGAAAAATAGAAGGTAAAATAGGTATTTTTTTTTTATAATAAAAATAAATATGTTTATTATAATATGTATATAATATTATAATACAATAATATGTTTGTCACATAAAAATATATAATTTTGTTTATGTGACAAACATATTCCACCCCTAGTTTATGACACAGGTTTAAAATAGACAGAAATCAACAACAAAGCCTGTAAAGGCCCACCCTCCTGTTAAGGTTATATTGAGCTTTTGCTTTATGCTTCCTTGGAAGTTGAACATAGGTGTGTTTCTAAACATGCATAAATATTAAAAATGTGTGTATATATGTATAAATGAAAAATGAAAATGCCTGTTATAATTTTCCAGTAAATTCTGAGACACTTTAAAAGTACCTAATTCAATCTAAGATAGAGAAGTAAGCAGGGGTTATATATTTTTGAAACTTTGATGAATAAAATTACTGTAAATGTACTAAAACCTGCACCTATTAATGGTATGCACTGGTTATGTGGCTTGGTAGAACTAACCCTTCAAGAAGAATTTTTCTTTCCAATTAATGCCATTTTAGGAAACGAGATGAGCTCTGTGTCCCTATGGCATGCTTAATAGGACAGAATGGGGGTCCACATTCTGCATGTAGGATGTAGGATTAGGACAGGTATTGCATGTAGGATTTTTGGACAGGAAATGTTTTAGTAGGCATTATTATAGCAGTGATGAGAGGCTGTTCAGAGAATGAGGGCTCCAAATGCCAAGTGAAGAGGATCCACTGAGCAGCTACAATGCAAACAGCAAAAGATATGCTCCTGGGAGAATTTCCTGAGGCAAAGGAAAAACAGGTGAGTGAGTGAGGACAAAATAGAAACAAACACTATCACTTCTTCAAAATCTGAATTTAGATGAAAGGGAAGATGACTGGGAAACTTGTTTGGAAAGTGTGCTTCTGATCCATAACCAAATGATGAAATACAGACATTAGGGCTAGCTGACAATAAAAACACTGCACTACGAGATGAAATTTTAAGTGAAAAACTGGGAATACAAGTGAAACTGATGTTGATGATTACTAATGCACATTTTATCTTGCTATGTGAAGACAAATGAATGTTATGTATGTATTATGATTTGATAGTCATTTTTATGTGCTTTTCATTTTAATAATAGTCACTGAGAAGTCAGCCTGAACTTAATTTAGAGATAGCACAAGATAGACTTTATTAAATAAAACACATTTAAAGTAGAGAAACCTGTATGTTTTATCCAACACTTGGTGAAGAATGCAAACATGAGAGATCAGAATACATTCTGCAAGGATCACTTAGATGATTTTTATGAATTAAATCAAAACAAATTGCCCCAAGTAATTATATTTAGATGGTTTTTTTCCAGATCCAGCCTGCTTAGTCTGCTTTCAGTTGCTCTTCCTGTGACAAACTTAAAAAGTAGTCATGTGAAATTTTACCCTGACTAGAAGGAACAAAATGTTTTTCATCGACTTCAGTAGGCTGGGCATTGAATGCCAATTCTCAAAAATCAAGAGATTTGGCACTCTCTTAAAAGCAATTCTCTTTGAAGCCCCTCAGGTTTTTTACCCAGAAATGACAGCCCTTACATTAGTGGCCATGCTTCAGAACTCTGGCCTTGCAGTACACTCCAATTAGTTTTGGAACTGGGCAATAGAGAAGAGTGCTTAAAGAGATTTTCTTCAAGCAGACAGTTTATTTCCATTGACACTCACTGGATAATCCTTTGTTTAGTATGACAAGGCCTCTTTTGTGAGACAGATTTTGTGATTAGGCGCACCAAGCTGCTTTAAATCACGAGCAGAGGTAGTCTCTTAAGCTTTGGAAGTGGTTTTTGCTTAGTTATTAAACTCTGTGAAAAGCTACTTTTCCAGTGTATGGTGCATGGGACATCTAGGATATGCCCTGTACCCCAAAGGATCCAACTGGGACACTAAGAATTGCCTATACAGTGTATAAAGACTGGTTCTCCCTGCAGAGGATTACTGACCCATCTGAGGGAACTCAGTAGCTGCCAGCAGGAACATGCATGGTGCAAAAGCAGGATGGTAACTTCTGTAATGGATACTGGATACAGGGAGTGGAGAAAAAAGGAGGTGTAACCATAATCACCTGTGTTTGCCTAAGACAGCAGCCTTAATACTCCAGAAGGCACTGCAGAACCTTTGATAGCTGAGAATGGTCAGTGCTGCTGTTCTGTGGGTGAGATTTCCCATCTGCTAAGTATCTGCTCAGGACAGATTTTTGGCATATTTACCCATCTTCCCCAGCTTTCCTCTCACCAACTGATTTATGATTTCTGCTACATCGAGGAATTTGCATTTTACGTATGAATCCACCAACCAGAGGACGTCTTGAATGTTTTATAGGACAAATTAAATTAATGCTTAGGTATAGCTCTTTAGAAAAGTATAAGGTCTAATGCAGAAGGGGGTAAGGTTCCAGCAGCATGCTACCTAATTCTGTATGATTTTCCATCTTCTAAATCACTTCTCTTCCTACACTAATCTGGGATGGTGCTGCTTACCTGGGAGACCAGGACGCAGTTCAGTGTGTATGTGGCAGACCTGCCACACACATGGGTCCTGCTCTCCATGTGGTTGTCTGTCCATGGCAAGTGTGAGGGGAAGTGATGCTGTTTGGTTTTGCCCTTTTTTTCTTTTATATTTTCTCTGCATTCTTCACACATGTATTTGTAGCTCTGTAGCCTATTGTGTTAGTAGCTAGTTTTCCCAGTACTTTTCCACAGCCTTTCCTTAAGCAGAAAGACAAAACAAATTCCAGAACTGAAAGCCCTGGGGGTTACAAGCCCCAGTGCTCTCTTGGTTCTTGCTGGGAACCAAGGCTGAGAACAACACTTTGAGATACATTCTGATGGACAAAGTACAACTAGTGCTGAGGGGGGGACTCTAGAGAAGGGGCTTGACCTGGGGGGGAATTGCATCACTGCTTGTCCTTCTAATTGGTACTTTTTAGCAATTATGCTAATTTCCTAAAACCTATAAAAATGTATTCACCCCTGGAGGGAGTGGGCTTTTGTGGACATATTTCCAGAATTGTCCCTGAAAGCCTTCAAATAAAGATCTGCTCTTATATTACCTCCTTACTAAAATTATCTTGAGTTTCATTTCCAGGTGGGGAAAAAGGCAACAGAAGAGGAGCCTGCAGTCCCTGGGGATGTGTGATTATACAGATCTAGACTTCTAAGCATAGAATTCTGCCCTCCTTGATAATCCCTCTTATTTATTGGCTTAACACAAAAGTTAAAGGGAGCTTCCTGCTTTGAAACCTTGGAAGCACCCCATCTGACAAAGCAGTACCATTTTTTGTTAAAAGCTTTTCAAGCTGATAGAGCTGGAAGAGCCCCAGTAAAATCAATGAAAAACTATCCAAGGCAAGTAGACTTACAGATGAATAAATGCTCACTACTATTTTTATTCTGAGCTCACAAAAATTTCTTTCTGTCTGTATTTTTTTGCTAATAAAAAAAGCTAATTCTCCAAATATTAATAGAGGTGTATTGGCAAATCTGGGGCTCGTAGTGCTTCCTGAGTTTGAATAAAGGACATGCAGCTAGACAAAAGCTTTTCCAAATGAGCCTGTAAGTACTTTTTTAGCCAAGTTCACATTTCACCAAGGACTGATCTTTCCACAAATCCTAAGCAGCATTAGGGAAACAGAAACACTGCAGGCAATGGAAGCTTTATTAATTTCTGTACAAGTAGACATCAGCAGCCATCTTTTTTACTGTGCAATTTTCCAGACCATTGAGCACTCAGGACTCTAGGAAAATATGTGGTTTAAACAAAGCTTGGAAGGCCATGGCAAGAGTGGAGAGTTTCTGGGACAATCAGACCTCTAACTCTGAGACCATGTTTTCTCATCTGCTTTAGTGCTTACTAGTGGATATAGATTTTTTGTGCTGGACATAAGAAAACACACCTCCTATGTTTGCATTTGCTGGATGTGTCTTCTATGAACTGGTTTATGTACTGACACATTTTTCACAGAAGGTCCTTGTTCTTCTCCTTTGGGTGGTTCAGGGTGACAGAATGCTGCTGCAAATTTCATTCACTGCTGTATCTTCCTATTGCCCTGTGTAGCAAAAACCATGAGGTTGTTTATTTGAGTATCTTTGAAAACTGCCTTACTTTGATGTGGAAAATCCTAAGCCTATAAAAAGTGGTTCCTTTCCATGGCATAGTTTCAGGAATATAGTCTGAATTTCTTTTTCCTTTTTGAAGTGATCACAATTTTGCCTCAAACCTACTTACAGCATAGCTGATTTGATGTTCCTTTGTACAGAAGCGATTTGGTGGTCGAATGATGTGCCAGTGTGACTTTCAGGAAAGGCACCAGACCTCTGCTATGGGAGTGCTCTGCTCTCCCTGCATCTCCCGTGACCAGAAGTGAAATTTCCATAAAGTACCAGCATGCTTAGGTTGCCCATATCTACTTTAGCTTTTCAAGTACACATGACTGGGACTTCTACCTCTTCAGGTAGAAGCCAAAAATATCTTTTTGTATTTGCCCAGACCCTCTATGGTCTGCTCCTACATTCTCCTTGGCTGCAAAACTTCAGCTTTTTGGGACTTTGAGTTTTGCTTGTTCTAGAAGGAATTTTAGCATTTGAGGCTCTTGATCTATGGCGTATGCCTGGGAGGGTGACCAGGAGGAAAAGAAGACTATGGGGCCAACATGACATATACCTTGTCTCCCGGATGAAAAACCTTCCCTTTGCAACTTGCTTTTTGTGGGTTTGTCACCTCATATCCAGGCAGAGTATATCCACTTTGATTACAAAGATGATTTTGTCACACCAAAAGGATGTATGTATTTTTGACTCCCAAACCCTTCGCCATACTGATGGTGTGTATTTACATTTGTGCTTCTCTGAATACTATACTCCAGCTCATCCTGTAAGGCTGAGTAGAAGATGTGGGAACAAGGAAACTGGATCTCCCTTGAGCTGGATCTCAGATGAGGCAGCTGCAAGGCTGCAGTGTGGCAGTAGATGTGAGTAATAGATCAAAGACAGAATGACACCTCTAGCACTGCTCCAGAATTGGAGATGGAGAGGGACAAGATTTTGGCCTGAAACTCTTCACTCAGCTTTCATGTCTGGGACAACAGGAAGATACTGCGGGAAAAACATAACATGGGTGGGAAAGGTGGCTGTCTGACTGGCCATATGCTGTGTCTGGCAGTCTGAGCAGGGTCCTTAGACCTTCACGGTGAAGCTACCAGTGGCCTTTTGGGACTAAGAATAAACACATTTGTGCTTGTGATGGCCGTTAGAGGATGCTTAGAATTAACATCCAGTTTGTTCCTGGAATTGGTTGCTTTAGTCTTGGGCGAATGTGAATGTAAAAATTTAGACATAGCAAATTTTCCTCCCCACAAGAGTCTCCTCAAATGCATGCTCAAAATGTCACGTTTTGCACCTTCTCCCTCATCATTTCTTTTGCTGTATACAAAAGTGCTATCTTGCCAATATTTCCCTTTGCATCTCTGTGCCATTTCTCCATCTGAATTTATTAGAACCAAAAAACCTCAGGCTCAGGAGGAGATTTCCTTTACAAAGATGTCTTTTACACTCCAGTATGATATTAATGTCTAAGTTTGGTGGGGCTGTTTTCCAGGGTTTTGCACAAGTTTGTATATCAACAAATACCAGTCACTGTCATAAATGGCTTTTAAATAAACATATATGTCTGTTGGGGATTAGACTTGGTTCCATTTTTTTCTTTTCTTAGGGAAATTTATCCCATTTGTTGCATCAGAGACCAGAATGATGGATACTTAAGAGAGACAGAGGATGTGGCCAAGGTTTGCGGAGGGATGCAGCTGGCTGCAGTCTCTTAGCTGTGGGGCTTTCTCTTGGGAAAGGCAGAAACACCATGAGATTTTGGCTGGGGAGTGAAGGCTGGGCTCATCCCTCGCTCTCTCTGGCTCTCAGGACTGGAGGGGAAAGGTTGGGCTGGTGCTGCTGCAGGGCAGAATTCGCTGACGCTGCGGAGATCAGCCCGTGATGGCTTCTCCTACTGGATATGATCCTTTGCTCGTAACAGCAACCTTTGAAATGGGACATTTTAAATGCCCAACCTTACCCAGGAGGATCCTCAGCAACTGCTCAGGTGCCTCAGGGGAAAACCCAGGACCCTGACCCTTTCCTCGTTCCCAGAGGGAGAATCTCCTGGCTGTGTGCAGCACCGGCCTGTGGCGGCCCATCTGCCACTGTCCAGCCCTGCTGTTTTCTGGTGCTGCTTTGGGCTTTGGGCTTTTTGCTACACTTTAACCCTGGGATATTGATTCCATGCCCAACTGGACACCTCGTGGCTTCTGGCAGCTCCAGAGTTCTTGCTACTCTTTATTTGCCACCCTGGGCGTGCTCGCCTCTGCTATTCCAGCCTGCTGCTCCGAGGTTCCTGCTGCAGTCCATGACAGACCCGGAGGGGCACTGAGAGCGGCTCCTTCCCGTGGCTTTGCAAAGGAAAGCCCCTTCTCTCCTCTCTCCCCGCTGCCGCCCGAGCCGCCATGGCCGTGTGGAGAGGCGGCCGAGCCGGCGCCACAGCGCCCCCTGCAGGCGCGGGGGAATCATCGCACCCGCCCTGCCCGGCCCGGAGCCAGCAGCGCCCCTGCTGGCCGTGCCCGGAACTGCAGCGGAGGGGAAAGGGCCCGAGGGACCAGAGCGGCTGCGGGGCCTTTGTGCTGATGCACCGCTCCTGCAGTGCTGAGGATGATGATGGGGCTGCTTGTCTTGTTTTATCTATCTGTGTATCTATCTATGTATTAATCTTTCTATGTATCAGTCTATCTATCAAACTACCTATGTATCAATCTATCAAACTATCTCTCTATATATAGATATAAGTTATATATATAATATATATATTATCATATAATATATATAAGATATGTATAGATAGATATATATAGACAGATATAAGATAAATATATACAGACAGATATAATTCCTTTCCCCATATCTTTGCCAGAAAGCCCCACAATTTCCAAGTTATAATAATTTGGAGGAAAGAGGGTCCCAAGGGAGGTTCCCACCTTCCTTGGCAAACACCTGTCTCTCAAACCAGGACAACCTCACATTCTAAAAGAGGCTTTGGTAGAAATTAAATCCTTAAAGATATTTAAGTGTGAACTCCCAATCAGTTAATACATTCCCTCTAAGTTGCTTTACCTGCATTACCTGCAGCAGCAGAAGGCACTGCATTGATAAGCACAAATTGCCAAATTTTGCTTCCAGTCCCCCCACATCCTCCATTCCATTGTAACCAAAGCCCTATGCAGAGCAGCAGCACTGAGGTTGTGATGGAGGTCTGGTACCTTCCCTGCTTATTTAGAAACTGAGTTTCAAGTGTAGGAATCTCCCTCTGGGAGGGAACAGGTGTCCCTCAGTCCCACCGTGTGCTAATAAACACAGGGTGTTTACATCTGGGCGTCATCTTCACTGCCAGTCTGGGATGAGAGCCTGGGGGTAAGGTCAGCATTTGTGCATTAGCTACTCAGGTGAACAACCACTTGTTACTCTGAGGGAAATCCCATCTTATAGGTGAGCCCCTTGCAGTTCTTAAAGCACTGTGACATTTTTCTTTTATTCTCTTGACCAAAAGCGCTGCAATACAGAGATGAGAGAACCACCTCTGTCATGGCTGAAATTCACTGAGGTGAGGTGCGCTCCGTACACTGGTGAAATGAGCTTTGTGTATGGCTGGAACTTGTTGTTGTGTTCAGTGACCTAGAAGATGTTCAGCCCCAGTTTTCTGAACTGTGACTGCACTTGACCCCATTTTGCATGCACACCTTTCCTCCTCTCGGTTCAAAAACCCCACAGCACGGGGCAGGAGAGGCAGAGACATACACACAACTGCTTTGTTTCCATTGTGCTCTGGGTGGCTTTGGGCCACAAAGCTGTGCAGAGCAATTCTGCTAAGACCAGCTGCTGAAAGACAAACTGACTGTAAGACAAAGATTCAATGTTTAAAATACAAGTTTTCTCATTATTCTGTCTTACTCCCAGGCAGAGATCAAATGTTGTTTGACCTTTTGGGGCTGTATCACCAAACAACTGACATTGTAACATTACAAGGATTTTTTCAGGCAATAGATTTAGAAACAAAGAAAAGCAGTGAGAAGAGTATTCTGATAAAGTGTGAAGATCTATTTTGTCCTTCAGTTGCACTAGATATCAAGGATGAGGGGTCACATCATCGTGCTGACTTGAATCCTGGAATATGCTTTTGAAAAATACAATTTTGAGCTTGTAAAAACACTTACTGAGGATGAAGAAACCCTTTAAAGGAGCACTGAAACTGTACAGAGGGCAGTTATGAGGCAAGTCTCCAAAGTAAAAACATGAGGCTACAGGCAACACAGTCGGAAGCACAACAAAGGGCTTGTGAGGCTTAGCAGAGGCATGCAGGAGATGGGTTGGGTTGGCTTCTCTGCCTGCATGGGGCTGGGGGAAAGGGTGTTGGAGCAAGATCAAAACCTTTTTAAGATTTCTGCTCAGCTTGCAGAGTTGACTGGGAAGGCAGGGCAGGCCCAGGTTGTTGGCATTTATCTCTTTCCCCAAGTGCTGCTGGGCTGAGGAGAGTGGGAGGGTGGCTGCCCAGCTGTTGCTGCTGTGCCTCTCTTGGCAGCTCTCCACAGGAGGATGGATATGTGGTTCTAAATATCCTCTCTTTAATTTCTTGACCTCGAACATTTCTGCCTTCATTTAAAACATCTGGCATATGTGTGAGGAGCCAGTTTGATTCTGATCTGTTTCAACACCATCAGAGGCATGTGGGAGAGGGGTTGCACATGTGCCACTTGCAGGAGGCAACTAGAAGAAGATGGGAGAAAGTCTTGTCTCTGGGGAGACTTTGCCTGGCAACCATTTTCCATCTCACACGGGACAGGCAGTCAGCAGGGGAACACCAAGGACACTGTGCCCTCCAGAGAGGATTGGTTTCTCCAATGGTATGGCCAATGGACTCCATCATCCATGGAGGGCAGTAGAACACTGGACTGGGCCAAGGGGCTCCTGTCAGCAGGAAGACCTTGGGTGGAGCCAGGGGGCATAAAAAGTAAATGTTCCACAAGCTCTGGGAACTTTTGAGCTTCTTGCCCTGCCTCTAGCCTACTTTTTGACCGTATTCCCAGGCCCCAGCCTGCCCTTTGGCTCTTCTGCCCTCGCTGGCCCTTGCTGGCCCTCACTCATTCGCCCTCCTTTTGCTGGGCACTTGGCAGAGCACCGGCTGAGCTCCGAGCCTCGCACGTCCCTGTGTCCTGCCTGTCCCTCCATCCGTGCCAGCCGCCGCCTGTCCTGCCTCCCGGTGCCCCTGCCTGTGTCCTGCCTGTCCCTCCATCCGTCCCAGCCGCCACCTGTCCTGCCTCCCTGCGCTCCTGCCTGTGTCCTGCCTGTCCCTCCATCCGTGCCAGCCCCCACCTGTCCTGCCTCCCGGTGCCCCTGCCTGTGTCCTGCCTGTCCCTCCATCCGTGCCAGCCGCCGCCTGTCCTGCCTCCCGGTGCTCCTGCCTGTGTCCTGCCTGTCCCTCCATCCGTGCCAGCCGCCGCCTGTCCTGCCTCCCTGCGCTCCTGCCTGTGTCCTGCCTGTCCCTCCATCCGTGCCAGCCGCCACCTGTCCTGCCTCCCGGTGCTCCTGCCTGTGTCCTGCCTGTCCTTCCATCCGTGCCAGCCGCCGCCTGTCCTGCCTCCCTGCGCTCCTGCCCGTGCCCTGCTCCGTCCCTGTGCCCCTGCTGCTCCCGCCTTTCCCGCACCGATCCCGCCGCGCGGGATCCCCGCTGCGACCCTGTCCAGGGTACTGCAGCTGCTGCCCGAGCGCCCACTGCCTCTGCCCGGGCTCCTGCGGCACCGAGCTGTGCCAGGGAGCCTCTCCGGGAGCTGCGCCGGCTTCCTGGCAGGCAGAGAGCACACACTGCTGCCGCTGGGACCGTGGGGGCATCCCTGACCTTCTGCTGGTGACACCCGCTGTTTCTCCCTGTCTCCTCGCTCTCCCTCTCTCCCCCAATCCTTTTGCATTTTCTGTCCTCCTTTTCTGTCTTTGTTACTCTTGTACCATAGGGCAACTCCCATTCTGTTACCAAGAAACGGTTCTCAGGTACAATATTGTCTCATTTGACTTCATTTCATCCTAGACCAGAAGTTTTATAAGAAAACCATGCAGTTCCCCGTAGTGGAACATGACAATATGTAATACAATTTAGATAGTACTCTTGCATGTGGGCTATTCTTGCATCCCTCCAAATAGATCATGAAATGAACAAAGTGCAGTAGCTAGTCTGAAGACAGTTTTAACATCCTAAATATAATGCAGTTTTTGACCTGAATGCAATTTGCAGCTTGGAGTGAGCATGACAACTCACACTGTGTATGGCTCCTGCTCTTGCAGAAAAAGCAGTTCATTGTCCTGAAGACTGGGTTGCATGCAAAAACGCTGGCACATAGGGTTATGCCAAGACAATTGTCCTGAATTTTTACTTACAGTTGTTTTCTCTTTGGAATAGATGCATGGCTCAGATGCAAACCCCTAATCCCGTGGTGCTTCTGGTACTTCAGTGCTAAAACTCCTTGGCAGCTCTATGAGCATTAAAATGCACATCAATAAAAAGTTGTTTGAGCTTGTGACTAAAAGCTGTTTCAACCAGTGTTTGGCAGCAATCTTGAAGCAAAGACATCTGAGCTGCTCTAGCGTGAGACTTTAGCCATGGTTCTAATCACCTGTTGTCACTAAACATTTCTTAGTACTTTTCACAGTAGGAAGTTTATTAACTCTGATGTTTACATGAAGTTCAGTTTGGAGAATCACATTGTGGCTCAATGAAGTATTACACCACAGTATTTTCTGGTGGAATCTCTTCTCCTCTTCATCCTAAACCATGGTATGGTAGTTACAGTTTGTCCTACAGTATTTAAGAATGCTTTATCTGTGTCAGTAAAGCTAAGGCCCACAATTAGCCAGGTTGCTGCACTTTGCCGGGCTGGTGAGGCATTGCTGGATAAAGCTGCAGTGGTGTGTGTTGGGGTGGGAAATGGGCTGTCTGGTGAGAGTGGGCACAGTGGAGTGTATCTTGTGCCTTTTGTTGAGCTGTCACGCTTCCCTTTGCCTCTTCTTCGGAAATTACTCATAATTTGTGCCTCTGAGAGATTCAGTCATTAATCTCTGTGGGTGTGCCAAAGGGGGAGAAAAATATTCTCCAGTTTTTGCCACTTCCTCATTTCTAGTTTTAGTCTTATGACTTGCCTCAGTACCTGAGGCTGTGCAGCTTACTGATCCGCATCCTGCGTTCACCAAAACATCTGTGACCACACTGATATACCTCACCCACAGCAGGGACATGTGGCAATTTCTGAAAACTGATGGTGAACGTCTTTGTGCTTGTGAAATCAAAGGCCTGCTTCCACTGTGATATATGGTGACTCAGAGAGAAGAGCTGGGTGATTTTGTAGTTTCATAGCAGGAAGCCAGACTACTTCTCTTTCTGAAAGAGTGCTTGTGTCTACTTAATTGCTAAATCTACAATAGCTCCAGAATATTGGCAGTCTTATGAAAGAGAGAAGCATGCAAGTCAGCCATGTAGCACAGTTGCCCCCTTGATTTTAGCATACTCCGCTTCTCTCTATTTGTTCTCATTTCATTTGAAGCCTCAAGATGCCTCCCTCCCTGGAGGGCATGGCAATCAGTGCACACTGGTGCCACTGGATGTGGTAGCCATCTGATAGACATTGTCCTAACCCTCTGTGTCCTCACCTGCCTCTAAATCCTCCTTTCTACTGCTTTTTAGGTGACAGGCTTCTTTGAGAGAATGATAAAAAGCATGGGAAAATACAGCTGTTTGTCCTTCTTCAAACCAGTCTAGTGAAAGATGTCCCTTCCCATGGTGGGAACTAGATGGTTTTTAAGGTCCGTCCCAACCCAAATCCTTCTGTGATTCTACCTCCTAAACAGATCCCACTTATTGGAATCAAGCAATTGACTACTAAAAAAAACTTGCTTTGAAGTTGTGTCTGTACAAGGCAATTAAATTGGTCACCAGAGTCAGGGGTGCAAATCTGTGCATTTAGTGTGTTGTGTGAAAATTGTGCTACGTGGCCCACTCCCCTGCCCCCCCAAAATTACCAAAACCAGAACAAAAAAACCATACCTTTCATTTGCAGCTGGAGAAATGAAAAGTGAAAGAGTCTGACACTAAAGGATTAAGTTAAGAAGAAGCCCTGGGTGCCTATTTAAAAGAGAGTCCTCAAATGCAGTACATCAAGAGAGTAGAATCTGAAGCAAAGTCTGTATTTTTGCCATATAAAGAAATTTTCTGACTGGGTATAGGTAGGCTGTGATATTACCATGTTTTTTCTGCATTCTAATAGCTTCTGTTTAGGAACTGACAAATAGAGCGGATTTGATAGAAGGCATTGGAAGTGGAGCAGTCTCTAACCCACACTGCTCAATCCCTTGCTATCCAATTCATATCACAGCATTTTCCTTAAACAGACATTACAAGAGAAAAGCAAAGAAAGACAACTTCGTCATTTGAATTTCAAATGTAATACAGTGAGTAGCCGAAGTTAATAACACACATTTTACAGCACACTAATAGCATGACAATGTCTTTTCAGAATTGGTTTTCCCCTTTGCATCTATCCCTCTTTCCTTGCCTTCAGGTGCTTCAGCACTGCTTCCAGATTTTTCTTTTTTCTCCATATTTTATCAAATTAATATCCCCTCTTCCCTCCTTATCACTTCCCTTCCTAATCCCTGGCTGCAGTTATCCATCCAAACAGTTTGTCAGATGCATTTTGTTTCTCCTCGCTGAGGCGAAGACTTTGCTTTCATTGTTTTCTTGCTCTTCTCTCTCTGGACGTACAGATAACATTGCAAGCCAAAGCCATTGCATAGTTCAAAGGAGATCTTGTACAAACAACTCTCAGATATATTTTCATGGACATTTTTTCTATCATTGCCTTAAAGTCATGTTATCCTTTCACTTTTCCAGCCTTTCACCAGATATTTTAACTGTTATTCCCTTTGAGTCAGAGCAGATTTGTGGACCACATGCAAACACTGAGCTGGGGAGAGGAAAGGAGTGTTATGACTGGGTGTGCTTGCCAGAAGCCACTGTGGAATTAATCCAGACTGAGCAAAACCAGGTTTAGAAGCCAATGTGTCTCAAGTTGGGGAATGTTCAAGGACTATTTTTAGTGTGAAAGTTTAATGCCACATCTGCAAGGACGTCCAAGAAAAAATATTTCTGAGAATATAGAATCTTGCATGAAAACAAGATCCTAATGCAGTTTTCCATCAGCTTCCAGGGAGCAGCATGCTTAAATCCTGAAGTTCAGACACTTAGCTACACATATACTCATCTGCTGCCTGTTAACACTCACAATTTAAGTGCTTTTTTCAACAACAGCAGCACCTGAGTGCAATACACCAATATATTCTGTCTCATGATAAAAAGGTAAGCCAAGATAGCTGTAAACAGCAGATTACATTAGTTCTGATACTGTTTAAACTTCAAACACCACCTCAATCTTCTCTCTTTCATAAGACTGCCAATATTCTGGAGCTATTATGGATTTAGCAATTAAGTAGACACAAGCACTCTTTCAGAAAGAGAAGTAGTCTGGCTTCCTGCTATGAAACTACAAAATCACCCAGCTCTTCTCTCTGAGTCACCACATATCACAGTGGAAGCAGGCCTTTGATTTCACAAGCACAAAGACGTTCACCATCAGTTTTCAGAAATTGCCACATGTCCCTGCTGTGGGTGAGGTATATCAATGTGGTCACAGATGTTTTGGTGAACGCAGGATGCGGATCAGTAAGCTGCACAGCCTCAGGTACTGAGGCAAGTCATAAGACTAAAACTAGAAATGAGGAAGTGGCAAAAACTGGAGAATATTTTTCTCCCCCTTTGGCACACCCACAGAGATTAATGACCGAATCTCTCAGAGGCACAAATTATGAGTAATTTCCGAAGAAGAGGCAAAGGGAAGCGTGACAGCTCAACAAAAGGCACAAGATACACTCCACTGTGCCCACTCTCACCAGACAGCCCATTTCCCACCCCAACACACACCACTGCAGCTTTATCCAGCAATGCCTCACCAGCCCGGCAAAGTGCAGCAACCTGGCTAATTGTGGGCCTTAGCTTTACTGACACAGATAAAGCATTCTTAAATACTGTAGGACAAACTGTAACTACCATACCATGGTTTAGGATGAAGAGGAGAAGAGATTCCACCAGAAAATACTGTGGTGTAATACTTCATTGAGCCACAATGTGATTCTCCAAACTGAACTTCGTGTAAACATCAGAGTTAATAAACTTCCTACTTTGAAAAGTACTAAGAAATGTTTAGTGACAACAGGTGATTAGAACCATGGCTAAAGTCTCACGCTAGAGCAGCTCAGATGTCTTTACTTCAAGATTGCTGCCAAACACTGGTTGAAACAGCTTTTAGTCACAAGCTCAAACAACTTTTTATTGATGTGCATTTTAATGCTCATAGAGCTGCCAAGGTGTTTTAGCACTGAAGTACCAGAAGCACCACGGGATTAGGGGTTTGCATCTGAGCCATGCATCTATTCCAAAGAGAAAACAACTGTAAGTAAAAATTCAGGACAACTGTCTTGGCATAACCCTATGTGCCAGCGTTTTTGCATGCAACCCAGTCTTCAGGACAATGAACTGCTTTTTCTGCAAGAGCAGGAGCCATACACAGTGTGAGTTGTCATGCTCACTCCAAGCTGCAAATTGCATTCAGGTCAAAAACTGCATTATATTTAGGATGTTAAAACTGTCTTCAGACTAGCTACTGCACTTTGTTCATTTCATGATCTATTTGGAGGGATGCAAGAATAGCCCACATGCAAGAGTACTATCTAAATTGTATTACATATTGTCATGTTCCACTACGGGGAACTGCATGGTTTTCTTATAAAAACTTCTGGTCTAGGATGAAATGAAGTCAAATGAGACAATATTGTACCTGAGAACCGTTTCTCGGTAACAGAATGGGAGTTGCCCTATGGTACAAGAGTAACAAAGACAGAAAAGGAGGACAGAAAATGCAAAAGGATTGGGGGAGAGAGGGAGAGCGAGGAGACAGGGAGAAACAGCGGGTGTCACCAGCAGAAGGTCAGGGGATGCCCCCACGGTCCCAGCGGCAGCAGTGTGTGCTCTCTGCCTGCCAGGAAGCCGGCGCAGCTCCCGGAGAGGCTCCCCTGGCACAGCTCGGTGCCGCAGGAGCCCGGGCAGAGGCAGTGGGCGCTCGGGCAGCAGCTGCAGTACCCTGGACAGGGTCGCAGCGGGGATCCCGCGCGGCGGGATCGGTGCGGGAAAGGCGACAGATATATATGCTTATTTAAAAGCCATTTATGACAGTGACTGGGATTTGCTGATACACAAACTTGTGCTTCTCTTCCCTACAAATACAGAAATGGGCAGAAGAAGCAAGAGCATGGGTAGTTGTGAACAAACCTTGAGTCCTTGTAAATCTACATCACTCCATCAGGGACAATTCTGTTTCCTGTCATGAGCCTTTCTTCCCTCTCTTAACTTGTGCTGTTGTCCTGCTGTTCTCTCTCCTGTTTGTTACTGGTCTGTGTAGCCAGTCACGGAAGTGACTCTCAGGCCAAAACTTTGATACCTGGCCCAAGGACAGTACATCCAGCTGGTAAACAGTCCCTGTCAGCCACAACGGTTGACAGGAATGAAAACAAAATGTTGTCATGTGTGGAAATAACCACTCTAGATGTTGCTGACATGGGATGCACTCCAGCAGTGGCTGGGATTTTCCCTCCTGTGAAGAAGATGGGAGATTCCTCTCAGACTTGTTTTAGGGTTATGTTATGCAAGAAATGAGACTCACTTTTAAAATTTCAATGGTTTATTAAACCTTAACAAAAATACAACAATGGAGGAATAATGAAAAATTACACTGCTGGGGGTCTCTGTGACCAGCAGCCATGTGCTCATCTACAAAACGGGTGCTCTGCCTTTTATAGCCTTAGCGCCTCCCAAAGTTTCGTCAGTAAATTCCTTCTCTGCTGTCCATTGGTGGAGATCACTTTTTTACATCTTGGTTGGAGGCCAGGTGTTGCCATGTCATGCCTCTTAGTAACAAGCCGGCCCTCCCCAAGTGACTACCAAGGCTACTACAAGGGGAAGGGGAAAGAGGACTATGAGAGGACATATTACAATAACATCGCTATACATCTACAAAACTTCTCTTAACATACACATCTATCTCTTAATTGTCAGAGCCAGCTATCACACCACTGTTCTACAACCGGTTATCATTGGTGGGGAAAGTCTGGTGTGACTTTTACTTAGTGTCCTTCTCAGAGCTTTCAGGACCTGCTTTATGGGGAAGCTCCAGGGGAAATTGCAGAGTGCTGTATGGATTTAGGGTGACCTGACCCTTCTGGGAATGGCAAGAAATAAGGTAGGCAGAAAAGAGACGTTTGAAGGGAAACCAGCTTTCTGGTTTAATATGTCTATAAAAGCCACCCATATAAACAGGAGTGATTTTTCAACTCAGGAGTTAGCATGTTTTTTAACCTAGCTCTTTCATATGTGAAGAAATCTGGATTTTTTCAGTAGTTTCTTTCTGCCTTTGGCTTCAAAAGAATGGCAGATTTTCACTTGGGGGTTGAATGCAGTGCAGGCTGTCCTGGTGAAGTCCTCAGCTGAAGTCCTGAGTTGATGCAGCTCCCATGAATTAAGGTAAAGGCCCTGCTGTGTGTTTGCCTCCTGAGCTTTATTCTGTTGTTCAGCATCCTCCAAAATATTCATACTTCTGCAACAGGAGGGCACCAGTAGTGCAAAAGCCATGCATTGAATAGATTGAAGAAATTAAGATCTACTATATTTCGGGAGAAACAGATCCTTAGAATGGAGTGGGGTTTTTTTTCAGAACCTAATGTACATCAGGTTCATTTTTCTCATAAAAATTGGAGGGAATCTGTTCCGCTGTGCTGGGGTCATAAATATATTTTCAAGTAAGGTGTTTTAAATAAGTGTTTTTAATATCTCATGTTAGGGTTATTTCTACTTGTGGTTTTACTTAGCCCTGGAGATGTTGTAAGAGCAAGAGCTTGGAGTCCATCTCAAGTCTGAGGCTTTAGTCTGCTTTTCTTTCTTCATATTTTGTTGTTTTGGTTTTTTTTAAATTCCTGTTTGTTTCACCCTTCATCGGCAATTAATGTGACTCTCATTAAAATTGGAGTATGATGACTTCTTCTAGTGTGCAAGATGTGGGTTAGTTTCAAATCCTCAGAGAAAACCTGTCATGATATTTAACAGGCTTCACTTATTTGAGCAAAAATTACTCATTTAAACCACTGTCAATACGATGACTCAGGCTCTGTTAACAAGCTAAGAAGGTGATGATCAGACATATAGATGTATTCAGATTTATTAAGAGATATCTCTTTAGGTCTCTGCCTTCAGATGTTATAACTAAGAGTCTAACAGAGAGCACCAGCACAGAGGTATGTAGTCAGCCTTTTACTGTGTTTGACAAAAATGAAGAAAATAAATATGTTATGAATTTAGATTAATTTATTTATTATATTAGACTATATCTTTGGCATGTGTTGTTGTTATGTGCTCAAATTTGACCACCTGAACTTACAGCTTTGGCAAATAAAGGGTCATCTTTAGCGCTTTAGTGTAATACTTTCAGCTTAGAAAAGCTTTCATGAAAATGGTGCAAAATAATTTCTGCCTTTTTTTTTTTTTTTTCCTGCAAGAAATAAGAACAACATAAAAATCAGATTCTGGTCTCTCCCTGAATATTAGTATCCCAGTCCCTGTGGCAGCACAGAGTGAACTGGCATGGAAACAGGCAAAGGGCTCCGGCTGCAGCAGAGAAATAAAGCAACCTTGCATCTCAGAAGGCCACATGGATGTATCAGTTTCAAGCCCTCTGGCACAGTCTCCACCAAACCTGTGCTTTCTTTAGAGCTTGTAAATATCTGCAGACTCCTCCATCCTTCAGCCACTCTTGGGACCATCCCAGTCTTTTTAGTGCTAAATTACAGTGTGGCCCCTTCACAGCCCATCCGGCCTCACCTGCAGGAGTTGCAGCAAGACAGGCTGATGTTCTCCTCCCATCCAGCTCTTACACATACTGCCATGACTTTTTGTGAGCTTTTAGAATATTTCAGAAGAACAGAATTTGTTACATCTGCCACAACAACAACAACAACAAAAAAAACAGTTGCCTCCTTTGATGGCCCGGCAGACAGATGCTTCAAAGGAAGAAGGTCAATATTTAATTGACTGTGTGCTTTGAATTTTACTCTTCAGTAGAAAACAAGGATGCAGCACTTACACCCGCAAGGAGAAATGTGGCTAGGGTTCACTTTTCAGCTGCTATTAATGTTTTCCTGAGGAAGTGCAGGCTTCCTGTAAACTTCTTAAGAGGCAAAACTACCCTGGTTTTTAACACTATGCTTTAATATTTTCTATAATGAATAGAGATAGCACAACACTTCAGATTTGACTTCTGCATTTTGTGACTTCCAATATTTGTGTTATATCTTATATGTTCACTTGTGCCGAGTCCATTCCTCTGTAGGTCCTGCAGAAGTCATTAGGAATATTCAAGGGAAACAGATCTGTGCTACAAAATTGTGCTGCTCCAAGTTTTGTTATCAAGTAGCAGTTATCAGATGTATGCATCAGTGACACAGTGACATCAGGATGCTAATGTTGATCACATATCACCTTGTAGCTGACCCCTGTAGCAGCTGAGGCTGATGGATTGTCTGATAGAAAAAGCAGAGACCTCCTTTACATGCTTTGATACAAAATCATGGAACACTGAAGTGTGTTGTCCAATATTGGATTAGCATGAAAGTATTTGTAATACTAAGGAAAAACAGGTCATATATTTGCTTTTCCCCCTTCTCAGTGTTTTTGCAGTGCAGCCAGATTTTTTGCAAAGGATAAATCTTACAGCTCCTTTTATGCTTCATTTTTTTTTCTATCAGCAGGAATCCAAACCCTTGCAAAGATATATTTTTTTTTCCTGCCTTTCTCAGTATTTTTAGAAGAGTAAGTTACTTTTCCTTTCTATTCTTTGTAACTTTCCTTTGTATTCTTTTTCATGCTTTGCATGAAAAAATTACTTTCCAAGAGCTTAGAATTAAAATAATGCCTAGTGCCTCTGCATTTACCTAATATTAGTAGTCCCACATTTGTGAAATGAAAAAACATCAGAAATTAGTGAGAATTGCAACTTCCAATTAAGAATGAGCATGAAAGTGAAGAGAAATTAACATCTCTGACATTCGTCTTTTCTGACTGCTCTTTGTTATTTGGATGGCTGCAGACCTGTGGTGTTTCTGAGAGCTCCAGGCTCTCTCAGGTGGGTTGACATTACCCTTGGCACTGGCCTTCCTCTCTCCCCTGCTGTGTACTTGAAAGTACATGTGGCCCAGTTCATATGGAACACTGTGTGTGGGGCAAGGTGTGGGTGGTTTGCTCCCCAAGTGTGAAAGGGAAAATTCCTGGGTTTTGGCTCCTGGTGTTTTGTTGTATGACCTTCTCTTGTGGCAACCCAGCTTCAGAGCCCTCTTCTTGAAAGGTACTGATTGTCTCTGTCAAAGCCCATGCCTCTCAGCCTTCCCTGAGATGCCTTCAGCAGTGTCCCCATGATGGGTGATGCTGAGGTGAAGCTGTCCTTGCCTGCCTCTATTCCCCCCCCATCATGATTGAGACACCCCTGGATTTCTTTTCTTTCCCTTCTCCAGCTAGGAGGATAATATGTAGGGGATACTTTCAGATGGAGCGTCAGTGAACTTGGAAGTGCTAGGTTTACAGCTGGATTCAATGTTTTAAGGATCTTCTCCAAGCTAAATGATTCAGTGATTTTACAGCCAATTTGCTTCGGCGTCGCCTCAGCCCGCTCATGGCAGCACAGGAGCCTGTGGGCATCTTCAACTTGCAGCTACCTGTCAGGCCTGGCCTTTTTGTAACTGTGCAAGAGTGAGTTCTCAAGCCAACATCCTTTCTGTTTCACAGCAGAAGTGTTGAAGAGGGCTGTTTTCTTGTGAGAAAATTGTATAGTAGCAGGACCAGAGGAGGAAACCTCAAAGGACCAGAAAGGAGGAACCTCTCCACAGACGACACTGTGCATCATCATCCATCCAGCGTGTGTCTGATGCCTCATGAATGTGGGGTTCCAGTGTGGCAAGGGTCATGACAACTTCTTGTTAGCTGGTTTTTTTTCTGTTCAGTCTTTTCAAACTAGCTATTTCACTAAGCCACTAGTTGTTAGACTTTCTTGCTAAGACCTTGCTAAAAAGGAGCCCTGTGGCATCTCTCTCCTACCTCACCCCCAGCGCAGAAGACCTTGTCAGAGGAGTTTGAAGTCATGACACTGTGAAAGTGTAGGTGCTGTGGGGTTAAACCTGGGGTGCAACTGGCCTTCAACAAAAAAAGATAGAGCCTTTAGCTGCCATTTCGGGCCAGAGAACTGTTTCCAAACACCTACACCTGATGTGTCCCCCTCTCTGTGCTGTGGTTCCCTTGGGAATGAAGTGCCAGACAGTGGATGGGCAAGGAGTCATGGCACACCTGAATCATATACAGTGACTCCAGTTGCTCTGATGACAGGCAAGGCAGAATTCATCCACTACCCTCTGCAGACAAACAGCTGTGACTGCTGTGGGGTGTTGGTGATTGTTTCCTGTTAGCTGAGGGCATGTGTCTTTTAAGGAGATAACATTAAAAAATTCAAAAATGTGGTTTTTCTGGCTTGATCTGAAATTGTAAGGATCTATATATAAATCTCTAGTGATAAAACCTGTGTGTTATGTTGACAAAGCTACACAGACTGAAGGTTGAAGTGTTAGAACTTTATCAATCATAAGAATCAATGATTTTTAAATATCATCCAATAAAGGGTTGATCCTAGGCACTTGGTAGGTTTTTCTACATGTGTTCATGATGTGCATACAGCATTTCTTGTATTTTCAGCTATCAATAAAATTAAAATTTGTGCAGAATGTTTTTTTAAAATATGTTCTTATTTCTTCTTCTTTCACTGCCTATCTGTCACATAAATATTTCCTGGTTTATAAAAGCATGGAGATATTTTTAGATCTCTCCCTCCAACAAGAATGTGAGGTCAGCTTGGTGTTGGTATTGTTCCACCAAGTCAGTGTGATGTTACACACTGAGATGTGGGGAGTTTTGTTTCCCTCTCTGTGTTACTGCTTTGCATTCAGACTTCAAAACAATGCCAAATGTCCAAAATACCAGGAGGAAGCTACAGTTTTCTCATCTTGGTGGGATTTTCTCACTGAAATAATTGTTCACTTAAATTTTAGAACAAATACCACTACAAAGGGCCAGTAGCTGCTTTTTGTTGTCAGATTCTGTTCCATAACCTCTTACGCAACTTTGCAAACATTTTGTGCTTCCACTTTGCCAAAGATCAAGACTCTAAATTTAAACCTTTGTTTTAAATGTTTAGACCTTGACTAGATCTGTGCTAAGCATTTACTTTGGTTTTGCTGAGATTGTCTCAGTTCTGATGAGATCAGAGTTGTGCTTGAAAGCCAGTATCTAATGCCAAGTTTTGTTATTAAGATTCTCATGGCATTTTGTAGCCTACAAACTACATTTGCTCAAGTATAGAAAATTTCATACCCCATCCTCTCATTGCCATTGATTAGAGCAATTTTAGACTTATGAGAGTATTTGGGTATCATTTTGGATCTGGTATAACTTAGGTTTGCCCACATGTTGAACTCAAGAAGATGAGATTGGTTTTTTCAGGACTCTAGGAGTGTTTTTTCATGATACTCATACAGAAAGCAAGTTATGGTACTAGCAAGTAGCATAATGAGGGTATAAATGTTTTAGCAATAATATTCATTATACTGTTTAAGGTGGGATTGGAACTTTTTCTTAGCTTCTTATTCCACAAATAAACTAATCTTGCAAGTAGGCATGGCAAATGAAACTTACAAAAATTTAATTCTTTACTGGACCATGCTGCATCAAAGACTGCCAGCTTTTTTCTTAGCCCTCATAGCAGACTACCCCAATAAAATTACTGCTCTCAGAACACACAGAACAAATATATTTCACAGAACTTGTGTTGGCAAGACAAGACTGCTGAGGTGATGGTATCCTCAGTTTTGGTAATTTATGCATCATTTTATGTCCTATAGAATGAGAATTTCAGCACCACCAGACTGGCAGATAAATATCTAGAAATAGTAAAGTGACATCCTATATATGTGTGGGAACATGCATGTCCTTCTTACAAAAGAGTCCTTTAGAAAGGCAACATAGAGACAAAAATAAGGTGATGCTGTCTTGAAGGAGCTTTGCCTTTTTCCTGTGTTTCAATTAAAATCTTGTTGTTCTGACCCTGTGTAAGCTGGGTAAGAATATGTTGTACTTTATTTTGAAGGGCAAAGTTGAGGCAATATAGCCACAGTCTTGAGCACCAGTTCTCTGGTTTTGCTCAGACCTGGTTAAATGAGGCGCTCCTAGGGGTGCAGAAAAGCTGATCTGGGAGAAACGTCTGCTGAGTGGCCCAACTTCTGTTGGAAGAAAGGTCAAGAAAGCTTTGAAAAGTCATTGATTTTACTATTTTCTGTAATTTGCGCAAGATTGTATAGAAGTGTAAGACTGAAACAACTTCATTAATCTTCTTACCTGCTACAATTTCAGCATGAGATGCGGGGGGTGGGGGGAGGCAGTTGCTTGTTTCCATTTGGCAAGTTTTTTGGTTTTTTTTTTGGTCTAGGAATTCCAACAACAATAACATTGTTGCCCATTTGTTCTTTGATAGAACAAATGAATGTTCAGTGACTCAGTTATGAGGCTGGAGAAGAAAATGTTCATCACAAGTGAATTGCTCTGCAAAGCACAGGCACAATGATATTATCACTTAAATACATACTTTCAAGGTAATCTTCTCAGCCTTTCTTGGTTAGTCTTCTAGGCACACGGCCACATGTGACCTTGAGATCCATCACTTGAGAGTGCCACTGACTCCTGTAGTGCGCTTCCAGCTCTCTGAGCTTTGCATGGCTTTCAAGAAACACAGCTTGTCCAGGGCAAGTAACACACATGTATTTCTATCTTTTTCATTGTTGGGAGCACATAATAAAGGACTGCATGGTCCCCAAACTATTATTCAACAATAGAAATAAAAAAAAGCTGAGGTGGATTTGAATAATCTGTTTACTTTCAAACTCCAAAAATACTTAAGAACTGTTGTAATTGCAGTATTCTGAAGGGGAACAGTGTTGGAAACTTGCCTTGCTGACAATCAATTAATGATGGAAAAAAAAGATAAAGTGTTTCTAGGCTATTAGCACTGTGACTTCTTAATGAAGAATTATGAACACAGACATACACATATGCACAGGCACCTTCACAGTGCCCCAGGAAAATGATTATTAAAATTAACAGCTTTAATAGCTGTGGCTGGTGGTACACAGACAATTTTAAGTATTTCCCCTGAAAGTTTAGATACCTTTTACTGAGACTACCCCCAACACCCACAAATATTTTAAACGTTTTTGACATTTTGAAGACGACAGTAATGTTTTACAGAAGATAATACCAGACCAGATATAGTAAAGCATTATGAAAAAGTCATTTTGGGAGGTTTGGGAAGAGAAGAGGATAGAATTGAGTTACAGCTGTGAAGCACATGGGAGCACAGAGCAGCCTGACCTTGAGGGGAGGAGGTGCCACAGGGCAGAGCCCTGCAGAGAGGAGCCTGCTGGAGCTGACAGGTGGACAGTGTGTGATCACCCCATGTGGGGACATTGAGCCAGCACATCGCTGACGTGGCAGCGTGTGACAGGTCACTCAGTGAGAATTACCATATTAGGAAATACCGTGTCCTAAAGAGGTCTATAAAAGCAGCTCCTATCTTTGAATAAACTATTGAGATTCCCTGCTGGTCTGAGTCTGTGCCTCAGTCATTAGTACAAAGAGGAGATGTCATATTTTTGTGTACCCCATAGGAACTGATGCAGTCAATAAGCAGCGGAGGGCAGTGAGAGGAAACATTTGCCGCCTTCCCACTTGTGCCTCCTGCCAAATTGTTTTTGCTTTCTGGTTCTCTTTAATGTGGTGTAATTACTCAGGGTTCTGCCTGAAGTAGGCACAAACATGTCTGGTAGTTCACTTGGCTGTTACAGTGGTAGTGTGGAATCATTAGGACCTTACAGAGTCATGGAGGTTCACAGTCATGGATGTTTTTTAGAAGGAGAAGGAAAGCTGAAGAAGAAGGAACTTGCCATAAATGTGTTCTACTGTTCTTGTACAAGGGTCAATCTTCAATGGGTAGATTAAGTCTGATGGCAGAAGTTCTTGAAATTTCCTATTTTGAACTTTTGGTGCATTTTTGGAGCTGCATGTCTTAAACCTTTCCCCCATGCAGAGGCTGATATTTAGGTGAAGGATTTAGTAGCTATTGGAATGGTTACTTAAAAGGTATTTTATACAAATATCATATTACACTAGGAGAAACAGATCAGAATACATTTGTGCATATAAACCCTAGTTAAATGTTCTTTTAAACAATGCAAGCCTGGGCATAATATTTTTCTGGGTGTTTGTTTTGGTTTTTTTTTTCTCCCAAGTGTTAATGGATTGCCTGGTTAATAGTACCTGGAACTCTGCCAGTGTCAAATATAAACCACACATTCCTTTTAACTGGCAAATTTATAAAGATTTACAAACTTGATAGATGGCAGCTAACAGAATTTTCAACAAATGATTCTGTTTAGAATTCTTTCTGCTCCAGAGAATTAATTTGAAAGGAATTCAGAAATAAACATGCTCATCTTATTTAATTCCTGGAGTGCTTTATCTGGCAGTTACTCTATTCAGTTTATATCCTACTTTATATTCTATTAGGCTATATGGTCTTTCTGTCTTTAAAGAGCAGACTTCAAGGGGGGAAGTTGCTTAAAGAAGTACAGTTGTAGAGATTTTCAAAATTATGAGCTTGCTGGAAGCTTCACAACTTCTTTATTCTCCTCAAAATAAATGGAAAATAATACAGAATAGCCTTAATGGGTTTTTAAAGGAGTACCAAATTGAAGGGTATAAGCACTGTGGAAGTTAAAAAATAAAATATTAATTTAAGTGATTGTCACTCCTATCACTGCTAGGATCTTTCATTTTTTCATGCTGAACACCTCCTCCCCCCAACCAAGTAATAAACCAGTCTGAATAATGACTGAACACTAAAAGAAATATAACAAGATGTGTTTAGAAAGCCATTAATGATAGTAAATTCCATTAGTGGAAGTTAAAAGGTTAAATGCTCGTGCATGCATCATCACATAAAGTAAGTAGCTTGGGAAGGGCAGGGGCTAGTTTTTTATCCAGGTCCTTTCAGTCCCTTCAATTCTCAGTCCTGCCTTCCCATCCTGCCACCCCACCTCTGAAAGTGTTCAGTGCCAGCTTGGATGGGACTCTCAGCAACCTGGTGTACTAAAAGGTGTTCCTGTTAAAACTTGAGTTTTTTTAAAACACAAGCAAACCTGACCTCTTTCCTATCTTATAAATCAGGGGTGTAGGAGAATGGATTGCAAGCAACTTCACCCCTAATGAGTTGCAGCTGTATTAATTACCAAAGAGGAGGAACAGCCTTGCCCTAAATGGGTCACAGCCATGTCCAGTAAGGATGGGTGTTATAAAAGAGTGGGTTAGCTAGTTGAGAGAAGGGTCTGCAGTGAGTACAGTTGGAGCCTGCAGTTGGAGTCTGCAGGCTATGCTGCGAGGAGGAAGGGTCAGGTGGTTGTATAAGGTACAGGAAGGGGCTATTCTGCATGAGAAAACTAGCGCCTCGTCCATCTCATTTCAATCTCTAACACTAGTTCTATAGCAAAACATGGGTATTTTTTTTTAAACCATACTGTCAAATTCATGTAAAGTGGTAAAATCTCAAGCTTTTACTATTGATAGAGAAAGAAAATCCCAATTTGTTTTTATTATGACAGGATAAAATTATTATCCATTTTCAGTCTGCAAGCTCTCAGCAGATTGACGTTACCAACATGCATGCCGACTCAGTAATAATTGTTCCAGTTCCTAATGCAAATATAACATTGTTCCTTTGTAATCCAGTCTTACTATTCCTTAATTTGTGTCTTTAAGATGATATTGACCACTTTGGCACACTGACATCCCCACTACTGAGCTTGTGCTTGACTGATTCTTCCCCACAAGTCATATAGGTTCCAGCCTAGAAGCCAACCCAAAGAAGTTCAGGAATATGGCCCTCACATTATTCAAAGGTACTGTGTCCCTCGGCACAAAGAGGAGAGTGTCCTATCTTTCTCCAATGAAGATCTCCTCCTGCATTGGGTGTGCTTGGAGACTGGAGTTTGCTCCGAGACAAGCTGTGAAAATTAGACTACTGGAAGATCACACAAGGAAATGCTTGTTGTTGTTCTTGTTAAAACTTTCCCAAAGAAGCTTCAGCGCATGACAGTCTCATTCTTCTATGCCCATTGTAAAATTTTCACATTTCCCAATTTCTGAACACAAATGTGACTTTTGTTTTGTCATATATATCAAGAGGTTAATGCTGCCTTACAACAACTTCTATTCTTGTTGCTAATAAGGAAAAAAGAATTCCAATTACTTCATTTTTTTAAGTTACACAGCAATTAAGCAGAAAAATATTTGTCTTTCTAATGTTTGCTCTTAGAATCTGCGTAGCTTCAAAAGCTGGAGATGGCTGTTAATATTTTTGGTTATTTTTGAAAGACATTGTATCTCCCCCCCACCCCAATCTTTCTCTGTAGAACTGGATGAGGTTGTTTTCATTTTACTTTTTTTGAGCTGGACTGATGGTGTTCTTTGAGACTTAGCAAAGAGACGAATGTGTTGGGCTGACTAGTATCTCTCTTCAGACCACCTCCCTTAACCTCTATAGAAAAATATGTTTTCCTTGAAAACATAATTGTCTAGTATCTCCAAGGCCACCGTCTCTTTACTGTCCTTGCTACCACTTTGTTTTTAGTGTATGTTTTGGATCACTGATCAAAAGATTGAAATCAACACTTGAAAGAAGAAGGTAAAGTGTTGGGTTTTTCTTTTGTTTTCTTGTGTTTTTGGTTTGTTTTTTTTTTTTAAATATTATTCAAATAGGCAAAGCTTCAGTTCCAGAGCGTATACTCCTCTCCGGCATCTAGTCCACAGAACAATTGTCCCTGAGTGTGCTGGTTTGACTTACCTCATATGAACTTTACCAGTCATCTCTCTCAAAGTGAAGCAAAACATTCATGGCAGCCTGCTGAGAGGACAGTTTCAAATCCTCTTGGGATCTTATTGCACAGCACTACTGGCTGCTGATACAAAGATTTGACAGGACACCTCAGTTTATTATTTTCTGGGGATTAGTATTCTATCCCTGATGACTTAACATAAGTGATAAATGCCCTTGGAAATCTTACGGCACTTTTTGAGTGGTTGAGCTCAGTCTTGGCAAGGCTAGCAGCACGATGATATGATGGCTGAAGATGCTCTGGTCATCACTGGATTTAGGGAAAATTTCAGAATAGCAATTCACATTGTCTTGAGTTCTCCCAGTTAGTCCTGTAATGTGCATACCTGCTTTTGAACTTTTCCTTGCATTACTTTTCTTCTGATTCAGGAAAGGTCCCCAGTCTGTGTGCTAAAGAGAAGTCAGAAACCTGAAATTGTATGAAAAATACATAGAAACTCTTTTAGTACCATGGGCAGATATTCATAGAAAGGGGGGGAGATAAAGAATTACAGACATACTTTTTCTAGAGGGATGAGAGCAAGCAAGAGTGGAAAAAAATTTCTTGTCTGACACATTCTCCTGAGAGTCACTGGATAACCTTAGTACCAGATTGTGCCTTTAATAATGGTAACTGTCTAGCTAATATTTTTCCTTTCCCGATGAACTACCTTGAGGTTTTGTTCTTGCTCACAGACAGGACAGAGTTCTGTAGCATGTACATTTTCCAAAAATGATTATTTACCAAAAGGTTTTCAGAATGAGGTATCTGTCCCATTCTTTCCCTTGGGTGGATTTTTTTTATGGAGAGCAAACCTACTTATAGGTAGAGGGGCTAACATCAGCTCAGGATGATGGTTCTGGAATTTATTTCCATGTGCTGGTCCCTGCTTTAGCTCCTAATGTCTTTTCAAGTGCATTGTAAGCAAATTCTGCTTGATTACAGGATCCTTCTGTTGCAGGGAAAAAATTGTCCAGAGGCAAAAGAATTGTTTGTTCTCACTCCTTGCCCAGTACTGTGCACAATACTCCAGTTGCATAAAGAATTCTCTGGTTGTGTGAGGTTGTTAGGCATGGCTGATGCCTTTGCCTCCTCACATTTCAGCCCTGAACAGAGCAAGCCCAACACACTGGGCTTGGCCGCTGTTATCGCTCTAAAACTGACAGCATTTAGGTTTCTTCTCTATGAAAGGCACTATAAAAGCCAGATTGCTGCTATTAATAGCAGATGTGATCTACCTCTGGCACAATGCAGGGATTTGGTTCACTAATCCATGACACTGCACTCGCTTATGTTGTGTTATTCTTCAAGTGGAAGACTAAAGCACATGATGCGCTTTACATTGCATTCATTTAAATACAGGGAGTTTAACTCAAATGAGTTTTATAGATGTTAAAATATATTATCAAGGTCTATATATCTATGGATACATAGAAAAATATAGTGGAAGATATCTGTAATAATAACAAAAAAAAAATATTTCTGCCACTAGTGGGAGATACATATTATGCCCAATCTGTGGCAGTGCTCAAGGCCAGGTTGTTTGGGATCCTGAGCAACCTGATCTAGTGAGTGGCATCCCTGACCATGGAATGGCAACTGGAACTAGATGACTTTTAAAGCTGCTTCTAGCTTATGGTTCTCTCTGTATATCACTTTTATTTCCTCAACAGAGCCTCTAATAAAGATTAGGAAGGCATTCTTCTGGGTGTTATACTAACATAATGTGAAATTCCCCTACTCCAAGGGACCTTAATGATCTTATCTAAACTCCTTGATGAGTGGGATCTGCTGCTGTGGAATGAATATTTAACAACAGCAACAACAAAAAGCAAGTTGTGGTTTCTCCAGAAAGATAAATATAAGTTAAAAGTATGTTAAACTAATTATGAAATTATTGTGTGAAATACTTCTCACAGACCTGAAAACATAAATGTATTTTCTCCTGAGCTTCATAAAAAAATATTTTAGATGAGCCTTGACTTTTTTCATCAGAACTGTGTATAAAATGGTCTTAGAAAGGGGAAGGGAAAGCAGGAGAGAGAAAAAAAATGACATTTTCATCTTCTTTCTGCTGCTATATATTTTTAACTTTTAAATAGATAAAGGTAAAGAGTTTGCATCCATTTGGGCAAAACCAAGGAGGAGTGTATTTTGTTCTGTTTTTTTGGTTTTGCTTCTTTTTGTGATTTGAGATGATACTGAATCAGATACACTGGTGGTTGTATCTTTTTCTAAATGCTTGTGAGGAGCCAATTTAGTTTTGGTTTGTCTCAATGCTGATTGTCAGAGGCATATGGGGAGGGAGCGCACATCCGCCACGTACAGGAGTCAATCAGAAGATGGGAGAAAGCCTTGTCTCTGGGAGAGTTCACCTCGACAACACCTCACATAGGACAGGCTGTCAGAAGAAGGCACTGTACTCCTCAGAGGGGCTTCTCCAGTCAGACAGTGAAAGGTCTCCACCAATGGACTGCACTGAAAGGTTGGACTGGGCCAATGGTTTCCTTCTGTCAGCAGGCAGAATTTGGGAGGGGCTAGGGGGTATAAAAACTAACTGCTGCTTGCTCTCTGGCTCCCTCATTCCTTTGCCGTGATCCCAGCCTGTCTTTTGGCTCTCCTACCTGTCGCAGACATCCTTTATGAAAAACCCTTTCCTTAGGATTTTTCCTCCTGAGAAGCTGAGAGGCCTCAGGAATGAAATGTATACATTGATTATTTGCTGCTGTGGAATGCAACAGGTGGATCTGTGATTGGCCCATGTTGGATGTTTCTAATTAATGGCCAATCACAGCCCAGATGGCTTCGGCAGAGAGTCTGAGACAGAGCCTTTGTTATCATTCCTTCCTATTCTATTCTTAGCTAGTCTTCTGATGAAACCCTTTCTTCTATTCTTTTAGTATAGTTTTAATGTAATATATATCATAAAATAATAAAGCGCCTTCTGAAACATGGAGTCAGATCCTCGTCTCTTCCCTCATCCAAAAACCCCTGTGAACACTGTCCCACGAACCCTTGCCAGCTCTTGTTCGCCCTTGTGCCTGTCCTGTCTCTCTATGTCCCTGCATCTAACCCCACCCTCCTCTGAGCCAGCCCAGTGCTGGAATCCTCATCTTGACCCTGTCCAGGGTTCTGGACCTTCTGCCCGAGTCACCTGTGTCCAACCCTGCCCCCCTCTGATCCAGCCCACTGCTGCAATCCTTGCCATGGCTGTGCCCAGGGTCCTGGACCTGCTCCTGCTCGAGCGCCCACGCACTCACTGCGCGTCCAATCACCCGCACTGGGGGAGACCTGACCTCTCTGAGAGCTGCATGCACACCCCCTGTTGTGTGGATGTTGATGGTGCTCCCTGATCCTGTGTTCCTTTTCCATTTTCCTTCCGTCTTTTTTGTCTTTTCCAGTCCTCTTTCCTTTGGGCAACTCCTTTCTCTTTTTTTGTTATTGATAAGTGGTTTTCAGATGTCGCAGTACAGCTAGTCTGTAGCTGGACAACATAAATGTAGCCATGACATAAATCCAATTTGGCTCACCTAGTTCAGAAATACACAAGTCTCTGAGTGAGAAATCATAGGATAGGTTTAAACTTAAACAGAGGCCTCAGCCAATCATGTTCAATCCAGAATGCAGAGATATCACTGCTCAAGGAGCTGGGTGGTGCTGAGACCTCAACAAATCTATACCCAGGAGTTTTGTAACTCTCTATATGAGAAGGCTCTGAATAATAAAACACACTGTTGTCGCTCTGTCCTGGTGACTCGAGTCATGAATCTGCCTCCACCCTACGGACAAGGTTTTCTTTGTTCAACTTAATTTTGTTCCTGACCATCTAATTCCAAAAGAACTCCTCACATTTTCTCTCAATGGAATGTGACAACACTACAGATTCATATTTCTCCAAGGAAGAGTATTTTCAGCTTGTAAAATGCTGAAGATTTCTATTACTAAATGTTTGTTATGAAAATGATCTCTTCATAATTTTCATTGGGAAAATAGTAAAATAAATATCCATCCAAAAATTGTAATTCTTACCCCATAATTAATGACTTGTATACAATAAACTACAAAGGAATATCTATTCCATAATAATAGATGAAGTGCCTTGAGACAAATCTGAAGTGTGTCACATGCACACACTGTAAAGAAGCATAGATTAAATTTGCATGCATGAAGTAATGTAGTGTCGCTGGATAAAATTAAGGTAAAGATTTAGTTTAGGCATCTTCACTTACAACATACTCAGTGAGTTGGTTTTTCATTTAAGTAAGACTTTTTTTTATCTAGGTCATCTGAATTTGAGGAATACAATAAATAATTTCTTGTAATCCACATAAACCACTTAACACACCTTGAAATGGATGTTTTCTGGCAATACAATAAAGACACATTCACTTATTTCCCATAAAATCTATAGATATGAGTTGCATTTGTGGGCAAAAAATTTCAACAGACAATATGACAAGAGAAATAAGAGATTTTCTCTGTTATATCAAGATATGGTATCAAAGAACTATTTCTCTGTGAAGTTAATATCCGGGTGAAAACTCAGGGGTGTCTGCACTAGGCACTGTATTTTGTGAAAATTAACTGAACAGTTCATTTTCAGATGCAAATCCTTATTTGTGTCACCCATGATTGGAAACTGCATGTGGCTAGGGTTACTAGCAGTTCTCTTTTTCTCTTTTTTTTTTTTTTTTTTCCCTTTTGTCTTTCTGGCAATGCCCTCTTTTTCTGGAGCTCTTTTCAAGAAGGGTTATGGGAGATTTGGTGCAACTGGTCTCCTGGAAACTGTAATTCTGACCAGTGCTCCCAGTCCGTGCCAAGTACACTTCCATGGCCTGTTAAGTGATCAGTCATGATGGCATGTGGTTACACCTGGTCACACATGGCAGTGGGATGCTAGGGGCCAAAGAGGGACTAGATTCTTTCCACCAAACTTTCAAAATCCTGCTTTCTATAGAAGGAGAAAAAGTTACAGCAAGAAAATAATGAATAATGTGAGCATAAAGGAGAAAAGCACAAGGTGAGGAGTCACCACTGTGCTCAGAAGAGCAGAAACAGAAAAATCCCAGAGAGAAAGTACAGGAAAGGCTGATTTATCTGGATCCCAACTAAGCAGTTAAATTGTCTTGATAATCTAAAACAACTTGGTTGTATTATGTCTAATTGAATTACATCTGTATTTTCAGATGCAAGCAAGAGGTCTTTCATCCTTCTTGGATTCAGTTGGTTGTAAGGATGTTTCTTGAAAGGTAGTCCCTATTTTCCTACTTTTATTTTCCATCTTCTCTTTTATGAAGGCCCACCTGAGCTGGCTGAATTTGTGTGTACAGTTTCCTCAGCCAAAGCTAGATCCCTGGCAGCCTTCAAATCCCTTATTTCCTGAGCTATCTATGGTGAAGTTATTGAAATACTGACGGCTGTAAGCCTGACCTGAAGCCTCTTGCAAATGAGGTGGGTCAATAGGCTTACAATCAATGTCCTAGAAATACCAGTTCAAAACCTCTTAGTTTGGCTTATGTCCTAAATCTAACTCTAAGATTTAAAACAAAGTTGTATGTCTAGGTTTACGTATTCTAAACAAAATCCATTATGAATTATATAGATGTGAGTTTAAATGACGCGACTTCAGGTATAACTGAAATGAACTCTGAGCTTGAAAGGTACAACAAATGCAGCCCCATAACCTTAATTCTGCTCTTTAATGGCAAATTGAGTAGCCAAAATATGCTTGTCATACAGCAAGTGCTGTGATCCTTTAAAGAACTTGCAATCAAAGGAGCAGAGTAAAACAATTGCCCAGTAACACTTGTGCCTGGGTCTCTGTGGAAAGGGAAGCTTCTGGATCAGTTCACCCACCCAACAGCATCATCTGACAGCATTCAGGACAATAAGTATGAACTGGTATATAGAGTACTGATCATGTTTTTAAAATGTCCACTCTGAATGGTAAGTAGTTTTGTATACCATATTTACCTATGCCCATCTCTTCATGCATCCCTGGAGATTGGATGGGGCTCTGAGCAAACTGGTCTAGAGGAAGGTGTCCCCTGCCTAGGCAGGGGGATTGGAACTAGATCATTTTTAAGGTTCCTTCCAACCCAAACCATTCTATCTCCAGCCTGCGTTTAATTTTCTTTTCATCATCATTACAAGATACATTTTGCAGATATTTGTTTGTGGGTATACAGTTTAGGAAACCTTTCCCCCACACGAAATTAATCTACGGAATACTCTTAAAACGTATAGTCAAGCATCTGAAAAGCAGAGTGATTTGTTCTGAGTTATTTATTAGAGGAACTGATAGAGTGCAAGTGAAGCATTTTAGATTAAGTGATTTCTTTATCGCTGAAATGTGAATGAAATACAGCTTGTTGCGCTTGAGTTCTGTATTCAGTTGTGAACTAGAATTAGAATTGGTGTTTGTTGTGCTTTTTGGATATTATTGGAGAGCAGAGGGAATGGTTTTTAAAAAATCTGTTTTTCCTGCAGATATCCACACCAAGCTTCAGTACTGCAACAATATTCTCAGACATGGGTGTAGTATCTGAAAATAGGCCTTGGTCTAGGGAACAAGTGAAGATTAACTCATTGACATCAAGCTGGTTGGGAACTAAGCTACAAGGTCCATGAAAGGTTTAGAAAGAATCCTTGGCATTTGCATTTCTAGTAGCTAAAGTGACATAGATCAAGGAGCAGAGGAAACAACAAGATAAAGCAGAGGAAGGAATGGAGTGGTGAGAAAAGTGTAGTGCTTGTACTTTCTTTTGAAAATTATTTACATCAGCTGTAAACCAGTTTGGTTAGATTAGAAACTAAACAGATCACTGAGCAATTTATACAGCAGTGAAATTTGATTTCCTAGAAAGATTAGAAATGCAGGACAAAAGGGGATTTCAAGGACTATGAAGTAAAGTTCCCTGTCAGGGAAGGCTCTGTCACTTAGTTATTTCTAATACTATAATTAGCATTCTTTTGTATTTAGAAATTTCCTTTTCCCACTAATTTGCTTAATTCACTGTCTATCCCTGTCCCTAATATATTCCTAATGTCATTTTAATATCATAGATATGTTTTTGCTGTAACTGGCATCAGGCTGATGGGAGATCCTCAGAGATCTACAATTAATTTTTATTCATAATTTTTATTTTTGTAGCATGGCAGTTATTTCTAGGAGATGTAAAGAGAAGAATTCTGGTGTCAAATGGAAAAAATTATTAATATAGGAGTTTTTGTGCTCTGTTAGTTCTACATATTATGAAGCAATTCTGTTTGATGAATTGCTTTGGAAAAAATTTAAATTTACAATATTTTCTCTTGATACTTAGAACTCCTATATTATGCTTATTAGTTGCTGCTTCATCACCATCACAAAGTCGTGTGTACGTGCCAAACTCTTTTAGTCTGTTAGTCATCATTTTAAGGACACTTAACCACAGAGCTATAAGGGACAAGATAGTATCTAGAAAATCTTCTGTTTTTCTAAGCATCATTTGTGACGCTGTTTCTGCTCAACACTGTTCTCCCTTGTTAGTATTTGGTGAGCAAAGATAATTTCAATTTTTTCTACTTGGAACCTATATTTACTTCCTGGCTGCTTTTGGTATTGTAGAGAATTTAAAGTATGAGGAGAAAAATATATCTGTCGAAAGCACTTTAATCTTTTTTCTTTTTGTGCTCATCAGTAAGTGAGCAGAGAGGCGCTAACAATTTGATGTTGATGGTTGCTAGAAATAATTTCAGATGGAGCAGAATGTCACAGGAAGGGGTCCAACAGAAAGAAAAGGAAGGAAAGAAGCAAGCAGTGAGAGTTCAGAAGGGTAAACAACAATCTGAACTGGCTACAGCAAGGTCAGATGTCTCTGCTCAGCAAAGTCCTAATTAGTAAAGCTGCTGATGAGCTATGAGAGCAATGCTGCCAGGCTGGTGTTAATCACATGAACCTAACTTTCTTAATTGGATTGCATTTTGCCACTTTGCAAGTCCTAATTGTACAAAGAGTTTATTTAGCAGCAAGCATGCTTTAACTCTACAAAATATTTTTTCCCCTGTCACACCCTTCTTCATGAAAGTAACTCTTTCTAAAGAAGCCAGTTTCTCCTCCTCAGGATGGCTTTACTGACCATGGTTATTGTGTTGTTTTGTTGTTTTTATTTTTTTTTTTTTTTTCTGCCATCTTAAATCAATGTTTACAGATAAAATCTGGTCAATGGAGAGTTTCTAAAGAGGTGAGGTGTAAATGAAAGATTGTTGCCACGAAGTCATTTTCCAGCCTGTTCAGAAAAAAATAAAGCAAAACATAGTGATTCATTGCAAGGCAAGGAAAGATTGTAAGATATTCTTCATTTTCAGCAGTCCAAACAAATAATATAGATTTATCCATTTTGTTATGGTGGTGTTTGTGCAGAAGTGATTACTAGATCATTAATGTTCTCTTTGAGTTTTCAATGTTTAGTGGATATATTTTTAGGTCCTGCTGATTAGAAGTTTCAGATATTGGCATAAACTGGCTCCCACCAAACCTCTGATTGAGCTCCCACAGTGGCACTGACAGAAATAGTTAAACTGTCTGGTAAATCCTCCCAGTGCAGTTTCTCCCCTGAACATTTTTCTGGGAAGTGACTGCCTCGTGCAACACACCATGTGTGTAGATGCCTATTGCTTAACTAGAGCTAATTAGTTCAGCTCATCACCACCATTTCACTGTGCCTATATGATTTTGAGGAAACCTCTACACACACCTCTGTCAGTGTGGACTTGCCCCAGAAAGCCAAGTTTCATTACTTTGATACCTCTTTGTTTCTGAATGGCAATTTATTTCCACAGAAGGCAGATGTCTTTTTTCTTTTCTAGAATGAAATGAAGATGACAGCTGCCGTAGACAGCACTCTGATAGGTCTTCTCTGTTTTCTGTAGAGTCCAAATCTGTTTTTCATATACAAATCCCAGAATTCCTCTCTTGGATTTACAAAGAGATCTTGAAGGTTTATGAATATTTATGAAAAAAAAGAAAAAGAAACTGTCAGCAGGTAGGAAATCACAAAACAACTTCTGTTTCATTCCTAGCTGGCCAACATACTTTTTTTTATTTTTCCACAAAGAAAAAAATATTCTATGAGTTCAAAAAGTGTATCTAAAAATACTTTAAAACATCCCTGCTGCACTCTGCAATCTCTTTCCTCATGATGTGCGCAGTCAAACTGGCCAGGGGGTGCCACTGCTTATTTCTAGTCCAAGAGTCCTGATTTTCTGCCCCTGAAACCTGAACAAAGTGAGGATGTAGGAGAGAAGAAAAGTGGTTTCGGTACAGTAAGTCACACACATCTCATCCTATTGGAGGTGTTTGGATGCTGCCTTGCTGTCTGCTGCCCCAGTAATATATGCCCTCAGTTCTCAGGCAGGCGCTGGGCACCTGTCTCCAATTTCTTTTTTTTTTTTTTTCTCTTTAGATATCTACCTCTCATCATCACCGATAGCAAATCTAATTCAGTCCATGATATTTCAGAAGAATTTCTCACCGAAGTATTTGAAATATGTTACGCAACTAGGAGTGAGGAAGGGCCATGAATACTAACAGTACAATGAGGTCAACATCTTTCACTTCCTTTTTATAAAATACTATATTTTGCTTGTTATGTGGAGTTTGGTCTCTGAGAATGAAGAGTCATAGAGCCCAGTGAGATCTTGGCAGATTGTTCCATAGCTAAGGTTCTGTTTTTACAAATGACCTGTCATCAGATGATGAACATCTGATCTTCTCCAGCTGTGGGATCTCTAAGATGTGTGATTGTGTGTCTGGATTGGCTGATTCAAAAATACCAGAGTAACCTCCTCTTCCAAATCCCCTCTTGAGGAGAGGAATAAAAAAAAAAAAAGGGGGTTTAAAAAAAAAAAGTATTTAATAATTTTATTGTAATATTGCTTAGAAAGTCTTCTGGCATTTTGAAAATCGGCCAATGCCAAGGAACTTCAGATCCACACAGACCAGCCATGAGCAGCCATGACACCAGTGGTCAGGCCAAGGACCAGCTGCAACTGCTGACATTATTTCCACCCTGAAATTCAGTGCTGGGCTTGCTGCTAGACCCACCTTACTGATCTTTTAGGCCTTGAACTCTGGAGCAGGTTTAGGGGCAGTGGTGTACTAAATGTAAATCCGATGCCATATTGTCTTTAACAGAGAACAGCAAATACTGTTAAAGTATTGGATTTTTTTAAATTAAAACTGTGTTGAAAACTACTGACAAGACATAAGTTACTCCTTCATTAGGTAAACAACACTTTTTTAATAACCCCAAAGCCAACAGGCTCTTGAGATTGATAAATAACTTTTGGCAGAGAAGCTGTAATCATTGGCTACATTTTTGCTTTATTGGTGTAAAAAAGATAACCTATCTAAAAGAGAAACGGACACCCATACAAGAGACATGACCAATGCCTTAGGAAGTGATTCAAAAAGACCAAAGCATAGGAACAGATAGTTCAAAATTGTGGAAAAGAAATAAATATGACCCTCACAGATGGAAATTATGACAGACTGAGGGGCCACCAAACACAGAGATATTTCTAAGGCTTGCCTGACCTACTTTAGGAAGATGGATGAGGTAAAAGATGTTAGTGCTGTATGAAAGATGAACTGGTGTGGAGGACCTCAGTCAGATGCTTTGCTTTTTGCTCTTTCTCATCGTAAAAATACAAAGGGATATTGAAATTAAAGGCAACAAATTTAAAATAGATGAAGAGAAACACACTTTCATGCAGCATTTATTTAATCTATAGAGGTTGCCAAGGCAGGACAATGCTGTTGCCAATAGCCTGATTAGGTAATAAAAAGGATGAGACACACATGAAAAGGAGTTGTTACACAAGTCAGGAAAAAAGTTACATTATATGAGCAATTAATGAGGCTTCAAGGGAGAAACAGTGATCATCTGCTGGATGTTGGAACCAACCGAGGTTTGAGTTTTAAAGAGGCAAAACTTCTCTTAATTTCAGTAGAATTTCCTCCAATTAAAGCCTGTATGATTGTCTTCATTGTCCCACCCTCTCCACAGGATGGCATAATTGCAAAAAAGGGTATATTTAAATAAATGCTGCTCGTTGCCTAAACACAGGATTTGGTTTTAATCTGCCTCTTCTGCTTCCTTTACTTAGGAAAATATTTTTGTGAAAAAGTCAGCTAATATTCGGCTTGACTTGCTGGAGTTATCCTGCCCTGTGATGTTGAAGCCAATTTACACTCATAGCTTCAGAGCAGTTTTGGGCAAGGATCTGGTTATAAAATCTAGAGTTGATTCCTGCTACTAGATGAGGTTTCCTGCAGGAATTCAAGCCACAGGATTTGTATGGTAGACCGAGTATTTATTAGCATGTTTTTGCTCCTGGGCTGCACAAGCTCTGTCATGTTGATATGGTACCAGCATTTTAATTAAAAAATTCTGGAGTGGAGACTTTTAGCAATTATATGCTCTGGTATTATCCTTTTATTAATATAAAAATGCATTTACAATTATCTGATGCAAAATACAGTGAAATTACATTGGATGAATATAGACCTGCCAGCCTGCAATGTGTTATTAATAGCTAGTGTTAAAAAAGGATTTTGAAAGGAAAGCTGCAAAATTCCAGTTTTTCTCAATATAACTGGAACAAACCATTAAATCTCTTATTATCTCAGATATCCTTTATAATATCCTGCCTAATGTTTAAAACATAAATCCTTCATATGGTAGAGTATTTTGAAATTAAGCTTAGAACTTGAAAGTTTTTAAGCATTTTCTCACAAAGATCATGCTGGCTGTTTTGTATGCTGCAATGGTCAGTAGCAATTCAGCTTTCTTCCTTTAAAAAGACTTCTCAGGATCTCATTTTGCTTATACTGACAAAATGAACAGATATAAATGTTGTTTGGATTGCTTGTGTGTGAATATATCTCAAGGATAAAATAAAAAAATCCAGTCACCACTAGATTTTCTGTGTCTGTAAAAGAAGAAGTCTCATATTTGACGGGCTGCTTAGTTGGATTCTTCTCCCAGCTCAGTCACGTCCTGAAGTCTTTATTATCCTGCTATTGTCTTGCAGGTCAGAGGCTATGGAACAAATTATTGTGATAAATGTCAATAGTTAATTTAACTCCCATTAAAATTTTCTCTGTCATAAGCCTTAAATTAAAGAGAAACGGCCTCTCTTTTATTATTTGCCACAGCAGTAAAAACAGAATTACATCTGGCTTTGGCTCCAAGGGAGGGGATGATGAGACTTGAAGACTTGAAAACTTGTTACAGAAATATAAGGGCAGAGCATGATGACCTCCTGCTTTTAGTGGTTACCTGATGCTCTGCCCAAACTCGAATTCATACTGGAATCACTTAACTCTTAGTGAAATTTTATCTCATTCGCTGAGGCTGGAGTGGAATAAATTTTTAAAATAATTATTATCCACTGTCTTTGTGCAGTACCTGCCTCTGTTTGGAAGAACTATATCTTCAAGCTCTTTCCTTCTTTGAAGGAAATGTGCTCTAAAGTGGCAGTCCATAAAAATTGTAGAACAGGGACTAGAATTCTTGCGTGGAGGAAAAGAATCCATTAAAAACCCCTTGAAAACCTAAATCAAGGGAGCATGAGCAGATGGACAAGGAACGTATTTTTCATTAGTGCCTCTGATTTTGTGACACACCCCCCCCGCCCCGGTAACTACAGCAAATTTGGAGTTTCTAAGAGAATGGGATGTGCTTTTCTGAGTTTAGTAGGTAATGTGTGAAATATTAATGTTATTTGGTTTTATTGTTAGCCACTTGGAAAATGTGAGTCTAAGTATGTGAGCAAGGCATTGCTAAAAATGTGCTTATTTTTTACTATGAGTTTGCCTCACAGTAAGTACTGTGGAAGAGTATTAAGTCTGTGATTCAGACTGATCATGAAACATGATTACAGGGCACTTCCCTTGGTTGGGAAAGCTTTATATGCTGGTGGGAATGCAGGCACATGAAGATGGTTATTCAGTGATCATTTGTCACGCTGATGGATTTAAGGACAAAGGGGCTGGTGGAAGCAATGCAAGTGTTTCTCTGTCACCTTTTGATTAGGTCATTAGGGTAGAGATGAAGCATCTTGTAATTAAGTTTGTGGGAAGTTACATTCACTTACTGCTAATTGCTGACAGATGAAGATATTTTTGTTAGAAATTTACTGTCATATTAAAGGAAATTCAAAGTTACATGTTTGAAGTTCTCTATTTTTAAAACATGAGTTATTTTAAGATTTTTTAAATCTGTTATTAAAGATTTCATGTTGTCTTAAGGTCTTACCAGTTATTTTGTGCTTTATTTTTCTGCCTATCTTGATAAATAAATGTTAGGCATAAATGAATATGCTGTGCATAATACATTTACATGTTTAATGTCTAACTCCACAAAAGACTCTCCAGGGAGGATCTCATCAGTAGAGTCACTTTAACTTTTGGAAAGTTTATGTTCTGAAGTTTATAATCTGCGTGGCCCCTGTGTCACACAGTTGAACTCATCTCAAACTGGTAACCTAGTGAGCTGTCTGTGGTTGTGGTTTCCTCTTTTGTATTGGCGTACAGGAAGAATTCTTACAAGGTGGAAAAAATATCAGTGGATTCAATAATACTTTTTTTCTTTTTTTATATATTTTTAAATGCAGCATTATGGCAATATTAAATTTTCAGGATTCTTTGAATGTTTGATCTGAAAGTGAGAAAAACTCATAGGCTTTGGAATGAAAGTAACTGATACTGGAAGGGAAAGGAAAAACAAATATTGCAGAAATTTTGTTAAATATTTTAATATTGTGGATGACATATATATGTGAGTTGTAAGTAGGACTAGAGCTATGTTGGGATTTGAGCCTTTCATTTCTAATGTATCAATTCTTTCTTCTTTTGAAATGTACTGAGAAAGTGCTAAAGGTAGCCACCTTCCTCCACAATCTATTATTTGAAAATAGGCAATTAGGAGAGCAAATAATTTAACATTAGTTGACAGATCATTACCCTGTAAGACAAAAAGCAGGAAAAGACAGGAGCCTAAGGAAGCAGTAATTATATTTGGAGTTGAGGTGGGGAGAAAAAATGGTCTTAATTGTGAAGCATGATAATATCTACAGGTTAGGCACAAGAAAGCAGAAAATTGCTGGTACACAGAAAATTAGGATTATGTCTGTTTGCTGACACTGAATCAGCCTGAATCTGAACACTAATTGGCACCTGTAGGCTGATCTCTGTACTGCTCCTTCATGACCTGGGCCTGTCCTGGGGGATGGTAGTGCCGAGTACCTGGGTGAATGACAGCTGTCATGGGCACATCTGGGCCTCATTTCCCAGAGAACTGGGTCTTCATTAGGATTGGGCTTTGAATGGTGGAAAACAGACTCGGCTCCTGCTAAAGATAAAATAGCTGGACTATTTCATATGCTCAAATTGGGTTTATATGTCCTCCCATTTCAGAAGTGAGGAACTGGGGGGATGTGTTGCAATGAGCAGATACAGACTGGAGCCTGATATTGAAATGGGAATTTCATGAGACTGAAACAGTAAGCTAGACAGCCCCATGAGTAGCTTTTTAAAATAGAGATTTTCTTCAAAAGAGTGATTTAGGCTGGTTTGTTACTTCATCCCAAACCTACATTCAAACTTTTGGCTTTCTAGATCACATAATTTACAGTATGGGGCAAATATTATTACAGATCTTTCATAATGAAGGAGAGGTATAAGAAACACTTACCTTACATTGAAAACTGCTGCCAGATCTGTGCGTGGTGATGTAGTCACCACCTGTGAGCAAAACATTCCAGTAGGGAACAGCAGTACCAGCAATGGGAGATGAATGTCCTAGGACAGGGTAGAACACCTTCACAGAAATAAAGGGGTTATATGTTTTTCTTTCAGGAATTGTAATATGATGACAGCAAAGACTGGTCTGGAACTAACTTTTCACTTTAGGCAAATCAGTAAAATGTGTTCTACTGTTAATTTTAGGTGAGTTAATGGAGGGTATGATAAATGCCCAGATAAACAGTCACTACCTGAAATGCAATTTACTAAGTATTACATTGGGGTTTTGGATGGCTGTTTAATTATAATGAGCTATATTATAATTTTTCAAAGCATTTTTTCCACTTTTAGTTGTTTGGTTTTTTTAAGGAAAAAGATAAGAACGTTTTAATTAAATTAAAATTGAAAAAAAGTTTGTTCTTCTCCTTTCAGTGTTCTTTCAGAATGCTTACCTTTTGTTAAATTTTCTTCTCTCCCAGTACTAAAGGTTGTCTTTAATTAATTTCCATTTCTTCATGGTATTAGGGTGTAGAATCTGTAGTGGAGATTAAAACAAATGTGAAGTTTTTTGTATTCCCTGAGAAACCTGGTTTCTGAATAGCTTAGAATAACATGCAGTTCTTGAATATTATCTAATTATGTGCTGGGGTTTTTATAAACAAATTCCTAGGAGAATAAAATTAATGCTCTCTTTCTTTATAGTTTAAACTCCCTATTCTGCAAAGACATTTGCATAACAGTTTAGTAGCTGCTCAAAATTTATGAACTATATACCCTTCTCGGTTTGAAGTGCATTTTTAGAAAGGCAATTTAAGATATCTTTTAGATTGCTGGTGAGATATCTAGTCATATAAGATTATTCCATAGGACACAGTTTAGTACAAAGATTAAAAATTATAGCACACATCCTTCATTTAAAAATAAGGGTATGGAATTTCAATGACATGCTTAGACGACTTTGAATTGAAAAATGGAGGAAAATAATAAACAGAGTTATGGAGGGAAGGCATCTTTCCTGCAGGAGAACAAGTGAAACAAACTTGATTAAATTTTGGAGGGAGTCTGTCCCTCTAAAATCGGAATATATTGTAGATATAATACAGCACTTGTAAAAAAAAATAAATTATTTTAAGTCAAATGACAAGCTCCTAGCTGACAAAGCTGGGAGCCCTCAGCAACAGTTTTCCATCTGGTTATTCTGATCTTTTCCCTTTGTTTTATCTTCTCTGTGTATACCTTTATGATTGCTGGAATCTGGGACTTCTCTGCTACAATTATGTGATTATCCTGATCTGTTTTACAGCCCCTTCAATTCTCTGTTCTGTTTCTATCCAATGATTCTAACTTTAAAGTCCAGGAACATATGGGATACCAGATACAGTTATATCCATCTTGTCAGAGGAACGATGCATTGCTGTATAGTAATTGACATTTTTAAAGAGTGTTGTCCTTGCATATTTCACAAACTGCTTTCTTTCACTAATACAGGAAAGCAGAGTAGAGAAGTGAACTTATAACGCTGATTTTAGAGGAAACGAGATAATCTAAATACATAAGTAAAGCAAAAATGTCCCTTAGAATTTAATTTGAAAACAAAGTTTTCAAACACAACCACCTTGGCTTATGCTGTTTCTTGATGAAGTGCTGCTTCTGGGCATGTGTACAAACACATAATTGCATGCAAAAATAGCATAAAAAGTAAAATCCTACAAGCTCAATTTTTATGTGTTTCTGTTGGCTAGATTTTCTTCATTATTTTGTGTTTTCTCAGCTACAAAGTACAGGTTCTGAAGATTTCAGAAGTTCAGGGTACCCTACAGATATGAACGGTAGCCACAAAATGGAACTGGGTTAGGATGGCTGAAATTTTCTAGTGAATGCAGATGAACAGGGCTGCTCTGTACTTTTTAGTTTTAATTAAGGACAATCAAAGCTTCCTTTCCTGTTAATTTGCGAGATATATAATTGCCTTTTTTTAAAGAAGTCTTTAAAAATGTTTAAGTTTACCAGTGTTGTCTGGTAAATCAGATAACACTGAAAAAAACTGTCTCAGCTCTGAAACTTCTTGAGCTAATCTAAATGATGAATACTAATCAATATTTTTGTATTTATAAAACAAGTATTTCAGGCCACGGAGATTTACTCTTTGTGCCAGCCATGAGCCCAATAGTTCATGCTTGACTTGAGAGGTTTTGAATGGTACTAAAATTTGTTGTGGCTGGTTCTGATTGGCTTATGCCAAATGCCCGTAAGGCTGCAATTCTCTTCAGCTCACCACATTTTTCTCTGTCATACAGAATAAGCAATTTATTGTGTTTTAAACATAGATTCATGAAAAAACTTTAAAAAAATAGAAGTTAACTAATGGTTATTGTGAATGCCATTCATAATGACATATTGTGTCAAAAGCAGCTTCCACCACTGGTTTCTCTCTATCATGTCAGAGAATAGTATGAGTTGTGAACTAGGGCCAACATTTCATCAGAAACTTTTGCAGTTTTCTGGAAGCCCTGACTTCTGGAGGGAAGACCCTAATTTCTTATTAGAAAAAGAGAAGAATGTGTTTTAGATCTTTTGGTTCATCTCTTTTGCATGGAAAAAGCCTGAAAGTATAAGCTTTATTCCTCCCTAGTGCCTTGACAATACATTAAAAAGGGATCTATCAGAAGAAAAATTTGTTTTTAAAAGGAATTTGAGGAAAGGGATTGTTTCAGGAGGGGTAAAGGCTGACTAATGAATTTATAAGGCCAGGAATTGACAAGACTGTGTCTGGAACTGAACTTGTACAACTGGAGGCACAAGAAATGAGTTCTCCCTTTTATCTTGCCTGTGCCAGCTAACAGTTTGATCTTCTCTGTTTGCTGCTTAGGTCAGATGCTTTTCTTGGTCACTGGATTACAGGAACAGAAAGCTCCTGTGCTTTCGAGACAATTACTCTCATCTTCCCGCTGTTTGTGTGTTGTAAATTGAGAAAATCTTTCAGATATTAACTAGATTCTGAATAACTTGGTGCTCAGTAGTGTGCTCTTCCGATCACTCAGTTATGAGTCCACCTTTCATTTGGAGATCACCTTAAGAGAAGAAGGTGTCATACAAACAATAGTCTGGTGTTGCTCTTTAATCATTCACTTATGCAAAGTTTCTTTATTTGCTTTTCGAAGAAAATTCAGGATGTGAGGTTGGCAGGAATCCCAGCTGATTCAGGGTGACTATTGTGTAAAACAGTCTTGAGCAAAACCATGGCCTCTTCTGATTCTTTTATCTTTTATATCAGTGTGTAAATCTTGGGCAGATGTGCATGAGACTGGAAGAGATGGGATCTGTATGTTTAAGGCCAGGTTGGATGGGGGTCTGAGCAACCTGGTCTGTCACATTCACATTTTCTGGAAAAATCCCTTCACCCAGGATTTTCCTCCTGGAAAGCCGAGAAGTCTCAGAGAAAAATGAAAATAATAATTATCTGATTTGCTTCTCCTCTGGTTTGCTCATGTGGAATGTGTTTGGAGATTGTTTATGCAACAGGTGATTCATTAGTTTCTGCTGTGAGTTGTTTTGACTCTTTGGCCAATCAGTGCCAAGCTGTGTTGGGACTCTGGAGAGAGTAATGAGTTTTCATTATTATCTTTTTAGCATTCTGTAAGTATCCTTTCTGTATTCTTTAGTATAGTTTACTTTAGTATTCTTTAATATAATTTAGTATCATAAAACGATAAATTAGCCTTCTGATAACATGGAGGAGTCAGATTCATCATTCCTGCCTTCATCGGGGCCCCCTGCAAATACAATGCTGGTCTAGTTGAAGATCTTGGAAAGAGATGGTCTTCAAGGTCCTTTTCCAACTTGGACCATTCTAGGATTCTATGGTGTGTTTCACTGTAGTCCAGATGTTGGCTTAATAGTAACAGATGTGTGCTGGTGTGGTAGCCGAGGCTGTTCTTGGTCTCTGTTTCCTTTGCAAAGAGCCTGAAGGACTGCTGTCATACCCTTCCCCAGCTGCCCTCACTACTCCCTGGTTCCCAGTGCAGAACAGCTGCTGACACTGACTTGCACTGGTATGGGCTTGTGAAGGAGTGCAGGCCTCCTTTGTACCCTGCCACCCTCTTTGCTGGGTTAGGTGCTTTAAAGGTAGGTCCATCAATATTCATTCACTGGCCTGCCCTTTCTGCATCCCTTTTGTTTGCTTTTTTAAGGGTATATTGTAAGCTTTTTTAAGTTTGTGTGAGAAGAGAAATGGACAACTGGCCCCATTAGAATCACTGCATAAATTGGCACTGTATTGTTTTCTTGTTTGTGCTCAGCTAAACTTTGATTTCTGTCATTTTTATTACTCAAGTTGTGTGAATAAAATCTGACAATGTAACAGAACATTCAAGACTCAAGCCGTGTCCTTTAACACCTGCCTGAATTCACTCATTCATTAAATAAGCAATCAAAAATGCATGCCAGTCCATAATTAAATTGATGTGTCAGAGACTGAAACATTATAGTTTATGATTTAAACATTTTCATGAAGGACTTTTGCCTAGCAAAGACTGTATTACAAAAGCTGCAGAGAAGACCACCACACCCTGAATAGGCTTTCTAACTGAGGCCCTGGACTGCTTGCATTTACACAGGGATCAAGCTTAGCATCTTCAGGGTAGAGACCACAGGCTATCAGCTGTCAGGTTTGCACAGACCCTCATACCAAAGGGTGGGTGCGGGAGAGAGAGGCTTTGGCAGTGTGTTGGAAAAGCCTCTGGTCAGAGGTGCAGTGAACTCCCATCCTCTGCTGTGCACAGCAGCTCAGCTGTGGAGCCCTTCACCTGGGGAATAGCTTATCCACAGCAGAGGGGGTGTCATGGGCCCATCAAAGGCCCCCCTAAGGGATCCCCAGACCCTGGAGCAGAGCATTGCACATGCTGCAATGCATCCACAGTGTTGCAAGGGACAGTGTCAAACTGGTCCCCTTCAAGGGAAGCACCTGCCCCAAAAAATATATGAATCCACTGGATTCTACTCTTCTTCGTGGTGCAGCATGGCATTGTGATGGGGGACCCTCATCACCAAGAAGACTAGATGGAGGGGAGCAACGAACTTTGTTAGGACATCTGGAAGGGTGATATGCTTCCACCTAAGCCGTGTCACTCTCTCCCTGTCCCCCCAGCCCCCATGCATCTTCCCTTCCCTTCCCTTCCCTTCCCTTCCCTTCCCTTCCCTTCCCTTCCCTTCCCTTCCCTTCCCTTCCCTTCCCTTCCCTTCCCTTCCCTTCCCTTCCCTTCCCTTCCCTTCCCTTCCCTTCCCTTCCCTTCCCTTCCCTTCCCTTCCCTTCCCTTCCCTTCCCTTCCCTTCCCTTCCCTTCCCTTCCCTCTTTTCTTTCCCGCTCCTCTGCTAAGGAAGGCGGGAGACCTCCTTGGAATGAAGAATATGAGCCCCTTCCCTCTGAATTATTATAACTTTGAAATTAAGAGGCTTTCGGGCAAACGTATGAGAAAAGGAATAACAGTTGTTTACAAGTGCGTGTATGTATGCATAACAAGGCAACAAACAACCACAAAGGTAACAAGAACAGAAACCCCGGGAACAGTCGCTTCCCGCTCCTTAGGCGCTTTCCCCTCAGGTGCAGTTCCGGGCACGGCCAGCAGGGGCGCTGCTGGCTCCCGGCCGGGCAGGGCGGGTGCGATGATTCCCCCGCGCCTGCAGGGGGCGCTGTGGCGCCGGCTCGGCCGCCTTTCCGCACGGCCATGGCGGCTCGGGCGGCGGCGGGGAGAAGAGAGAAGGGGCTTTCCTTTGCAAAGCCGCGGGAAGGAGCCGCTCTCAGTGCCCCTCCGGGTCTGTCATGGACTGCAGCAGGAACCTCGGAGCAGCAGGCTGGAACAGCAGAGGCGAGCACACCCAGGGTGGCAAATAAAGAGTAGCAAGGAACTCTGGAGTTGGCAGAATCTGCGAGGTGTCCAGTCGGGCATGGGATGTTGGGTTAAAGTGCAGCAAAAAGCCCAAAGCAGCACCAGAAAACAGCAGGACTGGGCAGTTCAGATGGGCTGCCATAGACTGCTCCTGCACGCAGCATGGAGATTCTCCCTCTGGGAATGGGGAGAGAGTTGAGGTGCTGGGGTTTCCCCTGAGGCATCTGAGCAGTTGCTGAGGGTCTTCTTGTTGAGTGGGGGATGAGCCCAGCCCTCACTCCCCAGCCAAAGTCTTGTGGTGTTTCTGCCTTTCCCAAGAGAAATCCCCACAACTAAGAGACTGCAGACAGCTGAACCCCTCCCCACACCTTGGCAGGGGCGCTGTGGTGCCAGCTCGGCCGCCCCTCCACATGGATGATGGTGGGCACAGCCAGGGGAAAGAGATGGAGGAGGCGGTTCCTTTAAAAACCCCCAAGGGCAGCCAATCCCAGTGTCCCCTCTAGATTGCAAAAGTGAGATAAATAGGGCCAGGAGACCAGCTCCTTGAGAAAGTCCTTTATTAAAGACAGCTCTGGGTGGGGAACCTGAGGGGTCGCGCACACCGCTGCTGCTCCCACAGGACAACGCTGAGGAGGAGGAGGAGTGCAGCTTTGTCTTTTGGCAGAGCTGGGGCTTCCATCCCCACGAGAGTCCTTAGGAAGACAATGTTGGCTCATAGCTTAGGGGGATCCTCCAAGTTGGGTACTATTAAAATTATGGTGGCAGGACACAATCCAGCTCTGGTCAAGGGTGGGTGATTTAGTGTGGTTCTGCTGGGTTAAAGTCATAGTTTATGTGCTGGTTTGTTGTTTTGAGAGGGTTCATATAGTTCCCACAGCCTCTCATTTAAATTCAGTCCAGGTGCAAGTCCTCCTGAGAGCAGGGAAGTAGGGGAAGTGGCTCCTGAAGGGACTGGATACAAATCAGGGGTGAGACAAAAAGGGGCACAAATACAGAGTATGACGGAGAGAGATACAAATATAGGGTAAAATAGTAAACACTTAACAATGGCAACTAAAGGCAAGTCCTAGAACTCTAACATTCAATGTTTAACAACAGGCCAACACTTCAAATTAAGACCTTATCGACTTCACTAACATCAACTAGCAATTACTGCTCTGAAAAAGAGCTCTCATCTCTGGGGTTTCATTTCTGACAAAAGGAGCTGTAGCAGGAACATTAGGAGAAGCAAATGTAAGGGCAGGACGTCCAGTGAAAAGCTACAAACCCGGAGCAAGGGGCAGAGGTATGGCAGGGGATTTCTCACTTTCTCAGAGAAAGAGAAAACACAATTCTTATCACTTGCTGTGCCTGTGTTGTACCAAAGTAGAATGCAATATAGAAATTGTTTATCCAAAGATATTTTGTTTCCTTAGCCTATCAAGGCCAAGAGTGTGTGTGCGCGTGGACTGTCAAGTGACAGTCACAAGATTCAGTGCAAAGTGCTTAAAGTTGTGCACAAAGTTAAGTGCTTAGCAGATTCAGTTTTAGATGTATAAAATAATATAGTATAATAAAGTAATTAATTAGCCTTCTAATATCTATAGAATCAAATGCATCATTCTCTCCCCTTCGTCAGAGTTGCCTTTAATTTACAATAGATGGGATAATAAAACATCCCCAAGACATTTCTCTCTACCTCTTTTGCTATTAAATAAAATACATCAATATATTTTTTGGCACCAGCATCTAACCTTGTTTGGTTTTAACCACATTTTTAGGTATATTTTGAACCTTCAAAGTTCTTTCAATTTTATCCAGAGACCTAATTTTCCTTGCTCTTCTTTGCTCTGGTTTAAACCAGGTCATTGCAACATTTTTGTAGAACCTTTGGTGCTCTATTGCCTGTTTCTCTGTATGCTTTTCAAGGAGTCTTCAGGTCACAGGAAAACCACTTTTACCTGCCCTCAGCTTGGCTTCCCCATTGCTGTGGATTTGTAAACCCAAGGTAGTTGGAGCTCATACACACCAAGTCTAGCAAAATTCATTGTCTTTGTACCCTTGTTTGTTCTAAATGTCATGGCTCTGATATAGAGATTAAATATCTGTATGGTTAAAAAGAAGCTCAGCTTTATATAAAACTCTTCATTGTTCTTAAAGGGTGATGGATTAATGTCCATTGGCTCCTTGGCTGGAACCATCTCTTCCTTCAGCTTTTCTCCTCAGATATTGCACTGTCAGAAGAGGGGGTGCAGTAGGAACATCACTGATAGAGAATGCTTAGTCCAGAAAATTTTGGGTTTGTGCCTTACTATACAGTGGATTTGTCTATGTATAAAACCAATGAGGTTCCAAAGGTCTTGCGATATTGCTAGAAACATTGCTAGAAATTAATTGGTCTGAGTATGAGCATCTCACCTGCCTCTGTTCTATAGTCCTCGTGCTTTTGAGGAAAATGTTTGACATTTCAAAGAAAGATGTAATACAAAATGCAGGAAAGCTTCTTCAGCATGTTGACATGGCAGACAAAGCAACACAATTGATTTGTGCATATTGTCATATTTGTGTTAATTTTTTATCAGTTTTAAAGTGGTTATATCCTTAAAGTAAGTATAATTACTTCTGATATGTTTAATTTTTAAAAAAATGTTCTATTTCTCCCTTTACCTATCATGCTTGTACCTCAGACACATTGCAAGGAAGAAACTTGGTTTGTTCTTCAATTATCAACAATTCATCATCAGTTACAGCAGAATGGGCTTCTGACCTAATGCATCTTTTATGATAGCTCTTAATGAAGTAGATAGCAGCTAGTTTTGGTAAGCTGCACTTAAAGTCCCATTAAGTCTTTATTTCAGTAGCCTACAATGTAGAAAAACCAAAATCAAAAGATTTGGGTCAGAATTAGACAGAATATTAGGAAATGGAAACTTTTGTTATCTCCCTCAGTACTACAGAGCTCACAGGGAAGGATACACTGCTGAGGCTGCTTTTCTTACCTACCTACCTCACCAAAGGCAGTTCTGAAATAACTTTAATTGTTTTTGTACCTGAAGACAGTGATTTAAAGCCTCTTTGTGAGTATATTTTTGTTAAGCAGGCAAAAGACACCAGAAACTGCTTTTTATTTTGCAAGGGTAGGAGATGGGGTTGTTTAGCAATAAAGATTACCTGCACACTGTCTCTGTCTTAGATGGCTGTAACTCACGGGAATTCACTGGAGTTATTCCTGATTTACAGTACTGTAAGGGAAGGGTCAGAGAATAGTGAGCTTTAAGAAAATGGAACAGGTTTGCAATTTCCTAATACCTGGCATTCCTAGAACCTTAAATTTATGTGTGTTTTGTAGGAAGGCATTTTCTTGGTCAGAATGCTGCTGGTGGAATTAGTATTAGAAATCAGGAATCCACACCATTCAAATGGTAAACTTCCAAGTCTCTGCTGAAGTGCAGTTCTGCCTGGAGATTACATTTTTTCTTTTAGCCTGCACTGCTTGCTTTAGGAGCTTTTGGATTTCCACTACCAAGGCTTCCACATCAGTGTTCAAAGAAAAGAAACCAAGCGCTACAGCTAACGGCTAAACTAGACACAAAGTTGTTATGTGCCAAAATTGCTTATGAGAATGAGATTGTACTTGTTTTGTACAGGACTCAATTCTTTGTAGGTCTGGAAATGGTGGGATGTAGACTTTTCTCAGCTACCACTGAAGTTGATCTTGTCAGTGCACATGAGCTTCCTTCAGGAATGAATATTTTCCTGCATGAATATTTTTGGTAGTAAACATACATGTATCTCATGCAGTATCTATCTGTTAGACCAAAGACTGAATCAGGCTGGAAAAAGGGCTTGGGAATACTGCATGAGATGGGTGGCACCATATGCTGACCTGCCACTGCTTGTGCTGTTGCCACAGACAGGGAATCCTCTACTCCAGATCTGCCAGAGCAACATGGATCAGGTGCTCCCCTTTCTTTTCTCTTTTCCTTTTTCTCTAGTTGTCTGTTTTGCTGGGGGTCCTTAAGGAAAGTCACTTGGCAAGATTATCAAAGCACTTACTTATGTTAATAACAAAGTAAGAACATCAGTAGATTTGTATTTTCTACCTCTGAAAGAAATAAATAGGGAGCAGGAGTTACTGACGACTTGGAAGGATGCTCAGTTAACAAAATTATGTGGGTTTTTTTTAGAAAATAATTTCTCTGACTATCATCTGGTCATTTCTTGCGTGACCCCTATAACCTACTGGTCATCTTGGTGTGTTTTTCCTATAATACTTGTGCCCACACTGCTCTTCTCTTGCATTATTCATGGAAACCTTTTCCCTCTATGCTATCTTGTTAGCCAGCCATTGTTTTTACCTCCTGGTCTGGGTTATACAGGAAGAAAATGTCAGTGGGCAAACTTGTATCTTGTTTGGTGCCCCTTCAAGAATGCTGCTGTTGTTTTGGGACTTGTTTTTTTTTCTATCTGTGGTAATTTGTAGCAGCTGCTGCCCTTGAAAGTGGAGAGCACAAAGGTGAGCATATAATAATGGCTGCAGGCAGATCCCTGGAATGTTGAGCTTTGGCATTGTGCTGTGGTTTGCATCAGAATTACAAACAAGGCTAGTCCACAATATAAGAGAAACAGTGGGAGCAGGATTCCACAACCAATCAACTAACCAGCACAAACCCCTGCTTGATCCAAGAAGGGATCAGAGAAATGTAAACACAAAAGCTTTCTCTGGAGAAATGTTTGGGGATGACAGCCAGAAATTTTCTTGTGCCGTTGCATCTAAGCGTAGCTTGTTGAGGTTTGCTTTTATTTTCCGTAGGAAGCGGATGGCTCCCTGATTCAACAGGGTTTTTTGAAAGGTAGCTGTTAACCTGCTGGGAATTCCAGATCAGAATAATAATTGCAGGATTATCCTAGCTCGGCTGGATGATATTCCTTCCCTAATGCTTCCCCTGAGCTTTGTTTGAAGCCTTTTGTGAGTCTTTTTCTTAGATGGAAAACGGGAAAGAAGTATTTGTTTTCCTCTTCTAGCAATCCCTAGATAGGAGAAGGGTTATGGATATTGAATGTTCTCTTTGGGCATATTTTCACTCACTTACTGTTGCCACTTTCCAGTAAACACTTCATTATAATGACTTATTGAAAGCTCTGACATGTGATCACTAGAAGTGGCAATAAATATTTGGAACTTAATATTGAGCTGGTCTAAAGGAAGACAGTGTTTCTTGTTGACTCTAGTAAGTGGTCTCAGACTTTTGATGTCTGCTCATCTTTCTGATGAAATCTGATGATCTCAGTGTAATGGAAATGCCAAGAGTGTTTGGAAAGTGAGAATTAAAAGAGGAACTGAGCTATTTGACAATAGATCTGGTAGAGAAGGAAAAGAATAACTTTGCAGAAAAACAACAGAAACTGTGTTGTATAGGGAACCTAAGATCAATATCACTAACTTTTTAGAAGGATCTGAGTTGCTTTTATTATATATTATAAATAATTTTGTCCTTAGTATTGGGCTCACATAGGAACAGAACAGGAACTCTTTAAGGAGCAGAATTTGAGTTCAATGTGCTCAGGTTTTTGTTATCTGTGTATCAGTTCCACATACTTCAATATCCTAATGGTGTTTGGTTTTTCCCCACTAAAACAATTTTCCTCCTTTTTTGGAGGGGGGATGGCTGTGTTTTCTAGGGTTACTTTTTTGGCTGTTGTTCAGATAGACACCAGTAAAGAACATCATCTTGCCCTCAGAATGTTCCTTTTAGAGCCCAGCAGGGATACAGTGTCTGGGATAGCTACAAAACTAGTTTTTCAGTTTGATTCATACTGAGACAGAGGTAGGTCTTGAGTTCTTTTATAGCCACCAAGACCAGAACTCTTGCCACTTCCTTGTGCCTGGGAGTAGAAATTCTGGCCAAACGTCTCCAGCTCACCCATTTAAAAGCACAGGGAGTTTTCAGGCAGGAAGGAAGTGAAGAAGTTGTTGTTTGTTCCATATCAACCTGTTTCAGGTGTGGAAAAGTTTCACAAGACAGTCTAACTCAGTGTGGTTTCCCAAGATCTACCAGTGTCAAAGGACTGTAGTGGGTTGACTTTGGCTAGACACCAGGTCCCCTCCATGACTCGAGAGAGGAGAGAAAATATGATAAAGGATTAATGAGCTGAGATAAGGACAAGGAGAAATCAATCACTGATTACTGTGACAGGCAACACAGACTTGACTTGGGGAAATTAGTTGCATTTATTACCAAGCAAATCAGAGCAGGATAATAAGAAATAAAGTCTTCTAGCATCCTCCACCCAGCCCTCCTTTCTGCCCACACTCTACCTCCTGCCATACAAGCTGGGCAGGGAGACAAGGAGTGGGGGTTATGGTCTGTTCATCACACATTCTTCCTGCTGCTGCTCAGGGAGTGGAGTCCTTGCCCTGGGTCTCTCCCATCAATAAATGTTCTTCATGAACTTCTCCAAAGTGAGTTCTTCCCATGGGCTAAAGCTCTTCGTTAACTGCTCCAATGTGGGTCACTCTTCCATGGGGTGACGTCCTTCAGGAACTCAGCGTGAGTTCCTCCCTCAGAGTCACAAGTTCCACCAGGAAATCTGCTCTAATGTGGGCTTCTGTCTCCATGGGCCCATAGGCCCCTGCCAGAAACCTGCTCCAACACAGGCTTCACTACCCATGGGGTCACCAGCATCCTTCGGTCATCCACCTGCCTCAGCCTGGTCTCCTCCACAGGCTGCAGGTGGATCTCTGCATCCCCATGGACCTCCATGGGCTGCAGGGGCACAGCTGCTCCACCATGGCTGCACCACAGGGGAGAATCAGCTCTGGTGCCTGGAGAAACTCCTGCCCCTCCTTCTGCACTGACCTTGGTGTCTGCAAAGCTGTTCATCTCATGTCTTCTTACTCCTCTCTCCTCTGTGCAATAATTTTTTTACCTCCTTCTTACAAATGTTATTCCAGAGGCACTACCACCATCTGTGATGGGCTTTGCTTTGTCCAGCGGTGGGTTCATGCTGGAGTCAGCTGGCACGGGTTCTGTCAGACATGGGGAAAGCCTCTGCAGCTTCTCACAGAAAGCCACCCCTGTAGCTCCCCTGCTACCAAAACCTGGCCAAAACCCAACACAGGGGCTCCGAGAAGAAGTTGCAAAACTCTGGAAAACTTTTTCAGAGTTGAAGCGCAGCTTCTTTAGCTGTTTTCTGTACATTACTGTTAATTTGCTATATTTTCACATTGATGTTGGATCTATTTAGGATTTATAAGGACACTGTTAGATCCACATCCCCTAACCTTTGTGTTTTTAGTTTGTCATTAGATTTAAATATAAAGCATCCTGAGTGCCAATTTAATTACATTGTATTACTGGCTAGTTTTCTGGCAGTATCTTGTCTCTGACTGTCCAGACTGGCTTCTGAAGGGAGCTACTTATAAAAATATAGTCCCTAGGGCAATGATTAGAAAGGAAAGATTTAAAGAAGAGTCTGTGCTGAAGGAAGAGTTAGTAGTCAATACAGGTAGAGGAAACTTTGCATATTATCATGCAAATTTTGCCCAAGATCTTGCATGCCTAAAGAAGACCTCATGCACATACTCACAAATGCAGATTCAAAAACAAATCCCTTACTGGAGCAGTTATTTTAAATAGCCTCATAACAATTTAAATAATCTCTGAATTTTTAGTTGAAATATTATGCAAAAATAGCTTGTCTACAAGATGCTTATTGGACCTCTAGGTGATATGTGGATATCGATTAGTAATCATTACATTTATTATTTCTGATTAGCTTTAGAAATCCACCAAAACACTGAATTACAGCATAAAAGGACACATGTTTAGGGCTGAGTTTATGCTTAAAGGAAGGACTCAGCATCTTTCTAGAGCTTAAATGTCCCTGCACTTGTGAATTCTCCCCCAAGCTGCTGACCTAGTGGAAACCTGGAGGAAATCTGCAGGTAGATAGAGAGAGCCAAACCACCCCCCCGCTGGGGCTTGCTTCCAGGATGAACCACTGCCGCTCTGCTCTTCAGCTGTCAGCCCAGGCTTTGTAAGGAATGCAGAGGTGAATTAGCATCACACAGCCAGAGCTGTTACTGCCTATAGGGGCTGCACACCAACTTGGTCAACTAACTTTGATGTCAGGTTACCTTAATATGCTAAAATAGGATGAGTTAGGGGTTGATTCATGAGTGGATCAGACATCCCTGCCTTGGGGGTGGCAACATCTGTTAGGCATGCGGGGGAGGAAGGCAGGGAGTGGCAGCAGCTTCAGCCGCCTGATTTTCCTCTGCTCCTGCATGTCTGCCAGAGCCCTGTGGTCACAGGTTCCCCCTCATTAAAATGTCCTTCCTGGACTGAGAGTTGCTGCTCGTTGTTCTCGGTGAGACTGAGGTTTACAGGATCAAAGGTTCTAGCTTTGCCTGACATATGGCCACGGGCTATATTTGCTTACTGCAAAAGCAAACTCTTCCTACCAGATGAGCCTGAGATGTGCAATGCTTTCTCCAGCCCTCAGCATATGGACAGTGAGGGTTGCAGTTTGAAACTCCCTTCCTGCTTTTTCAGTTTTTCTGACATCTTCCCCACCTTACTGGGTTGGCACTGCAGTTTTCTAATTTGTTTCAGGAAATCTTTTCCCTGTTCATATCTTACAGACAACGCTCATTCAGCTGCAGGCACCAGTGAGCCTTCCAAATGCTACAAGGTTGGCCTGGTCATCCAGTTTTAGGGTATCCCAGTTGTTCCCATCTAAGGTTCAGCTGTCATGGACAAAAATTTGCAGTCAGTCCTGGACACTGTCTGCAAAATAGTTAACTTAAAAAATTTAGTTGTAATTTGAGTTTGTTTGGTGGCTTACTTTTATCTGTAGGAGTCTCTATGTTGCTTTATTAAAGATGAAAAATGAATGATTTCCTGATGTCTTGCAGATTACAGGCTGAGGAATCCTGATCATCTGAAAAGTCTTGCCAGCATCTGAGAAATTTCAGTCACAGCCAAGGTCTTCATTGGTAAAGAAGAAGTTGCTAACATTTGTTAATTATGCTTGTATTTTTCTTGATCAACTTCTCAAGTTCAAGTAAGATAGAAATTGATTTGCTTAATGTAATTTATCTGTTTGCATAATTCAGGATTTTATCTAAGATACATCTAGACTACATACTGGGTTCAGCTATGGGGTGTGCAGGTGTTTTATGCACAGAAATGGAATTTCAGGAGTAAAGGGTCACTTGGGATGCAGAATGCAGAACTGGAAGAGGGTATGCACTCCTGCCAAGCCTGGTAATACAGATGCAGCTCAGGCTTCTTCTGTTTCTGCTTATGATGACAAAATAAATAGTAAATAGTATTGCCTTTCTTCCTGGTATGAAATCCATGAAAAAGACAGACACTTGTTCTTTTCTGTTATGCTGAAGAAGCTACTTGTATTGGAAGTGGAACTGAAAGAATCTAGCTGTAGGATGTTATGGAAGAACATGCTCAGCAAACATAAATAATGAGGAAGAACATCAGAAAATAGAGGAGATAGGGTAAATGGGACAAGCAATATTGTGAAATGTTTGATCAGAAACTGAAATTTTTCTTCCTGGTTCTCTTAATATTTTTAAAATAATTTTCCACTCATTGCCTCTTTTATATATATATATGTATATATATATATATAATAATAATAATATTATTATTATTATTATTATTATTATTAGTTAGTGAGAAACACCAAAGAAATACTGCTGGTGCTCAACCCCTGCCAGAATGTCAAATCTGGAGAGGATCTCCTCTCAATTCCCAGTCATTCTGAGCACAGTCTGAGCATGAAGATGCAGATGGCCAGAATGTGGAGGCAAGAGGGGAGTGTCTGAAATAGTAATAGTCCCAGTGAAGAACATCCTTATACTGTAAAACCTTATTCTGTCAAAAGCCCCTTGCTTTCCTTACAGGTAATTCATATCCTGATATTTTAAAGTTACAAGATTATTATTCTTTTAAGATGCCAAATCAGAGATATACTTCAGCAGAAGTATACCTGACGCATACCTTCACTCATTTTTAGTCTGCTCAGGATGAGACAAGTAGAAGTTCAGGACTAGATTCAAATTAGTTGTATATTAAGTACACTTGCATGATAGGAATAATCTGTGCTAATTCTCTGAAATAAATGTTCCACTTCTCATTTCATTTGCTCACTTTCTTTTGCAGAACCCCTAAATGAATAAGGGATTGTTTGTTGTCAGTTAATTGAAACTATCAACTAGATTATTTCTTTATCCCAAATTTATTGAATCACTTGGCTTCCAGTGTAAGAAAGATTTGATGAGGTTAATGTAGCACAGGAAAATGTCAATTTAATTTTTTGGTTTGTGCCAAATTTTATTTTAGTTATTATTCGTTATTAATATTTATTATTTAGTTCTAGTTTTTATTTAGTAGAAAAGTTGTGAATAAAGCTCATCAGATATTCAGTCTGTTTCTGTCTCTCTGAAGTGAATGTTAGACAGTGAATTAGTCAGGTGTGGTGCTGGGCGTGTTCTTACTTCCACTGCTATCCTCACCCACATCCTTCCAATTAAATTGTTCAGTTTCAGATTATTTGATGATGATAGAAAACATCTGGTGTCTCCTGTGGGCTTGCATGGAGTCTAGGCTGGAAGAGGAAAAGAGCCACAGACCGACTTGGAGTGGACTCCTAGCAGACTGCTACAAGACTCTTTCCCACATAACCTTTGCCACACAGCGTGTCCCAATGTGTCTAATTACCTCATTCCAGGGGATTAAAATCCACAACAATTACTTACCTTGGAAGGAGAGTGGGGAAAAGGGAAGGCATTGCTACTCCAAAGTCCTGAAGTGTCTGGCTATTCTGACCCCTTTTCTTCCAGCCAGTCTTCCCCAACTACTGTTTTCATACATTCAGCTTTATAGCTTTTCAGCTTCTTCCATAAGAGTTGTTATTGAGGGGCTGTAAGTAAATTTGACAACCAAATGCTTTCATTATCACCTTTGAAGCTTTGTTATTTCTTGTGCTCCATCCTTTTTCTCATTCTAATCTCTTATTCTGAGTGTGTGCCTCAGGGAAGCATTACAGTAACACTGAATTCTGCAGCTCCTGCCTCTCTTGCTCCAACAAGCACATACATGAGTGTGAGACCCAGGCAGTGAACATGGAGCCATCCAGCTTTGGGCTATAAACTGAAAGAGTACAGGTTTAGATGAGGTATTTGGAAAATATTTTTATGGTGAGGGTTGTAAAACACTGGCACAGGCTGCCCAGGGAAGTTGTGGATGACCCATCCCTGGAAGTGTTCAAGGCCAGGTTGGATGGGGCTTTGAGCAACCTGGTCTAGTGACAGGTGTCCCAGCTCATTGCTGAGAAGCTGGGCTAGGTGACCTTTGAAACCCCCTTCTAACCCAAACTATTCTCTGATTCCAAGATAATTAAGCAGGAGGAATTTGGATTGTGCTTGTTTTCTTCAGGAAAGTTGTGAATGTAGTGCTTTCAAAAATCATGAAGGAACAAGATGATATCCTGTGCAGGCAGAACAGCAAACCTGTTCAGTCTGCTGTGGCGTCTTGAAAATAAAATGGGTATGCATTTCTTTCTGCTAAGCACTTTGCATCAATAAATACTATAAGGTCTTGGCATTATTCATTGCCCTCACATTCTGTGAAGAGGAAAACAGCCAAAGGTGAATAATCTTAGTTCCCAGTCCCTTTATCTAATTTAAACAGTATTCAGTGACCTTTAACCAGAGAATGATTTTTCAAAAGCCTTTTCAAACTCTATTTTAACATGACATCCAGCTTTTCAGCTGTGCCTGAGATTTCGCCAAGCTTAGGGGAAGGTCAGGGCATTATATAAAACATACCAGCTTCATCTAGCCATGTTCCCATAAAGAAATAAAATAGATCAATAAGGCATGTTGAAGTCATTATAATACAGATTTTGGAAATTCCTGTTAGCTGAGCACTTGTGGGTATCAACTGAAAATGTGTTTTCTTTAAGGATGAGTGGCTGCAATATCTGCTGTCACTCAGTGACTGGGAGCTTTCTCTGCATGCAGATATCATGCCCAACTCAAAAATGTGCTGGCCAGGTGGCAGCCTTGATATGTGCCTTATCAAGGACACATTGGTAAAAGGAGAATTATGTCAAAACTCGGATCATCCTTCAACTAAATTAACCCTGTTTTGGAAGTTTGGAATTTTTTCACTCAGATGTTTGTATCTGGGTAGTCCTGATTAGGCAATGACTTTGTTCCTCTCTATTAAAAGAAAATGTTACATTTTTTGAACTCTGTTTGCTTGAAGGTATTGATGGGCAATAAAAGAAACTTAAATAATAACAAAATCATCAAATTTGAGAATATGTAATCAGTGACCCAAACAGCAAAATTAATTGTTCTTGTTAATAAAACCAAAATCCTCAGTGTACTCCAGAGCAAGGGAATTTACCTAAGGAAAAGAAAAATCCATAAAGTGCTTAATGCTTGACTTGCTATGGCATATTTCCTATTATAATTATAAAAAAATTCCAATTGTCACCTGCTGCATTTTCTAGTCACTCACCTTTTATAGACGGGATAAGGTCAGGAAATTAAGATAGAAGGAACTGAAAGAGATAAATATAAGTTTCCTGGGTTTGAATAGATCCTTTTATAAAATATGGTCCAAAAGTTGCACATATTGAACTACATCATAGGCTGATCATCCATATTTTAAAGAAATGGAGAAGAGCATATGAATATGGATACGAGTAATTTATTTACTTAATTTTAAGAAAACTATTCTCTCATGTATTGTTAATGTAAGAAAGAAAATCCCAAGTGTGAAACAGCTGCAATGAAATGAAATTTCTTGTCTAAAAGAATTTTCAGGTTTTTAATGACCTTAATTTTTTATAGAAGACATTCTTTAAATTCCTCCCCCTGTGATGCTTGCAGAAACAAACCAAATGAGTAATATCTGATTAATTCTAAATTAGATGAGATAAAGCTGTTACAGGACTATGCATTTATTTGTTTACAATGTTCCTAACCCAGAGTGTTTTTCTGAGCACTGACATGTTGGGTGCCTTGTGTTGTGGGGCAGGAGTTAGTTTGCTATAACTCTGATAATTATAAGGTCATGAGATCTATAAAGAAGTAAAATTACTGCTCCTGCCAGGTGGGGATTTTTTCCAGAACAAATGTTATTCTTAGCTATGGTATTTAATAGCTAAAGGAGGGAAGCTTCCAGAAGGAACTGTGCAAGTCTTTAAGTGTGGTCACCCTCAGCTCTTCTGTGAGAGCAAAACAAACTAAGCAAAGTGAAGAAGCCAGCCAGTCCCACCTGAGCATATAGGCTAAAGGCAGGAAGTTTAATGCATTTTCCTGTTCTCCAATTAATCCCATTATTCTCCCCCATTTCTCATTACTTCTTGAAATTTAATCTTTACACATAGGAGTAGTCAATCCTAGGGACATCTGAAGGACCAGGCATTATATGATGTGTGATGTCAGACCCTGATGAGGAGGACTGTGTCCTTCCTCAGGACACAACAAGCATGTTCAATCCTTGTCTTTTTTGGTGATGTTCTGGGAACAAAATACATGACTTGTGTGTTTGTGTTGTGATGCCCAAGGATAAGCTTGCAGGACTGACAGCTGCTATAGATTCAATGCTTTTTGCAAAGTGATCAAGACTTGCTTTGCAAACTACGGACATGAAGTTAATTTTCTGTGGAAAGTCTTGACATAACTGCAAGAACCATGAACTTCTAAAGGGATTTTAATTGCCAATGAATTTGTTACAGTTTGGAGACACCCCCAAAGTACATGCAGTTTGATTTCACATGAAGTTACATCCAAAATATATTCTTGGAAAATGGATACACCCTTAAGCAGTGGAAACAAATGCAGAGTACTGTTTATTGCTCACCAATTAAATTTTAACCTCAAATGTCAGGTACTTTTTGAAAAAAGAAAAAAATAAAAACCTTCAATAACAAGCCTCAAGTAAATATTTCTTAATAACTATTGATCCTACATGCACTAGTGCCTACAGGAGATAGAAATGAACCTCATAAATGTCAGAGAGAGAACATCAGCAAAACATTTGCTGTAGAAGCCACAGATTGTAAATATTTTCCTTTGAAATCACAACCAAACATAACAGCGGTTCCTCTCTCAAATGGTTAAGTAACCTTTTATCATTTGAAAGATTTTAATTACATACTGTTAGAGGCTGATTTGTTACTTTTCAGTATTTGTTTATAGGGACCTTTATAGCAGGAAAGTTTGGAGCTGTGTTGTTTTTTGGTAGATTTTTTTTATTCTTTACTGAAGTCTTTACATGTGAGGTCTTTTAACCAGTATTTTCATAAAAATGACAGCTGTTACAGCTGATAAAAATGCAAAAGCTATGGTACAGAAAAAAGGACATAAGTCACATTATACCTATACAATAGTTATACCTATACAATAGCTAAGTACTGGCCAAGAACAACTGTCTGCCGCTGAGTTTAAATGCATGGCCAACATGATCATTTGCACCTTTCTGCAGTCAAAGCAAACAACTTCATTTAATTTTCAGTGAAATCATGTGTAACTTTATGCTGGTTTTCAAATTAATTGTATCATAGTCAAATAAAACCTGCTTCCCTGGTTACAACATAACTTTCTGTCTTTGCACATAACCATTTAGTCTCATAACACTCTGTAAACTAGGTGAAATTTTGCAGTGAAAATGGGGGAAGGAGGGGAGTCTGTGGCATAAGTAATTTCTGGTTTTAGGCAAATTAGTAATGTGAGGATTCCTGTGAAGCACAATGTGACCTAAAGTTATTACACAGGAAATTTAGATCTGCAAGTGCCTCCTGAAAATACAATTAGAAACTCTCTTCCAGACTGAGTAAAGAAAGGCAGAACTACTGGGATAAGATAATCCTCCTTGGAGTAATATCTCAATAACTCTGCTTGCTGATGAAGTTGGTGTTTAATGGTGATTATTGTTGTTGTGCTACTTCCACCCCTTCTAACCCAGCCATCCTGAACCTTCTTTGTACTCACAGTTTTTCTTTTTAAGTAGTTCTCTTTGGTCCTAACATGTAGAAGAATTAAACAAGGCTGTCCAGGCTGCTAATAAGATCAAAATCTGTAAAATGAACCAGAGGATAGAAACAAAACTCAGTTTGAACAATAAACAAAGAAAAATAATTACGATGAAGGTCATAACATGATGATGAATCCTGAATTACCACAGCAGCCTGGCCATGAAACTATAAGGGGAAAAGAAAATCCACCCTAGCATATCTCATGTTAATTAAACTCTATTATTTTTATGTGCTGCCATAAATTTTGCCACCAGTTTTATAAATCCTGACTTCTTGCCCAAGTCTGATTGCAGTCTGGGAGCTGCTATGTCCACACGGATTTCTAGGGATTATTCAGAAGTAGGAAAGGACTTTTGTTTCTTGTGTGGACCAAAATAGATATAACACAAAGAAACCAGCCGTAAAAGAAAGCAGCTGCAGAGCAACAGAGTATCAGTGAGCCTGGATTTTATGTGCTACAGTTAAACTTTTTCACTTTAATGTGTCTTTCTTTAGCATGTATACGGCGATGTTTAGTTGGTTGAGAGGAGGAGGTGTGTAGATATGAATAATTAGTGAAGCCCACTGGATCTGGGATGTGTTAGAATTCATGAGCTCTTCTGCCTGGAGCCCAAGAAAGGCTGCTTGTAGTATAAGTCAGGCAATAATAGGAAAAATATACAGTAAAAATTGATGCAAGTTGTCTTATTGGGAATTCTGCTCCTTATATTGGAAACTTCGAATGTAGAAAGAGGACAGTTGTGCACAGGACAGTCTGAAGATAATAAAGTCATTCCTTTAAGTGCTTATGATGCCTTCAGAGAGAAACATGTCCTATTGGTGTAACTTTTGTAACTTACGGAGTCTCCACAGCACATGGAAAGACTGAGCTCTCAACTTTGGCCACCCCTGAAATGCAGTAGCCTCTTAGGAGTGTGTGGCTGCATTGACAAGTTTCATAGAGGAAATGGAGACAGGAGGGAAGAAGGGAGGGAGGAAGGGAGAGAAGGAGGGAGGCAGGGATGTAGGGGGGCAGGGGGCCTGCAGGAGCTGCTGATAATAATCTGAATAGAAAATTAATTGTGGCACTGTCACTTACACAGTTAATTTTATAAAGTTGCTACCTGATCTTTATTGATCCCAACTGGACTATGAATTTATTGTTTCTTTGGAAGAACCATAGAATCATTTAGGTTGGAAAGGACTTTAGGATCATAGAGTTCAACCATTAACCTAACACTGCTGTCTTCACTATTAAACCACACAGTTTTACCAGCAAGCTTATTAACCCACCCTGAGACTTTCTTTCTTGATGGCAGCACACAAACAGTCAAGGAGATTTCTAGAGGGCATTAGGAATAACTTCTTGCTTCAAGCACTGGAATGAGCAGCTAGGGTGATGCACAGACAGGTCTGCTCGTTGTTAACCTGGGAAGACATGGCTTTGGGTTGTGGTAAGCAGTCAGGTTTGGAATCAAAGGGACCTTGAACATCATATTGTTCTAATGTACCTACCATGGGCAGGGACACTTTTCATTAGACCAGGTTGCTTGAAACCCCATACAACCTGATCTTGAACACTTCCAGTGATAAGGCATGCACAGTTTCTCTGGACAATGGCTGTGGGGTGTGGAGGCCCATGAGCCTACCAGGGAAAAGGCAATGGCAATGCCCTGGAAGGGTAGGTCGTAGGCTCTGGATATTCCCCACAAGTTATGATGAGGAAAGGGGCTTTTCCCATGGTGCTCTGCAGCACAATGTTAATTATCCCCAGTTCTGTTCTCCCCATTGGCCTGTTGGCCTTACCTACCCCTTTTACCATGTTTGTACCGCAGTTCTAGAAAGTTCTTTGTGCCCTGTTTCCCCGTTGGCCCTTGTATCCCTGCCTGTCCACCCTATTGGCTGTTACTGTTTGACCTGCCTGTGTACCATCCCTGTGCCCTCACATCATGATCCCTGTCTGCTGCACCCCCTCTTACCCTGGTCCCTCCTTTGCTCCCTGGCTTCCATCCCTGGCCCCTTTGGTGTGTGGAATCCATAAACCTCCGACAGAACTCCATATAGAAGGCCATTCCTGTTTTCATTCATTGACAGCTATCTGTGGCGTGTGTGACTGCATGATTGTCAGAGCACCTGCCCAAACACCCTTGCCTGGAGACACTTCTGGGAGGGTAGTGGCAATTTACCATCCACCCAGGCTGCTACAGTGAGGTCCAAAGCAGTGGGGTTCAATATCCTGAGAAGAAGGAGGAAGGAGAGCAGTAGGGAACAGAGCCTGGGCTCTGTATTAACCATCTGTAGTGGTTTTCGTCATCAAATGGCTTGGATGAAGGGGCAGGTGCCTCCTCAGTGAGCTCACTGATGGCGCAAATCTGTGAGGATTGAGCAATACTCCAGAGGGCTGTTAGCCCTTCAGAAGGACCTTGATAGATTGGAGAAGTGGACAGAGAAGAATTATCTGAAATTCAACAGAGGCAAGTGCAGGGTCCTGCATCTGGGGAAGAATAAACCCCTGCACCAGCACAGGCTGGAAGTGACCTGATGGAAAGCAGGTCTGCAGAGAAGGACCTCAGGGATGTGGTGGAAAACAAGTTGTCCATGACTCGGCAGTGCCCTTGTGGCCAAGAAGGCTGATGGTGTCCTGGAGTGCATTAGAATGAGCAATGCCAGTTGGTTGAGGGAGGTGATCCTGCCCCTCTCCTCAGCCTCAGTGAGGCACATCTGGAGTGCTGTGCCCAGTTCTGGGCTCCTCCAGTACAAGAGGGACATGGAGCTCCTGGAGCATGTCCAGCATAAGGCTATGAAGATGATGAGGGACTGGAGCATCTCCGTTATGAGGGAAGGTTTAGAATTGGTTCTATTCAGCCTTAAGAAGAGACGGCTGAGTGGGGCCCTCATCAATGTCTATGTGTGTCTGCAGGAGATGTCAGAGGATGGACCAGGCTCTGCTTGTTGGTGCTGAGCAACTGGACAAGAAGCAATGGGCAGAAATTGATGTGCAGGAAGTTCCACCTGAACATGAAGGAGAACTTCTTTATTATGTGGTGACCAAGCACTGTAGCATGTTGTTCAGAGAGGGTGTGGAGTCTCCCTCATGGGAGATATTAAAAAACTGTCTGGACACAATCCTGTGCTGTGTGGTCTGTGGAGTCTCCCTCACTGGAGATATTAAAAACCTGTCTGGACACAATCCTGTGCTGTGTGGTGTGGGATGACCCTGCTTGAGCAGGGAGGTGGGACCAGATGACCCACTGTGGTCCCTTCTTGACGCATTCTGTGAGTCTGTGACTTCAGGAGAGCTTCAGCTCTGATTCTGCAGCAAAATGACAGCTGGGATGGCATGGGATGGAGCTATAGGGGCATGTAGGTCAGGAAGAGAAACAAATTTATCAGGAGATATGTGTGTGTGGAGGGATGCCACCCATCACAACTTCTCTTACTTTTTTGCTTATGGATGAGTGATGCAGAGCAAACAAAGCAGGATATCTAGTCTGTTCCTCTGAAGACTGGAAAAGGGCAAGATGTCCCAGTAGCTGTTCAAGGACTGGAATTTAGATGTCTCTATAGCTGACAGGGCTGTACGTGTCTCTTCCAAAGAAGTGCCTTGCCTGGGTGAGGGAGGTAGAACAGCAGACAGGTTAAGGGCTGGCAGCTGTTGCCAGAGCCCTGAACCCAAGAGTACACTTAGAGCTGGCTATCTGGTGAGTCACATCTTGCCAAAGCAGCTAGCTGTACAGGGTGGAAATTTTCCGTCTTTCTTTCTTGGGTTTGAAAAGTGATGCCATCTTTTCCTTGAATCAGTGATGAAAAAATAAGTTATACCTGAGGTGTAACTGCAAGCTTGAGTAATGATTTCCTATCCACTCTCATGTCCTGGTAAATTACCAGAAGAATAATGTAATTGAACTAGAATTTAATTTTGAAAACTTATCAGTGGGATTAAAGGGAGACCAAACCTATTTTACCTAGTGTGTGACTTCCAAAGGAACTCCACACATTGCAGAAGAATATTAGCAGGTTACAGCAGCTATGAAATGTGTTTTGAAGGAAAGCTAACTGTATAATTATTTGGCTTTGATAAAACTGCTGCTAGTGTCAACTGTCTAGCACTGATCTTAACACTGCATTGAAGCAGAATGTAGATAGCTTTACTATTTTTCCTTTTTCTACAGCTTGAAATAGTGATGCCATTATTGCCTGATATTACTCTTAGCACAAAAAATTACTGGCTGATATAACAAAAATAAAAATAGTTACAAAAGAAAAATAGGCCAAATGTCTTAGGACTTCACTATCAAAAGCTATCCACAGGACACAAGATTACAAGTCCTTATTGCCATGGCCTCATTGCCCTGTGAGGCAACAAAAAACTGCTTTAACAGTTTTTTGTTCCAAAAAACCTAGCCCTGGAATCACCTGCCAGAGCAGCAAAGTTACTGGTCAGTTTAGCCTTTGGCTCTGGTCGTTCACATGGAGCTAAAGATTCCCTTGTACAATAGATTTTTCTGTATCTTTTCTTACTGCAATTATTACACTTGTAGAAGTTACTGAATGTTCTGACCTCGGTTGCAGCCTCAGCTGATCCTCTTTCTTTACATTTTATTCTGGTAATACTTACTCTTCTTTTGGTATACTACCGGGCTTGGGGAGAGTATTTTAAGTACCAAAAGATCCAGAAATGGGTATGTGACAGTGCTTTAGATTCTTCTTCAGCTATTCTTTAAACTAGCAAAGAAATTTATGTAAAAATGAAAATATTAATGTTTAGATGATGTGGAAGTGAAACTTAAAAATTGCACTTACAATATTATTTAGTTATCCGTAAATATGAGGAGGAATCCTGTAACACCTTTCATTTTAAGTATGTTTAAATGTGTGATGGAGAAAGGACTGGTAACAACAAAGCTGGAAGACGTAGAAGTGCTTCATCTTGGACCACAAATCTTCTGGACCTGTCATGCAGTGATAGGCAATTTCCAGAAAAAGGACCATGAGTCATTTGTCATGGGAAAGTGAGGAATGTATCATGTTATTCTCCAACCTTCTAAAATGTCCATCTCCCATGCTTACTCATTTAGAGAGTTCTCAACAGAGGAGCAGTACATATGCAGAAGGTATGCATTGGATTGTAGAGTTCCACCCCTGATCTGTTTTGTGTGTTGGCTTTAAAGTAGACCCTAAACACTGGACAAACCAAGCTTTAAGGAGAAGATCTGTTCTGCAAAGTCATTTGGTAAAAATCTGAGGAGTAAGGTGCTAAGTTGTCTCAGCTTCTGTTAGTGGGTGATTGCCTCATACTTTAGTACTACTTTGACTTTGGATTTTTTTCTTATAATTTGTACTACTTCTGTTCAATTTTCCTGTTTTATACTATTTCTCACTTAACCACTAATTGTTCAGAAATTTCTAGTGAGAATTTTTATGTAGAAATCTCCATGCTGTCTACCAGTTCAGTGGTTGTCATCCTACTTTTCTTAAGTAGTGTGGAGTTGAGTTTTTATATATACTTACATATCCTATGTAAAATACTAGAGATTGAAAGTTTGGATGGAATTTTGTGGACATATTTGATTCATACTCTAAGACAAAAACAGAGAGGATTCATGGCAACAAATTAATTGTAGCATCTACCCCTAGGTGAAAACCCTGCAGTTTTCTCATACATCACAATGGTTTTCACTGCCACCTCTTGTTTTTCTGAATACCTCTGTATGCTGTTGTGAAACTCATTAGAAAGCTGGACTGTTTTTCAAAGCTGCTCCCTTGGCTGGGGCAAAGGCATGCAGAAATCAATTGTTTCTTCTGTGATTCCTTTTATGTTCCCATGGTCCACTAGTACCAAGTATGAGCAAATTATGCCTTGCCATGCTATTGTGGGTAATTTTGTTTTGGGCTTTCCTTCGCCACCAAGGGTAGCTTGCATTTTTTTCCTTAAAGAAGTTTTTCTGCCAAATTTTGTCCATCACTCTGTCATAATAATACATAGTGATACTTTTGTGTAGCTAGAGAGAAGCTTGCCATAGATTTATCTAGCATAACAATGTCTTGACATATACTAGAGTACACACAATTGCTTCCTTGGGAGAAGCTTTTCCTGGAGAGATGGAGCTTAAAGATAGCCAGTGACTTCTGACTTGGGTTTAAAGCTGGGCTGTGTAATGCTAGATAAGCAGACTAACTGCATCACCTTTTGTTGTGAGAGCCTTTTATGGTCCAAGATTATAGGGATATGCCTTAAAACCTGAGGAGCTAAGGGACAGGTCAGAAAGACAAGTAGAGGAAAGGAAAATGATGCCATGTTTTCAAGTTCCTTGTTGCATATAGGTAAAACCTTATAAGTACCCATGAGAAAAAGATTCTGTACCCATAAGAATTATTTTGTACCCATGAAAAAGAATGTAAACATCTTTGGGAAGAAAGTCTTTGGTGAGCACGCACACTAGCAACTGCTAACCAATGAACTGGGTAGCAACAAGTTACTAACTGATTAAAATTAAACATTATGCTTTTAGAAAACCATATAAATATGAGCTGCGAGCAATAAAGTTTGGCTATTGCTGCATGAAGGAAAAGTGTTTTGTCTGTCTCTACTGTGACAGTTCCTCTTTTTCCTGAATTATTCATGCCCTCCAAAAATCTCCTTTCCACTTTTCCCTGTGTTTGTTTCTTAGGTTATTAATGTTTTCTCTGCCCAAAGATATGCCTATGCCAGTCTGTTTGTCAGACTACGGGATTCAGTTTAAGGCTAGGAGTTCTTATATCTGTTGGTGGTTCTTTTTCTTTTTTTTTTTTTTTTTTTGTGTCACTAGTACCTGATGCTGAAGCTTTGAAGTGGATACACTCTATTTTTACCCTCCTTGAAGCATTGAGGGGTAGTTCATCTGGCAAACACCTCATTCTGCTGCCTCTTCTCCTGTAGCTTGCAACTTACACATGCATCTTAAATGAGTCATTAGCTAATCATTATCTTGAATTGGCAGATGGTAATTGCTGTATTAAAATTCTACATAACTTATTTGCCATGTAGGACTCAGCAGAATTATATGTGCCTCACCAGTGAGTTGATTAGAGATGCCTTAGGCATCATCTTTTCTAAGTTTTAAAAAATTACTCACTCATAGCTTTCATATTAACTCAGAACAGGGATAAAGTTGAAAACAAGACAGCTCTTAGAGCATACTCTACATATTCTGCATCTTTTTATAAACCCAGTCTAACCTCTGTCTGCCTCCAATGACCCATACATGAAAGAAGAAAAGGAGAAATATCGTAATGAATCAACTTTCTCCAGGCAGGATTTCTAGTCCTTGTAAAAAAAAAAGATGAAAATGAGAAAATAAAAAGCCAGAGTTGCTGAGCTGGTGATCTTGCCAGCTCTGGAATGGCTGAGGTACCCTGCATTGGAACATGTCATGATGCTAACATGGTGGAGGTGGAGATGTGTTCCAGCAGAGGTGCATAATATTTCCATGGTACAAAAAATGACAAATGACAGACCCTAAGCCTGCAAAAGTATTTGTCTCTTAGCGAGTCTCTTTCTACACTGGGGATTTTGCCATCCATGCTTGGGCTGATATGTTCTCTCCACTGCCAATGGATGTGGTTGTAATTGAAAACTTAGTTGTTATGCTTAGTTAGCATCCTCTCAAGAGAACAATAATTCCTCTCAAAAGTACAGGAATTACAGTGGCCTAAAGAGCCCCTTTTGCAAAATATTTGAGGGAAGAGACAGAAGGTAGTGCAGGCTTTTAGTGGTAACCACTCTGTAGATTTGCACCAATTTTAGTGAAGTGGTCTTGCTCAGCCTCCCGTGTTGTGAGGAAGCCTTTGGTTAGGGCCCATCAGTGGAGCTGGACAAGAAACTCTGTGGCTTTGTTTTCCATAGCTTTGAATCTGGGTTTTGAGAACTGACCAAGTCTTGTTGGTGTGTTTATGTGATAGATGGGAGAGATGTCTGCCAAATCAGTGAACAGCTGGAATGAACACTTGCACTGGAGCAGCCACAGGAATGTGTATACCAGGATGAGAGAATGCCTGTGTGTGCCTGAGTACAAAGCAGTCTGAGGAATTTCTGTTGTGTTGATTGGTTTATATTTGTAAATTGAAGAGCCAATCCCTGCCTTAAAGGCTTTGCAACCTCAAATTGTGTGTTGAGTTTTGGGCCCTTTGCCTCAAGAAAGACATTGAGGTGCTAGAACATGCCCAGGGAAGGGCAATGGAGCTGGGGAAAGGTCTGGAGCACATGATGGATGAGGAGCGGCTGAGGGAGGTGGGGGGAAAAGGAGGCTTGGGGGAGAGGAATAGAAATTTGTAGCCATGTGGAATTTGGTCTTTTCTCCTGGGTAACAAATGATGGGACAACAAGAAATGGCCTCAAATTGCACCAGGGAGGTTTAGATTGGATATTAAGAGAGATTTCTTCACAGGAAATATTGTCAAGAATTGTCAAGTATTGCCCAGGGAAACTGTGAAGTCACCCTCCCTGGAAGTGTTCAAAAAACATCTAGGTGTGGCACTTAGTGATCTGGTTTAAAGATGAAGATGGCAGTGATGAGTTGTTGGACTGGTGACCTTAGAGGCCTTTTCCAACCTAAATAATTTGATGATTCTTAATACTACTGAAATATACCTAGTGGAATACTTAAAAAAAATACCTAGTGGAATAAAGTAAAGTATAGGAGTCCCTGGGCAGGCAGTGGGACTGGAGATGTTGGCTGCAAATACAAGAAAGCTGATGTGGCAGGTGATGGAAAGAGAAGTTGTTGAAGGATTCTCCACCTATGGTCCACTGTCTTTTGGAGGGAAATAAGTGTTTTCCTCATTTTAAAAGCAGAGTGAAAAATTCCCTTTTGCTTGTTACTCACTTTAGGGAGGTTTTGAGAAAATTACAACAATTTTGCATTAGAAAACCTGACACATACTCTAAAAGAAGCTTCTTTTGCCATTTGTAATTCACCAAGATGTAATGATGTTCACAACAAAAATGATGTCACAAGCACAAGATTATGATGAAATTCATGAGAAAAGCAATATAAGTAACTTACTTACTGGTAATGGGCATAATTGAAGCCAACAGACAAATGGGGGTGGACTGCTTTCTATCCAAACCAAAATCAATTATTTGATAGTCATGTAAAATCAATGTCCAGTGCCATCATTGTCTTTGCAGCTACATGCTGGGATTAGTCAATGATTGTTTCACTGGATGAGCTTTTGCAGTAAGTATAGTTAAATCACACAGTCTTGTACCAGTATTTCTTTCTGCACTGCTGTGCTGAATGTAAATATAGTGATTACTTCTCTTTCCTTCCATGCAGCTTGGTGGTATGATAAATAAATGTGTGGTGTTCCTGGTTACTGCTGCCAGCTGGTGGAGTCACTTTTGCAGAAGGGGTGGTTTATATCACCAGGTTTAGCATTTTATTGATGGTTCATGACAGAGATTGTCACGTAGCCTGTGCACATTCCTATGAACAATTGGATGAAAGCAGCTGCTTATGGAACTTCCAAGAGAACGTAAAGCTGAATTTTTCTTACCCACATATTAGGAGTAATAGTAGATGTAGCTATTTACATGTACACAATCATTAGCTTCAAAATGAGCAACTGCTAAATTTATTTTCATCCATAAAAATCTGTCTGATTTTTGTTGTTTTTGTTTAGTTTGCTATTGGATAGATACTGAAAAAGTTCACGGCTGATGTTCTGATGAAATGGTGCTTCTTATGTGTAGAATACTACCTGAATAAAGAGCTGAAGATGTCTGTGAGAACCGAATTAAAATAGTTCAAGCTTTAAGCACACCCAACAAGTATTTCTTGAAGGGTATTTTGTGCTCATTGAGGTCCGAATTGATAGATTCTCTGGTGTAAGCAATTAATGAAGAATTCCTTAATTATAAGAAATGAAACAACTACAGTAGAGAAAAATACTGTTTATTTTATTATGGCATCCAAATTTTTGGAGCCTGATCCAAGAGCAGAATTGGTTCATGTATAGTTCACTTGTACAGAGAAGGGCAAGAGAGGAAGGTATTGCACTAAAGCATTAATCTGTTGATTTACAACTATAATGAGATCAGTCTCTCACTGTACTAATGTACGACTTCTTCCTGCCTACAGCTCAGATTGGCTTATCCAAACTTGGAGAGAGTTCTACCAAAAAAGATAGAAATATTACTTGTTTGAGGTTTTTCTGGAAGAATTGGTTTGAAATACTTAAGCACTACAAAGTTTTCTGACCTAAATGAACAGTGTGGGAGACTCAGAGGTCTCCTTTAACTTTGGCTTTTTTTTTTTTGCCAGGAGAAAACTTAATTTAATAGTGAAATGTGCTATAATCTGTCACTCAGAGGTCCCATTCAGAAATTTATCTTCCTCTTCTATAGGATTTAAGCCTGACCATTACTTCCTGAGGAATTTAAAAGGAAATTGAGATGTTCATAGTTTAAATGCATACAGATGTCAAATTGCTTTGTGAATGATATTCAAGAGTGTTAATGAGGGGAAAACGTCCTATGATAGATATTGGTGAAGATCAAGATTTGGTTTTCTTTTTTCTTCTTTCTTTCTTCATATCTTATTCCTTAAAGTGGTTGAAAAATACATCTAAGAAAACTTCCTCTAGATTAAAAGGAAATGAACTAAAGAGCAGGATAGTGTGGAGTTTTAATGTGAGTGGATGGTCTAAAATAAAACATATTTTAAGCAGAAATATGGAAAACATTTTTTTGTTTTGTTTTCACCAGAGATAAATATGTCTCAAAGGGACTTACGCAAATTCATGGCGGAGTAGTGTTCTGGCAATTAAAATAGGGGTAATTCAGATGCAATTTTTTGTGCCACGAGCTCTTGGGACTGCAGCTGGAGTCAAGCCTATGTCCTATAGGTGGATAGTGTTTGCTGGGGAATCCAATTTGGCAGGCTTTGAAGAACTGCTGTGAAAAAATGCTATGGTGACATTAAGCTAGTGTACAGCAGTTAATAAGGGAACAAGAAATTACTTCTTTGTTGTGGAAAGAGATGATCCTAGAAGAGAAAGGTGAACAGTACCAACTCAGTATTAGCCTCGTCTCACTTTTCTCCACCAAAAAATAAAGCTTGGTATTTTTTCTTTCTCTTAGCTTTCAGTTGAGAGTGCACCAAGAGAACATCGGGTTACTGTGGAAAGACTTCAATATGAATAAGTAGGACACTATTGATTAAACTACTCAGATCTGCAAAAATGGTGACATCTGCTAGTTACAGTGTTTGTTTCTCTGATTTTTTTGCCATACTCAGCCAACCTACTGTGTGTGAACAGTAATTGTAGGACTGGGCCAAACCATGATGCCTTTAATGTTTTGGACATGCAGCTGAAAGCTGGCCAGCTGATGGGATGAGGCTGTGCAAGGGTGCTGCGTTCTGCCTTGATGGATGTGTCACTTTGAAGGCTGCCTTTTAGTGTGATTCATCCAAAGCATTTCTATTTTATTTCTGCAAAGACTTTGGATAGCTAAGCCAAAAGTGTTTTAAGTCTGAACAGGTTTTATTGATATACAGAGTGGGGATAGTAGAGAATGGAAAGATAAGAGTGCCACAACTGAAATGTGTAAAAGAGCAGTTGAGATCCTGAGCTCTTTCACTGGTTATGTGATTTAATACTCCCTGTTTTGAGTGAGATTCAGTCAAAGACTTTGCAGTCTGTATCCTCAGAGTCTGTAGCACAGGGTTTTGTTGGGCTAAGTGCATCTATTAAATGACTTGCAGTTTCCTTATGTGCTATGCCCAAAGGGGGGAGATATATAGAATAGAGGCAGAAAAAAAAGTTGAAAAAAAAGTTTTATTACAGGATACAAAAGAAGGAAGGATTTTGAAAATGGAAAGAAAAAACCCTGGCATTTGTTAGTTGGCTGTTCATGTTAATCCTCTTTAAGACACATGTGACCTCAGCTGGAAAACCTCTCACATTTTTCAATCTGTTGTGAAGCAGCGAGCTTAGTGACAGTCATAAGAACCTTTAAAAATCTCTGAGCAGTTTCTAGCCCCTCTCAGTGTCACTCTCTGACTCTCTAGGCTGGCATACCAGCACTGCTCAGTGACTTGGACCAAATGATAAATACTAAGCCCGCTTCTATGTATATATCAGTTAGTCTGTTCCAGGACTACTGGCTCAAAATGACATGTCAGAAATGGATGTGTGGATTTTAATGCCATTTTTGAGAAGAGACTTGAACAGAATTTTTATTTTCGAAATTGAATTTAATAATTTGTAGTGTGTGCCAAAAAAAAAAAAACATGCCCTGGATTTCAGTTGTTAAGGTAGTTCAGAGGAGTTACTGAAAGTCTGAAAGGACAAAGCAGAACATAGTGCTGAAAGCTTTCCCTCTTAAGTGACTGTAGAGGTAATAAATTTTAAAAAATGAAAGAAGGTGTAATACAACGGATCATTTTGTCCCTTACACTGTCAAAGCTGAAGCAGGATCATACATTGTTATTTTCAGGGCTTATCCAGATTAATTTTGGTTGTTTCAAGGAGCTGGATTTTACTACCATAACTACAGACATGGGGTTATTTCAGTTTTTCTTTACTGTGTGGGATCTTAAATATATTACCAGGAAATGTGGGCTGACTGAGAACACTCATAATATGGCTCATATGGTCTAACTGTAGGGATTAACTGTATGACAATGGTTTTAGACCTTAAAATGAAACTTACACCTTCCATAATTCAGAGAAAAAAACAACCTAGAAAATAAAGGAAATGGTAGGTTTGGAGTTTTTATTTAACCATTCATTTTTCTGCATTATCTGTGCTTAAGAACTGAAGAGAACAGCTGTCTGCTTGAAATGGTATTTTATGCTGAGCTCAAGTGAAGTTTATTTTTATCCCTTTGGTGCTATCCTGTTGTCTTTATTTTGCCTAAATTTTTAATGCATTAATAGTGATGAAATTTGATGTTGTACGATTCCTTTCATATTGTGAGAAATGAAATGTGTAGCTGTCTGGAAACACCAAACAAATAATTTATCTTTTCTCAGATCTCATCAATTATGACAGCTTGGGGTTTTCTGTGTATAAATGCTTCAGTCAGATTGGTTGCCAATACAACTGGTAAACCTATAGAAACTGAATGAGTGGTAAAACACAGAAAATATATATGAAAAGATTTATTTTATCTGATGGTTGTGAGATGATATGTCAGGAATTAAGTACAAGGATGTATTTTGTCATACCAAGATATCACTCTTAAATGAAACCTTTTTGTTCATGCTGACAGACTCTTTCTTCTCCCTAACTGATTTCCAGGTTGTAACTAGTACTCATGTGACAATTTTGAGACTGTGTTTTTTAAATGTAAGCGTGTCTAATTTCATGAACTGCTTCTCTATGAGGTTGATCTCTAAAGTTTACATGTGCATATAAATTTAAAAGAAATTTAGTTTTTCCTTGTAAAATGCTGCAGTGAGAATGATTAAAAAGCATCCTAGAAAGTGAGTAATCATAAATGAGGAAAAGCATTTTGGGAATATGACCTTGAGAAGTCTGGGGACCTGGTCCACAATTCCTACTGCCACTAAATTTTTGATGGCAAGTAGTAAAACTCAGCACAAAGGTTGAATTGTACTTGAAATTATATTTTAAAATGAAATAACAGTAAAGCAGTGTCTGACTGCACTGAGATAAACCTTAAAGTGGGTGATATATGAAAGATAAAATTTACAAAGGGACAATGTGTGAATGGGAGCAGCCAGGCAGGCTGGGGGCGTGGCCATCAATTTATGCACACAACTGCATTTTCAACATAATTAGCTGTCTAATTGAGCATTATAGTTTAACTGACACACTTAAGTATGTAATTTATTTGAATGCACACTGCTTGTAATCTATTTCTAACGTTTGCTCTTCAGGATGGCATCAGACTCTAGAAGAGGAAATTATCCTTCTGATGAGCAGAAAAAAGAACCAAGTGTATGTTGAGAAGCCCTGAATGCAAATAAATTTCTGCAGTTTGAGATCAGAAGGGGAGCATGGAAGCCGAAAAGCCATGCAGAGAAAGTACTGAGCATGACTGTAAAGACATGACTTAATTTAAAATACCAGAGTTGTGCTCCACTTCATGTTATCAGGCTACAGTGAAAATGTGACTGGTTCATCTGCCACCTAGGTAAGAGGGATGTTGTAGCAACTGAGAGGTTTAAACTGCACATCTGTCCTGAACCAAGGAAAAAAAAAAAAAAACATCCTTTTCTCAATGTGATGGATTTTGCCATATCGATATGGCTGGATTTTTCCATTCCTGAACAGGCACAAGGGCACATCATCCATACTCTGTTAAAATATACAGAGAAGCCTGTCAGCAAGTTGCAGGAGGAAGGAAGAAGAATTTCCTTCATTTACAGTTGCGCAATCCCTGGTGTGCCAAAATTTCACTCTCTGGGTGATAGCTGAGCACCTGGACATTTATTTTTGGGGGAGAAACAAACCAGTGCATGTTTGATTTTGTTCCCAGATTATTTTTTTTCCTTCACTTTTGGAACTTATTTGCTGAACAAAATAATGGCAGATTTCCTTTTAACCCAGCAAACTTTAGTAGTTGCAGCTCATTCTGTACTTCGTGGTGCTGAGCTATGAATCTGCTGCTTCGATTACAGAAACTGCCAACAGACATGAAAATTCAGAACACAGAGGTTAAACAATTCCTGCTTTTTATCTTTGGAATTACTTTTGCATACTCTGACAATTTCTCCTTCTAAACAAAATGTAGTAACATCTACGGTTAAGGAATGTAAAACAACTAAAGCAAAACTTTGCTGCCAAAATAGAGAAGAAAAGTACTTTTTCAAACCTGAGGTTGGCACAATCCCTGGCTTTTCTCCTCACCTTTCCCTCTGCTCTCCACACTCCCAAGTAATTAATTATCAGAAGGGAAGAAGAGAAATTAAATGCAAGATCATGCAAGTAGAAATAAAAATGCATGAGTCTTTTACACCAAGATGAATTCACTTAGTAGGAGATTCTGAAGTTTATAGCACTGGATTTTGCATATCTGGATAGATAAGGTAGAATAAGCTCAGAAGATAAAAATAAAACAGTGTATGTAAAAGGATCTCTGAAATTTGCATAGGTTCCCAAATACATGGCTGCCATGCAGAAGCCAAGAGGACAGGGAGCACTTACAGAAAAACTGGTCTTTGTACCCTTCATGGGGAGATGAAGGGAGAGTTACGAAGATGGACTGTGACTCAGAGCATTGTTTCTCATTTCCAGCTTTTTGACAGAATAATTGTCAGGATGTAGAATTTCTATTTTGTTGCCCAGTGTTTTCAGAATAGCTCTTGTCAGGAGAAGTAGTATTGGAAATATAATGAGAAATACATTTTAGAAAATAAAATTCTTTACTACTTTGACCCTTCAGTCCTTCACATCGTGCTCCATGGTGATATCCTTCATTTTGTGAGGAATATCAAGGCTGTCCATACAAAGAGGAGAGCACTTCAAAAAGCTCCCTACTCTGGTTATGGGATTTGTTGGAACTTCTGGATTAGTGCCTCTTCAATTCTCCCTTCATGATAAAGAAGCAACAAAGCCTTTCCCATTTGGAAGGGGAGGACCAGTGGAAGAGGAGAATCAGAGAAATTACTCCCTAATTACCTCTAATAGAGTAGTTCTTATTTTAATGATATTGCTCATTCTTGCTCTGCTTCGAGAACAATAGGAATTGCAGTCTCTGGGCTCTTGGCTCTGCTCTGGTGGAAGCAGGAATGGCACCAATGCCAAAAGGCAATCTGGGAACTGCTGTCTCCTCACCAAGATTTCTGCTTGGCTGTGCCCTGGTGTGGAAACACAAAGCTGGCTCAGCTGGCTGGTCGTGTCCTCCTCCTCCAATGTGCAGAACTGGCATAGCCCGGGGGGCAGGAAGGACAGTGAAAAGCTCTGGATTGTGCTGCTTTGCTTGGTTGAGCTATCTGGGATAATGATGGTATCTGTAGAGTGAATTCTACGTTATGCATGAATATTCACTAAGGTTTGGGCATTCACTGCCCCCTGGAAAGGGGCATGAAAAAATATGGAAAGTAAGAAGACATTCAAATGGGAGTGGCTCCTACTTTAGTTCAGACTTTACTGAGTATGTGCCTTCAGGTGGAAAAAAAAAATGGAAGAAATAAAGATCAAAAACTAAAATAAAGCAACAATTAATGGCAGGATACTCTTATGTAGCAGATTCATTGCTGTCATGCCTGAGGAGAGACCTTTAAATATATGTTGTTTTCAGAAAGCTGAATTGGGCTATTTTCCTCAGTTTCTCTGAAGGGTTTTATAAATTGAAGATAATTATTAACAAAAGCTGTATGCAGATGATTAACGAAATCTCTCCACTTAACCTATACTCCTGTCCCTTTATTTCTTGTTTAAATTCAGAATAAATAAAAGCCTACATTGTGTAACCTGAAGAGAAATTGATACAGGAGCAGTTCAAATATTCCCCAGCCTAAATTTCTGTGGCATTTTGACCTATTCTGCAGGAAGTGTTCATGTGATTTACAGTGCACCATCTTTCTGTACTCCCTCTCTGCAGCCCTTCTGTCTACTGCAGAATATCTTTTACAGGGATGTGTTGTGCTACTCAAAAATGACCACAGTTACTTGGTGTGCTGTTTTAACTCAAGTACAATTTGTATTTTGATTCAGCAGATGGATACTCAGTAAAGGAGATATCTGTATATGCAGGGTTGCATACTCAAGGGGAGGGCTGCTTCAGTGTGGGGGAGGTTGTGCAGTGGGAAGGATTTGCTTTAGCTATAGAGAGAGTGACTAGATGAGTTTTCAATTGTGTGTATCAGCTCCAAATTTCAGCACTCTGTGTGTGTGTGTGTGTGTGTGTGTGTGTGTGTGTGTGTGTGTGTGTGTGTGTGTAAAGAGGAGTGAGAGTCTTTTATCCTGTTGAATCCCTCTCTGCCTCCATCTCCTGTGAGGGGACTGTTAGGGCCCTGAAGCCTCTAGAAAAGTGTGAACAATACTGATTATATTCATTTATTTTAAGGCAAGAGCCCTCGAATTGTGCTCTCTTACAGAGTCCTCTCAACTCTCCTCTTTGAAGTGCAACAAAGAAGAATAAACTCTGAGGTTAGTGTCCATTTTGTTATAAAAGAGCCTATGATAAGAGTAGAAACATTTGATAGGAAAGCCTCCTCTCTTAATCTTTGAACTAGATTAAAGGTGGAAGGGGTGGAGAAATGCTGGAAGTGGTGCATTATACACAGAGAGGGTTGAGCTGTTGGCTGTTTCTAAGTTCATATGTGAAGCATGAGCTTGAAATGTGCTTAGAAATCCATGTCAGTACTTTTTGTTGTCCTGGAGACTGAATTTCTCAGGATCTGGGTAAACTGTACCTCCTCACAAATGTGGGGAGGGGGAAGAGGGCATATTTCTGTCATGGTAGCTCTTTTGCACAAAATTTTAAAGTCTAGAAGTGGCAAGTCAGAAGTACCTTCATCAAGCCCACACACTGTGTCCATCTGTCATACATCGGCTTCTTAACCTTACTAAATGTCACAAAAGTTGGTAAAATTACTATGGTTGAGTAGGCAATGTCTCTGAAGAATAGATTGTGAATGTGGAAAATAGGAACTTCGCTTTCAAAGGAAAAACAGAGGCTGACCTCAGCACTAAAATGCTGCTCTCTTTTGAAGGGTGGGGATAATATATGGAGCTGCACTAGTACGAACTGCTGAAGCACCTTGGCAGTGCTCCAAGCAAGTGCTTTTTCTGATGGAGTTTTTAATACTTCAAGAAGACAAAGTATGTGTATTTAGATGCCAATAAAATGATTCCCTGTATGATCCACAGGCTGCATTTCAACACTAAACTGCTATGACTGTGTGAATGATTGACTGCCAGTCATTTCTGGACATATATGTGCTTTTGCTTATCTGCAGGTTAAATCTCTTTTTGTGGCAAACTCTGTCACTGCTTCAATCCTTAACTGAGATGCTTCTGTCCATCTCTATTGATGGAGATGTTGTGCCATTGCTGCTAAAGAAGCCCTGACCACCCCAGAGCTCACTGACTGAAGCCTGACCTTGCTGCATTCATGACCTACACAATGCCCCAGCCAAGATTTGTTTGGTCTCCAGACAAAAAAAAATCTACATTAAATGAGAAAGTGGAAAAATCTATATTAAAAGGGAAAAAGTGTGAGTATTGCTGCATATGGCAATTGAGACAGGAATGAGAACAAAATGGGACCTACAATTCCCATCACAATTATTCTTGGGTAAGAGTGTAGTTTACTGCTTAAGAAAAATCAAATAACTTTGTAGATATTCTCTATCTAGTCTAAATTGTATGCAGCAGAAGGGGAAGGAGCTCACCTAATCTGGTGGGACAGACAGGTGACCTTCTGTTGAGGGTGGAGGTAAGGAACTGGGTTTCAGATCACAACAAGGGATCTGAAAGATTTCTCCACTTAATGGTCTGTAAGTTAAAACTTTGTTTAAGGTCTTGAATTCTCCTCTCCAAGATTTTGCATAGATTCTTTTTTATAACAGAATTCAGCAGCTGAATCTACCTGTCACACCTGTGAACTGGGATAAGTATCATTAACCCTTTTTAAAAAAAGAAAAATGTGATTTATAGTGGAAAACCATAATTCACAGAAAGTTCAGCACCTGATCAAATAGAAGAGTAATGCAAATGGAAAATGATACTGTATGAATTGTATGAAAAATACCATAAAAGTGAATGTGGAGTTGCTAAAGAGCCAAGGTAAAATTTGACAATCTATGTGGTTGTTTTCTGTTTTCTTCACATTACAAGCTTCTATCTGCTGTGAAGGATTCTCTCACAAAAAATGGGGAAATGGGTTAGAAAACATTCTCATTGCTAATTCTGTCTCTATTTGAGTTTTTCAAAGATTTTTTTTCTGAAGTGCCAATTAATTCCCTTCACATGCCCAGCCTAGCCTGAGTCATCTGAAATAAAATCCTGACTCCCTGAAGCTGCCAGCAATCTTGCCATCGTGCTAGGTATCTGGCACATGCAGTTTTAATGGAAATTTACCCTGAGGTCTTGATTTCTTGAGTGCCATGAGGTATCTCAGTGTTTGCATTCAAAAGCTGAGGAAAAATAACATGGGGACTCTGAAAATTGTTGTTTCATTCTGCTAATGAGAAATGCAAACACAGAAAACTCAAGAATAATATTTATGTACAGCATTGCTTAGATTATGATTACATATATCCCGAATATGAAAAATGGGATAGTATAAAACACACTCGTATTTTCACATCCACAGGGCTTCAGTGAGAATTGGCTTTCTCTCATGTGGAGCTTTCATGCTTGATACAAGGTGCTAATGATTCCTGTCTGCTTAAAAAAGACCCATTAAACTGTCAAACCATCCAGCCAAATTCATCATGTCTTTTGAAACAGAGCTTTAATAGTGAGAAAAATAGGAAGGATTTCTAAAATCCTTTTTTCTTTCCTTCTTTTCGAGCTGAAAATTGACTGGCAGCTATCAGTAAATTGAACACAGGGAAACTTTCAGAAGCATTTGCCTTCTAAACTGCTGTTGCCTGCAGTCTTCTGGATATCAGATTTTTATTTGCTTCCTGCATTTTGTAGGAAGCTTTTGACTGAGAATGCAAGAAAAAATATTTGAATTGCTTTTGGATTTCTTATAGAGGTTTTATCTTATGTTTAAAATCTGTGAGCTCAATGTGTATTTCATTCCTTCTCACTTTTGCTGCTAAATAAGTTTGTATCCAGCACAGAGTGGAATGCAAAATAATTGAGTAATTTGTAAGACTCTGACTAGAAAATAACAAACCCCCCAACATTCTCAGCAGTTCCATTTTAACTGAAGATTTGAGCTGTAGTGGAGATAACAAAGTATTTTGATATTCTCAGTTCTATATTTGCATTAAAGCTTTAAAAATCTTTCCCAGTCTGCTGAGATATTTGTTACTTCATGATGATTTATTCTCAGTGACACCTTAGTTTTTAAATGCTTATAGATTTTCTCCCCCCAGTGCTGGTTAAACTCCTTCTCAACACTACAATAGGAGCTGAAATCCCCAGTCAAAACTTCTCAATGCTAGATTATCTACATGAAACAAATACTTTTAGGTATTTTGCCATCCTTTGACATTTGAAACCAGACTGCTGCCTTTCTGCAGGGCTGCTTTCTGAAGCTCACAAACAACTTGGCATTATACACAGAAGACTCAGATCAGTTTTCTAAACAACATTTTTCATGCCATGCCACCCACATGTAATAGTTTGGGGCTTTCCTCGCCTTTTCAGTCTGGCTGAACTTCCTCTTTTATTCCTGTGTTTCCAGTCAGCATGGCAATGTGTGGCTGGAGGCTTGACTTGTGACTCTTTGGATTTGTTTGATGCAATAAGCTGATAGACAAATGCCTGGAAACGTTGTCAAGGTATGCTCTCTACATCTAGAAATTATAGAGTTTTTGTGGGCTTGAGAATTGGGAACTAAAGTTCAGGATTGAACTTTAGGTTCTTCACTTTGCTGCATTTGTTGTAGCGTTACCATAAAGGTGAATGCTTTGTGTGTGTTCTGTAGCATTCCCCAGGGGAAATACCAAAACTGTAGCTTCTTTGGAATGATACAGCTGTGTCCAGATGCTGGCAAAAACTCTGTTGCTGTGATAAGCAGGGCTAACACTGTGTCAGGTGTGTTCAGCCTGAGCTGTTGTTATTCCCTGTGATGCTCGAGCACTGAGAAGAGAGGTGCAGCTGGCCAGCAAGGTTATTCACACTGTGAGATGCCACTGATGGCATTCAGGCAACCAGTCTGGGTTGCTGAATCTTCTGGCTGATGTTTTAGATCTTTGCAGGGTATAGGTGTAGGACTTGTAGGCTTTTCTGGTAAGGATTTTTGTTTGGAACAGACAGTGGATAGATTGATCAGGGCTGGCAGTGAGATTCAAAAGGAAACTGTTTCACAGAGATGATCTCAGTTATGCTTTAAAATGTTTGTTCAGGAGAAAATGTCTATGAATTGGAAAAAAAAAAACAACCAGAGAGAAAAAAATAAAAAGGCTATGCACAATGCCAGATGCTGTTAGAGGCTGAAGGTTTCCTTTCAGAACATGTTTTTTAGAAACACTGCTTCAAAAAATTTCATCACTCTAAAGAAAACTATACCTTATACCTTTTTCTTCTGCTTTTAGAGTGAGTTTTATGGAAGAATGGGCCTGTTCTGAATGTTGGACAGGTTAAGCCCTGTGCTTTCAGAAAAGCTCTTTGAAAAGACACTGAGCATTGTTTGTTGTGTTTGCATAGCGGTCCTTGCTCTGTGATGAGTAATTGAAGTAAAAGTGGCCTGTGAGATACAAATAATCAGAAGAGATTTTGTGAGTGTACGGTAAGTGGGGTCAGCAGACAGTGATGACCCTCTTCCAGCTTTGTGACCTCCTCAGGACTGGGCTCAGTTGATGGATAATTCTCATGAAATTCCCAGAATATAACAAATAATCCCCCAACACCAAATAAGTATTCCTTAGCCTGAGTGGAACTAATAATTGGAAGTAAGGCTGGAACTCAAAGGAGAAAAGCTCCTTTTTTTCTTATTTTTAGTGGATAGCATTGAGAAGCTATGAAGAAGAAGTACACAAACATACTCCCTGGGAAAGCTACAAATAATGAGATCACTAGCAAGCTGCCAGGAGTTAGGAAAAGGAGTTTTCTGCATCTAGCTTTTCTCTGGTCCTACCTTATAAATTTCCCTGGGAACTTCACAAAGTCCTAAGCTTTGCATGCATGCTATCCCTATACCACTGAAACACCCTTTTCCCTGCGTGGGAGAGTGTTAATTGCTATGCCCAAAGGGGAAACATGTATTCTCCTGGCTAGTAATCAAATGTTATTTGAAAGCCATTATACTGCCCAGGATTGGTACTGGATGGTTGTTGTAGACAACTGGCTTGCTGGGAGCTGCCTCGGGTCGTCTGGTTGTTGAGCTTTTGGTTTGATCTTGGAACCAACTTCCTGTGTAAATAAAGGGTAAACATTAGTTAAGAATGTCTCCGTTAAAGTATCAGATGTTTGAAGGTGTCGTGTGCTTCTTCATTAAAAAGCCCTTGAAAATGAAAATAAAGGTCACCAGCCCAACTCAGTTCTCTGGTTAATGCTTTTTGCTGGTTTTATTTGATCCAGTTGCCTGATCTGATTGGGGGGCAGCCTGTGGAAGGTGCACCAAGAGAAAACCTCTTGGCACAGCATGCCACCTAATCCTGGCCTTGCTTGTAACTGGTGCCATGGAAATTGGCTTGGTTTGGACTGTGGGCTGACAGGGAAGGTTCTGTCTGCAACCAGTCTGTGCAGTCACATGTGGGCTGCTGTACAGGGATCAGCTGACAGCTGAGGGATCAGCTACTGAGAACATCACTAGGGGGAGGCAGAAGTAGGATATGTTCACAAAACCGGACAAGCGCTACTTGACTGCTCTGCAGTCAAAAGCTACAATCACTTTGCTTTTCACCTGCGTACATTTAAACCAGATAAGCTTTTTTTATGCCTTCTTTTATCTCAGTGCCAACTATTACAGGTGAGTTATAACTGAAAATATGAGGCTTTAAAAACACTCAAGTTTTACAGCTGCAGTATGTTGGTAGTCCAGTATCTCTTTCTCACATAAATTTGAAAGCACAGTTGTGCTCTGAGTGCCTTCTTTTTGAAGGATAAAATGGTTTAACTGATCTTATTTTTACTCCCAAACCAAGGTACTAATTAAGCAATACCTGTAAGAGCAGTAACTGTAGCAATAACCTCTCACTACACTGATCTAATCTGAAGCTATTAGCAGCTGCAATAGTTATACCACGAAGAATTTTTCCCCTTTGGCATATGTTATAAAGGCTGTCCCTTGATTAGGTCAAAAATGCTTGAAGGCTATCGATTTTTGCTCTGTTTTAGGAGAAGGCACCTCTTTTTAACGCTTTAAATGCTCCATTTGAATTTTGAATGATCAGGTGAAGCAAATGTATTTATGCATCTGATTACCCGTTTATCTGGTATGGGGAGCGCTGCGGATTTTTTGTGTCATCAGGGATAACACAGAAATGCCATTCTGATTCCTGAGCTGCTGGAGATCCTGGGCTCTGGGGTGTTGCCCTGCTCCTGCCTGCTCACACATGAGAGGTGGCTGTGAACCTTTGCAGCGCATTTTAACAAAGTGGTGTCACGGTGCTGTTTCCTGACATCCCGGAAAACAGCTGCACCTACCAAAATGCCTGTTCTGTGGAAGTAACACCTGTGTGCTCCTTAGGCTGACTGGGGGGTGCTGCTAAGTAACTGGGGGTAACACCGGGGCTCTATGGATCCTTTACAGCGGGTCCTGGTCCCTGCAGAGATTTCCAAATTAGAAACACGGACGTGGGAGGGGCGGATCAACTGCGACGCTAGAAGTTCAGCCCCCGCAAACTGAACTTTTGTTGAGAGTTTTTCGAGAATGAAATTGGATTAGACCCAGGGATGACGTATCCTGTTTGATTTCTTTTCCCCTTGTGCTCTGACGAGCTTTATGTTTAGGCAGGCTTTTGTTTCTGGCTTTGAGCTGCTTTAAAAAATTGGGAGTGTGTCTCGGGGTGTCGAGGGTGATATGCTCGCATTGATTGGTGAGGTTTGGCTCGAGTTGCTTGCGAGTGCTTTGTTCTTCTCACCACCCCCAGGTCAGTTGCACAACATGCCCCTACAGTTTAAAAAGAAAAAAAAAAAAGAGGTGGGGGGGAAGGAAAAACAACAACCAAAAAAAGAAGGAAAAAAAAAAAAAAAGAAATGCTGAGTAATGCCAGCGGTTTCTCAAATGGCTGATGCAAACCTGGAGAATTTGCATCATCATTCAGCCAGAGTAACTTGGTATGACAAGAGCTTAAATACAAGTCCATGCGGAAGCTGAGCTGGTTTCCAATGATAGGGCAGTACCACAGTGTGAAAACGCAGGTGTTCCTGAGCTGGGCTTGGATCACAGGAAGGGCTCACATACTCTTTAAGAGCTTGTTACCTGTGTGTAGGAGCAGCTGGAAAGATAAAACAGGAAGAGACAAAGTAGTTGGCTACATAGAGAGGGGAAAAAAACCCTTCAGTTTCTGCTGAAAACTTTTCTGCCTGTGCTTGCCAGCAGAGTGCTGGTGGCACTGTAGCATGTTTAGGAAAGCTGCTGTGCCCACGGTCTCTAATGGAAGCTACTTGCAGGGACAAGCTAATGGCAAGTTGTCCTCTCTGGACAGTGGACAGCCAGCCCAGGAGGGAAAAGTTGTGCTGAAGAAGAAAGTGACGCTTTTGAGGGGGATATCCATCATAATTGGCACTATCATTGGAGCTGGCATCTTCATCTCTCCCAAAGGCATCCTGAAGAACACAGGCAGCGTGGGCATGTCCTTGACTGTCTGGACAGTGTGTGGTATCCTCTCACTTTTTGGTAAGTCCCTGAAAAGTTTCTAATTGGTCTAGAGGGGCAGCTGGAGAATTGTTGTGATTATTTCTCTGATTTTACTATTGGATAGGAAGTCAGAGTGCAGAGCTTGAGCACCAATGGGACTACAGAAGGTCTGTGCTTCACGATGGGTTTGCGGAGGGTGCAAAGATTGCAACCCCTGTCCCCCCACTCCTGGCACCAGCTGGTGAAAGCTGGAAGCATAAATTTTATATATTTTTTTAATGGGTCCCTAAAGGAACAGGAAAACTAAATGAGCATTTTTCCCTATAGAATGTGCTGTATGTTTTTCTCCTGTCTGTAAGATGTATTTATGATTTGCTTGTAAAGCCTGGCAGCTGGATGAACACGCTACTTGAACACCACTGAAATGTTTAGACAGCTCAACCTAGTTCCCCAGAGGCTAGAGCAAGGTCTGAGAGGAATAATTCCTACTATAGGTAAGCTGTATTGGCATGAAGGGGAGTAAAACAATAATATTAATAACCCCTCTTCCCAGCTCTTCCTTCCTCACTCATGATGCTGCTTTGAAAGATTCGGCTACAAAAACCAGCGTGATGGAAGCAAATCTGCCCTGGGAGTTTGATTGCTGGCCTGCATATTGTGGGAGTTTTCTGTTTGATTCTTTGTATTCTTGAAGAGGGTTGAATTGTGAAGAAGTCCAGTTAAGTTGTTCTGTACAAAACAAAACCCTCATTCAGAGTGGAAAACCCCACCCTGGCCTCCGTGGGACAGAGGGTTCATTGACCTATTTAATGAGTTAATCTCAAAGAAACTGAAGAAGTAACATGAATATTGGCTTTATTTAAAAGGGAAACTGCTTGTTTACTGGCAGGAGGTGAAGAGGACAAAGAGGGACTAAGTGTCTACTTAATAGGCGGAACATGCAAATGCCACCTTGTAAATTGGCTCTGAACTTAAAAGAAATATTCTTCACAGGCTAAACCCACCCAGGCCAAACAGTCAAGTAAGTTAGGACCCATTTGGGTCAAATGATAAATGTATGGGTACAATGTGCAGCATAATCTCTTGTACAAATATGGAAGATTTGCCTGCAACAGAATTCTGCTATCAAGAAAAACCTCAGATCCCATTTGTAACCCTGTCAAAAGACCTTGGTATTTTGAGTTACTTAACCCAGAATTTGCTTAAGCACTGCATTTATGGCTATAACTTTAGCAGCAGTAGTCTTCTGGCTGTGAGATAAAGTCTGTACCAAAAAAAAAAAAAACCACCAAAACCCAAACAGAAAACCACAAAAACCCCACAAAAACCCCAAATCAAAACAACAACAAAAAACCCCTCTCTTTTATCAAATAGATTTTTTTGGTCATTTTCCAGACCTCTAGATATGAAGAACTGTGTAAATTGGCACAGCAAAACATAGTATCTTGTTCTTAGAATGGACCTGTTACAGATTGATTGTTTGTTTTTTGGTTGTTGCTTTTAATTTTTTTAATATTTTGGGTTTTTGTTCCTTGCGTGACTTAGTTATAGTTAAATCACACGTAGAGGTCACCTAAGGTCTTGCTGAGGCTGTGTTTATAACTTATATTAAAACACAATTTCATTTCATCCTGAATCTCAACAGAAGAGGCTAGCAAAAGAAAATTCAGAAACTCCTTTTTTTAATGTGGCTGTAAGGATTCCTTTAAACACATCTTCAGGTAAGATAGAGAATAGCAGATAAAAAGTTGCCACATTTTTGCAAAGTCCCAAACAAAACAAATGAACAGGGCTGGAGAATTTGTCATCATGTGGTACAGCTTTGATGGGCTTGTACATGTGATGTGGTTTTGACAACTGTAGTTCTTACCTGAGAGTGTTGTGACGTAAAGGCGTGTAGGGAAGAGAGCTGAAATGAGCCCCTGTATGTTGCTGATCTTAACTCTGTGTGATGCAGTGCTAACAAACTTTATTACTGTTCATTACTGGCCTCTCAGAGTCTTCCAAGAGGGCTGCCTGTGTTTATTGGTTGTGGAACGCAGTTGATGTGGTCCGCGTGTGGAGCCGTGAGCCCCGGCTTTGTAACTGGCTGATGGTTCCTGACCTCCCATTGCATTTGCACTGCAAAAAACAATCCATCAGCGTTAAAAAGCTGTGACTAAGCCATCCCCTGAGTTTTGTATGGAGGATGTTAGGAGTAGTGTTGAGGAAAATTCTTGTTCTGCAGATCCTGCTTCCAAATTTTGGTCATTTGGTTGCTTTTGCCCATGGCTGAGGAGAGGCAATGCAGTTTTCAGACCTTCAGAGCTGGAGCCAGGCACCTCTAAGGCTGAAAGGAGTAGATCAGCCTTTGATAACAAGCAATTGTGTCAGAAATCTTTCATTTAGTAGTGCAATCTGGCTGCCTGAGAAGTAGGGTGGCTGGTGTGACACCCCAATTTTTTGTCCTTCTTCACAAGATATTGAGTAGCACAGTAGTAATTGCAAATAGCTTGTCCAGAGGCTTTAAATATAACTGGATAAATGGTTTGGTTTACTGCGTGTCTAATTGAGTGAATTAAAACTTTCAAAATTAATTGGAAAAAATTAAAAAGTATAAAAAGTAGTTGTGATGCCATGGAAGCTTTGTTGTTTAGGCTATAAATGTTTTGATAGGTATTTCTGGATATCTCTCATGTTGGCACTGTTGAATTCTCACAGGTGCCCTCTGCTATGCTGAACTAGGAACATGCATTAAGAAATCTGGTGGTCACTACACCTATATCCTGGAGGCCTTTGGCCCGTTACCTGCATTTGTGAGGGTCTGGGTTGAACTCCTCATCATTCGGTAAGTACATCATGACTCTGTTTCTTTTCTGATGGCACTGCACTTGTCAGTCGTAAAGAAAAATCTCTGATATATGCTGGGCAAAAAAAACCAAAAAAAAATCAAATATATTTTGGTCAGTTAACTGTGTTCTTTCACTGTGATTGCTTTAGAGAGTTTAAAAATGCTATTCTGCTCATCAGCTTTGAAATGTTTAAGGAGACACGTGTGTATATATGGGGGAAATAAGAAAACTCCCTGCCACAAAAATTCAATAAATTGCCTTCATTTTGGTAAGCTTACTATGTCCATTGATGTCACTAATAATGTTGTTAGCCATACCTAGATATGGTACAGTGAAAGAGAGAAGTCACCTTTACCTTTTCTCAGTCTTGGCACTACCTTCTGGAGCAATTAGTGTTGTCTATGGATACAGGAATAACTCCCGGTGAGACTATTGTCCAGTAGTTTTCAGAGTTAGGGGCACCATGTATGTTTTATTTATCAGTTTGGGCCCTGATTTTTTTGTTTTTCGTGAGGTGTTCGAGAACTTGACTCATACTTTGAAAAACACTAACTGACCAAATAAAGAAACATTGTCTTCACATACATAAAATGTCCAGTATATTGCCTTGGCGTGTAAACCTGTGACTCATGCAGCCTTTGTGCAGAAGAATTACAATATGAAAGTGTTGAATTGTATAAAATAAGCTTTCATAATGTAAATGGATCAACGTCTCAAACTCACGTGTAGCCTCTCCTTTTGTTTTTACAGTTGTGCTGGGTTTGGAGATCTTGATACATGTAGAGCAGGGCAACTCATACAAAATGACTTTGGGAATGCTCCATCCCCCGCCTCAGGCTGGTTAGCGCTTCTTCCCCCTCTTCCGCAATCAGCAGATTAGTCACAAATGAGGCACAAGCATGATTTCAAACCACAGCCACGTTTACATAACACTGACAAGTCCTAGCATAGATTGTTGAGTTTAAAAGTGCTGACGGTGCTGAGTCATTATGAATCTATGAATCTATAAATCCTTGTGTTGTTTCCAGAGGAAATAATTTTGTACGTCAGATGGTCCAACACTACCTCCCCACCAAAATGTAACCTTTGAATTAACTGCATCATTTCCATCAAATGTGATGAAAGGGCAGATGTCTCAACTGTATGAACTTTTTGCCAAGAAGGAAGATCAGGCAGTGGAATGAGAACTATGTTTTCACAGGTCTCTGTGAACAGCTATATCATTTCACATCAGAGAATCAACAAAAGGGAACAGTAATACAAATCTCCCTCTTAATCTGCACCTGGTTCAGCAGAGGGAACTTATTAACCTAGGCACAGCACTCACGAGAAACCAGGCATCATAAATTCCTTTCCTCACAGAATAATTACTTTTTTACGTACAACAGTGTCCCAGGAGTGTTGTATAAATGCTCTTAGTCATCGTGATCTGCCCCACACCCAGAAAATAATCGTGTTGCATGGGAGAGAACATCAGTGGATTCTTTAATCACCCAGTCTGAGAGGCTGTGAGGAAGCCACACGTGTTATAACTTGCAATGACCAGAGGAGCACTGCTGAAACTCTGTGTAGAGTTTTATATCTGACTCCTGCATCAGGAAACTAATTGACTGCTACCATCAAAGAACTTGAGACCGCTTATATGTTTATTTTTTGTTTTCAGGAGTTGATGTTGCACGTCTCAGCTAGACTGATTTTTCTTCTGAAAAATTGCAGGATTATCACACTCATAGGCTGACAGAGGAGTCACAACCAAAATAGACATTTCCTGCTCTCATATATCTCTTTAAAGCTGCTATTTGACAGTGGAAGACACACTTAACTACTCTGCCCACATACCAATTAGTTCTGCCTTGCGCTGCACTGCTTCTCACTCAGTGCACTCAGTGTGAACCTTTTTCTCTCCCAAAGCCAGGTTGTGTGTATTTTATGCATATTTATATACCTTTAAAAACCCCTCAACAACTACTTTTCAAACAAGGGAAGACAGCAGTGTGAATGCATTGTCTGTAGAGCTTCACTCTGGTGGTTCCTAAACAAAGGCTGGATCAGAGTGTGCTGCCAGGTGCCTGACTCACCTGCAGTATGCGCTGGGACCCTGTCTTGGTCCTCATCTGTTGTCTTCCTGAATCCTTGCCCTTCAGTGAAAGCTGGGCATGCACTTTCTACCTGCTCCTGAACACACAGCTATTGAGCACTGTAGCAAAAGGAAAAGCATAGAATCAGTAAGGTTGGAAAAGGCCTCCAAGATCATTGAGTCCAACCATTAACTCAGCACTGCTGAGTCTACCACTCAGCTATGTCCCTAAACACCCAGCTGTGTGTTTTTTTAATAGTGCTCCATTCTTTGAACTTCCCCCTCCACTGATTGACTGCACTGCCAGCAGCATCTCCCCCAAGACATGGGAATGTCAGAGTTATTTATTAGAGGTGCAATTTAGCAGCTATGCTTTTAGAAACATAGTGGTGGTATAGATAGCAGTGAGTGCTTCTTTAAAAAGGCTTTTCCTTGAAATGGGAGGGCAAAATCCAAGTTCTGGGGAAAGGAGCTGGGGCCAAGGAAAAAAGTCTGGGACAGCTCCAAAGATCTGATCTTTCATCTGATCTAGGGTACTCCAAAACCACTTATGGCAGGCTGCCTGCAGTACTTGAAAGCCAGAAGCCTGATGATCTTCTGATACGAATTAGAAATAGGTAAAGTCAATAAATGTCTGTGAAAATCCAGACAAAATTTGTAAAGCCATTTTTTGGCCAGTGAGAAGAACATCCCCATGCGTGGGAGATGCTCATGCAGCAGCCCTTGCTCATCCATGCAGAAACTTCCTGAGGCAGATTGTTCTGTTCTGTGCTGCTCTGCAGCTTGGTCCAACACAGTGTGTGACTTCTGGGTTAAGTAATAGCACAAAGAAAGTGGGTTTTGTTTCCAGGGTGCAACTCCCTTGTGGGAAATGCTTTTACTGTTTGATGGAAAACAACGTCTCTGCAGAATTTTTACCCTGTTCCATAGAATTTTTATCGAAATTCTGTGAAGTGAGGTGTTGCAGATTTTTTCACAAAAAATCTGCATGGACTCTTGCTCAACTCAGAAATCCTTTGAGAATCATGTGTCCTTTTGTCCTACAGTGTGTATGTGATAAAACACAGATGCCACCAGCTGTCCTAAAAAGAGTGAAAATGTCCTTCCAAAAGGAACATGAACAGTAACATGCAGGCACAGGCTAATTTGCTACTAATATGTGTCAGTGCTAAGGCTTCTGTCAAACAATTGGCTTCCCTCAAAGGGAAAGGCTGTATGAATATTATGAGCATTTCAAATTTGTAAATGCAACAACTTTGTAGGGTATTGCAGAGCTTAACTCTTACCATGAAAAGCACTAACTGACCAAATAAAGAAACATTATGTCTTTCTTCATATTCCATTGTTTTATGATATTTTATGGTACACTATAGGGATTTTTGCTTTTACCTGCAATGCTAGGAAATTGTTAGTCAATAAGAGGAAAAAATTCTGTTTATATTTTAGAAAATCCCATTTGGACTGTCCCAGAATTTAATAAAAGATCTGGGTAGATTTTGGATGCTTATTTTAGTAAACCAGAATTCTCACCGTGAATGAAATTCATTTGCTTGTGCCTCTGAGGGGTGAGATATAACTGGCCACTAAAATTCACTGACTTTTGAGCGGGGTGTTGCCCATGTAATCTGATACTGGTGTTAGGAAAATTAATCCACAAACACCAGAGGTTTATGTCCAAGAAGGAGACAGAGGAATCCTTTTACTTTGTTCGAAAAAGGGAGAAGCCATGAGGCATTGCCCTGGGGTCTCTCAAATTTTTTGGAGGACACAGCCTCCTTTTTATCCTAATTTTCCAGCCACATTTTCCTTCTTTCTTTCTCCATTGGCTGAGGTGCTTGAGAGGTACAGACTTCCCCATACGCCTGATACCGAAGATTCCCCTCTAATGTGCAACCCTCCCTTTTAATTTTTAATTCTTGTGGAATTTAGGGGTTTTTCTTCCCCATTGTTTCTTTCATCTTTCAATGCCTGATTTCATTTATCAGCAAACCTAAAGTTCATTTGCAAAAGCAAATATCTTTTTCCATTCATCAATCAGTAGAATCCATCCCATTGTTTCTTTTATCTCCCAGTGCTAGTTTTGTCTACCAGCAGACCCACAGCTTGTTTGTAAAGACAAATCTGCCATTCCTCTCACTGGCTATGTTCACTTCAAGTGAGAGAATGAAGATTTCCATTGATACTTTTCCTTTTCGATTATGACTGCTTTGCAATATGGAAGTTGTAAGAGCCACCCTGTTAAGAAGTGTTGAAGTCAATATCAGAATCACTGAGCAGTGCTATGTTCAGAAACTGTGGTTTTGCATGCCAGCAAAGCTACAAGGAAGCACCAAAATTAAGGTTCACAGTTCCCTGATAGTGAAGTTACAGCATGATCCAGTAAGAATAATAACTATGTACTATCACAGATTAATTTTGTGACTTTGTTTTTCTTTCCCTCCAGCCCTGCTGCCACAGCAGTGATATCATTGGCATTTGGACGCTACATCTTGGAGCCTTTCTTTATGCAGTGTGAAATCCCAGAACTTGCCATTAAACTTATCACAGCAGTTGGCATCAGTAAGTGTCCCATTTTAGGTTTCAGGGGAGGGTAAAGATTATATAAATTGAAAAAAAAATGTAGCACACTGAGCAGGTTGTTGCTTGGTGTAAATCATTAATTACTGTGCATCCAATGCCAGGGGCACCTGTGTGACATTTTGCCTGGGTGTGTGTGTTTGTGAACAAATGCAGGAGCAAAAAGAACAGCACACTTTATCAATGGCAGGGAAAATCTATTGTCAAGGCTGATTGTGTTACCACTTGAATTTATGGCCAAATTTTCATTATTTTTGTAGAAGCAATTTCAGTCCCGAAGAGACGGTGAGGCAGTGCCAGAGATATGGAAGAATGATTACCTTCTTTAAGTGCTTTGCTTTACCTTGGTTTTAGGAGGCAATTGAATGCCAAATATGATGTCATGAAGAAATGTAGTTCTCTTGAGTGCAGACAGCAACATGAGGTCATCTTCCCCAGTCCCACTCTTTCCATCCTGGCAATAATCGTTATTGAGGCACTTGTGGTTCAGAAAGCGGGAACTGAATTTTGGGAGCAGAACATACAGCCTGGTGCATGGTTGTTGCTGGCTTGTTGTCCTACACTTGCTAACTCTGTAGTTAGTGTAAAAGGGATCGTTTAGGGTTACAGAAAGCCAATATTTGCAGTGGAAAGAGGGACACTACCCTGAGAGCAGAGGCTTTATGGTGTACCTGGGCTGGTGTGGAGGATGCATGCAATGGGAGGGCGCAAAAAATGATGGGACTGGGACTCTGGAGCTTGTAGCATTAGAGGCTTGTTTCCAGGTCTGCCTGGTCACAGGTGAGAATGCTCCTTGTGGGCACACCGTGGAATTCAGCTGTGCTGGGAGGGAGTGCAGGGTAGACCGGAGTAATTAGTAACAGATTGTTCCTTTAAATTTGCTCAGTGCACGTATCAGAAACAAAAAGACTGGAAAAAGGAATTAAGACATGCAAAATGATCAAAGGTCCACAGGAGACCCCTTCAGTTTTGCACAATAATAGGTTCAGATGACTTTTTTTCTTCGGGGCAAGGAGTTCAATTGACATTTAAATTTCCAGTCTCCAGGTTACTGTGGCTTTTTGTGGGAGCTCTCTCTGTAAGATTTCCTTTCTGCCGGGAGTGTTAAAAAATCAGTATGTGACTGCATTCCTTTCTAACTTAATTATGCACAAACTATAGGTTTCATAGGAATAATTGAATTAGGGGCTTGAATTTTGAGGTCAATGACTTTTTTCAGCTACATCTGTCTAAAATATTTCAGTGCCAGATAGGAGTGAAACAGATGTTCAGTAACATTAAGGTCACTGAGACAAAAGGAATATTAAGTGAGGACTCCATCAAAGCATTTGGTTAATTGCATGTGATTCAAGCACAATAGGTGAGCAATTTGAATTATGTTTTTATTACTTTTAATTTAAGTGAAAATCTGTATGACAAGCCAGGTCTTGGCAAAATAATTGAACAAATAAGTAGCATTGCAGGGAAAGTGGAGTTAGGCTGAAATAATCACAGCCTAAAGGGAGAGGGGAGGTCAGATTCTCCTGTTCAGAGTGGGTCTGTACAGCATAGTTAGAGTGAACTGGTATTTCACTGAAAGAAGGGATTCTTGTAGCAAGCTTGTAGTGGTGACTGGGATGATGCTGAGAAAAACAGTGATATGTCAGACTGGGCCTTCATTCTTTGCAGTATTCTCTACAGTGGAGTTTCATTTATAGTAGTTTTTAGAACTAGAACCAGAGAGTCTGAATGTTATCCTTGTGTGGTAAGAATCATGCTGTGGTGGTAATTACTGCAAATGTTTGGTATTGGGCATGTAGGCAGAGTGACAGGTAAGATTAAGGTGCTGAGCTGAACACTTTGGAGCCCTGGAGATCTTGGAATCCAATATAACGGTGCAAAAAGTACTGTTTGTTTCCACTTCAAATTTTGAGTTAATCAGAAGGTGAAATGACATGCCTTTTTCGTACCTGTGCCTGGTCCCTTTTCCTTCCTTGCCTGATGAGAGAGCACAGATTGTGTATATGTCTTTATTGCATGGGGAAAGGCAATGGGATGCACCACTGAGCTCTGTCCTTGGCTGACAGTTTTACCTTGTCATTTCTCATTGTACTAGAAAGGAGAGGGAGAAATTTTGAAAAATCTTCAGGTGATCCCCTGATCCCAAGCACAATCAGTGTTATCTAAACAATTTCTTACCGATGTTTGTCAAAACTGGCCTTAAAATATCCAGCATGGGAGTTTTTTAACCCTCACTGGCATTGTAGCCCAGTTTTTTCTGTCCTTGTCACAATACAGCTTTTCTCTTTTCTTTTTTGTTTTTCTCCCCACTGATGCTTCTGAAGCCTATTATCAAAAGGTTGACTGAGGTGGATGCAACCAGGATTCTGCTGGGCAGTAGCAAATACTCTTGCTTCTCTATCAGCTGCCAAAAAGTAGAGGGGCTACAGGCATTCTGCTCCCCACCTCTGTGCCTCTTCAGTGAAAAAGGAAAGACAGTGCAGAGGAGATGTAGATCAGATGAAGGTTAAAATGCAACTACTGGTCCCGGTGACATTTAAAACATCTCTGTTATTATTTATAGGAAAAAGACATATGCTGGGCACAAAATTCCCCTCAAAATCACCTGTTCAGAGCAATCTTGAACAATCTATAAAAACAAATTTTCTGTTCCACAATATGCTGCTTTCATTTTTAGTTGCCTTTATTATGGTTTTTCTCTTTTTACTATGACCAACCAACCACAATGTCCAAACATTTCAATGTCTCTGTAGAGAGAAGGATGCTTGTGTGGAGTCTCTATTCAGATGCCACAGTTTTCTGAACCTTTGAGCAAAACCTTCCTGTTCTTTTCAAACTTATAAATCACTTAAATTCACTTGGTGTTTCTTAAGCAAAACTTCACAAGGAGAAAAACCTAGATCAAATACTGGATATGCAGATCTCAATTTGTCAGTCTGCCATAAACTTTTTCTCAACTCGGTTAATTAACTGTATGTGAAAGAGGAGCAGATGTCTCAAAGATTTTTATTACACTATACATTTCATAGACTCATAGAATAGTTTAGGTTGGAAAGGATGTTAAAGATCACCCTGTCATGGGAAGGGACATTTTCTACTAGATCAGGTTGCTCAAAGCCCCATCCAACCTGGCCTTGAACTCTTCCAGAGACAGGATCTACTTGCTACAATTTTATGAAAATAAATGGTCAGCTAGAGGAGAGAGAAGCTGGATGTGCTCCTGCACAGGGAAGAACAGCTGAAGAAAATGCAAGGAGGAGATTAGCCCTTTTAGCTCCCTGCTTTGTTCCAGCAGGTCAAAATAGCTCCAGGACACAAAGCAAAGGGATGTTGTCAACCTTGGTTCTGATGCTGAAGGTAGTCTTTTTAGGAGAAAGAGTTTAAAACTCATTTACTTCTTGAAGTGAAAGCTGATAAGCTCCTCCATATTTGTTGTTTCTTGACACGAAGCAACATCCTGTCACCATGCCTATCATTGCAAAAAAGGCCCTATATTCATATATTGCTTTATTTGTATCTATTAATTCTTTTCCTAATGGTAAACGTAAATATAATAGTAACAGGAAGGGATAAATTGGACTGTGCAAAGGTATCAATCTCCTCTATCAATATGTAGCCTGAATAGGAACTGAGCCTTTTCCAAACTTTTCACATGGCCTCCATGTCAGAAAGCAGATAAACAGGTTTCAGCCATTAAAAACTGTGAGGCTGAAAAGCCCCTTACTAACTCCACCAACTCACATGAGTTCTTGCACCAATTCATACGTGTATTTTGGGCATTTTACACTGCAATAATATATAATTTCCCCTCTTTTATTTTTTTTTTTTTGAGAAGTCTGCTAGCAAACTCAAATACCCCAAACTTTGGCTGTTAGAGCTAAAGTTATGCTTGAAAACTGTGGTTAGCTGTAGGTCTATCAGTGCTTGCTGGCAAATGCTCCAGTCCCAAGTGTTACTGGTGTCTAGGTGAGTCTATAATTAGACGCCTTTTTTCCCTCATCATGGCAGATGTTGCAGATGCCACTCTCTACTGCTGACAGTCTTCAGACAAGCAGTTTACATTAAAATATCTCTTGGCTTGCAGGGATCTGCTCTGATATGCTCTTGCTGATATGCTCTGATAGGTGCTCTTGGGCTTCCTGTGACTTTTAATTGGCTCATTAGAGTCTGCAAATTGAAGGCATTTTTTGGCTTTTTTTTTGAATGCCTTGACCCTAAAAGTCTGACAAGTTATGGGAGAGCAGTTTTCTTGGTCTCCTGCTGAGGCAATGGTACATACATTCTGAAAAGTAGGCCAGGATGTAATGCTCACTGCTGCTTCTCCCATTAGATTTTGTCTGTGTCTGTGGAAGGGAAGGGATTGTGAAAAACATGCTTCGTGTTTCCATTGTGTTTGATTGTTCATGTACCCCATTTTGTTCTCCCTCCACACTACGCTTGGTTAGGATTCATCTTAGCAAGGTGTTTAGTTTAGGTAATCTGTGCTCCCCATACAGTGGAGAAAGAGGAACGTCCTGAAGGTAAACTATCTCACAGAGACAGGCATCTCACAGAGGTATTGTTATCCATCCTCTGGAGCTAACTGTCTCTTCATTGAGATTGCAGCCACACTCAATGCCTGACTTCTAGTTAGAAAAGTTAGATCTGAGTCCTCCTTTCACTTCCCCTTTTCTGAGAAACTGCTGCGCCTTCTGATATTTGCTGTGATCCCTTATCAAAGTGTCTGCAATCAGCTTCTCTAAATATCTCCAGTGGGCCCTATTCTGAAGAGAGGTGTTGACTAATGGCCATAGTCCCAGAATATGATGTCCTTCCTGAGCCCTGGCACAGCTGTCATCATCTTTTCTTGCTTTTTGGCAGCTTTCTTCACGACTTCACTTCCTCATTGCCTTTCACTACACAGCTGCTAACACAACCAGTCCTATGGTGCTGGCACATGGTACTGGTGTAAGCCCCACATTTCTAGACAAGTGTCATGCACACAGAACAATTAACACTGATTTTTTTATTATAAAATACTACTACTATTATTATTAGTCTACAATAAACAACAATGCATTTATATTATGTGGTATTATATGATAAAGAAGACTGTAAACTCCTACAGCCTAAGAAGAGCAATAAAATAAAATTTAAAAGAATAAAAATGGCCTCAAATTTTCTAAGCATTTGTAAGCACTTAAGTCTCAGCTCTCCAACCTGAATTACTATTATTGCAGTCCTCCAACTCTGCACTTACTCTTGTGAAGGACTATCAAAGGACATTTTTATCAAGAGACTTTTTTCAAGGGACTTTTACAAGGGACTTATTTACAAATAAGGACACAGTGATAGGTGTCCTGGTTTTAGCCAGCTTAGTGTTAATTTCTTCTCAGTAGCTATTACAGGGCTGTGTTTTGGATTTGGAATGAGAATTGTGTTGGTAACACACTGATGTTTTGGTTTTTTGCTAAGTCCAGTTTACCCATAGTCAAGGACATTTTTCCCTGCCTCCATGTTCTGCCAGTGAGGAGGTTCACAAAAGAAAGTGGGAGGGAGCATAGCCAGGACAGGTGATTACCAAAAGGATATTCCACACCATAGAGCATCATGCCTGGTATATAAACTGGGAGGATTTAAATGGAAAGGCATCTGAGCTGGGTTTGGGAATGGGGGTTCTGGCTCTGTTCAGTGGGTGGTGAGCAATTGTATTGTGCAGCACTTGTTTTTTTCCTTTTTGTTATCATAACTGTTATTATTATCCTTTATATTATTTCTGTATTTTACTTTGTTTTCAATTATTAAACTGTTCTTATCTCAACCCACAAGTTGAGGTAAGTTTTACTTTGATTCTCCTCCTCATTCCAGTGGTGGGTGCAGGGAGAAAGGGGGGAATTGAACAAGCAGCTGCCAGGTTTAATTTCCATTTGGGCTTAAACTGTGACAACAGGATGAGGGGAAATGGCTTCATACTGGAAAAGGGCTGGTTTAGCTTATACATATGGAAGAAATTTTTCTGATGTGGCTGGTAAGATGCTGGCACAGGTTGTCCAGAGAAGTTGTGGCTGACCCATTCCTGAAGTGTTTGAGGCCATACCATCCAGTAACATTCTCATATGTGTATCAGGAGGGTGAAACCAGGGCATTAGAAAACCTGGAGAAGCTCTCCCCACTCATGTTACCTACTCTGACCTGTGTAAGGCTGACAGACTGACTGCTGCAGTCAACTTGAACTCCGAGTAAACTGGGTATCAAATTGCAGATTCTCTTACACAAAAATCTCCTCCTTGGCATTTTCTTGTGCTCTGGTCCATGCCTGGGCTTCACTTTCTACAGAAGAAAAGTATTGTATCCTGAGTCTTCTAGGAAAATTAAAATAAGCTAGTGCTTGGCTATGGCACTTGATTTTTCTAACTTAAGCACTTTTGGTCAAATGAATATTTTAAATATATTTTGCTTCAATAACAGTTGTTAGTCTTGTTGGTAATCAAGCCTCAGGGAAAGAAGGGGAAACTCAAAGAGCGCTAATATTAGTCAGCAACTTAAAGGGATCTTTCAAAATTTAAATGAGTCAAGATATGTCAATGTAATATTGGAACAACAGAATAATGAATCAGGCCCTGGGGTTTTCTGTTGCCTGTCAAATATAGGTATACAAGGAAGTGAAAAAGCAAAAAAAACAAACCAAAACAAAAAAGTGTTTGGGTCTCAGGTGAAACGTTGCATGTTTGGGTCTCAAGTGAACAGTTGCAGAAGTCCAAGCAATTTTTTTGTGACTTCACAACACTTCAGCTCTGAAATATGGTGGGATACAGAACTGAGTAAAGATTTTGATCTCCAAGATCCTTTTCTGGTGAAAAAATTGTGTTAGGTGGTGTTGTGAGTATATATTGACTTGTAAATTTCTCATTGGAGAGTGGGACTGTCTCTCTCCCAAATAAAAATTCTAGAAAAATATTTTTTTTCCCCTAGAATTTTTATTTTATTAAAAATATATGAAAAATACATTGGGATCCAGATTACATGGAATTTTCTCACGGTTCAATTAAACTGAAGCTACTTTCAGTTGATATTAGAAGATTTTAAAATATTTTTTAACCTCGCTGGTGAAGAGAAACTGTATAAAAGACTTGAGAGAAATCAGTGGGGTTTTTTTCCAGAAAGCCTGTGCCATGCCAGATTTACAATGCTAGCTCCTACAAACTAGCAAATTGTGCTTTTGTGTGTCTTGAGATGCGTGATGTGGCTGATGATTTACACAAACTGGTGCTCTTGAGAGAGCTTGAATTACGGGAGGATTGAGATGGAGCTACTTCATTAGCTCCACATGATGGCAAGAAAGGGAGGAACATGCTTGACCATGATTACTTGGAGCAGCAGGGGAAAGATTTTTTTATCTGGTAAAATGGCTCCCATCTTCCATTCTTTAGGGAAATTTTTTATTTTTAATATCTAAACTCCTTCTGTTTAAGTAAACTAGAATAAGTGGCACTAAAATGACAAGACCTGCCCTCCTCCTGTCAGTCAGTGCTGTAGGAAATGCTAGAGGATGCTGTCCCTGACCCAGAAGGAGATGCAAGCTGACCAGGCAGGATGTAAATATCCTTCTCACTGATCTCTCCACATGCTGGTGAGCTGCAGACCTGAGCTTTGCTTTCAAGAAGTAAAAGGTCTCTGTTTCTTCACTGATTCCTAGCAAGGGTGGGCACAGTACTTGCACTCTGGTCCTCCTGCATCTCTGGTGGTACAGCAAAAAGGGGGGAGAACATGGAAAAGAGGACAGAGGTAAAGCAGTTACAAATTTATGTGGGGCCTAAATGAGGGTGAGAAAGTTCAATATGGTTATTAATTGTTACTGTTTATGAAAAATACAGATCTCTACCCAAAGCAGCGCTGACAAAGAAATCTGGGGTGGCAAGAGTGGGGCAATTAATTTCTTTCATCTGAACAAGTGCCCTGGCAGCCAGCTGTCTACCAGCAGCTGACAATTCTGGGTCAATGAAGCTGCAATTTGGTGTGCAGAGAAGGGACAGACGGATGGTCAGTGCAGTGGGTGAGGCACAGGGGCTCAGCTCAAGCCTTTGGTGTGGTACCTCGAAGGGGGATGGGAGAAGTGGGAGGACAAGAGCTGGAGAAGATTATTGGGGTGTATTTCCTTTAATGCATCAGGATCTGTTGTTTGTGTAACCCCTCTGCTGGCAAAGAATTTTGTGACAATTATTTCTTTCTGACTTTTCTTTTTCCCCCCTCACAGCACTGGTGATGGTCCTGAATAGCACAAGTGTCAGCTGGAGCGCCCGCATTCAGATGTTCCTTACCTTCTGTAAGCTTGTAGCAATTCTGATAATTATAGTCCCTGGAGTTATCCAGCTAATTAAAGGTATGAAATGAAAAGTAAATGCTTTTAAAGAGCTTTTATCTTTAACCTCAGCAGTCTTTCCCCACTTGCCTCCACCACATAATGCTTACAGCAGCAAAATCTCTTAATTAGTCTGTGCTTGCTTAACTGAGGCTCTGTACTGTCATGTCATTGATAAGAAGTGGAACTACCCTGGGATGAAATGGTATTTCCTTCAGCATGCCAATGAGACTATTCCAATCAGACTTGCTTTTCCAAGGAGCAGATGGACTGCTCTTCTCTGGAATCTGTCTTTGGCCTGAACTTTGTGAGAGGGGCAGGGGGAGATTTAAAGGCAGACAGATGCGCATGCACCTCCCCAGAGCACATGGCTAGCCCAGGCAGGATGGCTGCTCTGACTGTGCTAGTCCCTAGTCATGGTACCTGTGTGTGGTACTAGAGGGGGCTCCCAATTCACAGAACCACAAAATCACATGGTGGTTTGGCTTGGAAGGGACCTTAAACATCATCTAGCTCAAACCCTCTGCCACGGGCAGAGATGTTTTCCACTAGGCCATGTTTTTCAAAGGCCCATCCAAAGCCTTGAACACTTCCAGAGCATCCTGGGCTGCTTCTCTGGACAATCTGTTCCAGTGCCCCATCACTGTCACAGGGCAGATTTTTTCCTAACACGTAATCTAAACACGCTCTTTGTCAGTTTACAGCTATTTCCCCTTGTCCTGTCACTACATGCCCTTGTAAAGGCCCTCTTTTCACTGACAGGTGCTCAGCTACCTGTAGAGACTTCCCCATCCCAGCCCTCTGAGCAGCAGGTGTGTGATGGTGACAAGCCCCAGGTCACCCTCCCTACAACAGCTACAGAGAGCACAAGCAGCCATGCAGCACACAGGGGCAGAGCAGGGAGCCCTCTTGAGTGCATTGGGGGCAGATTTTATCGAACAAAAACTGTCACAGTTTTGGGCTATGTCCCACCCAAGTGAAGGACACAGTGTTAGTCTGTGCAGTGAGCTCAGTTTCTCAGGGACAGGAGGCTCTCTGTGGTTCATATAGGCTCTGAAATAAAAGTTTTCCTGTGCAGCACTCTGCTGATTCACTATTTTTGTTTTCTTGTTTTTCACTTTCTTTCTGGCACTTGCAATGTCGTTTCCTCTTGCATGTGTCATATGAAATGTGCAAAATTTCTCTCTGTTCCCATCCACCCACTTTTTCTAGACCTTTGGAGCAGGTCAAACCCAGGTTTGCTTGGGGCTTGTTGCCCTGAAGTAGCTCAGCTGGCGTCCCTGATTCTCCACTGGGACCTTTTTCTGGCCACAATTTCTCCCTTAACCAAAAAGCCTCTGCTTCAATGGGGATTTTGACTGAGGGCTTACTAAAACCAGAGCAAAGGGTAGAGGATTTGACTCATTGCTCATTTAAATCTGAATTAATTTTCTTCCTGCTCCATATTTGTGGAGGATCGTTGCTTCTCAGGAAATTTGGAATTCTCAGGAATTTTGGGAAATTTGGGATGTGGTAGGGACATTTTACAAACCATAAAGCACTTTGTAAATGAATGAGAGCATAACAAAAGTGTTGCATATTTGCATTTATAGATATATAGATAATTCTTACTCAATGTAATATCAATACAGTATTGAGTATCATGGTAGGGGGTTACCAAACTAATTTTTCAATGGTAGAAATGTTTAGGATTTTGGGTTTATTTATCTTATAAATATTTCTTCTAAATGAAATGTCAGCAAAGTTCCTTCTGATTAAAATGTTGAACAAGTGAAATTTTCCACACCAAAAACTACTGAACTCATTCCACTTTTTCATGTTGATGTAAGTCACTGCTGCAAATGACAGAGCAGTGAGTGTCATCAAGCTCAGCATGCTTTGAAATAAGCTAATAGGTCAAATTCTCCTATTGCATGAATACAGATTCCACAAAGCCTTTTACAATTGCTGGCAGATTATGGCTGCGAGGGTTGGGTCAGAATTTAAGGTGCAGTGGCAGAACTTCATGTCAGTGAACTGTTGGGTGATTAAATGTTCCATGATGAGATATATATATATATATATATATATATATATATATATATATACATATATAAACTAGTTATGACCAAAGAGCTTATTTTTCAACTTTTTTTTTTTTGATTTTGCAGGAGAAACACAGCACTTTAAAAATGCCTTTGCAGGGAATGATGCCAGTGTTATGGGATTACCCCTTGCTTTCTATTCAGGAATGTATGCCTATTCAGGCTGGTAAGTGGATGAAACTTATACATATTTGTCCTGAAAACAAACACTAATGTGCTTTAACAAAGCTATTTATTTATATGAAGCAATGAATAGCACATTCTACATCTTTTGCAAAGCTACATCATACAGCTAGGGTAGTTGTCACCACTGTTCCGTATGCTCAGTGGTCCTTGTGCAAGATTTTTCTTTTTCAGTGCACAGTATGTAAACGTGCACTAACCACCAAAATAATCACACCACAAGAAAGGAATAGTCTTCATTTTTTCATTAAATATTTCAATAAAAGGATAAATGTACAAATGAAGCTTTAATTTTTTTAAGAAGTCAGTAATTATATAAAAAACAAACCTATGGTTCTGTTACAAAGTGGCCCTTAGCCTTTCTTTGTAAAAGCAGTATTTGACAAGTAAGAAACAATGAGATTGATATGGACCACAAAGCAGAATAAAAATCTCTAGGTTTTTGCACTTCTTGGTCTGAGAGATTTTGACCATACTTAAAAGAAGTGCAGCTGGCTTCCACAAAAGTCAGGTGTGATTGACTGTGAGCAAAGGAATGAGAATCTACCTTCAGGTATCCTGCTTAGAACTTTCAAGTCCTTTCTCTCTTTTCCCTCCAAAGTACACAGCAGCTGGTTTGAAAGGTGCTGCCCCTTCTGGAATCTGCCTTTACAATTTATTCATGCTCCTCAGGGCTCTGCATTGTGCAGTGCCAAAGGGCTTTAGCAGCAGCAGCCTGAGGGGAAGGAAGCAGACTACAGTGCACAGAGTGGGCTTATTTTGAGATAGCTTTGTCTGCAGGTCTTCCCTTTGCTCTCCATAGCCTCACAGGCAGCCGAGTCCTTTACCTTGCACAAAAGGCGAGGGCTGCAAGATAAGGGGTTTATTTATTTAATATGAAAGGACAATGGGCTGGGCATTGGAGTTCTCTGCCCATCTGTAACTCCCCGGTTGCAGGAGCATTATAAATGCGCACACTGAAGTATGAACAGAACTTTATATACTAAATGGCAGCAGGGGAAGAAACCCAAGAGAATCCAAAGCCTTTATCTGACATAGATATGTAAGAAAAGAGCCCAGCATTTTGAATCCTCAAAGAAATGGAATTGATTATGTGGAGAATCTCTACTTTCTTCCCCCTCTCTCCTATAACTGACTCTATCTCTCATATCCATGCATGTGATGGTTTCTCACTTTTTTAATAATAACCTAAGTTTTTGTATGGAAGCAATTTTAAAAGCTCATTATTATTATTATTCAGTTTCTTTCCTGCAAAATCCTTCATCAAAACCACTGTTATTCTGTTGCTTCTTTCCCATTTTTCACATAACGGTTCAAAGCCTTGCAATAAAAATACCTTATTTCCTCTTTACACCTGCTGACTTTTATTTCAAGGTCCTTATTTGCTACTTATAAAAGAAATTAGCAGGAAAAAGACCTAATTTGGCTAGTGGTTCTTCCCAGCTGTCTATTTTCCTTTGTTATCAGCTAAAATTCATCACCTCATCACGGAGGAGCAGATCATTAAGTGGAGTGGCAATATCCTTGCACTATCAGTTTCATGGGGCTAAATCAATGCAATTAGCTGAATACGAAGGAGTGTTGGAAGTGTTGGTGATGTGTCCTGGGATGCAGGCAGAATTTAATGCATAGCTCACAAGACTGTTAAATTTTAACTGTTAACTTAAGAAAATAAAAGCAGTATCTCTTCTGTGTGTGAGTTCATCCTGCCAAGAGCAAGTGTAGACTGTGGGGTATGTAAAATGTTGGCTGAAAAAGCGGAGAAAAGAATGCAAGGAAACCTGCCTTTGCATCAGTAAAAGGACTGATGCTGGGCTATCGCAGAATGGTTTGGGTTGAAAGGGACCTTAAAGATAATTTTGTTCCAATCCTCCTGCCAAGGATAGGGATACTTCCCACTAGACCAGGATGCTAAAAGCCCCATGCAACCTGACCTTGAACACTTCCAGGGATGGGGCATCCACAGCTTCCTTGGGCAACCAGTTCCAGTGCTCCAGCAGCCTCACTGGAAAGACTTTCCTCCATATATCTAACCTAAATCTTCTTCTGTGCTCTATGCACTAGAAAGTTTAAAAACAAGTACTGATGGTTTTGCATAAGGCGACAAAGAATTTCTTGCGCAGTCACAAAATCACTATTTTTAAAAAGCCATGAGCCAGCATTAACTTGTTCTGCTAACCCAGTTCTGCTCCAAGACTTGTGATGGGGTAAAGCTCCCAGACTTCCTGCCAGCTTGGTTACCAGTGGTTTATTCGCTGCAGCGCTGCTGGCTCAGGTGCCATTTGCCTTTTGCACAAGATCAGAAGACCAGCATAGGTGCTGTATGGAGTGCTCTGTTTGATTAGACAAGATCTGACTTTGGGGCTGTCTCTGAGCCAGGCACAATTGTGTTCCCGGCAGGCACAGACTGAATGCTAATAAATGTAGAACAGAGGGTTCCATGGCCTTGAGGCTTATGGTTGCTTTGTATGCAGGGCTGTGCCTGCTGTTCCTATGAATTCCCATACAGAGCTCTCCCTTGAGCGCCGCTGGAATGTGAGCAGAGTGCAACCTGTACTGGAGGTTGTGCAAGAGCATGCAGGGCTAGCAGCCTAGTGTTTGAGCTTCTGCACAACAAACTGGTGTGAAAATTCTTGGTTTAGGAGGGGTTTTTTTTAAGGCTTCAGTTATTTGTATTGTTAAGGAGCCTTCGCTGAGTACTCTGATGAGACTTTTTGCCACTCTAACCTGAAACTGTAAAAGGCAGCAAGCACAAATGGAATATAAAGCTTGAAATGTGCATATGTGTGTGTGTGTGTATGGAATACTTTGTAGTATGTCAGGAGGAGAAAAAATTAATTACACACTGACTTTACATAGTCACTGTCTTTTCCTTTTCCTGCTTTGCTGTCTTTTCTGAGGATTCCCTTCCTGCGTGTGAGGATAAGGGAAGGTTAAATATCCCTCTCTCCTTAATCCAAACATGGGCCTGCAAAGCCTACTGTAATTAACAGCAGGGCTTAACTAAAATCATCTTCTTGATTCTTAGTGAAAGAAATACAGAATAAAAATATAAGAATAAATCTTATAATACATTTTATAACTATTTTCTAGGTTTTACCTCAATTTTGTCACCGAAGAAGTGGAAAACCCTGAAAAGTACGTACTTAATGTTTTGCTTGACTTTTGAGAAATGGTAATGAAATTTAAAATGTTGTAAAAGTAGTGATCTTCAGAAGTTCTGTATGCTGACCAAGCTGCTTGCCTTCCAGCAGATCTGGTATCTATTTGAATTGCAACTGCTCAAAAATTTGTTATTTTTGGTCTGTTGTGACATTATTATGTATTCTGCTTTTATCTGCACTGAAAGAGTGGCTGGTTTAGTGTATTCCAGGATTAAGTAGATCTCTAGGGCTCTGGTTCTCCCCCTCAGGATACAAGTAACTATCAGTGGCTCCTTTCAGTGGAAGCTACTGATATCCTGTCAGGGAAATCTTGCCCAAGAAACTTATCTGCTGCAATATTTGTCAGTTTTGCTGTGTTTAAATATTAATGAAATACTTAGTTCTACTTGTTCTAAATGTCTCAGAAATGCAGGATCTTAAATACATGTCACAAAGCATCCAATCTAATTAAACTGAACAGGGGATATGGGTTGGAGCCTGTTTCAAATCAGAGCTGCATACTCCCACATCACCTGCCTGTAAAACATGGAAAGTTGTCTTGTTAGGGAGAGTTTGATTTGTCCCATCTATTTTGGTAGATGTGTTTTGGTACATGAAGCCAGTAATAAAAGGCTACTAACTTTTTCTAGAAGTTAAAGAAAATGTGCCTTTCCAGATCAATTTGTTTTCTTTGAGGAAAAGAAACTATTTACTTGACAAAGAAATTAATAGCTAAATTTTCTTAGATTTTTAAAATAAGATAGCTGGCTGGGTACCAAATTGCTTATTGTTTTAAAAGGACCCCCAGCACCGTACACTCAGATGATATTAATCTGAGACATATAGGGAAAGAAAACTCCAAGCCATTGACTGGGAGCATCCAGAAGATTTTTGTTGGTTTCCTCAAAGTCTGAACCAAACCTGGCTATTTCAGAGGCCTGAAATTATAAGAAAATGGATGATAAAACATGAGGCTGGTAGAAACACTGGTAGATTTCCATTGTTTTGGTGACTTTGGGATATGTTGAGTGTTAGCAGACGCTTTGATGTTATCTGGATATGTAGAGTGAGAATTGTGTGACCAGAATCTGAGACCAGGTAGAAAATACTGCATTAATATTTGTGAGTAATCATTATGACAGATATCTGTGTAAAATGAGTTTTTCCCTGTTAATCTTCAGTTCTGATAAAATGCCGTTTTAGGAGCTGTGGTTTAGTAAACATGACTCTGGATGTATTTAAAATGGGTAGATGTGGCACTTGGGGACATGGTTTAGTGGTGGGCTTGGCAGTGCTGGTTTAATGATTGGACTCAGTGGTCTTAGAGTTCTTTTCAAACCTGAAGTCCTCTGCGCTTTTAAGCATTTATATCACTGGAGAGCTGTCACAGACATCTTTTATGAAAAATCCTTTCCTTAGGATTTTTCGTCCTGAGAAGCTGAGAGGCCTCAGGAACAAAATGTAACAATTGATTATCTGCTGCTGTGGAATGCAACAGGTGGATCTGTGATTGGCCCAAGTTGGATGTTTGTAATTAATGACCAATCACAGCCCAGCTGGCTCGTACAGTGTGTCCAAGCCACAAACCTTTGTTATCATTCTTTCTTTTTCTATTCTTAGCCAGCCTTCTGATGAAATCCTTTCTTCTAGTCTTTTAGTATAGTTTTAATGTAATATATATCATAAAATAATAAATCAAGCCTTCTGAAACATGGAGCCAGATCCTCATCTCTTCCCTCATCCTCAGACCCCTGTGAACACCGTCACAGAAAGCAGCTGGCTAAAGATTCCCAGGCTTAAGACACACATGAACTCAAGCTGGATGATCTAGGGTTTAACTACCAAGGATCTGTTCTCTTCATAAAATCATGAGAGGCAGACACTAAAACCAAAAGACAACCTACAGATGTTTTTACTTTTGAAAAAGTGTTGTGTCACAGACTGATTTTAAATGTGAAACTAAATGTAACTGTGAAGGGATTCTGGTCCAGGCCATCTAGCTCTTCAGGAAATTCTGGGGGGATAGGTTAGGAGCCAGAGTCTTGGTGGTATGATTAAATTCAGCTAGAAGCAATATAATTTGGAAATTATCATGTGGTTACCACCAATACTGTGTGATCTTTTTAAACATGCAGATGTCTACACCCTTTGTGACTTTTCAAATGCTTCTGTGTCTCTGCAGTTCTTTTGACTGGAATTCTTGGTAATTTTCATTATAGCTATTTTTATATCTGTTGAGTTTTTTGTGACTTAAGTCAGAGGAATGTCTATTTTTGAACATTTTGCTCTCTGCTGCATAGGACAGAAAAGCATAGCTCCTCTCTCTTTTAAAAGCTAAGCACCCCTCGAAGCATGATATACCTCAGCTAAGAGAAGTGATGCTGGTTCAATTCGGATGATTTTTTTCCATTGCAGCTAGGATGTGAGGGAAGAACGCTGTCTTTTCCCATCTTGGGATAACTTCTCTGTACTCCAGGTTATCTATCAGCTTGGAGAGCTGCTGAAGTTATGTGTGCTGCTAGTAAGGATGTAGGACTGGAGGGCAAAGCACATAACGTGGCTGGTTTAGTGTATTCCAGGATGGCACTGGAAAAAAACCAGCTCAATATTACATGTGCAATGTTGTCACAAGGCTCTTAAAACTTCCCTTCATTGCTCTTCCTCTTGAGGCTGCACTTTGAGAGGATGAGTAGATGCCCAGTTATTACAATCTCCATGCTAAGGTATAATATGGACTAGAAGAGAGTAGGACATTAAAAATTGCTAAATAAGTGGCAGGTGATGGTGGGGCAAATGGATTGTTACTGTCTGTGCTGACAGAGACCTCTGTACCACCTGTAAGTGGGGATTCTGGACTCCCTTGAGCTGAAATAAGCAATTAAATGAAACATTTGGAACATATTTTTTATTTGGTTGTCACCTGTGAATGGTTCTGTTGAAGAAATGTCCTGAACCAAGGGCTGTTCCACCATGGTTCCCAAAGCTACAGGGCAAGAGAATAGTGTGGATTAATCTCAGTGGCAACTGTCTCAGCTCCTACTAAACCCAATGCAAATGTTAGATGAGCCAGTAATTGTTCTGCTGTTGTACGCATTTATTAAGACTAAACTGCCTTTTTTTTTTTTTTTACCTAAAATGCTGTCTTTCATTCTCGCTGTGAGCCTTATGTTAAAGGTTGCACTGAGCAACCTGGTCTAGTGGAAGGTATCCCTGCCCATGGGCAGGGGGCTTGGAGATACAACTTCAAGTTCCCTCCCAACCCAAACTATTCTGTGATTCTACTGTATGGTACTTCTGTTGGTATGATGTTGCTGATTTTAAAAAGGAAGAGGAAAGTACAGGCTTGAACCACTTAGAGCTTGTAACATCTCCAGATGTGCAATTTGTAATGTTTTTCAATGGTTAGGATGGATGCAAATTACTTACAAAAAAGGAGGTGAGCACAGTGAGGTCTTCTGCCCTGCACCTGTCGAAGTAGATGTTTGCCTGAGAATCAGTCACTGTTGTGCATTTCCAGATGTGCAACAGCTTTGGAAGTAACTGAGGCGGATGATCAGCTCCATCCCCATGAGAACCAGCAGGCTGCAAACCCCCAGTGGATGTACCAAGGGGATGTGCCAGGTTTACAGCAGAGGGATGGCAGGAATGCTCTAGCAGAGAGTGGGGATGGGGCTTTGAGCAGCCTGGTCCAGTGGAAGGTGTCCCCACCTATGACAACAAGATTGGAACAAGATGATCTTTAAGGTCCCTTCCAACCCAAAACATTCTGTGGAGGTGGGCCCTAGAATATATCCTGAGATGTTTTGGAAGGTGGAAGCGCCTGCTATTAGACTTTAGGTTTTCCAGATAGGGATTGCATTTCTTTCTGTGGTATATGGCACCAGGGAGACCTTATGGAATATGGCATGTGTTGTTGGGAATGCAGGAGAGAGGCAGGGAAAGGGGGATGCTTGTGCCCTTGCCCAGTCCCCTTTGTGCTCCAAGCAGCTGTTTGTGGAGGCAGAAAGGGCTCTGGAGGCTGTGGGAATCTGTGGAGGTGCAGCTGCCTGCCCAGGTGCAATAAATTCCACACTTAAGTCTGTAAGTAGGATAAATACTCTGGGTCTGAGACACTGGGGTGCTGAGGCAATACAAAACCCTACAGAGGGAGAGCAGAATCAGAGGGAATGAGCAAAGCAGGAGCAAGGGGAGCAAGCGCCCTTTACAGTACAGAAGGGAGAACAGAAAGACTTTAAAAAAAATCTCAAAGTGATTGTCATTACTTTTTGAACAGAGTTTTGGAAGTAGCGTTGAATTCTCACTTTGGAAATGCCCCTGTTCCTTCTTTTGTGTAAGGACATTATTATAACCCCAATTATCATAAGATGTAAAAGTAGCTGTTTCTGTCTCTCGCTAAATCCCCTTTTGATGTCTCATTTTTAAGCCTGAACTCCTTTTTTTTATTCCTCTTTGTTCAAATGCTTCTCTCCTTCTCTCATGCAGCTATTAGTAGCATCCAAAGAAACACAAAGTTAATGTTTATTTTAGAAGGAGCTGTGGTTGCAGTCTTCATATACAATTTTTTAAAATGGCCTGAAATAATTTTAGTATCAAGAATATGTGGAACAACTTTAAAGTGTGACAATAAATTTCTTTTCCTTTTTTTTTGAAAATTATGCTTTGCATGTACAGGCTAGGTGAATAGCAATTATTGTTTCAAATAAAATACCTAAATAATCCTTGAAGCAGAACTTCACCAAAACAAACTTCTGCAGCCACATTACCTGCAGCTTTGATCTTTTTGATTTCCTTGCACTATAAGGAGCAGTCTCAAACAGAGGTCTTATTGTTAAATAATAGGTGAATGAAGGAACAGCCAGGTCTCTGAAAGAGTTTGTCACCTGAAAGTTGACAGGAGCCATGTTGTCTGGAGCAGGAAATTGTTAGGACTAGAAATCATGCATGTTGAACTTCCAGACTCATTTCTTGTACATAGTCTTTGATCTCATCCCTGTTCTTGAGCACCCATTTGTCACAGACATCTTTTATGAAAAATCCTTTCCTTAGGATTTTTCCTCCTGAGAAGCTGAGAGGCCTCAGGAACAAAATGGAAACATTGATTATCTGCTGCTGTGGAATGCAACAGGTGGATCTGTGATTGGCCCATGCTGGTTGTTTCTAATTAATGATCAATCACAGTCAGCTGGCTCAGACAGAGAGTCCGAGACACAAGACTTTGTTATCATTCTTTCTTTTTCTATTCTTAGCTAGCCTTCTGATGAAATCCTTTCTTCTATTCTTTTAGTATAGTTTTAATATAATCTATATAATAAAATAATAAATCAAGCCTTCTGAAACATGGAGTCAGATCCTCATCTCTTCCCTCAACCTCAGACCCCTGTGAACACGGTCACACCCACTATGGACTCTCAAGAAACAGGCTGAGTTTTCTCAATCAAGACCCTGAAAGCAGCTCATGCCTGAAGAGCACTTCCCTCTTCCCTTCCTAGGCTGAGCAGTGCAGGATCAGTGCTATAGTTCATCAAGAATTTTGGCAGCCTCCAGATGAGAAAATTAACACAGAATTGTTTTCACATCACAGCAACACCCTCAGAGCCCTGTCAAAGTCAGAGCCAGGTTGTGTCAGATGCTGGCCAAAGAGAATCCCACTTTAACAAAATTGTGCTCCACCTTCACTATGAGTAGATGATTGGCCTGAATGCTTCAAGTTGTGAAGATTAGGCTTGTATTGGAAGAGAGAGAAAATATTATTTCACTTTAAGGGGAGGGGAACTTAGACTCAAATTCCTTACTGACTTCAAGGCTGTTTGTCATCAAATGGGCAACTTGAGAGAGATGTTAATTTATAGCTCTTGTTTTACTAAATAATTTAATTTCTTTGGCAGTGTAGGTTTTTGTTGCTGTTGTTAAACTTAGGAAATATTTTTCATTTAGTGGACAAAAATTATAGAATTTCAAAGGATGTGGATTCTGAAAACATTTTACAGCATAGATTACTTTGCAGTTGCAGTTAAGTACAGCTGCTATTTGGCATAATCCTTTCTTTTTTTGTCTCTCTATCTCTTCTTTTTTTTTTTTTATCATTTCTCTCCCCAACCCCCCTTCCCTGCCTTATTGAACCATTTCATTTGCAAATATTTCATTTTTGTTTGTAAAATAACTTTGGTCCAGCCCAGGCAATCTATCATTGTTTAAAAAATTACACAGTGCAAAGAACATATTATTGAGATGTATAGTGTTTATAAGTGTGGTCTCAGATTGATAAATTATGTCTTGTGCTGTTGAAAAACCAAGAAATGAATTGCTTTGCTATGACCTTGGGGTCTGAGATCAGTCAGTTTGTCTATTAGATTTTTCCAGTGTTCTTCTCACTTCATTTGTTCCTTCTTTTCCAAAACACCAAGGCACAGTAGCTGTATAGCAAGCCACCAGAGCTTGATATTATCAGACATTTTATAAAATCAGGATATCAAAATGTTTCATGAAATTTATTTTTATACTGTTTTTAAATAATGTGAAAGTCATGTCTAGCTAATATGTGCTGCCCATTCATTCTAATTATATAGTCAACTTTGCATCTATGAGGACTGAGTGAGAGAAATAAAATATTAGGGGTGTTTTCTTCAATCTGTCTGAGAATTATAGAGATGCAGATGGATGGGAGGGGAATGATGGCTGAGATGCCACAGCTCTTCCAGCTCCCTTGTTATTTGTGGCCATCTGATTTTTGGCACTTCTCATTAAAATGCAGCCCTCTACCAAACCCAGTCAGAAACTTGAATTGCACTGTTGCTCATTGTCAATCTAGCCACTGATTAGGGATCAGATTCCCAGTAAGCAAAAGAGTAAAAAATCTTTTCAGTGTTAATTGAGAGGATGCAAGCCTTTGATATTTCTGCCTCTGTGCTTCTTACATTTTTTGGTTGTTATTTTATAATTTAATGACAAGATTTACTCTGAAGAGGAATATTAATATCAGCACTCTTAGACACTTGAAAGGTTTATCTGCTTGGAGTTTGAAATCTTTCTTGTATCATTTTATTCTGCTTATTCCTAAAAGATACATTTGACTCCAAGTAATTTTCTTCATGTCAAGCTACAGTGCCAAATGTTCAGTGCAGAAGTTATAGGATTACATTGTGATATTTGACCTGAAGATAATGAAAAGAGACAAATGCTAATCTTTCCAGTATTTTGTAAAGCCCATTTGCTCATGTGAATCCATCAGATTACCTTAAAGGGAAAACCAGGTCAATTAAGTGAGCATTTGCATTTTTCCTCTATATATTATTTGTGTCTTGGTAGATTTTTTGCACACTTTTTTTGAATACTTATTCTTCATCATAGAACGAGGATGTTCTAATTATCCTCCCCCAGCTATTTTTATGTCTCTTTAATAGAAGTTTTATACTTCTAAATTTGACTGTATCTAACAGCATTGCAGTCTGCTTAAATTCTTTCAGTTATCTGGGAGGCATCTCAGATGACGTGTCCAAACCTGGCGAATTCAACAACAATTTCTACAGTTTATTTTTGCCCTCTGTAAGTGATAAAATCGTGTTTTCAGATCTAGAAAATCCTTTAATGAGGAACTGAATCTGCCAGATACAGAAAACAAATTAATTTACTAGCTCAAATCTACTTTCAGGAAACCCAGCATGGGTTTTGCTATTTGTAAAATGTACGAAAAACATTTAATTAAGAATGTAATTCAGTAGGATTCGTGTGTGTTTGAGAAGGACAAATAGACAATTACTAGCTCTCACGGGAGTTGTGTCACCAGCTGTTCTTAATAAAATGATCTTTCCTTTACTTTTGCTTTCTCACTAATCTTATTAGCTCCTTACTATGACTCACATCTTCAGCTCATTAATTATTGTTGCTTTCAGAAATTACTAATAATTCATTTCTGAAACTAAGTATTTCAGTCTTGGATGCATGGTTTCTGACATCTTAGTATGGGAACAAACTTTTCTCCCTTCATAAATTTATTTTATTCTTTTTAGTTGGAGGATGGCGCTCTTGCTGGAAGTTGGAAATTCTCTTATGAGCGGGACTCAGCTATCCTGAGTTGCCTTGCCTTTTATTTATATTCCTTCTTCACTCTTAGTTTGGGAGATTTTAGACCAGGCTTCTCAGGGCCCCCTCCAACCTGGCCTTGAATACCCCTGAGTTCTGGCTCCAGCCTTTCCTTTCTTCCCTCTTGCACTAGTTTGAAAGCAAATTAGTAAGAGACTCCATGTCAGATCTACAATTTAATAGGAAAATTAAAATAAATGCAAAAAAAAAAAAAAAAAGACTTAACCTGACAGAGTGAGGATACAACCTGACACCCTGTGGGTCAGGGTGTTGGCAGCAGTCCCATTCAATGGTGGCTGCAGCCCTCCTGCAGTGACAGGTGTGGTTCTGTTGGAGCAGGGATCCTGTAGAAAGGCCTGTTCTTCCTCTGAATGTCAAGTGGTGGTTCTGTAGCTCTCATCCTGTGGGAATTCAGTGGATAAGGCTGCTTGTGATGTTCCAAGTCTCAGATCATATCCAGGTAGGAATGCTTGGCTCCTCCCCCTGGGTGGAGCCTCTCACTATGGGATGGTGTAATTTTAAGAGTCATTCGGTGAGGCTTGATGGCCCATTAACAGAAGATATCCCCTGGAGTTATCAGGGATGAGTCATGGAAGAGATAAAGAACAGTGCCCCGCCTGGTTTTAACAGGTGGCCATAGAATACATACTTTTGGTTACATCTCACATTGTAACCTAAGACTACTCTCCATCCCACCCCTTAGGAGATGTGCCATAAATGCCCTAACCTTGACAATCTGTTGGTTCTGCTCACAAAATATGATTGCGTTTCATGTGATACATCCAAATGATTCTAGGGTTGCAACTTGCTCGTGAGCCCTAATTGGATTCTGTCTGTGATAGGATTTGTTGGGGGTGACGGAATCCACGAAATATTCCAACCAGAGTAAGAAGTAAAACCGTGATTTTTAACTGTGTTTAGCTTGAGGTAAAAATGGGGAAAGAGTCAGAATAGAATTGGATGGTAACCCAAACTAAAATCCAAATAATTGGTTTCTTTCTTTTTTTTGTTAACTTCAATTACGTTGGACTGGATTTTTGGATTTGATAGTGTGGATTATCCTGTAGTCTTGTAGTGAAGACATTTCTTTGGCCCTGTAATTTTTGAGACTTTCAACATAGTAGCTACCATATATAATTAACTGAGGATGCAGATTCGGTCCTTCTGTTCTTGTTTTCCTCATTCTTGGCTGTTGAATGCAAATTCCTCCTGCCTGAGTGTCCCCTGCCCCACAGGTGCATGAGGTCCTACTTCACAGCAGTGCTGTGTCAGAAGAGAGAGGGAATGGAGAGCACAGCTGGAGAGCACAGTGCAGCCCGAGTCTGGAGGGACCCAGATGTATGCAGAAAACACTGCAAATTCCCTGCCTTGTCTTTGACAGATGCACCTTGTGTCTGAGCAGTGCTCTGAATTCACAGAGCAGGAGATGCGGGCAGCAGAGGGTCTGGGAAGATGACTCACTGCATTAATTCACCTGTCATCCAGGTGGTCACAGGGAGCAAAGGCTTCAGCAACAGGGATAACAAAAGGGCTGCAGATTTCATCGGGCACTATTCCTCTTCCTTTCCTCTGAGACAGGCAGAGGCAGCCACTGTGTGTGCCTGCTGCTTTCCAGAGGCTGCATGTTTTCTTAAGACATTTAGTTAGGGATGCTGTTACAGTCTATGATGTTCAGGGATGTGTACGTGACACACATTCAATACATATTATCAGATATTTTTATTTATTTTTTCTTTTCCCATATGCAGTTACTTGCTTTTTTTCCCCCACCCCATTTTTTTGGGTGCTTATATCACTGTTGAGTCCTGTGGTGAAATTCCACACCGCGGGAGAGATGACCCTGGGGTGCTGTATCTTTGTCATTGGCAGCTGCTTTCTAAACCCCAGTTTAGCATTTGAATTGGTTCAGCTGTCTTCAGATCTTTCTAACTCCCACTTCCTCTTTATTATCTTTCTCTTTAAGTAAAAAAAAAAAAGAAAAAGAAAAAAAGAAACACGATGTTCTGTTTAGAAATTGACTGCAGTGAAGAGCTACCTGCGGCAGGCTTTAAACTGATATATGAGCCAATATGAGTAAATTAGAAAAGAGAGTGATGTAATCTGCAGTGTCTGTAAAGATTTCAAAGATATACCTTGATCATTAATTAAGACAATAAGGATGTCTTATAAAACTGCAGTTGAGAAGACTAATAATTCACTATTGAATGAAGCAGGGCAAGGTCACTTGTATTATTGCCTGCTCTAACATTTATATTCCTTGTATAAAATACTCCTACTCACATAAAAGTCAAGCTGAAGGCCGTGGAAATATTCAGGATGAGACAATGCAGTTTTCATACCTAAAGTTTTGTGCACGCTAAAGAAACACAGTAGTTGTCTTTTTCTATGTATTTGTTTGATTTTTATAGACTGAATTATTATTTCATACAGAGTTAACTTATAGGAGACACCTGGCATGGGTGTTGGAGAAGACTGAGTGGGAAAATGGCAGAATAAAAATGAGTGCTATAGATGCATGGGTCGATACAGTATTGCTGTGCTGGGTTTTATCTGTGGATATGTGAGTTGAATTAATAGTGCTACCTCTGCACTTTTTCCTCTAATTGTCTGATAGAGAATCTGATTCTAGCTCATTTTATGTCTCAAAAATGTAATAAGGATACTGCCAAGACATCAGTCAGAAATCAGGAAGGTAGTCTGTGACGGTGTTCACAGGGGTCTTAGGATGAAGGAAGAGATGAGGATCTGACTCCATGTTTCAGAAGGCTTGATTTGTTATTTTATGATATATATTATATTAAAACTATACTAAAAGAATAGAAGAAAGGATTTCATCAGAAGGCTGGCTGAGAATAGAAAAGAAAGAATGATAACAAAGGCTTGTGGCTCAGACTCTGTCCGAGCCAGCTGGGCTGTGATTGGCCATTAATTAGAAACAACCAACATGGGCCAATCACAGATCCACCTGTTGCATTCCACAGCAGCAGATAATCAATGTTTACATTTTGTTCCTGAGGCCTCTCAGCTTGTCAGGAGGAAAAAATCCTAAGGAAAGGATTTTTCATAAAAGATGTCTGTGACAGTAGTCAGCTACCTAAAAAATCAAATCTATGCAGCAAACATAGGTGGAGGATGAAAGGAAAAAGATAAGTTGCAAGGGCAGAGAGTGGAATACCATACTGTTATATCCCAGGACACAGGGGCAGTAGTGGTTCTGTTCTGTGTGTGCTGTTGGGAGGGAGGATGGTAAGGCAGGGTGGGAGTGCATGCTGCCTGAGGGATTGTCCTCCTCCTCTAAGGCAGATCTACATTAGGGCAATACTTCAGAAGCCATTGCTTTGATATGTTTGTTTCTGTTTATGTAGACTCTGTGGCTTAAGATAAAAGAACCAACTTGAAATGAAAATGACTGGATGAATTCCTTCAGAATCCTGGAGACAACTGAAACTTTTTGAAGATCATTTGTTAGAACTATTTGACAGTTCTAAAAATGCATCGTTGGGGCAGGATCCTGGGAGGGTGGGAGAGGTTCCTGCAAACCCACCAGATGAATGGACATGTGAATGCCTGGGCTGCTGTGATGCCTGTCCTTATCTCTTTTTTTTAATCCAGGGCCAGTGGAGAAAGGGGGTCTGGACTAATCTCTTCTGAGGGGATGATGATTGAGCAGACTGGTCAAGGGGAAAGTGTCCCTGTCCATGGCAGAGGGTGGAACTAGATGGTCTTTAAGGTCCCTTTCAACCAAAACTATTGCATGATTTCAATCTTTTGGTTTTTACAAGTGACTGTTTTCGTCAGTTCATAGGTGACAATGGAAGGTATGGGTGAGGTTCTGCTTGCAGTGTACACAGAAGGGGCAAACATCTACATGGAAGTGCACACTTAGGATACAAGCCCTCAAACAGGCTTTCCTCTGCCAAGCCTGTGGCACCTCTTCTGAGGAAACAAAGTCCAGGGAGCTCAGGTGGAGGAGCTTCCTGCCCTCCCTCCTGCTCCGGAGTGGAGAAGGTGTGTGCTGGGTGCCAAGACTGTGGCTGGCTGCTGCAGAGGGTCCTGCAGCCACTCTGTTTCATGGAGCTTTGGTGTCTCCAAGGTGTGAGGATGTGACAAGCCTGTGTGCTGGCCCTGTCTGTCCCCACAGTGGCTATTTGGTGCGTGGTGTTGTGCCAGTGCACAACATATTGCTCCTTTCTAGCCCTCGTGGCTCATTTTGTTTGCCAATGTGATAACCTGCTGAGTGTAAGGTTTGTTTGCTTTCCTGTTGCTGGTTTTACTTTTTGGTTTTTTTAAATCACTTCTGTTTGTTTATGTGAATCATGGTTACTATGAATCAGCTCTCCTAAGGAAGTAAAACAAATGTTTATCTACAGTCTCTCTGGGTAGCTGGAAAAATCGTAATCTGCTTTACTAGCAGGGTAATGTAACACAAAATATTGTAACCTTCGAAGTTTCCATTGCCCTGGATTTTCCTTCATTTTCACCAGCTGAAACACATGCAAAACTATTCTAACATCTATTTCTATTTCACTGAGTTACGTAGCAGTACCTGAAGAGTTTCCTCTTCATGGGAAACCTGAGCTGCTCAGCAAAATATTCATGGTGGGAATAAAAATCCCTTGCAAGACTGATGCTCTGCTGCAGAACAGAGTGTATTTTACTGGAGAGATGAAGGGTTTCTCAGGGCTGAGCAGCTCTTCTCTTGGCCACAGTGAAGGTTCCATTAGACATTTTCATTCTCTTTTGGTGGTTCATAAGCAGGGGCCCTGGCTGAAATTACTGTAAAAGTGATGGGCAATAGTGTATTAGGGGTAGATAGAAACATGGGTAAATTCACGAGGGTGACAAGTCCAGCTGAGGTGATTCAGAGCAGTCACTGAAGCTGCACCTCACATCTCCTGTCCTAGGTCCCAGGGGTGTTGCACTCTTTGTGACAGCAAGTGTGTTTTATAGAATTTCTAGTGTGGGTGCTGCTCTGTGTTGTGGGTAAACCTCTCTCAGATTTTCTCCTTCCCACTTTAAAACTGGAAGCGGGCTTTGTCTGATGCTTGAGCTCTTATTTCTGTGTTTACCAACAGCATTAGCTCTTGTGGAGGTGACTCAGAGCACTCACCCTAATGTTTTGGTCTGAGAATTAAATCTGTGTTTCAAATAGCACTGAAATCTAGCTGTAAACCCCAGCCAAAACCCTGAAATTCCTTATGAAATTACATGTCAGCCTTTTCTCATGGGTACTGCCAGTGTTGGTTTATAGCCTGGGTATAGAAAAAGAGGTCTCACAGCCATTTATCCTGGTATTTGTGAAAGCAAATGACCCCCACTACCTGTGGTTGTTTATATAGGGCAGCAACAGCTACTTTAATTCATAGTGCAGTGTTGTGATCTGTATGTGGTGCATCCTCTCCTGGAGCCAGAAGGGGATGACCCTCTTCTGCCACTTTTTATTTCATTTTCTCTTTAATGCTGAGCCTCAAAAATGAGGAAGAGCAGAGTGCTAAGGCAGTGTTAGGTAAGCAGGGTGTTACACCAGCACATGTAGGAGCATCTTGCTTGCCATTAACAGTAAATCTTTTACTGGAGTATACCATTAGGCTGATGCTGGCTGGCACCATCTGACAGAGGTGGTGATATGACTGTCAGAGAAAGTAAGACAGCATTTTTTGCTGGGATAAGATACAAAATCGGAGAATAAAATACAAACAAAGCAATGGGCAACAAAAATTGCAAGGGCCATATGCTCTTTATTGCAGTCATGCACATCAGATTGGAGTTTTATAATGCACAAAGAGTTAATAAGACGTGCCATGCCACCATGAGTAGTTGGCATGGTCACAATTCCAATAGCAATGGTATTACACACACAAGAGAAGGAATATGTTCCACTTACTTCAGCCAGCACAATGACTTACTCTGACACAGTCTTTTTGTATGAGACATTAAATGGGATTCTCTTATCTGATTGTTCATTTTTAATAGGTAGTGAGATTGCTGGCTTGTATTTAAGATATGTAATAGTCATATCAAAATCAGACAATTTGGCTTTGTATATCTTTCCTGTAGATGAGTACATAATTTCCCGTGTTACAGCAGAATTTCCATCAGGGAGAATTGATCTTTACCTAGTGAATGCTAAGATTGTTATTCCCCTGCACACCCCTTCACAGCATGGTGGCTGTTTTATGGGTGCTTATGGGTGTGCAGATATTCTTGGGAGCAGGTTCTGGTCACTTACATGTTGATAGTTGGCTGTGAATATCTTGGAATTTTAAACACAAAGTGACAGTGATATTTTATTTATGGAACGACTATTGTTAACTAGGTGACCATTAGGGTTTTTAGTCATTTAAATTACAGTACAGCCTATATCCATGAAATGTAAACTAAGAGGATTTATATAAGATTGTTAATGCTCCAGAGGTGCTGTGAAGTGAATAATCTGCATTTCACAAATAGTGGTGCTGTGGTTTATTATGTCAATCCTCATTCACTTGCAGCACTTGCTGTTGAACAAGTGCTGTTATTTCCAGCTTCACCTTGACATTATGTTTTGTTTATTGTCAAAAAGTGGACTATACAATAACAGTATTTAATTTTTTGAAGTATGATGGAATGGAAAATCCCTTACAAGAATAGTTTTGATACCATCATTTGGAAAGATCTGACAGCAATTTAGAGACCTCCTCCATAGATAATAAGAATGGATAATGAATAGGAGCACTCTGATATGGCAAGAGGTTTAACTTCTATGTGGGGGTGTTTTAAAGGAAAGAAAATTTACATTCATCTAGCACTGTAAAGGAATGACAGGCACTTCTAGTTTATCATATCTGTTTATTACAGGAAAAAAACCAGTTGCTAAGCAAAACCAGATAAAAGTAAAGATTTATCCACAACGAATGTAGAAGACCATGAAATTAATTTTCCTTGGGCAAAACTCCCATTAGAGGATAAGCTGCTTGTGAGTCTGAGGAAGAAATATTTCAATGGTCGTGAAAAAAAAGCAGCAATCCTTTAAGATTCTTGCTTGGTGATTGTAAAAGTCATGAGCAGAGGCTTTTTCTTAGTTGCAGGCTATCCCAGACATGAACAGATCCAAGCTTTAGGCCACCTCGGCTCGGTGTTAAGTGTTGACAGAGTCACGATGCTGTACTGGAAAGACCCTGGAGTGCAGTGAATTACATATTTTCTCTGCTTTTAAGAATATATTTTTGCCCACAAAGGCCCAAAAGCTGCCATTTGCTTTGTGCTTATTTTGGTTACTGAAAAAATGTCTTGCAAGCATTATTGCTAAACTAACACATAAACTTGTCCTGTTCCCCGGAGCTGGTGTTTTTAAATGGGGTCCTGCAAGAAAAACGAAGACAGAATTTTTATCAGGATCTGTTGCAATGTACAGAAAAAGGGGTAATGATTTTAAACCAAAGGAGAATAGGTTTAGATTAGCTATGTGGAAGAAGGGGTTTACAATTGTAAAGCAGTGGAATGGGTTGCCTGGGGCAGTGGTGGATGCCCCATCCTGGGAACATTCAGGGCCAGGCTGGTTGGGGTTCTGAGCTGTCTGATCCAGGGAAGGGGTCTGTCCTCTTCCCAGGGAAGTAGGACTATATAACGTTTAATGGTCCCTTTCAACCTAAATCTTTCTATGATAATCTAGGTTTGCTTTCAAATGCAGAAGTCAGGGGGGCTGGTGCTGGACAGGCTGCTGTGGAGTGCCAGGATGTAGGGATTTCTGATGGCCGGTACACGGTCCTTTTAGGCTGATGTTATGGGTCAGGATAAGAGATAATGTGGTAAATTCTGTATGAACCCTCATTATCACTTTCATTTTAAGATTTTAGCATGGAAGAATAGGGCATTTTTGCAGAGGGTACACCGAACAATGTGCAATTGCAAAGATGAGTCAGCCTTAAAATCCTGAGTCTCGTTGATTATACTGTCCAAGATAATTGAAATAGGCTACTAAGTCTGGCTATTTCATGTCACTATCAACTGCAGGGAACTTGATCTGCAGCAGAGTTTCAGGATTAACTCTCTAAGGTTATGTTTAAGGTTATGTTTAAGATTTCTCAGTTTGAACACAGAAAAAGGAAACTTCAACCTTACTGGCCATTCTGAAAATTGTGCATATTTTGATTCATGATATCACTTCATCAAAAAAGACAAGGATAAGCTTTTCTCCTATGCTTGTGATTGTAGTTTCAGCATTATGAAGTTTTAGTGAGAGAGGATTTCAGCTTACTGTTTCCCTACTCAAAGCACAGAAGGTAATAAAATAGAAAAAGTTGATATTCCCATTTGAACTCCATTCAAGTGCTTCCAGTTACAGTGTGCTGCAAAGGCATATTTAAGCTCACATTTGAAGTTTTCTGGACTTCTGTTCTATGTCAGAACTCCTACAGAGTTATTTCAGTGGCTGTATAGGGCTGTCCCACATCTCTAGGTGCTTTGCTGGGCTGTCCTTAGCAAGACCAGAATTTCCCTGCTTTCTGCAGAGAAAACAATTTATCTGCCAGACAGCCACCTTCATGGCAGTGCAGTATTGTTAAGACATCTCCTTTTAATTTCATTTACACCTTTTTTGTATCTTTAAAAATGCTAATGCTTTAAGGCACCTGCATTTACCATTTTTCTCATTTTGAATTTCTTCAGAAGAAGACCCTGTCTTGGTAAGTGACATTTCGGTTTCCATGGTGCTCCTTATTACAAATAGCGGCTCTTTTCATCACCAAATGGTGCAATTTTCATTCATGCTGAAATATCAATGGTAACATACAGCAGCAAATTGTTCCTTTATGATCCTTGGCATTGTGGAAACCCTCCTGCTCAAAATTAAATGTCAAGGAATTTAGCAAGTATGAAAAATCTGACTCCTTTTATGCACATACACGCAGAGGTGTATGCTCTTCCCTCTGTAGATCTAAGCATTTACCTTCCTTTATTCCTGTAGGGAGCCATTAATATGCTACCAGTGATGCTTCCCAAAAAGTCCAGCTTTTAGAGGGGTTAAGGGGATAGCATTCCCTCCTGTACCTTCCACTGGAACTGAATGAGGAGTTTGGTATTCAGGCTACTTGTTGCCAGGCTGTGAGTGTGAGTAGATCATTTTGGGGATGATAGCAGCCTTGCCTGCTCCCTTGCATTCCTCAGAGTGCTGCTCTGTCATTTGCCCTCACCCAAATTACAAACGTAGACAATAGAAATACACACGGATCAAGGCAGGGCTCTGCTTCCACCCCAGCCCCACTCCCTGCAAACCCTGAGGTACTTGTGGCAGTGTGGGGAGGGTACTGTGACAGGCAGCACTGTTTTTAGTGGGATTCCTTTCACAGCCACTGTGATCTCTTTCCCTGGCCATGATATTGTTATGCAGGAGATGATGGGTTAGGTTTCTCAGTTACGTGCCCTGACCGGCACATTGCCCAGATCAGGTTCCCTTGTTTATAATTCTAAATATCCCTCACTCCCCCACTGCCAACTGCTGCCAGTGGTCCATCTTTCCTAAGAAAAGTGATCCTGTCTGGAGAAAGTAGACACTGTTCGTAAATCAGGTGCTCAGGGAATTAATAATTTCAAATTCCCAGGAGAGCCCGCTGTGTCACAGACATCTTTTATGAAAAATCCTTTCCTTAGGATTTTTCCTCCGAGAAACTGAGAGGTGTCAGGAACAAAATGCAAACATTGATTATCTGCTGCTGTGGAATGCGACAGGTGGATCTTTGATTGGCACATGTTGATTGTTTCTAATTAATGGCCAATCACAGCCCAGCTGGCTCAGAGAGTCTGAGATGCAAATTTTGTTATCATTCCTTCTTATTCTTAGCCTTCTGATGAAATCCTTTCTTCTATTCTTTTAGTATAGTTTTAATGTAATATATACCATAAAATAATAAATCAAGCCTTCTGAAACATGGAGTCAAATCCTCATCTCTTCCCTCGTCCTCAGACCCCTGTGAACACGGTCACACCGCTGTAATAAATTGAACTATTTTTGATACACAATCACTTCAGTTCTTCCCTTTTGCATTTATTTAAGTCTGGCAATGAGATATGCGATGATATGGAGTAGTTAAGAGGAAGTTAGACCCACTAGACCCACTAAGTAAAGCAGCTTGGAGGAAGTGCTTTGGATTGTGCCTCTGCCCCCTTTCCCCTTCATTTCCATGCAGGAGCTGGGTGCAGGCAGATGTTTATTTTTTACAGCCCTGTGTCAGGTTTGTTTTTATGGCTTCCTTGCCTCCAAGCAAGCACCATGATTTGCTAGTGCTTCTCACCATGATCTACACTATTGGCAGTACTGGGAGCACTTCCACAAATAGACCTCAGGAGAAAATAAAATGCTGGAACTTTCTTTGAGAGAGCAGAGGTTCTCCTTTCATCTTCTGTCTGGGAAAGAGCTGGGCAATAAAAGTAAAATCTGAGGTTTTGTCTCTCTGGTGGAAAAGGTCACAAACTTCCTCGAGGACATTAATGCTCCCCACAAATGAAATAAAAGGAGGGTGATGTTAAATGATGATGTAAGATAGAAACATAGAAGTCATTCATCAAACCCAGGAGTGACAGTATATTTGTATTTGAATCCTCTGAATTTAGACTCTGCTGCTCTTTAAATGGCAAGCTTTTGTGAGAGTGGCAGACAATCTTTTAACTAGGTCGAACCTAAACCTCACTTTTATTGCAATACACTAGATAAATAACCACTGTCTTCTGGCCATCTTCACTACCATTTCAGGTTCTGAAATGCAAAATGCAGAGCCTTTGCTAGAGATCCTGCATTTTCCAGGCACCTGGCTGTTCTCTGGTTAAGCCTCCTAGACTCAAAAATAAGTACACTTGATTTCCTAGGGTAGGCCTAGTTCCCTGCAGGTATGACTGTAGCAGTAGGAAAGAAGAGCAAGCTCCTTGGGACTTCCAGGTTGTCAGGAGGGATGTAGTAATGCCATTTGTAATAACCAAATGTGGCTTTTATTTTGCACTTGAACTTGGGGTCAAGTTACAGTGCAAAATAAAAGCCACATTTGGTTATTCACATGTCTTTTGGACACAGCTGTAAACTTAGTACAGTAAGTTTGCAACATGAAGATGTTGAACACTAGCACTTGATGTACTTACAGAAATAGAGTTGACTGAGAAATCGCAGGGGGTGGTTGATACTTTATGTTTCAAGTCTGTATTCCATTGCTTCTTTTAAAGAGATTTTAAAAATTAGTCCCCATAGTAGCTCTGTGTGCTGCACCTTATGCTTCATTTCTGGCTCCTAGGAGCACTCCCATGCCTGCTATAGAAGAAAAGGCTGAGCAGAGACAGAGGGACTAATATTTAGTGCTGTAATCTCAAAAGTTCTTTGTGTATTTAGCTGTCATCTTTGACATCTGCTGTGTTGGCATAGTTTTCTTTGGGAATGCCAGTAGTGCTATGCACTCCATGCAAAACGATTCAGGATCCTGCTTGACCATGAGGAGTGTCTCTGGCTGGTAGTCCAAGTTTCAGAGTTCATTCTGCTCTTCCAAGAAAGATGTTTCGTAAAAGGTATTGACTTGACAGGGTGGGGCTTGACATAAATGAGCACTGTGGTCAGATATCTGGCTTGGCAACCTGAGTGTACACAAAGACATCACAGCCAACTTTAAACATCTGTTAAAATAAAGCCAATCCCCTTGTGAGCATAACAACTATTCTCAGTTTCTCCAGGGCTCTGGACAGATTTGCCTCTTGAGACTTGAGTTGGGAGAGTTTGCCTGAAAGGAGATATTTTATGGAGGAGTGTTACCCTGTGCAATTAATACCTAACTCTTGAGGCAGTATTTATGCTGATTAGTTTTTGAGGAAAATCTGTTGGAAAGAGTGCTGAAAACACCTGAGAAGTTAATAAAATTTCCTGCCTTTTGCAGCACACTGAATACACAGTATGACCCTTTAAAGTCAGTTGGTCATGGAAGACCCTATTTGCAAACTGTAAGCAATTATAATCTGAACCAGTGAAGCCAAACACTGAGAAGACAATAAGTAATTAGCACAGCAGAAGCTCTTTTCTTCTCTTTCTAGGTGGTAGAAGGCAAGAAGGCTTTGAAATGCAGACTGCAGCCTGATTCTTCACTCTTTAATCCCGGTGTCATGCTGCTGTGTCTCTGAAGTAAGAGATATGGAACCAAAGCATGGAAATGAATAAGGGGAGCCCTTTAAAACTTCACTCCAGCAGTAGCTTCCATGGAGCAGGTGGTGGTGTAAATGAGAGTGCATCTTAATGACTGGGCTTTCCTTTCTTTCATTCCTCCTCTCAAAATCAAAAAAAGATCACAAGATGACAGAGGGCAGTTATATAATTGGATATTGTCTAAGCTGCAAGCCCACAGACTGCAAGTTCCTCTGATCTGGAACATAAGGATGGGACATATTGGAAGGCAGTGAAGAGATGTTTTGCTGATGGGAATCTTCATTAAACAAAACAATAGCTTGTCACTGAAGTCAGCAGTTGCTGAGACACTGGTTAGCATGTAGAAATATGTGGAGCTGAGAGGTGCAGTGATGATGCCCATCCCTTCTGTCTCTCTATTCCTGGCTTTGATTCAGTCCTGGGAGGTGACCTCCTTTGAGGGTTTACATCTGCGTTTTCTCCTAGCAGATGGATGAGATTGTAGTCTTTTCACCTGTTGATATGGTGAGGATGATTTGATCCCTTCAGTGTAAAGTCTTGTCTTATAGGCTGCTTTTTACATGAAAAACATGTCAGGGATAAGTGAATTTATATTGAAATGTGCTGCTTGCTGTCCAGGATTTAGGATTGCCACAGCTCATGGAATGACCGCCTGGGAATGGTGAGAGACATAGTTTGGACTCTGGAACACAGTGCTTACTAAGGCAAGCCTGAGTGTCTTCTAGTCTTGCACTGAAGTCCTGGAAATATTAAATTTCTCTTGCCACTTTATGTATTTGTTTTGGTGGGGTTTTTTTGTGTGTTTTTTTTGTTGTTGTTGTTGTTGTTTGTTTGTTTGTTTTTTGTTGGTTTTTTCCCTCAGTGTCAGGTTATTTGGATAAATTTACTCTTGTGATAAATTTGCTCTTTTTCTGCTAAGTTTTGGTGCTATGGGCAGTGCAGTGGATGGTTAGATTTTTTTTTAAGAGTACCAAAATCTGGAAAGAGTTCATTTGAAAAATTGCTTAGCAGATTGCAAATGGTGAATAAATTATTGGACAAGGGAACTTTTGAAACTCCTCTGGTGGTAAATTTTCAACTAAGGAAATATAGAATATACAGCATCATGCTCATGAAAACTAAGTAAATCCTTGCCCATAAATCATATGAGGGAATTAGGATTTCTTTCCTTCTTTGTTATTGTCATTCTAAATTTATATGCAAAATTATCTTCCACAATTTTTTTTACTACAGTAAAGATGTAATTTCATGTAACTGTATCAGTAATTAAGTTATTTATTTCAACCTTTTTATTTATGTTTCCTGGCTGGGTCCTGCTAGCGCAGCTTTGTCCAGGACAGCTGACTATGTTGAGTATTTGTAAAACCCTGGCTTTGATATGGATGCAAGGAAGAGGTTTTGGTATGACCTCTAAGTGACAAAGAATGTGGCAGGAAGGCGCTTCATCGTTGTGAACTCAGCTGCCTTCGAGGGGTGTCTTTGACTGCGTGGTTGTCATTTCATAGGGAAAACAGCCCTCAGTGGACACGGCTCTTAGTGCTCTGTTTGCTGTTATAAAAGTTGCCATTAACCTGGAATATGTGCTGTACATTTCTAGGAATGTTCCTCAGCTGATTTGTTGACATGGTTTTTGTCACCCTAGGGTTCTTCCTCTGACTTTCTCTCTTTTTTCCTTTTATATTGTTTTTTTTCTCCTTTCCCTTGCTTGCTCTGCTTTTTCTTGCAAAAATATTTGTAGGAGTAGAGATGTACTAGAGCAGATTATCAGAAGATCTATGATTCTGCAGCACTAAAGGTTAAATGCAAAACCCAGTGGTTATCCTGATTAGCTGAACCATATGCCCTGGTGCCTTTTACAGGCTCTAGAGGAAGGAAATTTGCTTCCAAGCGATATACAGCATTGCTTGGCAACCATTTCAGCCCTGTATGGCAAAGGATGGGCTAGCTGTATTCCCAGCCCTGAACTTGTGTGTGATGGTAGGCTCCTTGGTGACTCTTTTTCTGGGAATCACAAGGTAAATGCACTCTTTGTTCAAGCGTGATTCTTCATTACAGTTACTCTGTATATAGGGCAGAAGGGGAAGATTTAGCTTTGAATAGCAGCTAGGGATGGGTAAGTCTTAAATGTATGAAGATTCAATTCAATTGTAGTCAACATTCAGCTACATAGAAGCTATCCTAATTGTCTGTCACCCACTTTTTAAAAGGCTGTTTAATTATATGGTCAACATTGTCCTCATTCAGATTTCCTCAGATTCCCTTTGATACTGATTTTCTTCAAAGATTTGGGAGAAGACATGAGTATTGCAAAAAGGCTTTCCTGGCAGCAGCTTCCCCTTCTAACCAATTATTGAATTTTCTCTCTGTAGTCCAAAAGTCTCAGCTAGTTGTGAGGCAGCTGTGAATTTGTTTTACACCAGAAACATGGCTTATCAGTATTGTGGGCACCCTGTGTTCTGTGTGATTCATAGAATGCAGCAGTGAAAAGGTGGAAACTGCATCAGTAGAGGCAGTTTAATTGAGACTAGAGCCTAGGTATGATTTTTCTTATTTAGAGACAAGATCTGGAAGTCTGGAGAGTATCTAAAATATTCCAAGAAAATTGGTACAGTGATCCTCTAAGGAAAGGAGGTAGTCTTTATTGCTAATGGCATTATAGCTTTTATTCTAGCATGGAGACTGTAGTTCACAGCAGAGAATCTGATAATGGGATTCTGTTTCAAATTGGGAACTGTCTCCTAAACTGGATGAATAGAAAAGACACAATTTAAGCTCTCACTCAGTGGTTTTGCATATGGTTCCTGCCTGTCTGCCTGTGTTTTCAGGTGTTTTGAGGACTAACGCGAATCTGAATGGAGGTGTCAGTGAGAAGTGAACCATACCGTACCGCTTATCCCGGAAATCTCAAAACTGGACTTTTATTTCTGTCTGAATCTGCCACTGGAAGCAGTGGGTAATAAGCAGCGCTTGGAAGGGCTGTGCAGGGATACCACAGCCCTCTGAAAGCTCACTCCTGCCAGGAGACAAAAGGTGGTGCAGCCTGAGCACTCGTTTCCTCCAGGAACAGGGACTTGAGAGCTGAGAAGTCACAGCATCCCTTGTGCTGCTCCAGGCGCTGGGTTATGATTTGCAGGCTTTTTAATGAATAGTGCTTCCTGACTAGTTCTGGCTTGTTCAGGGGTTTTATTCTTCTGAGTGTGTTTGTTGGTATTACTATCCAAGGGCGTTAGCACTCTTCAGCATAACAAAGCAGGACTTGAAGTGCTCAGATAATGGTCATGTTTTGTGAAAAATTCCAATCACTTGTTTTTTAAAATTTTAAAAGTTTAATAGTAATAAAATGGTTATAACAATAGTAATATAATTAGAGTAATAATTATTTGGACAATTTGGATTAGGACAATATGAGAGAATAGAAACAAAGAGTTATGGATGTCCAGGTACCTTTTTCTGGGCAAAATAAGCCTGAAAAAGGACCCACATTAACAGAGGATTAACCCTTAAAAATGATAGCCTGTTCCATATTAATACACTTCATACATGATGCATAAATTCCATTCAAACAAAGGATTTTGTCTGGTCATCGTCAATTTCTTCCTCTCAATCCTAACGGTGTCTTCAGGGCTGAGTGAGGCGAGAAGTCAGTTTCTTCTGATAAGAGAGCAATAAATTCTTTTTCTCTGAAAGATTTAGGTGTCCTGTGGCTGCTATCTCAGTGCGAGTCCTTTCTTTAGAAAAAAAAGTATCCTACATAGCACAGTTTCTATTTTAACATTATATTTTAACCTAAAACTATATTTAACACGCTACTTAAGAAAATGAATACAGCATCACTTTCTAAGATAACACATATAATATTCATTTTAATATTTGTGAAAAGCCAATCATAAAGTACGCATTCTTCACACATTTGGAAGCTTGATTCTTAGCCCCACCACCTCCTCCCCATTTTGAATTGCCATTTTGTTATATCACAAGTTAAACTGGGATTTAAATTAGATGTGGATATAAGGTGTTTAGTAAGAGTTAGAACAAACAAAGATAATCTATTAAGTTTAGCACTATGCTTTCAGTCATTTAAATGGTATTTGTGAAAAAAGTCCAAATTTGCTATATTTGGCTGAAAACACTCTTTTTAAGGTTGGAGTCAGGGCTGATTTTTCCAAAAGCTTGGTGGTTGAAGCTTTCACCTGCGATGCAGAAAATATAGATAAAATACCTGCTCTGAGAGGCTTTAAATCCATGTATCCCTACCTTGAATCAGATGCTAAGAGGATTGAATTCAATTTATACACCCAGGTCAGGTAAGAAGCTTAACCCAACTGATTGCAATATATCTAGCAACTTACAGACCCCATTTTGCCTTCTATTATCTGTCTGACTTACAAACCTCATTTTGGCATAAATTATCACCACACAGAGCTGCAGTTATTTCTTGTGTCTGTAACTGTGGGTTTTCCAGCAATACAGCACCTGTATTCTGGGCTCTTTGCTCTAGTCCTTGCTGTCATCTTCTCCGTCAACAAACACACCCTACAAGTTGACTGGCTTTCCTTCTTCCAGTTTCTTCACCTGAGATGTGTGCATGAGGTAACTGTGGCTTAATACAGTATCATGATGTCTACTCAGATTTGGTGTTACATTCCCAGCACGATCCTCTTACCCACCTGTGTGTCTGGGTTAATGGGAGCATTTGACACCATGGTTTCTGAGGTGGGCAAGATGTGCAACAATGATACCATCCTGTTTTACTTATTTATAAATACATTTATTTATTCAGTCTCAGGTTAGAGCTTGTTTTCAGCTCTATACAGCCATAATGACGTGAAGGATCTATTTGGGAAATAAAGTGAAGAAGATCCTTAAATTCTTACCTGGCTATGTTTCTTCGAGAAAAAAATATCAGAAAAGAAAGATCTTTGTGTTGGTTTTCAAAATACCTTTTCCTTTGAGGTGATTACAATAGTTCTTGAGAAATGTGCTTGTGATCTCTTCTGGAATACCAAAATTCCTAGTCCTGTCTTTCCTTTAGCCACCTGCTGGGGTGACCTTCTTTAAATATGGCAACCACACCATCCCTCCAAAAGCAGCCTTAATATAGAAAGCTGGAAGGAACCAGCCCTGAAAGAGGAGCTCTCAGCTGTCCTCAGAGCGACTGTACATGCCAGCCTTGGAACTAAAGGATTGGTTTCAGATCTGAGTTTTTTCTTGGTGTGACGTAGATATCAATCATATTAGGTGGAAAGAGACTAGCTTAACACTTGGGGCACCTGGGTTTTTCTCCTGACTCAAACATTTGCTTGCAGTGTGGCTTTGGACAGATTCACTGTGCCTCTGTTCCTCCTTTTAAAAACAGAAATAATTCCACTTTTCTGACTAGAACGACATGCTACATAAAAGTTTGGTGTTATTATTTTTTTGTTTGTTGTTCTGTATTTTAGCTAGGATGGCAGGGGGGTTGTGCTTTTCAGCATCATTTGTGCTGTACTAAATTTACAAATTTGTACTATTTCCCTTTCTGTGTCATATTCTGCTCTCATGTTCCCCTGAATAGTGAGAGAGTTCACTGGGATGTGGTAAGGTGTGGAAAAGAAGAAAAACACCCAGGAGGAAAGGGCAGAATTTTGCATGCTGGATGGATATTTTGGTATCCAGGGGAAGATGTCAAACACCTCCAGGTGTTTGGGTTCAGCTTGCAGGTCAATAATCTGAGTAGGCAACTTAAATGGGAAGTGGGGGACCAATGGGAAGCATGGGGGCCATAAGCCCCTTGGTGTCCCCAAAGGACTCCTCCCTCAAATGGTTTCTCACCTCTTCATGATAAACCTATTTCCTTTGTCCAGAGGGTTTTGTTTATTCTTTTTTTTTACTGGTAGTTTCTAGTGATGATATTTTGAGATCACTAAATGCGCATTCACCATCATTAGTGGCTTTTTCCCCATGTTATTTGTTTCATGTTCAGGGATTAGCAACCAGATTGCAAAATAATGAGCTGCCTTGTGTATTTCAGAAACATACCCCTCGCAATATGCATTTCAATGATTATCGTCACAGTTGGCTATGTGTTAACAAACGTGGCTTATTTCACTACAATCAGTGCTGGGGAATTGCTGCTTTCAAAAGCTGTAGCAGTGGTAAGTTACAGAAGAAAAATACAAAGATATGTTCCTGCTGCAGTTATGTTTGTTGATATTATTCTTATTTTCAGGGGGGACAAAGATTGGGTTGACACATCCAGTCAGGTTTTAGTATGGCAGCACTTATTAGCATCCCAGTGAAATTTGATTTTTGACTGATGAGTGGGATTGCAGTTCAGGTCATCGGTAGCATTTATATTGTAACATCGGACTGTATTTATTTACCTCTTATAACAATGTCAATAGGACTTACATTTCATAGCCAAGTACATGCTTGAAAAATTCAGAGCTAAATTGTAAACTCAGCTCCTGGGAAGCAGGAATTACAGATATTTATGGAAGAGAGAACTCTGAACTATCTTAAGTGGCAGAATACAGTAACTTTGTCTCTGCACAATGTGTGTCCTGAGTACTTGGGAAGGGGGTTGCTGTGAATACTGGAGCTCATTTGGGAAGGAGTTGCAAGGCAACCTGGCCAGGAAACACTGCTTTGGTTGTCCTTGCTAAATTGTGGTGATGACACTGATTTTTATATTTCTGGTATCTGAGGCACAATGAGGAAATAAATAATTCCATTTCTTTTCCAGTAGTGATACTGCCTGTGGCTATTTCAATTGACGTGAGTTTTGAAAAATGACCAAATTCTGTAGCTAATGGGAGATCTAGAAAGAAAACCTTTTATAAACACGACAAAAATTATGCATGTTGCCTGTGGTGCCCCAGACTCCAATTAAGGCTCTTCTGCTAGCCTAAAACACTAAAGCCTGAATGGATAGATGATACCACTGGGTAGTACCAGCTGAGTGCAAGGAAGGCTGTAGAAAAAAGGTATTAGGTGTGCAGATCAAACCTTAATACATTCAGGTCTTGATCTTCTTCTTTGGAGCCATAATGGTTTAAATTGACATGAGTCTGGGCCTAATTCCACCTCCTCATCATGGCTTCAACTGGAGCCGTGCCCTTCCACATGCCCTCAGGGGTAGGGGTAGGACAGCTCAGCTGTAGTAGCTGAACCCTCACAAAAGAAGCAACAAATGCACTGCACGATTTTCAGTGAGGGATGCAGAGAAGGGGGATAACTAACACCTTGATAATTGGTTAATAGAAGGAAATGATTTTCCCGCTTTATGAAAAATCATTGTGTGTTTCTCTCTCTTTTCTAACAGACCTTTGCCGAACGACTGATGGGAAACTTCTCTTTAGCTGTGCCTGTGTTTGTTGCTCTCTCCTGCTTTGGATCTATGAATGGTGGCGTTTTTGCAGTATCCAGGTGAGCACTGCTGATGTTCCTGGGGGTCAGGGCTTGGGAGACACACTGAAAGTGTGGAAGCAAGGGGAAGGGAGAGTAGGGTTTATTCCTTTAGTGGGATATGATAAATGACTACGCTGTTTAGCAGGTGTAGGGCTTTTTCTCACTTTGTGTGGGGTACTATTTTTAAAACCCTTCGAATGGTTTGGAAATGAATGTCTCTGAGGCTAGCCCTCAATCAATGGCTGCTTTTTTTCGCGTAAAGGAGGAAAACTGGAGGGAAAATATTAACTCCTTCCCAACACCAGTCAAGGGACACCTTCAGAGATGGTTTTGCTTTCTGTGTGGGGGTTTCTCCTTCCAGTGCTTTCATTTAGAACACCTCAAACAAGACTAAGAAGTTCTGCTCTGCTGACTTTCATGAGCCACTTGGCATACTCACAGTAATGAGCACATTTAAAATCTGTCCACATTTATTTCCCACCAGGATGTTCTTCGTTGCATCCCGTGAGGGTCACCTTCCAGAAATTCTCTCCATGATTCATGTCCGCAAGCACACTCCTCTGCCAGCTGTCATTGTTTTGGTAAATCATACAAACAAATGTTCCTGCACTAGAATTCATATTACAGGCTTGCTCTAGAGGATTCAAACAGAATTTGGGCGCTGCTTGAGTCTCATTTATTAATGTGAACGTGGGCTTTGGGCAGGGTGGAGGACAGGAGAAAGAGGAATGAGATTTGTGAGTTGTTCTTATTCTATCATCTCCTCCTTGCTTTCTTGCCTCTCGCTGCAACCTAATTCATATCTTATTGCCCTGAATTTCTAAGGACCTGATAGTGGTGAGCTAGTTGCCTTTCAGAGAAACAAATCCTAGTTAAACAAACAAGAAAGGGATTCAGTTAACTGAAAGTTGAACTAAACACCAGCATCTGGGAGTACCCTAAGGGCTCATTATACTACCTTACAGTAAAAAATGCAAGCAGTTTTGCAACTAAGATAAAGGAGGAAGAGCCCTCAGCTGTCCAGCATAGCAGTGATTACAAAACGAGAGAACATGTGCCTGTGAAATAGTCTGTGGATTTGCTAAGGAAAACCACTGGTGCTTCAGTGGAAATCCTATTACAGACTTCTAAAATAAGCAGCAAAGGTAAATGTTGGTCATGTGTTAGCTTTGCAAACTAATTTTTACGGTAAAATGTTAGGACTAAACTTCAAAGTTCAGTTTTCATAGTGGCAGGAAGATTTTCACTCAACATGCAGTCTTCATAATCCTGGGCATTCAGCCCCACTTTCAGGATCAATGACTGCAGCATATCTGGAAAGGCCTCTGCCATATTTAGGGACTCACAGCCAAAGCAGAAGATGCACCTATGAGTCTATGTTACTAAGAGCAAAAGCTTGTGGAATTTAAATTGGTTTTTGCTCTTGAAGCCTATAAGCTCACTGCTGAATTGTTGAATTTTATATGCGCACATATAACCATAGGTTTTGAAGTTTTGAAAATTAGGCAGTGTGATTATGGTGAAAAGTTTTAATGAAATTAATTTTCCATAAACATTTAGCTTGCATTTTATTTCTTTGGGTGTAGTCATACCTTGTGGGTAAATTGCATTGACTGTTTTTTGTGGAATGAAATGCACAAAATGTATTAATATATTATTTTTTCCTGACAGACATTTTCTGCTATTGCATATGGTCCTGTTACACCAGTGCATTGATTTCCTTTGAAAAAGTCAGATTCTAGTATGAAGATGGCTTTCCTTCAAAGATTGCAAATTTTTAGCTCACCTTACTGCAAATAGAGCAGTGGCAGGATATATTCTACATCAACAGTAATTTTAGCATTTCCCTATTTTATTTCTCCTTCCAAGTTCTACATGCTGTAAGAAAAGAAAGAGCTTTTGAGGATAAACTGAGAAAACAAGCATGCGTTTGAGGCTTGTTAAATTAAAAAAAAATAAACCAACACCTTTTTTTTTAAATTAAGAAATCTGTTTATGTGTGTATGTTTAGAGAAATTTTCCAGCCCCTTCCCAGTGGTGACTCTGGTGACTCAGGGGGTCACTGCTGGACTCCTGCACATCCCACTCACAGGCCAGGCTTCCCCACTGCTTTGAACCCAGGTTTCCCATGGCAGAATATCTGATGTCTCGTTCCATAAAGCCACTTAGTCCAGGCACAGGAACGCAGAAACAGCTGAGCTGGTGCCCCTGAGGAAGGACCCCTGACAAAGGAATCCTACTGCCTTTTATATCCCACATTCTCCCCAAAAGTCTTGCTCTTCCTCCCAAGTCTTTGGTTCCTAATCCATCTCCATGTCCATCCACTTTGCTGGCTTCACTGGTCTTCATTTGCTTTGGTATCCAAAGGGTCAGCAATTCCCAGCTCCTGCTGTGTCACCCAGTATCTGCTCATCTGCCTGGAGTCACCAATCTTTCATGCTCTTTGTTGTGGGTCTCAGGCTTCCACGCAGCCTGCATTTCAATCTGCATCTCAGTCTGCAAGCTGAGCTACCTGGACCAGAAGTATTCCTCACCAACACGAGGAATTTGATACATGTGTGTATTAACTCATAGAAATCATGCTACCTGATTGTAATCCTGCTTTCTTGTATGTTTTCTTGATAGCTCTCCTTCACTTGCTTTATTGTATATAGCTTGCATTCTAGTTATAACTGAGATTTCAAGCTTTTGGAGGTTGAGTCTGTAGAGAAGAAATCTTGCCCAATACAATTCATGGTACAATTTCCCTTGACATTTACATAGGAGTTTGCTTACTATCTATATGTAAGGAACCAAGTACTGTAAGTCATTAGAGGTTGGAGGCAAGAGACCTACCTTTGAAATATTGGTCCTTCTGATTCAAATCCATGTTGTCTGCACTCCTTTGAAAAAAAAGAGAGCGAGACTGTGAATCTGGATAAATAATACAAGATAGTTTTCTATGTGTAAACATTTAGCCCAGTGTTTTACTGCATCTGCAGTTGATTTCACCTGTGGCCTTTTTATAAACCTCTCACTTCCAAGATCTTCCCTCCTGCTGAAGAATGAGTGATATGGAGAATTTGACTTACTCCTTCATGCCCAAATGCAAGGACTTTTTTTTTTTTTGTCCAAATACTCCCTTGAAATAGATCCATGTAGTCTTCCCTAACCATCTAACTCACAACAAAACACTGGTTTGTACATAACCTTCTGCCTGCCTCACAGGAGCCTTGTATCTCAGACTAGTTTTTTAATGAGGAACTGTATTTATTCTGGTGTCCCCTCTGCTTCTTGCTCTTAAATAGCTACCTGAGTGACGGCTAAATTCTTCCTTCTTCTCATAAATATTTGCATTTACAATGCGCAATAAGCCTACACTCTGCAAGTCTGGGCAAAGGCAAACTCAAGCTGGTGGCAACCCAGTGTGCCCCGCTGGCATCTCATGGTGTGGAACTGCCCCTTGCCATGCCCTCTTTGCTCACTTCCCCTATGAAGCCTGGGACACTAAGACTTTTTCCTTCCACAAAACACTTAGAAATTTCTGCTTTCATATGATTAGATGTGACCAAAATTTAACTGTTCTTATAATTTACATCAGCAATGAGCAAGTAAACCTGCAGTGAGCTTATATCCAACGAGAATGCTGCCCAGGATGCTCCAGCACTTTGGTGGTGCAGTGTGCCTGTGTATTTTTGTCCGGGTCGCAAGGGACAGATTTGTATTGACTATGTGTGGCCACACAGGACAGATATATATTGATCCAAAACGGTCTCAGGGGACAGCTGGACATTGATCACACACCTGATTTTATGACAAAGGCAAGCCTGAAGTCTGTGGCACTCAGGTGTGTGCATAAGGCTGTGCTGCTTGTCCCTGAGGAAAACTTTGACATCACTGCTGTAAAATAATAGAGATCGATCTACTAAACCCCTCTTATGCTCTGAATTTCTTTTGCAGCATCCTCTCACAATGATAATGTTATTCAACGGGGATCTCTACAGCCTCTTGAATTTCCTCAGCTTTGCCAGGTGGCTTTTTATTGGACTGGTAGTTGCTGGGTTGATTTATCTCAGATATAAACGTCCTGATATGCCTCGTCCTTTCAAGGTAACATCTGCTCTCTACTCTTTTACATGAATCCTCCCTCCTCTCTGTCCTGCAGTCAGACAGCAAGGGAGCATTTTCTGATGTAACAAGCTAACCTCTTTCTCAGGAAAAACCGATTTAAGAGACAACAGTTCTTTACAGTGAAGAGTGAGAGTTTTCCTGCGAGGTCCCCAGTGCTACCCCAGCTGTGTTCCATCCTGGAAAAGAATTCTTGCCTCTTTCCTATGCTTGGGGGGCAGAGACTGAAGCTGCTGTGCTGAGATGAAGGCATTTGCTCAGTTTTGCCTGTCTGCTGTGCTCAGGCTGTGTGATATGAGCTGTGTGATGCAAGCTGTGTGAAAATACCTTGAGCCCTCTGCAGCCACAGAGGGCTCAGACTACAAATATTGGGGTTACTTGTGCCAACCTGATTTTCAGCCAGTCCTCTATTTAATGTGTCCTTTGATAAAGGCCTGGATAATTTTATGACCAAATATACAAAAACATGATCAAAAAAGTCATGTTAAGCGCAAGAATTTATGAGAGAGGGCATTTATGTCATTGCATATCCAATACCAAGTATGCCAATTTTCTCTGCAAATAAGTGGTTAGTGTGATCATTGTAATATTTGGCACTTGCAGTGGATTGGCAGACAGAGTTATTGTGAACCCTGAAAGAAAATGCTAATAGTCCAGCCCCTTGAGTAGTATCTATTTTGGCCTTGGTTCTGCTATTTTTCTTGCTTGTTTTAAGTAGCATCATACAAAGTAAGTTGTCCCATTGTGTATCCAGAAAGATAATATCCATCATCAAAAAATTGGGAAATATATCCCTGTTCAGATGCTGCCAAGATGACTATTTTGTGAAGAACTAAGAATGTGTATTGTTGCATTCTTGTAGGTATATTAGCAAAAAAGGAGGTATATTACTAAATAAGTACAACCTGTTTTGCTTTGATTAAAAAAAAAACTTTGACAGTACACAAAAGAGGAACAGTAATGCTTCGAGGCATGAAAGGAAGAGAACAATCTCCGAGGAATTCTCAATTTTCCATTACACTTAATGTCTCATAAGCCATGCCTGTAGGCATTTCCTTCAGAGAGTTGCTAAGAGAGTGATTGTATTGGTGTTTTTGAAAATTGAGCAAATAAGTTTGATATGGTTACTTTGTGTGCTTTCAGCAGTGACACTGGCAATGCCATCAGTCATACAGTCAGAAAGTGCTTTTTCAGTCGCTATCAGGTGCATAACACTATCAAATATCTTTATCACTAGTCAAATTGCTGTTTAATTTGCTCTCTTCCTGCTAGATTTTGATTTTTACCTTAGGAAGAAAATCAATATGTCCTTAATAGTTTTAAAAGGTGATTTGAGCTCCTGGCTGTGTTTTAAAATGTTTTCTAATGGGTAATTATCAAAACGGAAATCTTTACTGTGGTTAGAGCTGCTTGCTTATACGCTGGGGGATTAGAGGAAGGACTTTTACAATGTAACTTATTTACAGTCCTTACATTTTAGAGGAAGTAAAACACTGGAGTGTTTTAGGGTGTAATTAAGACACTTCTGTGGTACTCACTGCATAGCACTTGGCAGGGCCTGGCTTCTGCATCACTGATATTTTGTGTGCCTGTTCTAGATACCCTTATTTTTCCAGAACTGTCCTGTACTGCTGGGTCATATCCAATTTACATCTTATGGAAGGTTAAATGCCTTAGTCATTACTTTACAATGATCTTATTATTTAATGGTTCTCTGTGCGGTTATTTTTCAGGTTCCTTTATTTATTCCAGCGTTGTTTTCCTTCACTTGCCTCTTCATGGTTGCTTTGTCACTTTACTCTGACCCAGTGAACACAGGGATTGGATTTGCAATAACCCTGACTGGCATTCCTGCCTACTACCTCTTCATTGTATGGGACAACAAGCCAAAGTGGTTCAGAAAGCTTCTAGGTAAGTCCTGGGGTAGGATTTCTCTCCTTCTTGCTGGCTCCAGGAGTTTCTCAGAGCTCTCCCTGTGTTGTCAAATCCTTTGGATTGACCCTCTCAGCTGCTATGAGCTGGGAGTGACAGCACAAGTTGCTTTTGGGCACATGCTCCAGCATTGCTCGGCCAATGGCACTCAATGCCCCCTAACTAATGAGGTACATTCACAGCAAGGCTGTTCCTCAGGCAGCGATTGACTTTAAAGAACTAATGCTTCTTCCCCACCCTCCCTTACAAACACCCAATTCCTTTTAAGTCACCATCACCTTCTCCTGACCCTGCCTCTGCGCTAATGAAGACAGTACTGCACTCCTTGGAGAATCTCTTTGGAATCCTGAGCAAAACAACTGTGATATCAGGATGAGCTCGGTGCTCCCTACTGACCCCATGTGCCTGTGGACCGCTGAGGAGTGTTTGGAATGGGACTGGGAGTGTCTGGAAGATTCAGGCAGGTTGGGCATGGGGATATTGTCCTTAGCAGCGGCTCCTGACAGGGTGATAGCAAATATACCATGGCCTCTATGGTAATTATTTCTGTGCTTCATGAAGAATGACTTGTGTGTGACTTGGCTAGTAGTATTTCATGCCTGAAATACACCGAGAGTGCTTTCTGTACCATTTCTGAAAGGTTTTGAAAGGATTTGTGGAAGTTCTGATGTGTTAGAGAAGGATTATTTGAAACATTTCAAGTAGAAGTCAGTATCATTTATTACAGCTCTTCATTCTCATTTTTTGTTACTAGGATGATAGGCTTCTAAAATAAAGGGAATTTTTAAAACATGAAATAAGACTATTGGCAAGGTATTTCAGGAATGATGGATAATTTATTAAAGAAAACAAAAAGATAATTTCTTTTGCTGAAAAACTAAAACTCAACCTGTGAAATCTTTAACTAAAAGTAATTGATTTCTATAGATGCTGAATTAAAAGTGCATATTGTCTTCTGTGCTTCAGTCTTAATTGATGATTTAAAATGAGCTGCTCACAAGAAAAGAATAGTGCTTTTATATGTAATTACAGTTTAACCAGTTGTATGTATTTTCTCAATATAAATAATTTATAAAGTTATATCCTATCTGCCGTAGAATATGTGAATTTCCCTCTCAATACATGCTGGGAAGTCCATAGGCAACAGGGCAGGAAGTATTTACAGCAAAAGATGTTAGTTTAGGCTAGCAAAATCTTAATTTTATAGCCAAAATATTATAAATTACTTGCATTGTCCCGGGAATGGGTAGAAATCTTCAAATTAAATACAAGTACAAATAAAAGCAGTTGTATGCAGAAGGACATTCTATTAAGTGATCGGGGTTTAGTCTGTTTATAATCTCTCAGTCTTGACATTTAGAGTGTAGGAATTTTTCTCTTATCAAATCCAGGAGGTTTTTTGGCATTTTCCGTCGTGTCTCAGGTTTTGGGATACAGCTACTTGAATCTTTGGCCACGGGATGACAGTGTTGAACTACATTACTTGGGCAAGAGAAAGAATATTCTCTTTAAGGTAGACTGGATAGATGTGAAGATTTTTCTGCCAGCTGTGACAATGAAGGTGAATAATTTCTAGCTTTTGAGATAACACAAAATTCTCCTCCTAGAAAGAAGTCTGTGTGCCTGTGTCATATCTATGGATGGGCATGGTGTACTGGCTCAGAGAGGAATGCAGCAGAAGCCAGTCAGTGAGGGAAACAGCTTGTTTGCTTTGCAATTATTATCCCCAAAATAACAACAGTAATGACAGAAAACTGATGCTGACAGTTTTGAGCTGGGGCAGAGTGGAGATTTACTCGTGAAACAAACAGATTTTTCTTTTCCCTAAGAAGAAGCAATAAACCTTCTGTGTGGAGTCATTAAGCTGGCATTGTTTTGGGAGACCCATTGTACAGCCTGAGAACATTTACAAAAGGTATTGATTGAGGATAAATTCACTTAAGGTACCTCTGTGAGATATAGAAAAGAAATTGGGCAGCTGCAAGCTTGGTATTCTAACCTTGAAACAATATGTCTTACATAGGCATGAAAGTGTAATTCCTGACACAAGGTAAAGGACAGCATGAAAAAATGGGATTTTCATCTTACATAGGCATGAAAGTGTAATTCCTGACACAAGGTAAAGGACAGCATAAAAAAACGGGATTTTCATCTTACATAGGCATGAAAGTGTAATTCCTGACAGAAGGTAAAGGACAGCATAAAAAAACGGGATTTTCGTTTAAGAGGTAGATTTTTGCCAGAGTAACTGGGTAACTTTGTATGAGAAGATAAATGACTTTTTTTTTTTTTTTTTTTTTATAAATGTGATGAATCCACTCTACTTAGACTTGACCACAGCATTTCCTGTGGTACCAGAGGAGAAGTAGCAGCCTGATAGTCTGGACACGCTGCTGTGCTACCAATACTGTTCCCAAGCTGTTTCACGTGCCCAGATCAGCACATGGGCAGCTGGTGTGGGGCTTTGAAAAGTCACCTCCTTGAGGCATTGACTGGTTCAGCTGCCCAGCTGTGCTTCAGCAGAGAGAGATGGCTGGTGCTCATAAACCCCACAAGGTGCAAACACCCATGGGTACAAGACCAGTCCCACATAAGTTCAGAGGGAATATCCTGAATAGGCTTTGTAAGGATCAGAGGAAAGGGATATTGAGCAGCCAGAATGAGCGGTGGGATAAAAGAGCCAGCCTGAAGATACATGCGTTTCTGAAAGGAGTTTCAGGCTTATTACACTAGCAGAGCCCTGGAATGGATTACCCAAGGAATCCCCTCCCAAGGCTGAAAGTCTTTGTTCTGTACTTAGGGCATTTAAATTTCCCATTCTCCTTATGAAATTGCTGCATTGAACAAAAGGTAACTTTACAGCTCATAGGGTTTGGAGATTGTGGGATGGTATTTTCCAATGAGAATAACATTTTGTTCTCTCCTCTTCCAAAGGAATTCTGCTGTAGCACTAGGTGTGCTGGGACAAATAATTTTCAGTTGGTACAGGCTTCATTTGACAACTGCATTCTTTCTTTTTGTAAAACTAATGTGAAAATGAAAAAAGTTGAGCCTAGCAAATCTTAAGCAGCTGATCAATGTGTAAAAGGATGCATCACCAGCATGAGAATGCTTCTATCTATACTTCCCCAGCTGAAAACCCAACCTTAGACTCATACTTAAAAACATCTATTCCTTTACAATGAGTTGAATTGTGAAGAGGCAAAAAGTTGAATCCTACTTTTTTTTATAGCTGAGCCCTTGATGGAAATGAGATCTCTTTATATAGCAAAGTATCTGCCAGGGTTATTTAGCAACACCAGAGGATAACACTTGTTCACTTAGGACAAAGTGTTATATGCTCAATTTGCTTCTCTTTGTTGAGTTTGTGGTGGGATCTGTGGCAGATTATCTCAACATTTTGTTGTTACAGATTTCATGTCCAGTCATATATATGTGATAAAATTCCTGCTTTCTTTCTTCACCTAAACTTTATGTGGTGCTTGTGTGGATACAAAGTCTGGGGTTTTTTTTTATAAAGGTTGTCCCCTGGGACCCATTTGCAGTGAATTTTCTCAAAAAGGGATAATTAGGATTTAAAGTGGGCTGGGGAAGTTATCTGCACTGCCATGGCACGTTAAGCTGGTTTGTGACAAATGTGAAACTGGTCCTGTAACTCTGGGTACTGCTTCAAGCAGACAGCATAGAGGTAGGTACTGACTGGAAACAGATTGGAACATTTTCATAGAGGAAAATGCTCCTTGCACTGATTTATCCTGAGACCATTGCAACCAAAAAGTGCAAAGAATGCCAGCTCCCCCAACTTTTCTGCTCTGCTGTGGCTTCATCCCAGGAGAGACAAAAGCTGCTGCATGGAAATGGAGAGCTGGGCAAGGTCTTGCTGCTGGTGGGTCTGTCCACTTAGGTGAACAAAATCACAGCCAGCTCTAGAGATGCCCAGGATTTCCCTCTGCTGCTGTGCCCTTTCCCAAGAGCTGTCATGCCACTGCTCAGTTTCATAAAATTCTCTTTTTCCCTTTGCTTCTCTGCAAAGCTGGAAGGGCTGGGATGGCAGGGGTGAAGCCCTGCTGTATTCCTGCTGCTGGCTTTCCTCCTGTCTTTGCTCCCTGCTGCACTCAGCCCAGCTCTGATGTCCCACTATGGGTAGGGAAGGCAGATGGGAGGAAAATGCAATTCCTGGAGAATCCTGGCCTCTCTGCCCCTATCAGTTTATAGTCTAAGGGCAGCCTGGCTTTGCACTCAACTGGTGACATCCAGAGAAAAGAGGAAAGGATGGTAGAATCTGCCTTAGACAGAAGATCAGAGAAATGTTTTCAGTTCATATCTTCTGTGAGCTGCACTATTTTACCCTCCTGGCATTGTGTCAACGTCAACATTCATGCCAGACTTTCAAGGGAAATGAGAACTTTCTTTTGCAACAATTTCTGCTTATTTAAAATAGGTTATTAAGAAAGAGTGATAAGTGAAAGAAATTGGAAGAAAATGTTCTTTTACTATTCTCTGTGTGCTGTATGTGAATTAACTGCACCATTTATGCATCAGTACCCTAGAAAGAAAACCAGCAAAAGCACCAGAAGGAAATAAATGTTCAGAGTCAAAAAAAGAAAACATGAAGTTACTTGGATGGGTGACATTTTATTTTATTTGCTTAGGAAGGTCTAGGCACAGATAAATTAAATTATTTGAATTCTTCCAGACTTTTATTTCAACATAAAATCTTGATAAAGCTAAGCAGTTATGCAGAGTAGTAATTTTTTAAGATAGCCTTTAAAAGCATGCAGACTTTTATTTAATATAGTTATACATGTATACCCTTCTATTATTATTGTATGTGCATTGCCTTGGATCAGAGGCATGGAAAACAGTTAGTTAATAAGAAAATGTCGAGTTTAAATGATAAATGTATATGACCTGTGTGAAGTCTATGTGCAAGCAGCCTGCATAGAAGCTAAGATTATTTTCCTGACTGTTTCTCCTTCTTCATCTCTCCTGCAAAATCTTACCATGTGTATGCTTTTATCTTTGCAGGCAGAGTAACCACAACATTGCAAATCCTCTTGGAAGTCATCCCAGCAGAGGAAAACCAGAAGTCATGATCATCATGCACAGCTTTTGGCTTGGTGTTTCATTTCTACCTGAAATAAAAAAGAGTAGGGAGATTCATCCCCCTTCCTAACATGCTGCAAACTGGGGGAACAAGTCACAGTTGCAATGGATACCGAACAAATCCCTTACCAGAATTGTCTTTTGTGATGCTGTTGCAAGATTCTTTTTTACACGGTTGGTCTCTATGTAGAAAGCAAGTACTTGTGCTACGAGGGAACTCTTTACTGTTTTTTTTTGGTACAGTGTCTTATCTTAACAGACTGTAAGTTCATCATACTGGGATTTCGTTTGCTTTGTCACTGAAGATAGGTTTAAGTGATGTGTAACAGCTGGGTTTACTGTGAAAATGGATCTTGCTTTCTATCCCTGGAGATCTCAACTCTCACCAGAGCAAGGGTGAGGTAAAGCTGCTGAGTTTCACATTCTGCATTCTTCCCATCCCTCTGACTGGCAGCCTGATTTGACTTCTTTTGACTTGCTGGAAGCCCCAGTGCACAGATGCAGAAGCACCACTCCTCAGACCTTTGTGCTGGCAAACTCAAGGCTTCTTCATCCCAGAGTTCTTACACCACAGCCAACAGAAACATCTTCTGAGACTCAATATTTCTGCCAGGGGGGCAGAAAGATTTTAGCACGGGAATTTTAGCAGTAATTTTATGCACACTAACTTTTTTACCAGGCTGGAATTGATCACTGATTTTACCAGTGTTTGTGTGCCTACACACACAAAATCCAGCAAGTTGAGCACTGACCTTCAAATGAGTCAAAATATTTGAAGATCACCTCCACTGCTGTATGAATATTTCCTATCTAGGAGCATATGGTCCTGCAGCTATCAGTCAGGCAAACCTGATTTTAAGGTTTTATATCAGTGTTGGTGGGCAGAAATAGATGTCACTTGGTGGGAAATGGTAAAGACATGGCAATAAATGCAATACCTTTTTCTGAATAAGGCATAAGGCAGGCTACAGCAGATTTGCTGATTTGAGTGGGATGTGTGCCTGATCTGTGGGCTTTTCACTCAAGCACACTCCAGTTAACAGAGCTTTGGAACGCTGAGGAACAGGTGCTTTTCCTGTCTTCTTGTGGGTTTTATCTCAGCAGAAACAGAGAAAGGCCTTCAAAACAGATGAAATGAAATTAATCTCCAGAACTATTTTTGAGCTGAACTTGGCTCAAATGTGAGCTGAAATTTTGCCCTTTTTAAAAGATAATTGTATAGCTGAAGAAGTTTTTTAATACTTAGAAATTGAATTTTATATTCTTAATGACTACCCAACCTTAAGGTTAAGGTTTATTATCCCTCTGTTAAGAACATAACACCTAACTATTGAATGCACTACTATTTGAGATGTCTGCTTTCAGTAAGTCACGTTTCATGAAAATTCTTATGGAACTAAGCAACACTGACCTTCCTAAGTTGGGAGAAAAGCACAACTAGTAGCCAGACCACTACAGCAAAGGGAGACTGTGTATTGTATATGTGTTGTATATATCCAGAATATCTACTGCTTTAAAGGTGTACAGTAATGTGTCTTAAATGTATACATGTTTTTTCATTTTGTATCTCTGTGGTGGAATTTCACAAAAGTAGGGAAATGCAGATAACTGCTTATGGAGAAGAGCAGTAATTTAAGACACAGAAAGCATTTTGCAAATAGTGTTTTTCTTTAAATGTTTTCTGTTTACAGTAATTTAGTGTTATTTGAATTTTTTTTTTTTTTAGGCAAACATTTTGAGAGAGTTTTTTGTGCTGACAGTGGGTGTGTTTATTTAGTACTTACCTTTGGGTCACAATTCTGCCTTTGAGGCCATCCCCTGCCACCCCTGTTCATTGGGGTTTGGCCTCTGTCGTCATGGAGCATCTTTAAAGTACACAAACTCTGCTTCTCTCTGACAGAAATAAACTGTCTGGCACCCTGCAGGAGTGCACCTAGCCCATTCCTCCCCTAATGAATGCAAAGTGCATGGGATCCAGAGCAAACCACTTCCAGAGCCCCAGCGGATGTGACTTTTTCACTGTTTTGTTCCCATGTATTCACTTCTGTTGTGCCACATTACTTGAAAATTGGATTGTTGGCAGTGTTAACTTGTAGAAATAAATGGGCTCCATAAATATAACTGAATGTTGCTTTATTTTCCCATTGTGGTCTTTAAGGCTTAAAAATGTTTCTGAAGCCTGATTCAGTGAACATATCTTTACTAGCTTTAGTTCATGTAAAGGGTTAATTCATCCCAAGGGAAATCCTAGGACTTGTTGATTGTGAAGCTGTATACTTTAGAAAGGAAAAAAATTACATGGAAAATAAAAATCTGGGGTTTTTGAAGGTGTATAGGGATTTTAATTTCTGGTTTAGTTTCTTTAGCACACGCAAAAGCAATACAAAATAATGTAATTGGGTTTCCACTGTATGGTGAAAATCAGTGTTAAGTATTTTTATTACACTTGAAAGTGAGGCATATCTTCAGAAATTGAGGAAAAACATGTTTTCTTAAAGCATCAAGTTCTCTTATAAGATTGTTAAGTATTTATTTTCAGAGTCATAGAGGAAATTCTTCTAGAATAAAGGATAAACTTTATATATATTTTTTCTTATTAGGCCCTGAGGCGGTCAGCCAATAAGACCATTTCTGTAGAGATATTCAGTAGTTCTTATTTTTCTTGCCTTTTGCACTTGTATATCAACTGGATGTGCCAAAAGATATCTTCCTTTTTGTTTGGGTGGTTGCTGCTGATTTTTTTTCTTCTTTGAATTTGTCACTTTTCTGGAGTATAGGTAAAAATTTCACTGAAGGCAAGAGAAATGTGTATCTTATGTGAGTAGCAAATACTGGTCAGGTTTAGTATAGAACAGAGAAGCTTCAGCACCTGAAGCTCTGAAGGGGCTGACATGCCTTTGCCTCTCCTAATCTGGAGCATCACGATTCCCCCATAAGAATTATTTATTTTCAATTCAAATTGAAACAGAGGCTTCTTTTGACCACACTACATCTTCCGTATTTTTCAATCTGAATGGAAAAAAAAAAACCAAAAAACTTTGCTGGCCAAAGGTTCACGTGCCTTTCACTATATGTATATAAATATAACTCTTTGCCTCAATGTGTATGCTCCTGCTTTCCTGATTTTCACAGGAAAATCAGGCTTCAATTTAAATATTTTTCTACAGAAGAAAGTAGTAGTTACCTATTTCCACAGGGTGCATAATTGTGTTGATGTAACAAGATAAAGAGGATTTCCCATTATGTTCAGTGCCACCAGAATTTCTGACTTAAAAATTAGCCATATATCAGGATCCAAACACAATGTAATTAGCATAAGTCTTTGAGAAACGGGTGTTGATCTTTCTTAGGAGGAATTAGATATTTCATTTTTTTTCATTGTACCTACCAAATATTGTGTTTAATGACCAGCAGACCACAGATAGCTTGGAGAGCAGAGCATGGAGCAGGTAATGAATATACTGAAATCCAATACAAAAATTGTATTTATGTCTGCCAGGTATGCAAAGTATGAAGTTTGGCATTTGAACCCAGGCAGGGGTGGTCAGGGGGCAGTGCAGGACAATGTGTAATGACCCCCAGTGGTTATTGGGCAGCTGCCTAAGTCTGGAGACTCTTCTGCTAGACAAGCATCCTAAAAATTAACACTTGTGCCCATGCCAGTTTGTGTCCTGCCTGAGGTGCTGTGGTGTCCCTTTAGCCTGGCTCTCCCCCAGCAGGATAAGTCTCAGGGAAGGCTGGTACTGTCAAAGGGAGATGGCAGACCGAGATATCCCCGTGCCTTTTCTGTAGAAGACGTCACTTGTGATTTTTCTTTTGCCCCTTGAACCTCCCCCTGCATTCTTTGCACCATTCCTCTCTGGTGGTGTCTGCAGTAACTGAGGAAAGCCTCCACACCTTAAACACCTCTGGGGATTTGTTGAGACTTGGCAAACTCATGGAATTTTTTCGTTGCCTTCAGAAGCCTGCAGAATTTTCTCCTGTGTGTTAGTCCATGTTTAATTTGTTTTCTATGGTATTTTTGCCAAGGAACTCTTGGGGGACATGTCAGCAATGGACACCATTTCTGTTTACATTCGCTTTCCTATTTCTTTTTTATTCAAAGAAACGTTTGAAATAATTTTTCCTTGAAGTGCAAAGAACCAAGTGGATAAAACACCTCTTCCAACTTTATCAGAAGAGTTTGGATCCTCTTCATATTCCCTATAACAGGAATGTCTACGGTGTTGTGATGTATACCAAAGCTTTGATATTTTCTAAATATGCTATTGGGGATGATCCAACATGGTTCTAAAAATGCTGTGGCAACAGTCAGTTTTATGCTCCTCTAGCTCATTCTCTGCTCCCAACCCAGACTACAAAATGTTCCCACTGCTAAAATTTTTGACAGGCCTTTTTCAGATCCAGGAGTTCACCTACATCTCCTTTGAAAGGGAAATGCCACCCCTTCCTTTGTGGTGCCCCTCTGCCCCTAGACCTGGATGTGAGCAGGTGACCTTAGCTCTAGACAGGCCCTTTGCTGAGCCCAGAGCTTGTTCTGTTCAAGGGGAATTGGAACCCTGCGTTTTAAAAAGAAGCTGACGTTTGCAATCGCCTCTCTCATTTGGACTTAAAATGTTTTGTAAAACTGTTAGACAGGAATTTTAGTGCTGTTTTTTAAATGTGGTTTTGTGTGTGTATGTGTGTGAATGTGATTTTTATTTTTCCCCCCTCCCTGTTAGTTATGAGAAGTTAAATATTATGGGATCTTCTAATTTTACCCTGCACCTTTGGCTCTGCCTGAAGAAAGCTGTTTGATGCAGCTTCAGCTGCCAATATCTCTTTGCCACTCAGTCACTACAGTGTAATTGGATCTAAAGCACGTCTATAATTTGCTGCTAGCAATGCTGGCTTGTCTTAATTATGACTTCCCGCTGATTTCTAACGATGCCCATCAATAAATATGCATAGCAAGGCAGTCAGACTGGTGCAGATGAATAACTCTTCTTGGGAACTTGAGTTTCCATGCTATCAAGCTGTTTGAAAGCATCAAGGCAGGATCTCTGGCTTAAACTGGATGCAGGCTTTCAGAAGGGCTTATGACACAGCCCAGCACACCACGAGTGCAAAGCCTGAGATGTTTTAGATTCGATGTAAGTGTGCATTCTTCCGCATTTGGCAAAATTTCTGGGAGAAAATGAGGAAAATCTGAGGTATAAATGTGACCTCCTAGGCAGATGATTTCCCCAGTGCTTTCTTCTGCATTCACCCTGACTGAAGGCTACAAATACATTTTCACTGAGAGCATTTCTGTTCAGTGTCTCTTCTGCAAGCCAGCTCTTTGAAACATCTGTATTTAATTTTAAACTGGGTCCTATTCTTGCCCATTTGCTTGTGATTTTTTTTAAACCTCCTATTTTTCCTCACCTGAAAACTGTCATGTCATAGAAAACTGTTTTTTCAGGCTGTAACAGTACCTTTGAAAAGTAACACAGCCATAAATTAGGGTCATAAAGCTCTAAAGGGGTTCCAAGCTGCTCCCTCCTAACAGGCTCATATAGTTCTGTTTGCAGATTGCAGCCAGAGGACCTTAAAGTTTATCACAGCAAATACTCAGCTCCTCTCAGGTATCAAGGGTGTGGTGTTTTAATAGAATCCTTGCACTTGCACTCCAACACCTGATTAGAGGTCCTGACTTGGCCAACTTGGCATCAGAAAATTTGGGCATGTGGTAAAACCCACTCAAGGTTATGAAGACTCTGTGGGGACAGTGAGAGATTTGGACAAGACTACATGCACAGCAGTGAATTTTATGATTAGCCTTCTATGTATACTTAATTACTTGCATATTTTCAACTACCAATACCTTCATTAAAAAATATCTGTTTACTGTTCTAGAGGGACATTTCAGGTTTCCTGAGTTTGGATTTTTAAAATTTTGTTTTGTTTTGTTTTCTTTTCTTTTCTTTTTTTCTCCTTTTTTTTTAATTCTATTTTTTTTTCCTTTTCTTTTTCTTATTTCTTTCCTTTGTTTTTAAGCATTATATTCAGGACAGGTCCCTCAGGTGTTCTGCTTGAAAGCTGGGGCAGACGAAGAAGCTTTTAAGGGAATTCTCACTGTATTTTCTCTACATGTACTGCACAGTGCAATTCAATATTCATAAATTACTTTTGGCTGCTGTTAGTATTTCCCACCTCTGTTTGCTAATTCATGTACCAGGTATATTTAAAATGAATCATTAAACATCAGGGGATTTGATGCTTGTTCCACATGCAACAGCTCACTATTGAACAAAGCTCCAGTGCTTTGCACTAATGCTAAGCCCTACCTTTGATTTTGTAATAAATACAGGAGTCAGAGGCAGAATAAATCAGATCCTGTACTGTCAGGCTGGCAGAGATGATTGATCCTGCCTTTCTGACAGCACTGCATTTGGCTGCAGGTCTCATGCAGCCCTGCTTTGGATCATACAGAAGCACCTGGATGATGGAAAGCAGGCTGGCTCAGAAGACAGCATACACTTCTGCACCACTGTCACATTTATTTAGTGGCATGTGTCTGCTAAAATGCTTCAGGTTGTAGCTCATGGTAATAACTCTCTCTTGTGTTGAATCCATCCTCCCCATTTTTACTTCTTTACCCATATTTTAAGCAAAAATTGTTCAAAAACCTTTCTAAAATGGAACCATACAGCCTTTAGCTAAAGCAGACCCATGTGGGTAATAACATAGCTCATCTCTGCACTCATTAAGAGTGCAGCTTTTAGAAATGAAATCATTATGTGTTAGTCAAAAGTTTAGGTGGTCACCCAAACACTCATGTTCTTCCTACCTCAGAAAAAACTGCTTACTCAAGTATCAGAAACTCTCTGGTCATACAAATTTGAGTTTGGTTGCTGTTTGGCTCTTGGCAATGGATGTCTGCACCAAGGCTCTGGTTTTGAACCCTGAATTTGGACCTGAAACCCAAAAATTTATCTGGGCAGAGGGAGCAAGGAGCAGCAGCCTGTGACCGTCTCCCTGTCCTGCCTTGCTGGTGAAGGATTTGTGCATCTGTCATAAGAAAGAACTCATCTGGAAGGTGCTCTCATGGAGAAATTGCAGCTCATTCGTGTTAGGAATATGCCTGCATACAAACTACAGAGTGGTGCAGCACATTGTGTTGGGTTTTCTCCCAATTTTTCACTCATTTCTCACAATTTTTCAAGATGTTACTTGAGATGCATTTATGTTTGGCTTGTATTTGGCTTTCTCTTTTATACTACACATGATTTTCTGTATTATCATATACATGTATGTGTGTATTCTTTAGGGCTAGTGATGCAGAGCTGCACTCCTGTGTTGCAAGTTTAAGCCAATCAATGAAGCATTATTTAATGCACGCCAACTTCTTTTTTAATACTGTTTCTAAAGTAAATTGCAGCAAGTACACAGCTATCTACCATGGAATAATAAATTGATATAGAATGTGTGGGGAATATGCAATAAGCCAGAATCGTTAAAAAGCTCAATGCACCACTCCAGCAACACAAAGCAGCCCTAAAGCTGAGGCTGGAATTGCACACAGCCAATGGTGTGCACCAGTAAATCTGGCCCTGGTAATTTTACTGCAAATGACACACAAGCCAGAAAAACATTTAGATAATTGAAATTAACACTTTTAACAAGGATCTATAAAGCAGTGAATGATAATCAAGAGGTTCTTTCAAGCTCTTTGTGGCAAACCTGCAGTACTTCACGCTGTTTTTCTCCAATATCAATGAGACAAAAGAACAGGGACCCTCTTTTCCTTAAGAATGGAACTTCCTTCTGGTAAGGTGTCATACCAGTCCCTATTTTGCCAAACACTGCAACTGTGCATTCATGGGATGAAGGCTTGTTATTTTGATCTTGGGACAAAGTTAGATAAAAAGGGAAAAGATAATAAAAAGGAGTTGTTGGAGAAACATTAAACAGATTTTTTTTTGATTGATGCAAATCTGCACCTGTGTTTACTCGTATCAAAGTGACTGTGCATACCAGATCATGTGAACATAGCCCTTGGATAGGTAGAAAGGCTGCTGCAAACTTTGAAGTCCTTCAGAGGGTGTAACCACTACTGGAAGACTGGATATTCTTCACTGACTCTTTCAAAATTAAAAAGTTTTTTATTTTGTATTTCATCCAATCCATATTTTTCAATGTTGCTCTTAAAATACAACAATTTCCTTTCTTTCTAACTTAACTGATGAAAGAGAAGATTCAATCTCTCAGGCAATAAATAATCTATTTAATGTTAGATCAGCTACTTAAATCACTGTTTGACCGCATTATTGGCCTCTGTATCTCATTAAGCTGCCTCCCAAAGTCACCAGGTAGGGAGCCTGCTATCTTACAGCACTCCAAACAGGCAACAAGCCTTTAAAATGAACCTGGGAAGAAGTGGGGACACTGCCTTGCATCATGTTGTGCACAGGGGTGAAACGTTTCCCTGTGGATTAGAACTAAAATCCCACCAGAACGCTTTTAAAAACTGAGATAGTTTTGCTTTTCTGAGTTCTGTGCAGAAATCTGGCCATCACTTTCTAGTCTATCAATCTGTGCTCTTTCATGCATACCAAATTATTTTTAAAAAAATCAGAGTCAGCAAAACACTTTCTGTAGAGGAAGCAGCAGTATTGGGAGAGAGATGGAAATATGGGTTTGCATTAAATTCCCCTTTTTTGTCAGATGATGGGATGCTTCAGAAGTGCTACTGCAAATATTTAAGAAACAGAAACCCAACAATTTCTCCACAGTTATATAAAACATTTTATTCTCAAATAAAAGCAGACAAATATGTGCGCATGAGAGAAGAAATAAAGCATTGCAGTGAGAGAACATATAAGAGCAATGCTCTGTGTACTAATCCTGAAACTCTGGGGAGGAGTCAGTGCTTCAGGAGGGGAGTTGTGCTGCCAAAATTTTGGGACTCTGATATTCCTGTCTCTTCTCCCAGGCACTTCCAGCATCAGTCTTTCAGGTGCTGCCACTGTGAAGAAATTTGGCTGGAGTGGTTTTCCCTGTCTGGGTGGTGGAAAAGGTGCAATGCACCTGGGAAAGTCATCAGCCCCCATGGAGAGGTGGCCCCATACCCAGTGGGACTGTGGAATATAGTGAGAACAAAGTCTGGGACAAAATGGGTGGCTTTTGAGACTTTACCCCAGAAGCCCATGTTTGTGACAAATGTAAGTTACTGGAAGCTCTAAAACCAGGAAGCCTTTTATATTGAGCTCCAATAGACTGTATAAAAGGAATTGAGCTCCAAAGTGAACATAGAGGTGCTGTCACTACTGTGCTGCTGTCTCTGTGGGGGATAAGTAATTCAGCTCCCTGGAGAGCTAAACACATCTCAGGAAATACAAAATAAAAAAAGGAAGACTCAGCTCATGAGGGCAGTTGGGAAAGCTGGATTATTTTAAGAGGCTGGAGAAAAGGAGAAAGGTAACAGTAGGGAGACAAGGCTGAATTGAGAGGATCAGGACAGGGTGCCAACAGTCATCATCTCTAGGAGAGAATGGGCAGAGTTTTCTCCCTATGAATTTCAAGTCCTGGTGTCTTAAAGGGGAAACTACAGACTTAAATTCCCCTTAAACAGGGATGCCAGACCCATGTGTTTTTCCAGAAGAAACCAGTGGCTGCTGTATGAAACCTGGGGGCAGGTAAGAACTGCCTGGGACAAGACCAGGACTAGCTGAAAAGAGGCCCAAGCTGTTGTGGCATTTGTTTATATGAACAGAGAATGAATGTTCATATAAACATTTAAAAATATCTGATTTGCCTTCCATGTTTTTCCCCATTTTACATGCAGGCAACAAATGCTTTGGAGTGTGGGTGACATTGTACTAATTAACAAACTGTGGTTTCTTGACAGTCAACTCATATTCAACAGTATTTGAGAAATATTGTTTAGAAATCTTTAGTCTACAATTGAGGAATTATATCCATAAAAAAATGTGATTGATTGATTGATTGATTGATTGATTGAGACAGGGAGATAATATTGTCTCTTTTCTCCTAAGGCACCTGTAGATGTTGTGGATGTCCCATACCTGGAAACGTTCAAGGCCAGGTTTGCTGGAGCTTTGAGCAACCTGATCTGATGAAGGGTGACCCTGCTTATGGCAAGGGGGTTGAAATAAGGTGATCCTTAAGGTCTTTGCCAACCCAAACTATTTTATGATTCAATTCCAAGCACTTATGTTCAAAGGGTAACAGGAAGAGCATGCATAAAGAGCTTCAGTTACAATTACACTTTTGAAGTAATAAAATAATAAATTAAAAGACAGCAACAGATTTTGGGTTTCTTTTGGAAATACATCTAATTTGATGTATTTTAAACTGAGTATTCAAATTTAAGAGGAACTTAAAGAGCCATAATTTAGAGCTTGTAGACTCTTTTTGGAAAGGTAATAGTTTTTTTTCCTCTTAACTGTGTTCATATTGCTCATGGGGTTCCAAAAGCTTTGAAATTTTTGCTTGCAGTTCAAGTCCATTCCTAAAAGATTTTTTTGATTAAAAAAAAAAAGCACTTTGCTTTTCTTTTTTGCACAGTTCATATTATTGCATTCTTGGCAATGCTAGGAGCAGACCAGGAGCTATCATTCCAGAAGCAGCTATCTGAAGTCTAGGCAGATTTGTGGATTTTACATTAACAGCCTGTTTTGCAGAAATCCTTTATTCTTCATGACCAAAATACAGGTTGGATGAGTATCATGATACTGCTGCTTTTTTATTTATGCTTCTGTTCTTAGAAAAATTGATTATGACTCCAGTTGGTTTTCCTATCTATTATGTGACATTTTCAATATGCTTTTTTTTTTAAGACAACAATTTATGTTCAGAAGTTTTAGTCCAGAAAATCTTATCTTTCATAATTTCTTTCTGATTTTCATTAAGTTCATTTCTAATAATTGGTAATCCTCAGAGTCCTACATTTCAGTCTGCAGGTTTTTTTTGTTTTTCTACCAAAACCTTCAGTGTCATTCTGCTCTCCTTGGTACTCAGTGCTTGCTCTTGTAAACAGCTACAGGATTTCCTTACAAACAGACTATTGATAGGACAAAGGGGAACGGATTACAGCTGAAAGAGGGTAGGTTTGCAATAGATATTAGTTAGAAATTCTTCCCTGTGAGGGTGGTGAGGCCCTGGCACAGGTTGCCCAGAGAAGCTGGGGATGCCCCATTGTGAAGGATTGAGGCAAGGACCCAGACCAGCAGGGAATCTGAATCATTTATTCAAGGAAATGAGCTGGTTTTATACACTTTTTCAAGGCACAGTATTTCCTTACATGGTTGAAAATCTATGATCTTTGAGGTCCCTTCCCGCCCAAATCAGTCTATGAATCTACAAATACCTCAGCAGAATACTTTTATAAATGTAAGTACATAGGAATTGCATTTTCTTGATGATCTATGCCTGGTTCTGCAACTAAAAAGCAGAAGCAACTCCGTTAAATATCACTTTACAAAAAACATTAGGAAAGACCTGTTATTGTGCTGTGTTACAATTTTATCTCAAGTTTTTCTGTTTCTTGTTCTGTCGCTATAGGACACGAAACAACACAAGTGCACACACTGCTGCTCTCAAGGTGAAGAAAAGGGAAGTTTATTTTCTGACTCCAACATTTATAGTTTTCCAAAAGTGACAGTGGATTGGAGGGTGACAGTGCCACCTCTCCAATGTCACTGGACAAACCAACAGTCTATCAATTTTCTCTTCTTCTCTAAAAGAATGCAAAACAATAAGATATTTACAGAAAGTGTGCGAGAAAGTTTGTTACAAGAATGTAAACATCAGAAGGCTTAGAAAATCTTAAAAAATCAGAGCAACATTGTTCTGAATGTTATAGATTGGAATATGAATATTCAGCTCTCTTCACTGTGGTGCCAAAAGTACTCTGGTAACTGTAATCCCAGAACACACTAAACTCCTTACTGAATGTCTCTGTATCAAAATAATAGGCATCACTTCAAAGATTATGCACCAGCTTCAGTCTGAGTTACAACAAACTCTGTAGCCTTTGTGTAATGGTACACAAAGTACCTCCCCACATTACCAAATTTTTACATAGTCAAAACATGGATTTTTTTCATCTATAAACCTTATAGTTTTCTTTTTAGTCTATAAAAAGTTATAGTTATAACTTTATAGTCTTATTTTTTTTTTTCTCCTCATGTCCTATAGGACAAGATTTATCTTGGCAATTCCTTCTGTTTTCTTTGTATTTTAGGAGTCACACAAAGAAAGGCAAAGGTCTGCAAGGACTGTCTCCTTTTGGATACATTTATTTACACACATATATATGTAAATGGCCAGGAGAATAGTCTTCTTTGCTCCTTTTTTTCCCCCTCCGTTAAGTAGATCAAACTGCAGTAAAAAAGTTATATTCCATCTGGATGAACAGCCTTCCAGAAAAAAATAACAGTAGATTAAGAGCTAACTTCAGAGCTGTGGATGCTGGATCTTTGAAGATGTATTCATTTCACTTGCCTCTAACCACCTGAAAACTCAGTTCTTAGTGCAAGACTGAAGGTCTCTGTAGTCACTGGAGACAAACTGGTCCTCCCAGGAGGCAATGTGAGCTATTCTGGTGTATGAAGGATGAATTTTTCTGTCTGCCTTCTGCCTGCAGCGGAGTTGTACTTTCTTGTCTCTCCAGCACTGTTGGACTTGGCTGCTTTTGACACCCTTTGACACATCTCAGCTGACAGCATTTTGGGAATGGTGGGTTGTAGGAGCGGTTGATGGTCTCCTGCACGGTCGGGATGGATGGAGACGAGAGATCCCTGAAGCTGGGTTGTGGACTTGAGTTTATTGCAAGGGCCCGGGTGCAGGGCCCTGCTGGGAGCTGCCAGCTGCAGCTCAGAGCAGGGCTGAGAGGAGAGAGGGAGAGAGCGAAAGAAGAGCAGGAAAAAGAGAGCAAGAGTAAGAGAAGCTTAGAGCATAGAAGAGTGAGCAAGTGAGAGGGCGAGGTTCCCATTACAATGCAGTAAATCATCTTCTGTGTTGAATATTCTGATTCTCACTAACCAATCTAATACAAGATACAAATCCTACAGCATTTACATACAGCCTATAAGAATCACTACATTACCATATTGTGTTACACTTTAAACCCTAAAAACTACTCTTTGGACCTCTGCTGCCAAGCAGTCAGGGTCTTCTTCTGACCCTTGGACCTGCTTGCTTGGAGAGGGTATTGTTTCATCAAGAAGGGGATTACCTGCTCGGCCACACCATTGTTTTCTCATTGTTCAGTAACTGAGGGATCTCAAAGGTTGCCTTCATTTCAATCTTGCTTATAGTTTCTATATTCTCAGAATCTTTCGCCAGGCAATCATGTCTACAAGGCTTCCTTGTGCCATCCTCACCAACAGTGGGTTTTCTCTTCACCCCCTCTGGAGCACTCTGGTTTTTCCCCACTGACCATGAAGAACACTCTTAGACTATGGAAGAACCTAAGTCACACATCAGATGCCAAGGCAACTGAGAATTTAGAAGAAATAAATCCTACTCTTTGAAGCAGTACTGAGAAACACGACCCAAGACTATCCATCCAATTAGCAGTGCAATGCCTGAGTAAGAAGCCAGGATAATGTGCAGAGGGAAGAAAACATTTGGGGAGAATGCAGAACAAAGGGTGCCTCAGTCCCTCTCCAAAGAGTATGTTGATGTCTGTCACTGGGGCAGATGGAATGACCTACCTTTTGCTGGTTTTATAGCTATGGAGTTAAGGGAAAAGAGGTTTTAAATTTTTTTCCGTTTTTTTTTCTTTTTTTTTTTTTCCCAGTAAACTCAAACACAAATTTTGGAGCAGAAGGTGCCCAATATACAGTGGTCAGTGCCAGTGATGGGGGCCTTCAGTTCAGACCTCCCACCCCTGCAGTGCTGCTGGGGTCTGTCCATCCCTTCCCCTGAGGCTGCGTTTCTTCATCCAAACCATTATGTGATAAATGCAGGCAGAGGGAGCACAAAGAGGTCCAAGAGGAATGCTTTAACAGTCATGGCTAGAAAGGGATTTCTGCTCCCATACTCTTTCTCTCTGGTCCCATTCAGTTCAAAATGCTGCAGAAAATGAACTGATGGTTTATTTCCTGAAACAAATAAGCACTTCAGAGAGCATCTAGTATTCTGATCAAAAAAAAGGCAGCATTAAGAACTTGCTAGCAGTAAGAGGAAAATCTACTATTTCTTAGAAAAAAAAGCTTTGCAGCCCTAACCTGTTACTCAAAATTCCCATTAATCCCTAGCAATATGATCAATCCGTGCTGAAAATTTAGTCTTATATGTATGAATTGGAAGTGATCTTATTAGTGTTTTACTACATCAGCTCTGATAAACTCCCCTATCTATTTCAGTTAAGCCTGTTTTACTCCACTTAGACCATCATTTTGACTTTCCTCATTTTTTGGGGGGCAATTTCATTTGTCTCAGACTGAAGTTATGAAAAAAGTGTAACTCAGCAGTCGGGGGATGCATGCACTCTCTCACATGTGCGTATCTGTGCTATCTGTGTAGCAGAGGTGCCTGTGTGCTGCTTTGGGATTGAACCCTCTTGGTTCCTCAGTTCCTGATGGTGCATTTGGGTCACACTCTGGTGTCTGAACTGCAGTATTCGAGCAATTCGATGGGCAACAGAGACTTTTCTCAGTTCAGCTGCAGTCAAAGTTCCATCTTCAAGTCAGAAAGTGCTGTACAAGGGAAAGGCTCTCTATCCAAAAGAAGACCAAGGGTGCTGAAGAAGGAGACAGGTGTGAGGTCTAGACCCTGGATAAATATCAACTGCAATAACTCAGGGAGGAGGTTTCTTTGCTCTTCTCTGCAAAAAAATAGTCAGAGGGATGTAGCATCTCTGCTGGGAGGATAAACCAAATCAGATTGTTCAGCACAAGAGAAAGCTCTTGAGAAACCTGATTGTGGCATTTCAGTATTTACAAGGAACTTGTAAGAAAGACGGGACAGACTTTGAAGACTTTCTCCAGAATGAGGAGAACTGCTGCTCTCAAGAAGGTTTGATTAGTTCTATCCATAAATAAGGGCATTACCTATGGCCACAATTTAGTTGATTGGTCACAGGAAATTTTTATTTTTCAAAACAATGTTTTTGATTTACATCATGATACATTTTAGTAGGGCCTATAGCAACAGGGCAAGGAGTAATGGTTTTAAGTTAAAACATGTTCTGTTTAGACTGGATATAAGGAAGAAAACTTTTACACTAAGAGTGGTAAAACAAGTTTCCAGAGAGATGCAAGATGCCCCAACCCTGGAAACATTCAAGGCCTGATGGACAGGGCTCTTTGCAATCTGATGTAATTAAAGATGTCCCTGTTCATTGTAGAGGAGTTGGACTAGATGATCTTTGAAGTTCCCTTCCAAATGAAACTATTCTAGGATTTTTTCAGGTCTTTTAGGCAATGCCCATAAGTTGAAGGGAATAGGGAAGGAAGGACTGTGAGAAATCCCCCTTTCTCCAGTGTATCTGCCAGTGGTTTTTGGTCTGCCTTCCACTTGTGAAAACACAAATAGCTCCTGGAGGTGTGGAATAGAAACAGGATCTTATCCCACCTGAGGGTTTACATCTTCCTCTCATATGAGGCAAATACTCCCCATTTCCCATTGGCAGTGCATGGATCAGGACAGTGCCTTCTGTGGCCAACAGTACCGGGAGAAAAAAATTGTACAGGCAAGACACTACACTCGTGGTGAATTTGAAACTTTTTTTTCAGTGCTGATGTGGAAAGTAGGCATTGCTGCATTTCTTCTCTGAAATGCATGAGGTCATTGGACAATCACAAAAAGAACAGTGAGAAAGGCCATAAGAAGAAGCTCTGCTGTGATATTTTTCCTCTGTAAAGATGTCATAGACTAGTTCCTTTTATTTGTAGCTATAGTAGCATATACTGAACTCAATTTTTCAGAAGGTATTTTGCTATAAGCCTACTGTCTGTCTTTACCATTGTTACTTGCACCCCATAGTCAGATGAAGTTATTAACAGAAGGCTATAAATTCAAGTCATTAAACGGACTATCTGTCTTTCAACTGAAAATAATTCAGAATGATAAACTAAAAACATTGAAACCTCTTCCAAACTGAGAGGTAGACCACTTGTCCAGAGATCTGAAGACTCTGAATCACCTACTAAAGGCAACTGGTCCCTCCACCCACTGTTTCACTGTGACTTACCGACTGATCACATTTATGGTTTCAACTGCAGCAAAAGAAGACTGGTGGAACTGGAATACCCGACCCAATACATAGAACCTCAAAAGTTTCTTAGTGACTCAGGAGGTGACTCCCTATGGTCAATCCCAGCACTCCTGTGGGAATAGACAGGATAGAATTGAGTTACAGCTGGGGGACTCGCCTGCAGGAGCCCATGGCAGCACAGAGAAGCACATGGCAGCCTGACAACATAAGGAAATACTGTGTCTTCAAGAAGTGTATAAAACCAACTTCTTTTTGAACAAAGGATTCAGATTCCCTGTCGGTCTGAGTCTGTGCCTCAGTCATTATGCATTTCCATGGGTGCAAGTATCCTGCCTGTGCAATAAGGTTGAATTAATAGAGTTGTCCTATCCCTAAATGCAGTAGATATTACAGCCTTGCAAGCTGTCTCCTCGACAGAGGGAAACAAACTTGTTTATTTCAAAGCTTGTAAAACAGGAAACAGAAACCACCATTTTCAGGGAGATGCTAAATTCTTTGGAAGTTATTTATTCACCACGATAACTGTCGATGGATGAAAAGTCTAAAGCAGAATGTAAAATATTTTCTTTTCCAATACTCTAATTCCACTTGGAAAAGCTCTTAGTGGCACACTGAGCACGGTCAGTATCCAGTATCTGGCACAGAGGTGTATCCAGCAGTGCCACCTTGGAACACTCTGCAAATTTATGCTCGCATGGGCCTGAAGTGTTGAAATATCCTGATGTTCAGAGCTCTGTGAAACGTGCATTAAGCCTCCCTTCCTTCTTGAAATATTGCCTTATATATATCAAAATTTAATACAAACTTTTGTGAAACACTTAATCCCAGAAAAAAACCCAAACCTTTAAAATCAAAACACTAGGATACATTATTACTACCTACTCATCATTTCCATTGATAAAAATACTAGTAATAGTGATTATCATCACCCTGCTGTATCTTTTCTTTCCGGTGCTATGGCAGTTTCTGCGCCACATGTGTGCTATTCAGACAGCTCCTCTTAAAATACTTAAAGTATTTTAAGATTTACTGATAAATGTGCAATTTGCAAATGCAGTCCCCAGCTGAGTAGTTCATTCCTAGTTAGCAAACCACCTCTGCCTCCTGTAAAGAGGTATGTGCTTAAGTGCTTTTTCAGATGTGACTTAGACACATGATACTGGACAGAACAAGGGTCTAGAAGAAGGCAACATTTTCAACTTGCTGCACAGAGCCATCTGTTCTGAGGGCCAAATTTTTGTTTAGCATAAGTGACAAACCAGGTTAAGCGAAAGAACCACATTACACTGCTGTTACAGTTAAACTTCGCAAAATTGGCTTCTGGGTGATAAAAAAAAAAGAGATCAGGAAAAATGAGAGGGAAGGAAGAAATGTAAAACTCTGCAAAGATAAGTTATGTGGCTGCTATGAATGAAGAATTCTCTTGCTGGAATGTCAATAAATAAAACATGGAAAAAATTGAGAAAATCAATGGAACAAGTTCTAAAACCCACCTGGTCTCTATATAGGAGGAATTAGCACATAAATGCAACTAACTCCCTCCCCTTTTTATTTCTGGGAAAGGTGAAATTTTAAGCCATTACTCATCTCATTTGTCATTTTACAATCCTAATTGGTATTGCTAGGCCAGATGCCTGCATTCCAACTTTTCATCTACCCCTGTTGAACAGGGAGTGCAATTAATCAGCTCTTCTAGGGCTGGCTGGCCCTCTGTGAAATATCATCAAAAATCTGAGCACATTTTGTGAGGAGAGAAAGAATGTCATCCTGGAAGACTTCTCTCAATGTTAGTGCATTTTATAAATGAGCCTTAGGAACTGGACATTTTCCTAGTGATGTTTGTGAAGTACTTAACCATCTCAAATGGTAGAGGAATTAATCTCAGGATTAAAACTGCCCTGGTTTCGTCCCTTTCTTTATACCACTACCTGTTGTTTTGTATGTTGCTTCATTTCTTTGTAGGACTTTTATATTTGCATACAAGGATCAAATGACAAAAATTGGGTTGGAAGGGATCTCAACAGATTATTTGGGATGGATGGACTGGATGGACTGCAGTCCATCCTGGAGTCTGGCTTACAGGCTGATACTAAGTGTGTGAGTAAGACAGAGGGAACTGGGGATATTGGGCATTATTACCACTAAAGATCTGTGAATCTGTAGTCAGTGTTTGTGGCTTCTCAAAAAGAAAGCAAATTTATCTCATGCCATGGCCTGACAGCACACAAGGTGCCAGAAAATAAAAGCATTAAAACGGCAGAAAGAGCAACCAAATCTCCTATTAGACTGAGAATAACAGTAAAATAAAATTTTACTTTTAGAATTTGCTGTGTATAAGTGACACAAGTCCCTTCTCCCAAGTAACAGCAAATAGGACAAGATGAAACGTCTTCAAGTTGCACTGGGGCAGGTTTAGATTGGATATTAGGAAAAAAGAAGTTCTTCATGGAAAGGGTTACCCAGCACTGGAATAGACTGCCCAGGAAAGTCCTTAAGTCACCATCCTTAGAGATATTTAAAAGATGAGTAGATGTTGTACTTAAGGACAAGGTTTTGTAATGGCAGTACTAGGTTAGCAGCTGGACTCATCGTTTTAGAGGACTTTTTCAACCAAAGTCATTCTGTGCTTGTATTAAATAGGTGCTATTGCTGAAGGAATGCTTAGGGCAAAAGTATTGGGGTTTAAAACAGAAGGAGACCATAGTTTTCTTTGTAAATAGGCCTGTCAGTACAGCCCACTCACCCCAACTATAAAGCAGATTTTCACATCTCTTGAATTTTCAGCTTGTCTAAAACCTTTTGATTTTTTTTTTTAACACAGACACTTGTAAATTTATAAATATAAAAGGTGAATAGTTTTTATGGAGAATTTTTGGACAGGAACAATTACTTTTACCTCCAGGCACCACTGTAATACCAAACCCAGCTTGAGGTTGAGAGAAATGTAAAATTAACTTCTGGCTCTAGTCAGCAAGAACAAGAACAAGAACAAGTATGTATTTTATCACCAGCTGCTGAAATTTATGGCATTGAAATCAAGAGCCACTTAGAGCTGACTCAGCAGATTGTGCTTGTGACATGGACAGAAGAATGCCTGAGTTATGTTTGCAGGGCAGAGAATGTCATCTAAATTAATACAGAAAAATTGCCTCATAAGTCATCCCTGCAGTTGCTCTGCATTGCACTCTTTGAGGACCAGAATTCAACACTACACTATTTTGCAGATGTAGCACTGATTCGTCTGGTTTGGATCTTCATATCTTTTCACACAGAGTGAGTTTTAATGACACTCAGGTTATTCAGAGAACCACACTAGCTAGACCATTAAACCCAGCATTAAATCCAAACTAACTCTCCAAGGAGCCTAATTCATTTCATATGAGGCAGTATGGCGTTGCTGATGACTCCAGTGAAATATTTAAAGTACAGTGTATTCCACCAAAAGAGAAACAAATGAGAGAAATACCTAGGAGCAGGCAATATTGCTCAGTTACTATTGGGGTTTTCTTCTGCTTGTAGGGACACCAAAGAAATTTCATTTTAAACTGCGTGGTCACCCTGGGTGTTGTGTTGTGTAGACCTGCATCATTTCATACTTACTGTGAACTCTCTGGAGAAGTCAATATTGGAGAGCAGAGTGGGCAGAAAACAGAAATTCCTTTTTGCAGTTTTGAAGGAATTCAGAAGCCCTGGGGCTTTGGAGATATTTGCTTGTTTATTTGTTTGTTTTTTTTATTTTGGGGGGAATGGCGGGGGAAGTATGTGTGATAAACCTGAGACAAAAAACAAAAACCAAAAAACCAAACCAAACCAACCAACCAACCAAACAAACAAACAAAAACTAGGGAAAAGTAGGAGGAAAAAAACTCTTTGAGAAACTTGTATAGCCTCTTACTTGAGGCAGCCAGCAAGTGGGACGTGCTCCTGGGCTGTGAATCATAGAATAATTGCTGGGCTTCCATCAGCAATGACATTTTCAGAACAGACCCTAGGCTCCTGAGGGTTGTTTCATCTGACAAGAAACCAGTTGTACTTCTCCAGGCCCCTCTCACCAAAATCAAGATTTTGCTTTTTTTAAAAAGAAAAAAAGTTAATTAATAAAAATTAATAAAACCCAATATTTGATGTTTGGAAAATCCCATACATTTCAATGAAAACATATTTTTCTGTAATTTTCCCGGCTTGCTTTGTTTGGGGTATTCTCTCAGAAAAGTGTTGGCATTTATTAAGACACTTCTCTGGTCTGGCTTTGCTCCAGCAAAGCATGGCCTCATTCCAGCCTGCTGTTAATGACAGTACTGGAGCGACACACACCAGCCTGCTCATTATTGTGCAGAGGCAGAAACTGCACAAAACAATCTATTTAACAACAGAGAAAATAGGAACACCTGACAGGCTCTGGAAGCAGACTAACTATAGTTAGGCACTGGCAAGGGTAAGGAGCATAATGCAATCACATGCTCCTGCTTTTATTGAACACAAAATTCATTTGAGAAGGAAAAGTGGAGAATGCTTCCCGCCTAAGTGGCATCTCTTGTAAGGAAATAGCTGATTTCTCCAGAGGGTTGCTTGAGGAGGAATTGATATTTTGTTGATATTTTGCTCCCTCAGGTGTTTGATTATTTTTGGTTTTTTTGTTTTGTTTTGTTTTGTTTGTTTTACAATAGAAACTCTTGCTGTTATAAATTATAACCTTTCTTTTCTAAGCAGATGTTTCATTGTAGGTGCTCAAAGTTTAAGCATTGTGACAATGCTTCAAAAAACTAAGAATGTCGCAGACATCTTTTATGAAAAATGCTTTCCTTAGGATTTTTCCTCCTGAGAAGCTGAGAGGCCTCAGGAACAAACTGCAAACATTGATTATCTGCTGCTGTGGAATGCAACAGGTGCATCTTTGATTGGGATGTTTCTAATTAATGCCCAATCACAGCCCAGCTGGCTCAGACAGAGTCCGAGCCACAAACCTTTGTTATCATTCTTTTCTATTCTATTCTTAGCCAGCCTTCTGATGAAATCCTTTCTTCTATTCTTTTAGTATAGTTTTAATGTAATATATATAATAAAATAATGAATCAAGCCTTCTGAAACACGGAGTCAGATCCTCGCCTCTTCCCTCATCCAAGAACCCCTGTGAACGCCGTCACACTAAGAATATTCTCTGTAGCTCCCAGCATTTCTGTTTTGAAATTCACTGCGTGCACTGTCTGTATGCTGAGTGCAGCACCACCAGAACAGAGCTGATATGCTGCTGACACACTTGAGCAAAAGGAAATTATATGACCCAGGATGCTCAGTAAGGCCCTGAAATGCAGCAGAGAAAGCAAAAAGCTGCAGCTCTCTTTTAGGAAGGGCTTGTTTTTGAGCCTCCTTTTCTCAAAGGACTGAGCTGCCAGAAGACCATGAAAAACACTGTTATGGGTCAGAGAAAAGCCATATTTACAGCATCTCCAAAAAACTGCTCGAATTCCTGTGTGCTGTTTTGTGGGCTAGTCTCATAGCAATAGTTTGAAGATGGTATTTAAATGCTTTAGAAAGTGCAAAGAAGGGTGAGGAGTGAGTGTCCTGCAGGGAATTAAATGGATGAGTTATGTATGAGGTGATGTTTGGATAGTGCATTATCTCCAGGCCTAGCAGGAAGGTGACAGGAGGGATTCTAATTGCAGGATGTCGTCCCTAAGGATGTTCATACAATAAAGAATGACAGAATGTGTTCACACTTGAAGGGAATGGATAAATAATCCATAGACCTTGTTTGAAAAGAAGAAATGAAAAGTTCAGACTACCCATAATGTCCCTAGTATTTCTCCCAGCTGGCTTTTGGCATGAAAACAGGTTAAAAACATAACTAATTTTATCAGGTTCTAGGCATCTGTGTACATGGACATGCATATAGGGGTATTTCAAGACAAGATGTATTAGATGATCAGAGATGAAAACCATTTGTTAACCCATTGTAAATAATGCACAAACATAGGTATTCCTGCTTACTTTTTACCAGCATTTTTTTACTTCTGCTGTGCATGACTTCCCTTGTTTCCCTTTGTTAACTTTCTTAGGCAAGGGAAGGGGCAGAGGAGCTTGCCCTTTCCATAGGACACAAAGTGCATGACCTGATGCTACCAAATCCCTTTTTCTGTTCTAGTGGCTCGGAAATGCTGCAGGACTGGTAGAGAGAGGTGGCCCTTTCTGCCTCCAGGGAGAGGAACCGTGCACCACAAGCACAGTGCCCAGAGGAGGCTACTAATTGCCTGGAGGAGGAAAGGTTTTGTTGTGTATCCTTTTGTTTATTCTGCCCAAGAGGAAGAAAAAAAAACCCCAAACCTGTGACAAGCATGCTGCGGTGGAGAAGAACAATAGAGTCAGAGAACTCTGTGAGAGTGAGGCCACACTATTGCAAACCACACATTGTTTTCCGAAAGTGTAGACAAATTGCTATGTAATTATGTCCAGCTGCAACAACGACAGACACACTTACAGAGGAGATAACAACGATTGCTGCAGGCAAAGCAGTAATGCAGTTGAGATTTTTGCACTGTGAGGTTACCCTGACTTTTTACCCATCAATGTACCCCCCGCCAAGTCCAGATAAGCCCAGCTGACCCATCAGCAGTGTGCTCAGGCACACCAAGTCCTGCAGCCCGAGGCACATGAGGGGCTGATTGCACTTGGCATGGCATTTGCCTTCAGCTGCTTTCCAACTTGAATTTAACTTTTTAGGGATCAACCAGATGAAGCTGCTTACTGCAGCTGCGAGGCCTATCCCTCCATGACAAACAGCAAAGCTCCTTGGCAGACTCCAGGTGCCTGGGCTGCGCTTGCTCAGCTCCTCTGCTGGCCCAAACCTCTTGCTGCTTGCACTTCAGCCATGCTTTTCTTCGAGGATCTCAAAACACTCCCCTGGTGCTGGTAAGTGTCCTGGTTCAGGCTGGTGTTATAGATACATAAGGAGATTATTGGCTCTTGCAATTAAGGGATGACTATTGTGTGAATATTAATAAAAGCTTTACTGAGGTATAGTTATGTTATTGTAGTTTGGATGTCCTCTGTTCTCCCCACAGTTCCCTTTCCCCCTGTATTGTTGCCATCACACAGCCTGGGCTGTCCAGGACAGGTACAAAGGAGCTGCACAGGTGTCCCTTACCTGGGGCAGCTGGGAATGGAAGAGCTTGGGGCATTTAGTGGGGGAGGCATGGCAACACCTGAGCTCCAATCCAGTGACAAGAGAGCAGTCTGCACTGATAAATGGCACAGAAGAGCTGCCTGACAGACTTTGGGAGGGGCCAGGGCTGATGCAACCCCAGGGGTATAAAAGACTGAGCATCCATCTTGAAGATGAACTGATCATGCGTGTGCACAAGGGGCAGTTCCCAGTGCTGCAGCTTTTCCCTTATGTAGTCCTTTGTTGTATTTTTGTTAAGGTTTAATAAACCTTTTTAAATTTGCAAAGTGAGCAGTTGTTACACTGGGATAGAGTTCATGTCCATCTTAGCAGCTGGTACAGTGCTGTGGCTTGGATTTAGTATGAGAATAACACGGATAACACACTGATGCTTTGGCTGTTGTTCAGCAGGGCTTACCCTAAATAAAGCACTTTTCAGTGTCCCAGGCTCTGCAGTGAGAAGGTGCACGTGAATCTGGGAGGGACCATGGCTGGGACAGCTGAACTGAACTGGCCAAAAGGCTATTCCATATCTTAGCCTCTCACGGTTTATACTAAACTGTGAGATTCTTACCCAAAAAGAGGGCAATCGCTGTTTGGGAATGAGCTGCCTATTGGTCAGTGGATGGTAAGCAATTTTATCATGTGCAACTTGTCTGTCATGGATTTTATTTCTTTCCCTTTTTTTCCCCCTCATTACTATAATGGTTTTTGTTATTTTTATTTTATTTATTTAATTTATTTTCTATTATTAAACTTTTAGCATAATCCATGAGGGTTTTTTCTCTTTTCCTGATTCCCCTACCCATCCCACAGTGGGGGAGGAGTGAGTGAGCATCTGCTCCCTAAGTGGTACTTAGTTGCTGGATGGAGTTAAGTCATGACAGTAAGACAGAATCATCAGCCTTCTCTGAAGTCTTGTTGGTATGGAAAAGATAAAATAATAATGTAATCAGGGAGCATTGATGTTCTTCCCTGAAGTGATTTCCTAGGATATTTTAGGATGATGTCTGTGGCACAGTGACTCAGTTCATGAGGACCTCCAACCTCCCAAAGCAGTAAGAATTCACCAGTCAACAGATCTCCTCAGATTTTGCTCCTGTTGTAGATTGCTGTGGACAATAGGGCAATATGTGGGGAAGAAGGACAGCAAAAGTTTGCTGTTCTGGTTATTTGGGTATCTCATATGGAGGTGCATACCCACAAGGCTATATTATAGGTGTTCTGTATGTTGATCCCATTGAGCAAAATGACACTGGTTGTGCAGAGATGTTTGTGTTAGCAAGTTTGTCCCAAAGTTACAAGGTTATTTACTCAGAACTATTCAGGTGCTTTGAACCTAGAGCTGAATTTTCTGTGCTTAGCAGGCTATTTTTTTCTCCTTAAGCAGTTTAAGCTTGGTTCAAGCAGTAGAAATGACCTTGCCAGAACAATGACTTTCTTGTCAGATATCGTGAGAAGCACACAGAAGGTGCTGTTTAACTCTTGCCCTTTATTGGATAGTGCATCTGAATCCTGAAAGCTCAGAACTCACTGGCTGTAAATCACAGAGGATGGCTCTTCCTGTACTTGCTGCCTGTAGAGTACCAGTGTGCAGAAAGTTTAATTACTATCAGAGAATTAACTTTCCTCCACAAAGCTTTAAATGTTGCTTTGAGATGTATATCAAGAGAAACTGTATGTCCCCTGTCACTGATGTGAGTGACATTGAGGGTTTCTGTTCCTCAGAGAGGTCACTGCCAAGTGTTCCTGTGCTGGATGGAGAGGACTCCAGGGCTGGCCAGAGAGCCACTGACAGGGCACGAGGGGTGACACAGGTAATGTGTATTAGATGAGCTGCTGCCAGGTTATGTGTCTGGGAAAACTGGAAATCTTCCAGGGTAACTTTTATTACTTTTGGGATTCAATCTGAGCTGATGCGCTGATGGATGGGGGTTGGGAGTGTGGCGACTGCTTTGAGTGACAAAAAGGAGAGAGCGACTCACACTCTGAAAGCACAATTTACCTGTACAAAACCTGTGCTCTGTTCCCTACTGCATGTTCCTGGAGGTGAAAACCACCCCTGTTAAGATGCTGGAAATGTGTTTTGGCTCGTGAGTCAGCGCCTTTGAGAAGTTTGTGGTGGGAGTTGAAAACTTACTGAAGTGTGATGTACAAGAAAACAGAAGAGCTCCTGACACGTGGCTGGTGTCTTTGTTCAGCCTGGTGAAAATTTATAACAAACACCATGTCTGCTACCAGTGGGCTGTGACTCCCTCCTGGTGTGTTACAGGCTGTCTGTCCTCTGTACGGGGAAGTTCTTGGGATCTGTGATGGCCATAAAAAACAGCAGAGAGAACCCCTGAAAGGACAGTATCTGTCAAAGCCTCCATCCTACAGACAGTTGCATTGCCTATCTGCCCTCTGCCTTCTGCCCTTGATTCCCTCCTTGGGTCCCCGAGCCAGAATGCACAAACCCCCTCACGGATTTTTCTACAACGACACAGCTGAAAAACAGACTAGAGCATATGTTTGAAATCCAGATAACAGAAAGGCAGGTTGTGCTGGGAGAAAGTCCAATACAATTTAAAGAAAGTCACGCTGCTGTAAGGTTCCATCACTCAAAGTTACATGATACAAAAAAAAAAAAAAAAGTACAGAGTACTCAGTTTTAATTTAGTAGAAGTAATTTTGATTTGAGCTAGGCTGCATGCAGTCTACTGAAAAAAAATAATTTATAGACTTTAATTGTAAAAGAGTGAAGCCTTTTGCTTCAAAGGGCCCATCAGCATTCTGTCTTTCCTGTTTTATCAGTAAGCAAAGCTGAGAGCAAATAACAGATGGGCATGTCCCTTAGTACCAGCAGTGAATGTTCATGAAATATAGCACAATCTACTTCTGATGTGTTATGCGTTTTAACAGTAGTAGTAGGTGTGGGGCAAGATGAATAATTAGCTCAGATCAAAGATCCCTTTTTTTCCTGCTGAGAAGATGGCAGTGGCTGGCACTTGGGAGATGACTGTATTATTTTGGTGTGATGAGTGAAGCAGAGACAAACAGCTTCAGAAGACACATGGAACAAATTTTAGGGGGTGATGGGAGCATGAGAAAGACTTTTATGTCTGGATTCAGATCCCCCCCAAAGAAAAAAATTTCCAGTTAACTCATTGCCTCATCAGGAGGCAAATTAACCTTTTCTAGCCATAGAAAAAAAACTAAGATTAGTTGTCGCAGACATCTTTTATGAAAATTCCTTTCCTTAGGATTTTTCCTCCTGAGAAGCTGAGAGGCCTCAGGAACAAAATGTAAACATTGGTTATCTGCTGCTGTGGAATGCAACAGGTGCATCTGTGATTGGCCCATGTTGGTTGTTTGCTAATTAATGGCCAAACACAGCCCAGCTGGCTCGGACAGAGAGTCCAAGCCACAAACCTTTGTTACCATTCCTTCCTATTCTATTCTTAGCTAGCCTTCTGATGAAATCCTTTCTTCTATTCTTTTAGTATAGTTTTAATATAATATATGTCATAAAATAATAAATCAAGCCTTCTGAAACATGGAGTCAGATCCTCATCTCTTCCCTCATCCTGGGACCCCTGTGAACACGGTCACAATTAGCGGATTAGTGCTGCAATGCAGGGAGAGGATGCAGAGGGAGAGCCAGTTTGCATTGCTCAGATGGCTGGCTGGGTGTAGCATGGCTGTGCTGGATCCACAGCCTCCCTGGGCACGCACAGCCCAGCCCAGCCATCAGTGGACTCTGCTAACACAGCCAGAGCCCTTTTGCTACCTGTGTTGCCTTGAGTAGCACCACCTGCATTTGGAAATATCTCTTAAAACCCTAAGACTGGGGCTTATAAAAGCCAGCATGCTGAGTAAGAAGCTGTTTAGCCTGCCCAGCAGAAAGCAAGAGAAACGTTTAGGAGCCTTACTCAGAAATGAGAGGGAAAGGTCTCTGTGTGTGTTCAGGATGCACAGCTGTGAAAGCTGGCCAACCCCTCCCTGCTCTGAAAAAGCAAAAAAGCAGAAAGATCCTATGAATCAAAGCATCACAGAACGGCAGGGATAGCTTTCAACAGACTGGATTGTTCAGAGCTCCATCCAGCCTAGCCTTGAACACTTTTGGGGATGGGGCATCCACAACTTCTCTGGGCAAACTCTTCCAATGCCTAATCATCCTCACAGTAAATAATTTCTGCCTAATATCTGATATAAACCTGCCATCTTTCAGTTTGGAGCCCTTCCCCCCTTTTCCTATTACTACCTGCCCTTGTGAAATGTCCCTCTCCAGATCTTTTGTAGGTCACGTTAGGTACTGGAAGGTAATTTAAGGTCCCCCCGGTGTGCTTTTATCTCTAGGGAGAACACCCCCAGCTCTCCCCGCCTCTCTTCACAAGAGAGATATTCCAGGTCTGTGATCACAACCCTGGGCCTCCTCTGGACTCACCTGGAGAGGTTATCAGTGTCAGGCTAAGCTTTCAGCGGGCTTGAGGGGATTTGGGTTTCTGCCGCTACTGAGAAAGAGAGAGAGATGTTATCTCCCTGAGCTGGCTTCCTCACTGATTTAACATTGAATCCCTTTTTGCAAGCAGGGCCACTTCAGCAGGAGAAATTCAGCGTCTCCATGAGTGATGAGGGAAACACTGGCTGGTGAGCACTCCAGGGGGTTTGTCATGGCTTAAGTGCTGGGGAGGTCTGTGTGTATCCAGCCTGTGTGTTAAGGCAAGTTATAGTCAAGTATTTTCAGCATCTAAATTTCAGATGAATGCACTTCTGTGCAAGATGAAGAACTAAGTCTTATCTGAAAAATCCATTTCTTACTTTCCCAATTACAAAATGGACAACTTTTACATATGCTCACGATCTGTTAGTTTATGCTTAGCTACTCAACTGCTACTCTAGCTCTATTTGATAGAAAATGCTATAGGGCCAGAATTTCAAACAGTGTAAATTACCCAATTCCACTGACATCAGCTGATTCTCATGAGCAGGAACTGGGGGCCCTTAGAGTTAATGTGTCCATATTCCCAGCCCTGGGTGGGTTTAACAGAAAAGCACTGTGATCTGTTTCCAAAAAAAATGGAAACATGTAAATTGAAGCGATGCTTCAGCTGTGGTGGTTCAGACTTTGGGAATGTGAAATGTTCCAGAGCCAAGGGAACATTTATTTTTGCATGGTATTCAAGTTACCTTAAAGCTCACACATATAAGTGCTTGTTCCACCATTCTAAGCTTCTCAAACATTTCAGGTGACTGCACTGATGGTAGGTTGAATGTGAATTGAATTTCACTTGGCTTAAAATTCTGTATCTAGAAAAATAAAAAAAAAAAAAGTTTGCATAGAGGTGATGTGACTTCAGAACAAACTCAAGTTCAGATAGAGTTTTGCTCGGGTCAGACCTTTTATGTGCTTGTGAACAATAAAATTCCAGGATATCACATTCAGATTAGACTTGGAGGAATGTTTTACATAATCCTCTGAGAATCCAAGCCAAAACTCCTTGAAACCAAAAGCACAGGCTTTTTAATTCTCCTGGAATGGAAGATGAAGAATATTGTATCATGCACCCATATAATTGCAAACAAGATGATCTATTTGTAAAAGTCAGATTCTGGCAGGTTCTGAAGTATAATGCTATAAACAAACCATTGAGCAAGTAAGAAAATAGAACCCCAAAACCAAAGCAAGAATCATTATCAGAAGACCTAAATATAAGTTGCATATGTTACTCCAGACTGAAAACATGTCCTAGAAAACAAACAGGAGATGCTTTAGTGTAATCAAACACAGAAACAACAAGAAAATAATAGCAAGACAAAGAAGACAACAGCATCAAAGAGGCAAAATATTTAGAAGTCTGATAAGGAGATGCATGCAAAGTTCCTTTGGCCTTCATTTTGCAGTGGTTTTACACTTACATTGTTGAATGGCTGTAAAATTCCTGTACTCATATAGAACTCTTTGGAATATTCATCACCATGTCAGGGGGAAATCACAGCCGTAACTATGAGAGGTTTTTTTGTCCATTACAAATAAAAAGCCAACTGAGGAAAAACTGATGGGAAACCACTATGTGGGCATTATGGGGTTCTGGTAGTAAAAAGATAAAAACCATGAGTAGTTTATGATGTCTTCAGACTCCAAGGACACTTATACACCTATATCACATTTTTCTAGTTTGAACACTTTCATTATCCTATACCACCATGAAAAGCAACATAATTTTCCTACGTTTATGGCTTGTAGCAGCCACATATACACAGGCTTCTGACTAAGAAGGTCCCCACCAGTGTAGTATTTTGTGTATTTTGTCTATAAAAATGTCTTCTGCTGGTGTGCTAAATCCTAGTACTGGGAGGGACCAGCAGGACTGAAGATATTTCTTCTAGAACAGAAATACTCCTGAAGTTTAACAGAACTTCAGGAAAAAAAGAAAAAAAGAAATGCTGGTTTTACTTATTTATTTATATTTAAAAAGCCCAATTAGAATAAAACCCCAAAACTTCACAACAAAAACAAGCAAAAATTACCCACCAAAAAAACCCCAAAAAACCCAGACCCAGAAGAAAAAGTGAAAAAGAGAAAGAAAAAAGAAAAAAAAACCCAACCAATTAAAAATATCAATGAAGTATTTTTCTGCTGTTTTCATTTGCAATTGTAGTGGTAATAATTCAGTGGGAGACTCAATAACAAGAAATACTGAGATTTTTTTTTCCAGATATGGGCTGTTTCTCATAGCCCAGAAACAGTGCAAGGAACATCCTTTGCTCCCTGTGCATGACAGCCTCCTGACTGCTTTTAAAGAGTCCTGATATTTTTTTTTTTTTTCTCAAATAAAATATTTTCCATCAAGTTTTCCTGCTTAGTTTGGGACCTCCCTGAAAGCTGGTAATTTGTAACCTCATTTTTTGTAAAAATCAAAACCAATATGCAGCAGGCGGCACTAGTAGCCAATATTTGATAAGCCAGCGCTCTTTTGGTGGTGTGGTATTTTTTTGAGGAAAACACCTGCCACAGGAGAAGGGTTAATAGGGTTAACAGGGTTAAAGGCTGCTTTGTAGCCTTTTCAGCGTGGTTCCAGTCGAATTGCAGGTGTGTTCGAGAGCTGGGAGGATGCTGGATTGGCCTCAGCTGCTTTGCGCTGCCTCCCTGCTCCGGCTCTCCAGCGATCCCCACTAGATGGTAGTGTCAGCCCAGCTCCTCCGGCCATGGGATTTGCCTTATTTATTTATTTATTTTATTTATTTATTTATTTATTTATTTATTTATTTATTTATTTATTTATTTATTGGTTTGTTTTGTGGAAGGAATCGCTGTTGTTGCTGCTCTGAGGGGGCTTCGTGCTGCCTCTGGGGTGGTTGTCTCAGCACGAACGGTGACGCCAGTGTTTACTGTATGGGGTCGGCGCAACTCTCGGTGTCAATTCAGGCTGGGGATGGACAGATTGAGGGCAGCCCTGCCCAGAAGGACTTGGGGGTGCTGGTGGAGGAGAGGCTGGACATGACCCAGCAATGTGCACTCAACCCAGAGAGCCAGACGTGTCCTGGGCTCATGCAGAGCACCGTGGGCAGCAGGGGAGGGAGGAAGAGCGGCGATTCTGTCCCTCTGCTCTGCTGAGAGCCCACCTGCAGTGCTGCATCCAGCTCTGGGGTCCCAGCACAGGAAGGACATGGACCTGCTGGAGTGACTCCAGAGGAGGCCACAAAGAGGGTTGGAGGGATGGAGCACCTCTTGCTGTGGAAAATATTTGCTCAGCCTGAAGCATACTCTTGCTGCCTTTTGATACTTAATGGCAGCTTATAATAAGGGTGCAGACATATTGCTGGCCAGGGGTCTCTGTACAAATCACAAACAAGACAGGACTGCTGTGGAACGTGCCTTGAGCTGTTTTATTTTCCAGCATCACTCTCATTCCATGGTTATCACAATGGGAAGATGCCAGCAGGTCACATCCCAGGCAGCAGACAAAGAACTCAATGTTACAACTTACTTTATAAGCTTTTTGCCCAATCACACAAAGCAAAAGCACATTGACAGCAGTTCTATCCAATCACTATAAGCACAGGTACCTTTGGTTAAACAATGCTTGCTTATTTCAAATGCAATACCTGCCTTGTGAGCCTTAAACACAATGCACAGAGCTCCATTATTAAGCTTCAAACTTCCTAATATCTTACTAGATAAACTTTTCTGTAGCTTAGGGAGTTATTCTAGACAAGCGTTAATACACAGACCATTGTTCTATTTGTCCTTGCCTTTCTACAGTTTAAATAATTTTTCTGCTGACCAATCTCATGGCTGCTGCTTAGCTCTAATCACAGTTCTGCTGTCTCTGGGGCCTGCCTTTTGCAGCTTTCCCAAAACCCTCTGATTTTGTGGATTCCCACACAGACAGACTTCTTAGCAGAGCCCATTGTGCTAAACTGAAAGAGGTTTGGTTTAGATTAGATATAAGGGAGAAGTTTCTACAATGGTGGTCGTGAATCACCGGAGCAGGTTGCCCAGAGAGGTGGTAGATGTCCCGTCCCTGGAAACATTCAAGGTCAGGTTGGATAGATCATTTAGATCCACCTGACCTAATTGAAGATGTCCCTGCTCATGGCACGGGGGTTGGACTAGGTGACCTTTAAAGATACATTCTAAGCCAAACCATTCCATGATTTTCTGGAATGCACACATGGCAGCTTCATGAAGATCAGGCTGAAGACTGTTGAGAGAAATGAAGGAAATAAGAATCATCTCTCTAACAGTGTTGGTTTTTTACCCTCAGATTTATTATCCCATATCTTTTGCATACTCTAATTGTTTTTTGCAATATTTAACATAGATAGCAGCTAAGAGGAGGACCATTAATATTGTCTCAGAATGAGCTATATTTTAGCAGTTCTATTTTGCAACATAAAGTCCTTACTGGTGTTTAAATTTATCTTTTGTTCAGATGCATCATTTGGGTCAGAAATCCTGGCCCTTGTTCTGCATGTGTTTTATACTTTTTATCACTGTAACTATTCAAAATCAGTATTCTTTCAGAAAGTATAGAGTCAGGAGTACAAGGCCCTGCTTTTCTTCTCGAGATTCAGAGAATATCTAGAATGACAGAAAAATGGACTTCAGTTTCCCAAGCTAAGTGTTACCTGTTTTGCTTTAAAAGACAGTTATCTTTAATTTCTCCTTTCCATTTTCACTGTCCTCCTGACCTTCTTAGGTCATTTAGAGTGGCAGGTAGAGCAAAGTATTTCGGTGATGAAGGTTTTGAAGATGTTTGGCAAGTTAAGCAGAAATTTTTATAGGGGAAGACAGAGGAATTTTTTTTTTTCCATGAATAAAGAAGTAAAGCCAAAAATTTACTGAAGATTAGTGAGGAATAAGGAAGGATTCTTGTGTGTGCAGTCAGTATATTGCACAGGACACAGTAAATGAGACAGAGTTAAATATGCATTCTTCCAGTCATGTTTTTCTAAAGTCTTTTAAATTATGGGATCTTCTTTTATTCAGTCATACTCTTTTAAGATAGAAAATTACATAGAGACTAACAGTGGCAGTATGTTAAAACCCCAGATATTTTGCTCATAAGGCAGGTAGTGACTAAATTAAAGCTTTATCTCAGTCATACTAATGAGATGCAATTGCATTGCAGTCTTTAATTACATGATTGCTTGGACCAGACCCACAATGCATATAAATGACTGTAGCTCCCTCAGAGTCAATGCCAGTGTACACTAACAGAGAATGTAATTCCTGTTCTTGAACAGAGTAATTTTCCAGAGAAGGACCTTCATTTACTTGAATTTAAAAAAAAATCTATGTATTTTCATCTGATCCACTTACCCACAGGTGTAGGGGGCTGCATAAGCTTATTAAGGGCAGTACACCAGGAAATGTGTTGTTATTATTTTACATCATTAAAGACTGATCATATACTTAAAAACCTGTATCATCATCCATATGGACAAGGGGCAGAGTCCTGGAACACATTTTTGGCTGGCAGCTGCCTAAATGTGCAGTTTCCCCACTCCATTAATGTGTAATTTTATAAGGATGCTCTAGAGCCCTCTTCATGTGTTATTGCAGCATTTCTTTCATATACCTCTCTCATGCCAGGATGCAAATATATTGCTCCTAATGCTTCAACCTATTTTTGTTTTGCATCAGCAGTTAAGGTAAAAAAGCTAAATCTAATATTTCCATCCCTCCCCCCACAATTTCCTTGATTATAAATACATAATGGTGTTGGATTCCCTGTGCTAAATTGCTGCAGGACCCCTGTGAGTATTAAAGGTTGCTCTTAAATGCTGACCAGTTTTAAATACCCCAGCAGGCATTAAAAGCCTGCCAATGAAGGTAGTGACTTGGCCACATCTCTCTGATGAGGGGCTGGCTTTAAGTAGCCAGACAGGACTCAGGTGCACCCTGCACTCACTGCCATATGCAGGCTCCTCTTGCCTTGATTTTTCATGAAAACTGTTGTGTTTTTTAACTTCCTGGAGCTTAATTAATAAACATGACAACAAAACTGGGACTTGGCACAAAGCCCTTCCCCATCCAGCACATGGGCATAGCAGGGTAATTGCAGTTATTTACATTTGGCATCCAGCTGACTGAACTAACAGCACAGTATCTTTTTTTTTCCCTCTTGGAGGAGAGAGGCTATTAAATTAAACAGGTTAATGTAGCTGCAGCATTTCACCCCCTGCTATCCCTGCAGCCATAGTAAATCTGCCACCTGTTTATTTCCATAAAAATTCAATTACAGCACCACCAGTTTATTCTTCTTATGTGTGTTGTTAACTTGAGGCAGTTTCAGACTCAAAGTGCGTGGCCTGTTCCTTTCCAAAGCTGTTTTCCTGATGCTTCTGTTTAGCTGGTAGCTTTTCATTTTGTCAAGTATCCCAGCCCCACACCCCTTAAATGAGAGAATAGATTTCTGCTGCTGTGCTTTGCCTTGGTGGTGCAAAAGGTGAAACAACACACGCACATACATAAATTTATACACAAATTTATACACATTTGCACACCTCTCATCCCACTGTGGGGCACAGGCAGAGAACTGGCTTTAGGCTCCCAGCAGCAGCAGTTAAAAGAGGTTAGCAAAACAGGCTAATGACTTACAGTAAACCAGACATCTTGTAAAATCAGGCATGAATTCTCCCTCTCTCTCTTTCCTGACTTCCCCTTCTGAGAGATATAAACACATTTCTCTGCAGCAAGGAGGTTCTGAATGAGATGCCCCTTCCTATCTGGGCTGCATTAGGTAAAACACAATCTTTACAAGATCATCCTTGAGGCTTTTGTCATTGAATCAGAAGCAGCAAATGGCCTGGAGGGGCTCTGTCCCTGCTGGCTGCAGGTGCCCGTTTGGGTCTGACAAGAACTGGACGTGGTGAGACCCTCAGAAGGAGGAGAGAAAGGGAAAGGCATGAAGATGTCACCTGGCAGACTTGTTTCATGGTATCACCTCATCCCCTCGGGATCCCAAAGGGAATGGTAACATTTTCATTCACTCCCTTATTTCTGGTGGGACAAAGAAGTTGGAAATGTTATTCTTACAACAGTGTGATTTCTGGTCAGATGCTTGGCTTTTTCCATTTCATCAGGGTTCCCTCTTCCTCCAGCTTCACCTGATTTTGTGGTTAAGAGCTTTTGCTTCTGCCAAAAGCAGCATTTTTAATGGGGAGGCTGAAGGTCAGAATTCAGAGAAAGAAACAGTGTTTGACTAAGAAAGGCGTGTGCTGCCATCCTTGGTTCTGGTATTGCTGCTAGCACAGGCATTGTGGGAATGAAAAGATCCTTTTTCATGTGCTGCTGCTGGGAAAGCATTTAAGTAATTAAGGAGAACAGGAGCAGGGTGCTTTTACTGCAGAGAAGGGAAAAACACTGTTTTTTTTCTTCAGGAGCTGGGATAGTTTCATTTAAAAACTGCAGGAACTATAAGCGCCTCTTTTAGGAGTTGTGCAGAGATTCAGGGGCTGATTTCCTCCTGCTTCATGTCTGTGCCCTGGGACATTGAAAGTGGCCAGCAAGCATGTGATTTTCCCTTGTGGCAACATTTGGCAGAAGAACAGACTCATCTGCACTGGGCAGAATAGTCCACTGGGCTTGTGGAGCTCTTGAGAGAAACTATAGATTTATTAGCCCTTCTTCTGTGGCAAACAGGCAGGTGTTTTCCTCAAAAAAATACCACACTACCAAAAGAACATTGGCTTATAAAATATTCGCTGCTGGCGTTGCCTGTTGCATTATTGCTTTTGGTTTTTACAAGTTACAGACCCGCTCTGAACACGTTTTGGGATTGGCTTCTTCCTCCTGAAGTCAGTAGAGAGAAGATGCTCCAAAGCCACTTTCCCATCCTGCAGTGGCTTGGAGGCTGCTTGAAGGTGGGGGAACCTCTCATTGCCCCTCTCTGAAAGGGAGGATGCTTCATCCACTTGCTTCATCCCACTTTCCATGAAAATACTAGTTATAAATCAACTGTGTTGCATTTGGAAGAGAAAACTGGGGCATAAGGAAATCCTGCTACTACTGAATTATATGGGGTTTATGTCATGTGTTCAATAGCCTTTGACATGAATACTGTGTCTACTTTCATCTACTTTTTGTGAGTTTTGCATAATTATTTATTATGCATTGCTCAGGTTGGATTACACTAACAGTCTCTGGAAATCCCCCTCAATTTTATTTTACTGTTTTCCTCTCCGGAGTTATATCCTTAGGAGAAGAATGGCTGCAGGATTTTGTGAAAAGATTTAAATTTGGAATGACAATATTTTCAAAGGACAATTAAGAGAGGGTAAATGAGGTTTATGTCTATGTTATGGTATTTTGTCAGAACCAGACGTGGATGAATTTTCTTTGGGTACCAAATTACTCAACATCAATACAGTTAAACAGTAGTATTTTTTTCCTTCTGGATGATTAGAGTCTTTCAAGTAAAATTCTAATTAATTTTTTTCTGTCTTGACAATCATCTTAAGCAAAATTCAACAAGGAATTTATGCCTCTGCTTACATTTAAGAATGCAATTAACTTGAGGTTTCTTTACATGCCAGAGTTCAAGTTTGCCTCCTGGTTCAAGGATTTGCATAACCATGTTGAAGTCAGGGTAAATGTTTGTGCAGGAAGGAGTTCTTGGCAGGAGCCAGAGCATCAGAACCTAGTCTTTCTGCAAAACACAGGACAGCAAAACATTGCTGTTTTTGTTGTTAAGTAGTGAGGGCTTATTTAAAAAAAGAAAACTGTGGTGATGTGTTTGCTCTTGCTGCAGGTGATCTCATGTGGTTGTTATGAAACTCTTGGAGTTATCTGTATTAATTGACCATGAGCTACATTAGAAAGATTGTTGAGGGAATTATTAAAGAAACCCAAAGAAAACTGAACAGTTTCCAAATCTTTCTCATTTGGGGGTTTTAGGGTTTAAATGGAAGATTTAACAGCATCTCTCCGTAAGAATGGGTAGGAAATAAGTTATTTTATCATTATAGAGAAATTGTCATTGTGGTGGAAAACTTTTCCATGTGATGTCTGAGAAAAAAAGGTACATCCTTATATATGTTCCTTGTATCTTTTGTAAGGAACAATTGACCAAGTAGCCCTGTGAATCTTTTAAAGCTTGAAATTGTTTGCAAGCAATACACAAGAGCTGTTCATCCCTATTGAAATGTGGCCTTTTGCAGGGTAAAATGTGACAACTCTTTGATGCAAAAGAAAAGGACCATGTAGTAAAGGTAGATTCTGTGGGCTGTAGTGAGGCACTATGTAATTACCCCAAGTAATATGTAGTCAAAGAAGTCAGAGTCCCCTTTTATTCTAGAGACACTCTTTTTCATTATGAAGAATGGTACAACTTTGGTTTTGTTTTTGTCTTTTTCTTGGTTGGTTTTTATTTTTGTTTTTTTGTTTATTATTTTGTAAAAATTGAGTTTTGGGTTGGCTGAGTTCTTTTTACCACAGAACACCATAATTTTAGATTTTTTAAAACGTCTTTTTATATAGGTTAAATTTCTCAGCCATTATCCTTTATGTGACATAATCCCCTAAAGAAAGTTTTAATGCAGTCAATAAAAGACTTAGGCATGGTTTTTATCTTAATTCAAAAAGGTACTCTCCTGAATCCAGGACACTGGATTCAGATGATCTGATTTTACCAATTCCTTTCAGAATTTTCTAGAAAGGAGGAATGTTAATTTATTGTGCTGAACTTCCTGGAGGAGTATTAATAAATGTTACAGAATGGAAATGTGTTACTATTTATTGATGCTATCATTTCTCAAGTTCCTTCCTGTTGTCTTCCATTTTTATTTATTTTAGCTTAGCACATGCATTTATTATTTGCTGTCTACAGCTTCTTCATAAGAAAAAGATCACCTAAAGATCATCATTATCCTTTGTTAGGACACACTTGCTATTAACTAAGGCATCCTGAGTGCTCTTTGTCACCGTACAGTTTGGATTTATTTATATATAATTTATTCTCCTGCTTTTATGGATGGATAAAGTTCAGTGACAGCTGGACCTCGAGTGCTGCTCTGATGAATAGGTAGAACAAATGGGGCATTTAGAAGAAAAACTATATAACATCCTCAGCAGATTTTTAATGGGGAAAAAAAAATAAAATGGAGACTGCCTCTTATTGTTACACAAATTATTTGGAAAAGGGAAAGGTCTTATTTCTCTTTACCATACCTACAAAATGAAGATGGATTTTCCAGATTATGCGAAAAGAATGTATGGTTTATCAATACTTCAAAAATAAAAGAAGTCTAGAAATTGCTGTATTCACCAGTCAACAGGAAGCCACTGATGATATCTAATTATCCTTATTTATGTAACCCAAAATATAACTATATAAGAAATCGACATCAGTGGAAAAGTTGAATTTTGAAAGACATTGTGCAAATATTTTAAAAACATTAAGTATATACATGAGGAGGGAGGGAACTGTACTTTGTCTCCTCTTTTCTTATCCTTTTTTCTCAATTTTAATTACTTTTGGTGACACAGTTTACAAGAACTGGTAGAATACATTGGGAATGTGGGAATAGAACACTGGGAATATGTTTCCTGATTTGACTTCCTGTATCACTGTGAAATCAATGCAAGCTAAAGTTGTGTAAAAAAGAATAGAGAAAAGGCAGAATTTCCAAACTGTTGTTGTGCACACAATTTTAAGAGTTATTCTTGATCCCATTAGTGCTAAATTCTCATGTAAAACTTTGTTTTAGCCACTGGCCAAGAAAAAAATGGCTGAGGGTTGACAGCATTGCTCAGTCTACCCCTTCTTTCTGTGAGGAGCAGATGTCACTATCCCTCTCAAGGAGTAATTGTGAATATACCAGTGGAAAATGACTTAGAAGAGTATCCAAATGGAGTACCCCATTCAAATAACTGCAGGAAGACTTTAAAAAGCTTTAAAAACCCACTGACAGCCAGAACCTGGGGTGTTTGTGGGCAACACTACAACAGCCTGCCAGGACTTGTCTGTCATTCTAAAAGGAGATAACACACTTGGGAACTTGTGAGCTTTAAGAGGTAATGACTGTAAAGGCAGTCTGGGAGATCACTTCCTCTGTGTGTCCCTTCCAAGGATAAGCTGAAGGCTCAAAACTGGTTTCCTGCAAGTTTTTGATCAGAACTTCTTGGAGGTGTGAATGAACAACAATGCAGTGATTTTGTGTTTTAACCCTCTGATTGAATTTTACTATTTGGAAAACAGGAACACAGCTCACTTGAGAAGTTCAGATGGCATATGAAATTCTGGTTTTTTTCCTTCTCTCCCTTATGCTTCATCAAAGTTTTTTCCACCAGTGGTAAGATTCATAGTGCAATTAAACTAAATTAGTGATTCCTGTGTGTGGTGGTGTTTGCAGGGCCCCCAGGATGAGGTGAGAGATGAGAATCTTCATGTTTCAGAAGACTGATTTATTATTATATTATATTATATTATATTATATTATATTATATTATATTATATTATATTATATACTAAAACTATACTAAAGAAAGAGAAAGGAAACATCAGAAGCTAGAAAGGAATGAATAATAAAATCTCGTGACAGACTCAGGCAGTCTGACACAGCTGGACTGTGATTGGCCATTAATTAAAAACAATTCACATGGTGGGTATACCATTCTGCAAATCACATTTCAAGAGGAGCAAAACATGGAGAAGCTGAAGCTTCCCAGCTTCCCAGGAGAAGAAATCCTGGCAAAAGGATTTTTCATAAAATATGTTAGTGACACCTGTGTGGTCTCTAGAAACAGCCATTTCAGGATTCTTAGATTATATTTCATGTGACAAATCAAAGGAAACAACCCCCCCACAGTATTTAAATTTTTCTTCAGCACTGTTGGAAAGTTGCATTTGCTGTGGCAGAAGCATTCCTGTAAGCTCATTGGCATACAGCGACTTGATCTTTTTCCCCTTCATATTTCAGTAGGATAGCAAGTTGGCTATATAATAATTTATTGTCAGTTTCAAGTTTTTTTCAAACAATAACCAAATAAAGAACATAGAAAAATACATATATATATATATATATATATATATATGTGATTTTTGATCAGAAATCTTCATTTCTTATCTTGGATGTGATTGGGCCACAGTGGGGCACAGAACACAAGTGCATAGTTCCATAAAAATGGATTTAAAGAAATCAAGTTAGTTTAGTCTAGAGAAAGTTATGTTAGTTCATCCCACTGAGATTGATATCTTTGTGTCTTCTCATTAGATGTTTGTGTGAAAATTTCTTGATGGTTACTAACAGAAGATTGTTTTGTAGACATGCAGAACTTTTACTTTTTAAGACTGTGAGCTGCAGGGAAGCCTTAAAAAATCCTATTAGAAGTGTATTTGAAGACATAATAATTTCACATGGGCTGCACCTCATACTTGAAAAACAAGGTGTAGTCTGTTTTTACTTGATGAAGTCAGATAAGCTGTGTTTTCAGTGTTCTTAATCTTCACTGATACTCAGAGAATATCAGTCACAGTTTACCTGTTGAAGTCTTGATCTTGAACATCAGATTAAGGTCCCTGATTTGTTGCATGAATTAGTTTTACTGTTTATTATTGCTATTGAAAAATAAGATGTAAACAGAGCGCTGTACACTGTATTGCCAGAGTTAGTTACCCTTTGTAAAGTAGAATCATCAGTTCCTGCTACATTTTATGGACTACATAAGAAAAGAAACAGCAGTAATGTGTGTGAGAGAGAGCTCCTTACTTTTAAAAGTGTTTTGCAATTCTTTTATTGACGTAATTAAGTCAAGAGAAGAAGCTGTGGAAAGGCAATTCTAGATAAAGGCCCCAGGAGCCCGTGAATACAGATGTTCAGTGGCAGGTAGGGATGGGTAGGCAAGGGATCAAGTACAAAAGCAGATATCCTTGCAAACAAATCTATTGAGGTTTTACAACCTGCTAGCAAACTAATCTTGACAAATAAGGGGCAGTGGAGCTGTGAGAGAGAGATGTACTCCTTCACGTCCCTGTGTTTCTGAGGTCTGAGCAGCTTCCTGGAACAGAAAAAAACATACACAAGAGTATTTGAGTACTCTGGGAAGGAGGACATTAAAGCATCATACGAATTCTTCTGCAGAAAGGAAGTAATAGCTGAGGTCTGAGCAGGTGATGCAATGACCTATGGAGTGCATGAAGTCTCTAAATGAAAATAGAGTCCTTTCATTTTAGGCAGAGCAGATGTTTCACTGCTTGTCTTATGGTGAGAATAAAGTCCAGCATTGTGTATTGACTTCTGCTGTTCTGTAAACTGCAGGAATAAGATGCCAACAAGCAATTTCTTTCATGATTTGGGCGTTGAAAACTTTGGATACAAAATACTTTCTACATCTAGACAGATGTTTGTGACTCTCTTTGCAAGATTTTGTGGTAATATTACTGACATCATCCCAATTGCAAACTATATATAAAAAGAAACTTGAATATTCTAAAATATCTTCTGTTTTTGAAGTCTGAATGCTTTTTAAATTTGAAAAAGTTTGAGATGTTTTTACAAATTAAGAACAAAAAACATTGGAAAGATATTTTTCATCAAAATTATCACTTTACACACTTTTTCTACTTGCTCTTATTTATCTCAATAGATTATTTATAATCAAAATGTGTACAATCAATCTCTATGTGTACATTATCCTATCATCCACTCATTCAATTTCTTTCAACAGGATCAAGGAAGAAATGTGAGAAGAGAAGCAATTACAACAGAAAGAAATGGGCTTGTTACATGCCTACAGGCAGTTAAAATGTTATTTGTTCCACGGTGAAGCAATTAACAGCTAAGACTGTAGGAAATTTTTAATTGAGTATTGATTTGAAACAAAAGCAGTGATCACTTAAATAGTTGTGTTCTGGTGAACTGCTCTCATCTTGGCTTAATGTAGACCTTCAGACAACTGTGTTAATTAATCTGCATATGGCATTTGCCTTTTTTAAAACCTTTTGGAGGATCAGGATAGGGATTTTTTTGGATGATCAAAAATGGCAGTGTTTGGAAAATGCTACTATAAGGTTAGAGGTGACAGCTACGGGAATTCCGTTCAATTATATAACAATATTGAAGTTTCATCCCCAAAGAACAAAACTGGCATCTGTATTAACTCCAAATGCAGTTGGAGAGTCCTTTGTGGTGTTTTAAGTTTTATATTATATGTGTGGATGTTATTGAGCATGTACTCAGGAAAAAAGTAACCTGAAATGGAGTTCCAGTGGAGAAGTTGTGTTGGAAAAGTTTATAATGTCTTAGAGAAGCATCTGTGTGAGACTGAAGGACTTTCACTCCCTTCTTAGCCACAAAAGCTACTTTCCTGGCAATCCCTCTTTCCTTTTTTTTTTTTTTTTTTTTTTTTGTGGTTTTTGGGTTTTTTTTTTTGCCAGGGAGTGAAGCAGCAGGTTGTTTTTCTCCAGCCCATTTTTCTTTTTGTGTGTGTGATATGTTTGTCTCCTTTAGTTTCTTTAGTTTTACATTGCTTCTTGTCAAATAATTCTCTTTGCACACCCTTACCTAGTACAGCTTAGCTTCTACTTTCAACTGAGAAATCAAATATCTAGTTCTAGTCAGGAACCTTAAAATATTGATGACAAACACTAATTTATGTTGATTATAGTATGCACGTGAATCGGAAGTAAAATATCTTTGGAAAAATATTAACTGGTGGCATTTATAAATGTCAAAGGGACTGAAAGGCTTTTTCTCTCTTCTTAATGTGCATATAGATTTTAACAAACTCACTGTATCTTTCCTTTTGCTTCTATTTCTCTGCATTTCCTCCTCATTGATAATAGTGTCAGCACAGGTCAGAATGTTAACTGTGCTCCTATGGAGCTCTTTCCAAATTCTAGCTTCTTGCACGATAGGCTGGCCCAGAAGACACTGCCTATCCTAAACTACAATTAGGTTAGCAATTTTATTACTAAAAAAATGTATGAATTGCCATCTTATGTTGCTGACTACTTAGAAATTCACTTTTTGTGTGCATGACTGGTTGCTGCTCTAAATCAAATATCTAAGGGTATTGAATGACATTTACTGTGGTTACCATTTGATAGATGTGAAACTCCTGCAGAATGGCCCAAAATTATACAGAAATATCTGAGCTTAGTGTCGCACCATCTTCCCTGAACAGTTTTAAAAAAAGAGTCTGGAGAAAACTGACCCATGTGAGTTTCTGTAAAGAGCTGTCATAGACTGAGGGTGGAACAGTGAAATTCTGGTGCTCAGACCTCTGCTGTAACCATTTTAATTTAAATTTTCTTGTTAACAGTAAGATGAATAACGTTTATAACTCAACGGACACTGCAGTAGAATGAGTGTTGCTAATTATGATGAATTAATATTAGACTGTGTCTAAACTGGCAAGTCAAAAGATTGAAAAAGTATAAACTATCTTTTAGACAGAGGAAGAAGCATTTAGCAAAAGTAAAAACTCCAGACATTTTCCCATATTCCATTCAATTCCTCAAGTACATTTATTAAGTTCTTTTGCCTCCAACATCTCCAGAAAACCAAATTTGACCTGACTGAATTCACTAACAAAGCTGAATATATGTTTCTGTCACTAGGAGCTAGATTTATTCCTGCCTGAAACACCTGTCAGGCATGACATGCCTAAATTGAGGGAGACTGAATAATGATTTAATTCAATGAGTACCAATAATACAATTATTTTGTGATGATCCTGAATATCTGAATATTCCGTCATTCCCTAAGCTTTTTGCATAACCAGCTTCAGAGTAGAGAAGCCTTTTTTTTTTTCCAAGTAAAAGGACTAATGTTCATTCTTACTCATGTATTTTCATAATAGTTTGGACCCTTTCATTTTTGGTGCCCTCTGTTTCTGTTACAAAAGCAAGAAATTCAGCATAAATTGTACCTGTCCAGGAAGACAGCACCTGTGCTTCTAACCACACATCCTGGTGTTCCTTCAGCATAACTTTTGAAAGCAGCTGTCCTGTCACATACTGGGTGACAAGGAATGACAAAGGCATTGGAAGAAAGCATGTCTGATGTCTTCATGTCATCTGGGACCATCTTGCAAGGAAATGTGTGTCAGCGTCATATTTTCTCAAAAATCCCCTTGCCCAGGATTCTTCTCCTGGGAAGCTGAGAAGCCTCAGAGAAAAAGGAAAACAGTATTATCTCATTTGCTTCTCCTGTGTTTTGCTGCTTTGGAATGTGGTTTGGACATTGTTTACCAACGGGTGCATGTTTCATTGATTTCATGTGAATTGTTTTTACTTAATGACCAATCACAGCCAGCTGTGTTGGGGCTCTGGCGAGAGTAATGAGTTTTTCATTATTATCTTTTAGCTTTCTGTCTGTATCCTTTCTCTATTCTTTAGGATAGTTTAGTTAAATATTCTTTAATAGAATAGAATAGAATAGAATAGAATAGAATAGAATAGAATAGAATAGAACAGAACAGAACAGAATAGAATAGAATAGAATAGAATAATAAATTAGCCTTCTAAGAACATTCATTCATTCCTCCCTACGACAGGGATCTCAGAAAACACCACAAATGTGGGAGTCCATAAGAACAGTGACCTGATGCTTCAGAAATGGCAATTCATAATTTATACTGGAATATATGTGAATGGCAACAAGCTCTGATAATCCAAATATCATTTTTTCTTTAAATGGTCTGTTACATGGATAAGAAAGTGGTTGGACAGTCAAATCCAGAGGGCTGTGGTGAATGGCTCAGAGTCCCAGTGGACATGGGTAACAAGTGGCGTCCCTCAGGTCTGTATCGGACCAGTGCTATTTAATATCATCATTAATGACGCTGGCAGAGGGATCAACTGCACCTTCAGCCCATGACACCAGGCTAAGTGGTGCAGTTGACACACCTGAAGGTTTGGATGTCATCCAGTGGCACCTGGACAACGTCAGGAAGTGGGGCCATGGGAATATCACAGGCTTTAACAAGACCAAGGGCAGGTGCTGCACCTGGGCTGGAGCAACCTCCAGTATCAATCAGGGCTGGGATGAGCAGATGGACAACAGCTCTGCCCAGAAGGATTTGGGAGTGCTGGTGGAGGAGAGGCTGGACATGCCCTGGCCATGGCACTCACAGCCCAGAGAGCCAAACGTGTCCTGGAGTCATGCAGAGCACAGGGGAGGGAGGGAGGGAGAGGATTCTGCCCCTCTGCTCTGGCGAGAGCCCACCTAGAACTGCATCCAGCTCTGGAGTTCCAGCACAGGAAGGACATGGAACTGTTGGAGGGAGTCTAGAGGAGGGACACCAAGGTGACTGGAGGGAGGAAGGACCTCAGGAAAGGCTGAGCAAATTGGGTTTGTTCAGACTGGAAAAGAGAAGGCTTCAGGATGACCTAATTGTGGCCTTCCAGTACCTGAAGGGAGACTAGAAGAAAGAAGGAAAGGGGGTTTTTATAGGGACACGTAGAGACAGGACAAGGGGGAATGTGTTCAAGCTGAAAAAGTAGGCTTAGCTGAAATATTAAGAAAAAACTCTTCACTGTGAGGGTGGTGAGGCACTAACATGGGTTGCTCAGAGAAGTTGTGGATGCTCCATCCCTGGGAGAGTTCAAGGCCAGGATGGATGGAGCTCTGAGCAAGCTGATATAGCAAAAAATGTTCCTGAACACACAGAAGGAGGTTGGAACTAGGTGATCTTTAAGGTCCATTCTATGATCTGTTCCACGTTTTTCCTCCAACCCCCACGTGCCATGTGACAAATACACATCTTCAGAAAGGCTGAACAGATTTTTGATTGATTATTTATGAGACAAAAATAGTCTCTACCACTGGTACCTGTGGCCCTTTATGGAAGAAAGAGCCAACAATGTTTAGTGTTAATATCTGAGCACAAAGTGATATAAATGGGCACCTGAGTGCTGCCCATGGGGAAATGAAAATCCCAGGCACAGATTGCCTTGGTGTTGTATGCATTGACAAGGGATTTACTGTAAGAACTATTGATTGTGGCAAGTCTTGGGGTCTTTTCCCTCTGGGTAAGTAGATTCTGCTTTAAAAGAGAATAAAGTACTTTAGGCAAAGTTTTTATCTGAAGACAGAAATGTCACAGGGACATTCAGAAATCCATTTTTGGTGCAGAGGACAATGAAAAGAAGATGAACAAAACTCATTCTTCTGTTTCTGCCAATTTTCTACCATTTGACATATTGGGCCTCTAAGTAATTTTATACACATAAGAAGTCTGCTGAAGTGCTCGTGAAAGGCAGTGAAGGAAAACTATGTATATATGCACTAATGGTATTGTTATACATCTCATGTGTAATAAAAACACGTAACTCATGTTTTCTGGATTCCAAAGCAGTTGTACTACGACTTATAGGTGCAAGTTGGCTGGAAAGGAGTTGTAGCAGGAACAGATTGCTAAATGCTTTTAAAAAAAATTTACTTATTTCTTAACAAGCTGCTTTGTGTGCAATTTCTTTAGTCTTATGAGAAAGAAGTATAAATTGGAGTTCGTGTTTGTCTACATAATTTCACTATATTTTGGTATAGTAACTCAGTGGAGTGGTGAGGAAACATACATCTTTGGCTTAACCTGATGTTTCGGTTCTTTGGCTGGGATGTGAACACAGCTAGTTTTTACTACCAGCATGTAAGTGGAACTGGATTAACTTGTGGGATGTGGGGTGGTTCTTTTTTGATCAGTGTCTAGGTTTGGAAAGACAGGAGTCTGCTAAGGAAGGCAGGAGCCTCCCCTGAAATGCAGAATGTAAACCCTCCCCGCCCCTCCAAATTGCTGTAAATTTTAAATTAAGGGGCGGTTCTGTTGGAGCAGGGGTCCTGTAGAGAAGGATGTATTCTTCCTCCAAAAATCCAGTGGAGGAAGAGGCAGCTGCTGTTCCTCTGGGGAATCCCATGGAGAAAGCCGTGCTGGTGTCTCAAAAACTTCTGGATTATATCTGGGCAGCAATGCTTGGCCCCTCCCTCTGGGCGCAGCATCTCACAATGGGATGTTACAGTTCTTATCAGTCATGCACTGATATTCAATAGTCTGTTATCAGCAGAGGTCCCCTCCCCAGGGAGGTGTGAATGTGGTCACTCAAAGAGAGAGATAAGGCAAACTGCTCACTTGGCAAAGGTGATGTGCCATACAGATGGTAATGGAAAACATCTTGCATTGCAATCTGGAACAACCAGATTTGTATTTTCTATTAGACCTATCCAAATGTCAGAAGATACAGAGCCATATTCCTCATGTGGGTTCTCTGTCTTTTCAGGATTTCTTGGGAATCCCAGAAATGTCCTTTAATGTCCTCAGTCTTTCATGTCAGGAAAAACTTCCCACCTTGTTCTGCGATCTGACAGATTTCACGAGCTATTTTAATCATGGCTTTCCCAGGTCTGTGCCTGGGTGGGGGACTTCATACTCCAGGTAGGGGATGGCAGAACAAACGTTGCTGGTGGTTTGGAAGTCCTGATTCACTATCCTCAACGAGTCTTCAGCCACAGACAAATATTTTTTTTTTTTGCTCTGGGGAAAATGCTATTTCAGCCAAAAGGAAGAAGAGATGTTATTTTTTGAAGCCATTACTGACCATCTTCAGTAGCTTTAGGCACTGCAGACTGGACTGCTTATATCTGGGAAAAGATAGTCTACAACCAAATTTCTCCTCTTTATTTTGTATTGCTGTGGTGGGAAAAAATAACTACATTCATAAAGAAACATATGCTAAGTAACTTTCCAAGTACTTTGGGATAGCAGATGCTATTAGAAGTGCAGTTTTTCAAAATTGTAGAGTAATTTCTTTCCCTGCTGCTATAGGAAGCAAAATAGATTAAGAAAATACCTTTGGTCTTGTGAAGTTTTCAAATTTACTTTGTTGTGTAGTTTAGGTATTTTGGAATTAGTACCTTTTTTTTTTTTTTTTTTTGGTAAAAGTCTTAAAGTAATGAACATACCTGAAAATTCACTCTGACTAACTCTCACTTCTGATTGGTCCAGTTCACCATAGCCAGGTGTCCCACCTCAACAGAATCTTCATTAGGATTTATATGTTAGACACCCTTGTGCTGTACAACCCTTCACTTAGAGCAGCTGACAGAGCCAACTCTGGCAGCTCTAAAGTTTACATGATTGCCCACTCCTGACAGGGCTCTTAAGTCTGCATTTCATTTTGTTCAAAGTGAGTGAAAGATCAAAGGAAAATGAAAATGAAGTAGAAAAACCAGAGTGTCTTGGTGAAAAGGATGGACACCCATCTCTAAATTACTCAGGAGTTTCAGAATCAAGGTGATGGACTATCATTATTACACCATTTCCAGTTTTTCATTCTTTTAGATGTTCTGTACCATGACTTGTTATCTTGTGTCAACATCACCTTCTGCCATTTTGGGGAGTCAAATAGTCAGGGTGGAACCAACAATTACACTGAAAGCTGCCCTAAGATTAAAAACATGTGAAGTTTCCTGCATTTGGTGATGGTAGTGAATGCAAAGATGCTCTTACTCTTTTCCTGCTTGTATCTTCTTTTCAAAAAATTGTTACTCTGAAAATTTAGATGGAGGAGGTTTTTTTTTTTTTTGTAATAAAGGGGCTACAATACTGTCTGTAAAAGTCTTAAAGGGATTTTCTCACACCATTCTAACAAGATATTGCACACTGTTTGAAATTTCAGAAAAAATTCACTGTATAACTTCACAGCAAATTGCTAAAATGCAGGTTATAAAAACTATTTGTATTATTTTTCTCCTCTAAACTCCAACACACTAGCAGGAAAAGAAATTTTGGAAAATAGTGTTCACTTGTGTTCTACAATCCTCAGAACTACATTATCCATCTGGTGTCTATATGCTCACTGTCTTCTCACATCTAGTCATTTTTCTGTGCTATGGGACACATTTATTTCAATGACAGGATGGTTTTGGAATGAGATTCTGACCATAACCAGATGATATGATAAGCTTAGACATACAATGATAAACTTACCCATTGAAGTGTTTCCTTAGGTCTTGTAATAACTTGGATGAATAAAGCAGTCAGTCAATCACTCAACCTTCATATTTCTGCTTTTTTCTTTTTAGTAGAATATATGCTATAATTCAGAAATTATTTCAAGAAAAGAGGTACCTCCACTAGGTATACACATTGGCATATTTTGGGGAAACAACTAGGTCCAGAATAGTCCTTAGTCTTATATATGCTTCACCAGAGAAAGAGATTCTTGCAGTTCATAGGTGAAAGAGCAGTGTTTTGAAAGAAGTTTCCAATATGTATGAATCACAAGCAGAATAACTGTAGTTTCATGTAATTCTTTAAGGACCACGTAAATGGTTTGTTATTAGGCTGCAATATAAGGCTGCAACATATTAGGCTGATCTATATTTAAAAAAAAACGCGAGGGGTGAGTTATGGCTTCACTGGCTCATAGTCTGTGCCATGTTTTGCACCACCTTTACAATAAAGTCTCCAAGGTAGTTTGGATTTAATTCTGGAGTGTCTAGGGTTTACCTTGCGAGCACAGTAAAACCTTCTGGGTGTAGTGGTGGGTGGGCTCTGTGCAAAGGCTGTCTTGCTTTGGGGTAGGGGTAGGAGTCTGGAGGCTTTTGGGTTACTTTATTTAATGGTCTTGCTCTGCAATCTGAGGCCAGCATGCTTAGCAGGGGGAGGTAAGTACGTTCTCTGCTTTCCTTCTGTAAGCGTTTTCCTTGTTTGATTTGGAAACAGGAGACTTCATGCCAGAGGAGTGGAAAAGAAGCTGGGGTTCACGTGAATTTTGTTATGTGATAAAGGAGAAAGCACAGCTGTAGGAGCAAGTGGAGCTAGACCCTGAGAGAGGATGTGAGAAACCTGAGACATGCCTGTGGTCTCCCCTGTTGAGGAATTGCACACACCTTATCAGCTCGTCTTTTGTACATGCTGGATCTTCTTTTATCAGAATTGACTCTTTTATTTTCTTTTTGTAAGTCTCTGGCATCATGGAATGTTATTTAAACTTTTTTTTTTCAGTGTGCTTTGCAATATCTGGAAGCAAGGTCATACACAGCCAGCCTAGTCATTGCCTCCTTTTCGCTGAGGTTGGTATGGAGATATATACACACTTCAGTCTCTCTGGAAAAGAAATATTTCAATTTCAACAGATGTTACTGCGGTCAAACCCAGTAACATATAATTTCCTCTGCTCTCCAAACTAGCCCTGAGGAATTCCACTGGGTATGTAAAACTCATCAGCAACGGTTTAAAGTCTGTACCAAATCAAAAGTGTAAAGGTCACCTAACAGGCAAGTTTACAAAAATCACAGGGATGTTAAGTCCAGGAATAAGTGCCCACTTTCCCAGAGCTTTTGTTGTCATGAGGTTGGGTCCTGAGCATTGGGCAAACAGACCTGTGGGCTGTATGGCAGGATTGTAAGCTACCACTTGAAACTGTGTTATAGTAGTTGCTGAAAAAACTACAGGTTTCTTCAGTGTAACTTCTCTGAATGTCCCTTCCCTTCCATTTCAGAGGTTCCTTTAGCTCTGAGAGCTTGGTGCCAATTTAGGGAAAGTTTCAATATTTCTTGCTTTACTTAGTGTCCTGAGCAAGGGCAGGTTAAAGCCTCTTCTGTAATTCAGATTCCCAAAGTATTTAAGTGACCAAATTCAAGGGAGAGAAGCTGTGTTAGGTGCTTACCTACACTTGGCAGACTGTCAACTGTCAGGCATCAATTCCCAGTATTGCATTATGAGATCTGAATCTCAGTCAGTCTTAAGTTTCCAGGCCCTATAAATATAAACCTCTTGCCTCAAAACTAAAAAAAAGTAATGGATATAAATCAACTGATTCTGAAGAGCAGTTGATGCAATGCTCTTCCACTCATTTTTATCTATTTATATCTCAGCCACATGGACAAGAGATGGATATAAGATAAACTTGACAGGGCATGCTACTTGGAATATGTCAAAGGCTTTGGCTTACTCAAGTCTGGTTCTGTTCCTGTGTGTTATTAGTAGGGAAATCTTTAACACCTTAAGGCATAAAACTCACGGATTGAAGTCTTATTGCTAAAGTAAGAGGAATTGTGTTTCAGATGCTTCATGACAGAATTTACAGCTCTTAGTACTTAGTGAGGCATTGGTGATGAGGCATTTTTCTATTCCAAATGGACAAATTATATTGGCAGAGGTAACTGCAGGAAGATAAGTGAAGCATCTTATGCTTGAAGGGGAAGTTGTGGAAGCGATGGAGGGCAAATTGCCGGTGGCCTTCTCTCTCTGAAGCGTCCTCTGTAGCTGGAACAGACTTTAACTACTCTTCAAAACTACCCGTGGGTGTTTTAAAATATTTATTACTTTCTCCTTCTTTAAAGTTAAAGCCTGCATCTGCCCACCACCAAACAAATCCTTTAAGAATAGACATGGCTTGCTGCTTCTCTGCAGTTGGTACTTAGCAGTGAAGAGAGACACTTGTGTCTGCAATTAGAAATTAAATTCCTCATCCCCCCTACTGTGTGGGAAGTTCTCATTCCTTCATTCTTGCCCCCTTGTTGCAAGGCTGAGGCATCTGGCTATCTTGAAAAAGCTCTTAAGTTAGACATTTCAACCTTAATAGTAATAATTAAGAAAGGTATTCAGCTTACATTTTTAAACACTGAATAATCCTTGTCAAGTAGCTAAGAACTGAAGATGAGTACTTGTTATAATCACGATTTTTTGGGAAAACGGACATGGACAGTTAACTACTGAATAGTACCAAGTCTTCTTGGGAGGAGCAGGTATAATGACCCCCTTTTTGGTATCTGTGGATATAGAAATCTAATTATAGTGTATTTTACTTAGCAGTTATGTAAGCAGGCAGATTTGCTTTTGACCTGCTCTTTTCAATGGACCCAGTTAAATCCTCCTGATTTATTCTGGTAGGCGGCACCTCAGTTCCAAGTTAGATAAAATAACAACACTTCCATTATGAATAGTAATATTTTTTTCCAAAGTTATCTCCAAGTTGGAAGGGAGGTGAATAACTAAGCTGAATTACTGAATTCTGAGTGTTTGCTCTCAGGTTTAGCATAGGATTTTTGGTAGCAAACTCATCACTGCTACTTAACATATGTCCCTATTGCTGCAGTACTTAGGTAAAATCTCAGATTCTGCATAATTTAGGAATAAGGCTAAAAACCCTAGTGGCACAAGCTCTACAGAGATCAGAAAACAGCTGTTTCTTGGACATCAGCCCCAGAACCTCCATGAGTAGCATAAATGAGAACCAGTTCTGCACCATTTGGAGCACGAGAGAGAAGCTGCTCTGCTCTGTGTTCACCTAGAGCAGACTGGGCAGCCTGAGGCACAGATACTCCTGCGTGGCCACCAATCACAGGTGTGTTCAGACTCTTAATTCAGTACAAAAAGCTTGCCTGTAGCCACAGAGTAAATTTGGGAGTTTTAGCCAGCCTCTGTTTAGCACAGCTTTGTATTTGGGAGAATAACAGCTTCATCCCTTTGCACAGGGGAAGCAAAACAGTTCAATAACACTCGCTGTCCTAGACATTTAGCATGTAGGGGGTTTTGCCCCCTGCATCTGATGTCACTTTTTCCAGTGGCGCTTGCAGGTGGGGCTGTTACTGTTGCCCCAGGCTGCTGCTTCTCTGCTCTGCTGGCAGAGCACTGGGCACTCTCCCCATGCTGGTCTTGTGGGTCAGTGTGCAGTGGTCAGAGGTCTGGGAAAGGTCCAGTTGAGGACACAGAGCTCAAGTGTTAGAGCAGATGTGTGGAACAAACAGGCAGAGCTTCTGGGAGTGTGTCCCCCATGCTTGGCAGACATGGTGGGTATTTGTCACAGACATCTTTTATGAAAAATCCTTTCCTTAGGCTTTTTCCTCCTGGGAAGCTGAGAGGCCTCAGGAACAAAATGTAAACATTGATTATCTGCTGCTGTGGAATGCAACAGGTGCATCTGTGATTGGCCCATGTTGGAGGTTTCTAATTAATGGCCAATCACAGCTCAGCTGGCTCGGACAGAGAGTCCGAGCCACAAACCTTTGTTATCATTCTTTGCTATTCTATTCTTAGCAAGCCTTCTGATGAAATCCTTTCTTCTATTCTTTCAGTATAGTTTTAATGTAATATATATCATAAAATAATAAATCAGCCTTCTGAAACATGGAGTCAGATCCTCATCTCTTCCCTCAAACAAAAACCCCTGTGAACACCATCACAGGTACTCATCAGTCCCTGGTCAGCAGAATGCTGGGACTGGGACTTCCAGTCAGCAGCCTCTGTCAGACTGGGATCTACACCAGAGCTACTGCCCTGAGCAACATGAGAACACTTTGCTGTGTTATCTAAATTTGTCTCTATGGTTAGAATGCCTTCTGCAAAATGCAACAATCCCCTTTCTTGTAGAATAAGCCCACTGATTTCTGTGTTCTCTAAGTAAAATCCAGTGAAAAAGCAATTTTGGACTAATAATTATTTCCTTTTAATATTGACTTATTTCTACAGTAGTAGATGTTTAAAAAATACTTTGGGGAAAAACATTGAGAAACTTGTTCTGGGAATGTCAATTAGAATTTTATGCCATTACTATAACACTACTGTTTTTTTCTTGTTTCTCCAGTAAAATTTGGTAAGGATCCACTGATTCAGTTTTACAGGACATTGTAAGGTTGTAATTATTTTTTCTTCTAGCAACTTTCCATATTGTATCTCTGCTGCTTTTCTCTGTGCATCAATATCTGAAAAGAATATCTGTCATATTTATTTTGTGTATTTCCACATAAATAAAAAGGTTTTATTAAAAGAGTGTCTAAACTTACCCTTCATAGAACACCTAAATATTTTTTCTGAAAGCCAACAGGTTTGTTGACCAATAGAGGCACTCACTAAAGTCTGGATAACATCTTCCTGAGCATGAACAAGACCGCTCTGCAGAGACTATGTGGTGCTCCATTAAGAGCCATGGCAGTGAGGATGCAGATTTCTCTATGCTAATCTATCAATATGCAAACTCTGATCTCAGAGCTGAGGGCTCCTTTTCCTTTTCTGTATAGGCTGTGGCACGTCTAGCACAGTGTGTGATAATGTGTGCATGCCAGCTTGGCTGAAATGTGGTGGGTTTGTTTTGTGCAGTCATTAAGTGCACCTTCCTTCTCTGCCAGGTGTGCTTGCCCAGGAATAACAGGCTCCCTGTTACCTGCAACTAGGTGGGCATCTTGACCAGCTGGACCTTTGAGTCAAAATTTCTTGCCCACCACATAACTATGAAGCGACTTTAAGTAGTATGCTATTACCTGAAAAGTTAAAGTAACATCACGGCTGTGTCTGACATCCCTGACGTGACATTTCCTCAGTTCACACTCATGCCAGTGCTAAATTAACTATGTGAATTCTGACAACCCAAATCAGGCTGCTTTTCCTCCAAGCTCCTCCATGTAGAGAAGGATCATTGCAGTTCACAAGGGTCACGAGCATGGATTTGGGCTGTGCATCATTCTTGTCTGTTTGAAAAATGCAGGCAATAATGAAGCTTATGTTGTTGACTTAGAATTGTTTCTCAGGAAGGATGTACACTTGTGGTCAAGGTCAAAGCAAAGTAGAGGAAAAACATGTTGATTTTGGTTGGGGAAAAGAAAGCTGTTTTTGAATGACTAAGGTTCTGTCAAAAAATGTATTATATAATCACCCCAAAGTGGCCTTTTCCCCCCTGTGGGTGACCCATTTATTTTGTTTTGCCCTGGCCCTCCACAGCACTACCCATGTGAGTCCATTTCTTGTATAAACTGTTAGGATGCTGTCATTTGGTGTCATTCCTAGTTACATGCTTGCTTTGTCTTTATTTTTTTGAGACTTTGGGGAATAAAACTTAAAACTTCTACTGTGTCTGTATCATAAATCAAACATTTCAGTGGAAGATAACAGTGCACTTAAAAGTGACAGAGACTTCAATCTATATAACACATAAAGAGCAACAGCTTGTCTGCAACTTGAATTGTAGTTAATTACTTAGAGTCAGCATTTATATATTTAGTATAGCGTATTAGTTTAGAAAACAACAAAAAATAAATTCATCCTTCCAATGCTTTTTATCAATGTATGAAAATCAGAACAAATTTTTTTTAATCCTGTTTTTATTTTATGTACATTATTTAGGTAATGTACACCCCTGGGTAAAGCTTATAGAGGAGTTAATTCAACTAGTCTATCATTTTAATTCACTTTCTGTAAATGTTTGAGAAGAATTGGTTCATGCAGAAATCTCTTCTTTCAGGATTCAAATGCTTCCCACTTCAGTCCATGTACTCCCATGCAATAGTTTTTGTGGGATTGAACCCCGCAGAGGTTATTCTCCACAGGAATATGCTTTTCTATGCTCTCTAGGATGCAGATGGGTTTTGGAGACCTGTGTGGGGATAGGCCTGTGTCCCTTGTACTACATAAGGGGTGCAGAGTCCCTTTTTTAGCACATAGAAATAGTGGCAGAGTGTTTGAAGCTATGAGAAATAAACCCAACACGGATAAGGGGACTTTGGTCCTTTGCCAATATTGTGCAAAACTAGGAGAAATTGTTTGGTATGGTATAAATTTGCAATAACCATGCCAAGAAGATTGACTATAACCTGGTCTGCTCACTCTGCAGGAAAATGGTTGTCACCAAACTTTAATGCCATACTTGCAGTGAGTGGTTTTGTACACCAGGCAGCCCCTGGCATCAGGAAATATGTTAAAAATCATGTGCCAGTGTGGTGAGGACCAGCACAGGTTGTTTGTCTCAGCACAGCTCACATTATTTAAGCAAGGCAAGAGTGCCACTTGCTGTGAGACAGGACCCTACTCCCTTGGAAGCCAAGAAGAGTATCTGTAAGCAGACAGACTGATACACAGCCAAGGGGCTTTGAAACATTCCATCAGATAATCCTTTTTCCCCTTCCAGATCCCTGCTTGCTCCATGAGTACCTCTGTGGTCACTGCCAACCCAAGTGCTCCAGTCTGGAGCTGTTCATGAACACAGTTCTCTGGGTGTCCTGGAGAAGGGAGAGTGCCACAGATCTGTACAATACCAATCTATGCTCTTTTTCTTTTTCTTTTTCTTTTTCTTTTTCTTTTTCTTTTTCTTTTTCTTTTTCTTTTTTTTTCTTTTTTTTTTTCTTTTTCTTTTTCTTTTTCTTTTTCTTTTTCTTTTTCTTTTTTTTTTCTTTCCCTTTTTTCCTTTTCTTTTTCTCTTTTCTTTTTTTTCTTTTCCTCTTTTTCCTTTTCCTTTTTTTCCTTTTCTTTTTTTTTTTTTTTTTTCTTTTTCTTTTCCTTTTTTTCCTTCTCCTTCTCCTTTTCCTTCTTTTTTCATTTTTATCAGAAGAGCATTAAAAAGGCTGAACACCGAAGGAACTGCAGCATTTTGCTCTATAGTGCAACACATATGACTTACTAGTTATTTATAACTATACTTAGCATCTTAATTAATTTAAAAGTAACTGGTTTACAGGATAGGTCAAGAGAAAATTTAATTTTGAATTGACTATGAATAGGCACTACTGTCCATGCGCCTGCAATGGGAAGGTAAAGTATTCAGGACCATTAGCAGACGTCCCAGACTTTAAGTGTGCATTTGCAGATTTGCAAAATGAGCCAGGTGAATTCACTTCCCTGTGGGTGATGTCTCTAGGGCCATGTTGAAGGGCTGCATTTGGACCTTGCTGTGACAGCATCTGGACAGCACTTTTGCCACACAGATGTGGAATGAAAGGTCTAAAAAAGTCAAACCCTCTGAGCCAAATATTGTGGAACTACTATGAGATCAGGAGAAATATAAATCTGAATTTGAGTCTCTTTAGATCCTCTATCACCTCTGCATTGATCAATTTTTTTTTTGCCAAAGCAGAGTTTTAGGTGTTGTACTCCACCTCATTTGACTTTGAGCCCTGCAATCTCTCCACTCACCCATCGGCCACAGCCAAAGAGTGGCTTAGGTACATATTTGTGGTGTCCTTGCTGTAGAGCACTTCAGAGATGATCACTGTGTTTCTAAGTGATAACTCAGTGAAAACATAAATTAGTGCGAAGGATGACTCTGTTATCACTGCTAATCAGGTGAAAAATAACTCAGAAAAAGTTCATTTAATGCATTCTGGATGAATATATCTCTATAACCAACAGCTTTTATAAATGTCTAATTGCTTTTAAAAAGCAAGTTTAATGCACACAAATATTTTTTATTTAATAAATATGTACTTTTCATATTGAAAGTTCTGAGCTTTGCTGTGGGTTCAAGAGTTCTTCGTTGTTCTCAACTATATTACTTTAAAAAATTATTACAAAACGAAACAAACAGGCTTCTGTCATAGTTAGGACATGCTCTCACTTTAATAAATTGTCTCCTTGGTAGGTACCTCCATGTTGAGCTCTCAGTATCTCAAGTTTTTCATAGGAATGCCTTATAAGTTCTGACATTTAGGATCATTTTAAAAAAACCTTCAAGATACCTTCTCCATTTTCGTTCTCCTGTTTTGCTGTCACACACTGAGTTTATTTAGGAGGCTTCATGAGTTTCAGAGACTTCCTGAAAGGTTTCACTGCTAGGGAGAGTAGCATGCTAAAGGCTGCCACCTTTTCTGTAGCTGCTTGGAGGTGCCTAAAATAAAAGCTTGTTGATAATGCAGTATTTTTTGGCTATGGTTTGTGACTTCTGTGTTATGCTGATAGTGGTCAGGGCAAGTAATCCTGAATATTGGCATAGGAGATACTTATATCACTTGTCAATCTGCCCCCTGAATTTCATAGGAGAGGGAGCAGAGATGGCAACATTAATATGAAAGTTTTGCATATTCTCTTTTCATTGTTTCATTATTGACAAGAATTCTAGAAAAATGACTATAATCCATGGCTGTCTGTAGCTGGTGAGGCCTTCTGTCCTCACTGAAGGTTTCATTGTCTTCATCTAGGCATGCTGCTTGTTGTCCTGAGCAAAACTTAATTTCAAGAAACTCATGGCAGTAAATATTTGGAGGCATCACTTCTAATTGTTTTACAATGACAAGTATAGGTCAGAGCTAGCAGGGAAGCCTGCTAAGTCAACCGAGGCAATAAACTGAAAATGAATAATAAACTAATTTTCATGACTGACGCTTCCTATCTGAATCAGAGAAGAGAGAAGAATAGCTTGAGAAGAGTTATGGGGGAAATATCAGTTTGATTTATGGACAGTAAGCTTGCTGTGGACTGTATATGAACATGGATTTAAATAAAAGCTACCACTTCTGGTTTGAAATGAATCTTTAATGCCACAGTAGAACTTGAAGAGAAAATATAAGAGAACACTATTCCTTCCACTAGAAAAGAACTGGGGGTACAAATGTAAGATCAGTCAAAGAAACTGGATTCCGAGGTGCCACTTTTGCTCTATATTCTTCTTGTGTAAAGATTTATTTTTGTCTTTGATGAATTCAAACAGATGCAGAGAGAATGAACCAGACTGATTTTGTAAGGTTAACACAGCAAAAACCCTGAATTCCTTATGAAGATGATAGTGTTGCCAAAATATTAGGCCTACAAAAAGGAGGGAATTTCATGAGGTGAGTTTATATCTAGTATTCAATACTGAGCTGAGATTCACAGGTTCAGTCCATGTTCAGTCCAGAGTTCAGTCCCCTTCTCTAAGGGATGTAAAACTCCAAGGGATGCAGCAATTAAGACCCAAATCCAAATCCTAAAACAACAGATGACAGAACTTCCATATCTATCTTTCAAACTTATGGCCAATTTTATGACAGTAACTCCTGATTCTGTAGCTATACCCCCCCCCCCAATCCCCCCAATTTATTCTGATGAAAACTATCTTAACTCCCTTAAATTTACTAGAGAGGAAATAGTTTTCTCAGAATGAGAGCCAGTGGATAATCACAATGCTCTTGGGAGCATCTAAAAAGGATGCTTACAGAGGAGGGGTTACAAAGCCTGGATTCAGTTGGGTTATCTTTAAATGGTTTAAGATTATTTTAATAGATAATATGGTTGTATAATCAATAGAGAATTCTAGGTATGCATTTGAAAGGCTTTTTTTCTCCCTACCAATATTTTCCTTTCCCTTTGGTTCTTTCTCCTGGAAAAAGTCAATTATTTGCTATAGATTTATTGCCTTCTTGTCTCTGTATCTCATCTTCTATATAATGTTCTTCCTTACTGATGGTCTAAGGGAGTGATTGGCATTGTGTTCTCTTTGGATGACAAAAATACAGCAGAATATTCTGACCAGTTAAAATAAAAGAATGAGGATAATGAATTTTCAGAATTTATAGCCACTTCACTTACATGAGAGCACAGAAATCAGCAACTTACCCTCTATCCAAGACATCTGATAAACCAGGATGTATCCTAGGGAGTTTAACACAAATAAGGCTTAATGGCAAGGACTATTGATTTTTATAGGTAGTAATTTTATTTAACTGGATTTGTTTGCCAGATTATTTAGTGGTGCTCATTATCTGGTCTTTATCAGTCTCATTACCCACTTCTTACCATGCTAAAGTGTTCACTTTCATCTTACCTGAAACTCATAAATGCAGTAATTTAATTCTCAGTTCTCTGCCTATGGTTGATAACTGCCTGTTTCTCCACCACTATGCAGTTAATAAATCAAAATGCAGATTAATCAAGAGTATAAAGAAGTCTTTTGTAGCTTATTTCTTTTATATGCCCCAGGCTTATTTTTCATAAGCTCCCGTGCAGCATGTGAAAACCAGCCTATTTGGGAAGTGACCTAGGATAAACTTCATACATTTAGCTAAAACATCTGTCTTCCAAGTGTTTTGTACTATTATAGTTAACAACAAATAGTTGTTGATGTGTACCTTTTTTTTTTCTGTAAAGATATTTCCCCATGATAAGAACACCGGGATCCAACACATCTCTAGTGTGCACCTCTGATTTTCGAATATCTCCTCATACCACATACCTTGTAAGGACTTCTTTTTGGATTATGCCTGCCATTGAAAGGTTGCACTAAAATTATTGGAATAAAATTGGAAGAAATTGCTTTAAATTTTGAGTTGGAGTAGACATCTGCATGCTATAGCGCTAAATCTGGAAAGTGCTGGCTCTCTGAGGCTCCTGATTGCTCCTTGACTGCCTGGACTTTTGGGGCCCTGGCTGTCCTATCTTGCCTCACAGTCCTTACAAAGAAGCTTTTGGGATGCCCATTTTGGTTCTAAATGGAGTAGAAATCAGGTGTTGCTGCATGGAAATGCCAAGGTTTTGTGTCCTCCCAGTTCGGCTCAAACTCACAGAAACATAGAATGGGTGGTGTTGGAAGGGACCCAAAAGATCATCCTGCTTCAATCCCCCTGCCATGGTCAGGGACACCATCCACTAGAGCAGAATGCTCACAGCCCCATCCAGCCTGGCCTTCAACACTTCCTGGGGTGGGGCACCAACAACTTCTCTGGGCAAAATGGACATATGGAGATCTTAACTCCGAGTGAGTATGATGATTGTAGAGATATAGGCAGAAGAGAGCAATTTCTTTGTTGCTGGACTTAAATGGAAGGGCACATATCTGCAGGAATATTCAAAAACTGTTTCAGACAGCAGCAGCTTCTGATGAGCAGACTCCAGACCTGTTAGTCAGAGGCAAAGTGTTGTGGAAGGAAGTTCAGTGATGGAAAAGGAAGTGGAAGGATGACTTGAATCCTTTGAAAACAGCCAAACTCCCAAGCACTGGCTCACACTATCAGCAAATAGCCTGCAAAACTTGGTTTAGAGAAATAAAGCTGTTTGTGAGTTTTGAAAACACCGAGTCAAAACCCACGTGTGATTCTATGACTTAAAAACAGGGGAAGTTTTTTTTTTCCTAGTTCAATTTAAGAAAGAAAAGAAAGAACCCTTCTGGCTGTGGCCATGTATGGCAGCCATCAGCCAGGAGTAAAGCTTTACAGCTGACTTATAAACCCCTGAGAAATGGGTTTTCTAATGGAAATACTGACAGCCCCTGGACTAGCAACACTAGCAGGCGCCGTTGTAATAAATGAGACTGAGAGACACATGACACAGGGCCCAGAAGGTAATTAATGGCTAGAGTGAAATAAAATATAGACACAACATCCCGCAGAGAGCATGACTCAATGGAACAAACTTGTAATAAAGCACAAAGAATGTCTGTTTAGTAAAGAGCTGTGTGAAACTGCTTGTAAAATAAATCATGAGCTAGTGCTACAGACAGCTGAGCTCTCTGTATGTTTCTTTTAAATGGCAGGATTAACAAATGCCCCTTCACTGTAAAAAGCCATTTTTGGCAATGCAGAATTGCAGCTAAAATAAAATGAGAAGAAATGAAATGCTAAGTGCACCTATGCAAACAAGATCTTAACACACTTCTCAGCAGAAATATGGCAGAGGGAAGTTATGACTGCACCTACCACCTCATCTTTTTAACCAAGTAACTTTTGGGCTGGCTCTCATTCTGATCCAACTGTCTTCTCATTTGGAATACTTGACTTTATCCTTGTCGCATGTTATATGTCAAAGCAGGCATCAAAATAGTTCATACTCCTTAATTTCCTTCTTTAAATTCTAAGCTTTAAAAAAAATCTAAAAATCACAACCACAAAAACTTCCCCAAGCCCAGACTCTGTTGCTTTGTTTCTTGCAGTGCTTCCACTGACTTCAAGATGCCTTCTCCATTTTCATCCTCTTCTTTTGCTGTCACACACTGAGTTTATTTAGGAGACTTCATGAGTTTCAGAGACTTCCTGAAAGGTTTCACTGCTAGGCAGAGCAGCATGCTAAAGGCTGCCACCTTTTCTGTAGCTACTTGGAGGTGCCTAAAATAAAAGCTTGTTGATAATGCAGTATTTTTTGGCCTGTAGCTATGATACTTGAAGGCAAACTATTGTTTTGGGATTATGCACTATGATGCCTGATCATAGTTTATTATTGGTAATTGACTAACAATGTATTAATAAGCTCCTACCTTATTATTGTTCATGTATCCTATGTTCACATTTCCAAGGCAGAAGGGTAAATTGCTCCAGATTCCTAATCCAGTAGAGTTAGACGTCACAAGGAATGTATTCCCAACACTACCAGCTCCCACGCTGTAAATCTTGGAAGGTTTCAGACTTAGGGTGATGCAAGCACCTGCCACTTCACTGCTACTCTAATCTTTATCAAACAGTCTTGGCAAGCCTCAATGCAACATTCCTTGAGTTAGGACTTGATGAATGATTAATTTCAGCTTCTGTGATTTCTATCACTAATTAACACATAAGAATATCAAAGCCCATTGTTTAAAACTGATGACTGAGCTTGAAATGTGGCAGCACTACAACGTCAAAGTTGACTTTGTGATATGTGAATTGTGTAAAAAACACAATCAAAAAATTTTGATTATCCAAATACACTTTTGTAATTTTCTGTTTCTGCTTTGTTTCATTTTATGTATCCTTAGGGGGAAACATCATAAATTGCTTTCTAGGTTCTTATGCTGCAAATCTTCTGTACTGGTGCGTTTCAATGTTTTTATTTCTTGACTGAAGAGCAGGGACCTGTTTAGTGTCAAGCTCTGTACAACAGGGAAATACCACACACATCATCTTTGTGACATACTGTTGGGGAATAAAAGACTTCCCTTCCATCATCTACACTACGAAAGTTGCTAAAGAAGTTTGTTTTGTGATTTCAAGCAGTCTGCTAGTTAGTTTTGCCATAGTTTCAGCTCCCTATCATTCTCAGGAGGCACGATACCTTACACTCAGTACTGTATTCTTTTCATGTTAAGGCTTTACTAATAATACTTTAATAATTATTCTGAGTGTGAAACATAGCCAGTCACAAGAAATAGCTTTATATAAAGTTGGGATCAACTTCAGAAAAAAACACCCAAAACCCCTTAGAAATCTAAGAAACTTTTGAGCTGTTTGAAGTGTAAAATGTGAGAAGTAAACTAGAAAGACCCTCACCTACCCTTGGCAGAAAGTTTGGAGGCTTCAATAAATGATCTCTTGCAAATTGCAGAGGGTGATTTTAATTATATTTTTTCTGCCTCTCACTTTGCTTTGACTATGACATGTGGGTGGTTGGAAAAATGTTTTTTCAGCTGCTACAGTCATGTGATGTTTATGCTGGACATTTACTAAAAGTGTAAATCCCAGCTGAAGTGAAGTCTGTGCCCTGACTCCTTCTTATTCTGTGTGTAAAATCTTGGACATTTGTACCATTCCAGAGCCAGATTATGGACTGTGAAGTATTTTGTTGAGTGGGACCATACTAAAGTCCTTCAAATGTGGACCACCCTTTTTCCAAAATCCTAATTTCTCTTGTACTTGAGCAAAAATAATTTAAAAATCATTACTTAATTTTTTCTTTTAATTGCCTATTTGCATAGACAAAAATAATTTATGCCTCCTGCTTGTACTGTCTAAGTGGCAATTTCTTGTCTGCTCTTTGGAGTTTCTGTCTCAGATTTATAACTGGCTGAGTCTCATTGCTTGATTTACAGAGAAGCTGCAGATGAGTGCCCATATATTGCTGATTTAAACTAGATTGGTTATCTAAATCTTTACTGTGCATACAAAGAGCCAGGAATTAAATTTAATGCCCTTGACACTTCAAAATATCAGTGAGAGAACCCAGATGTACAGGAACAGTGGCTTTTTATCATCATTATTTATGGACTTTTACATCCAATGTCATTTGTATCTTAGAATTACGTGGCAATTGGGAAACTTTATTGATAGCAGATCAGGTTCCACAGTCTTTGCATTGGGAATGAGAAGGAATTTGAAGCATTTTTATTTGATAATGTCACAGGAGAATCAGAAGCTTAATTGTTCATGCTGGGATTTTTAATATTGCAAAAACAGTGCTTTAATCGTAGCATTGGAACTTTGCATGTTTTGTTCAGCCCTGTGAAAACTGGAACATGATTTTTGATAAATTTTGATCACAGGAAGTATTTAGAAATAATGTATAAATAGAAAAGGCTAATAGACATGACTAGTGATTGAAAAATCAGATAACAGCACTATGGCAAAAATATTCACACCCATTTTTGTCACCCCACTGCAGTAGCTGTGTCTTTCAGTGAATTCTTCTGAAGGTTGTCAAGGTTTGATGGCAGAATTTGAAGTGTGAGACGTCTATTAAAACAAGCATTTTCCCTTTCCTCAAAAAGCATTTAAACTCAGGTTCAGAAAGGCTCACTGGTCAAAAAGGCCTTTTGACAGCCTCAGTCAAGCATCACCTGTTCAGCTCCTGTGGGAGGGGGAAAAACAGCAGTTTTATTCTTAATGTTTAAAGAACAATCCAACTCCCTTGTAGCTGTGTTGCACCAGGAAACTAATGAATCTTCCTTTGCAAGAATAAAAGCAGAACTGGCAGAATTGCTTCCACTGTACGGACACCCAGACTTGTGAGAGGCACAGACTAAGGAGTGCTCCCTTTGAAGTTATGTGTAAGGGGAGAATTTACAGATCAAGTATTTCACTCCTCTGTCTATCAGTAGGCAATTAAGTCACATGGATAGGTTGATGTGTGACCTGAAATTCGATTTGTGCCTTTTTTAAGCTCTACAGTGTTCTTAAAAAAAAAAAACAACAGAAGCATGGAAATCCACTTGAGACATTTTTCCTAATGCTCATATCTAGATTTGCAATTTATATGCTGTCTGATTGAAAGTGATATATACAAGTAGTAAACTGAAAGGAGAAAATGATAGGCTTCTAATCCTGGGTACCAATACCTTAAAAGGAAAGGAAATTCACTCTGGTGACAAGCCAATCCATTGCTCCAGTAAAAATAGACAATTTGGTTATAAACATCATGGTGAACTGTGGATTGGTTTTAACAGAGAAATTCTGTGAGTAGTTCCAATGTTGATCTTTAAAAACTAAAAATTTATCTTGGGCACTCCTAACCTGAAACGGGACTATTAAATATCATGTGGAATAAGACATGAAAATTTCATTTCTATTTGGATATCATTCATGTGGAGAGAGCTCAGTATCCAAGAATTAAAGCAATTTTGAACCATCACTATACAAAATTAAAGAGTTTTACTCATATATGACAGTTTGGCATAAAAAAATATACTAGCACAAAAAAAGGCAAATTCCTGAAGAATAACTTCCTTTATGGTTACTCAATGAATTGAAAAAATCTTCAAAGAAAAATAAATCTATAAAGCAGAGATAAAAATATTAATGTCACCAAAACAATTGTAACTCACAGAAGAGTTGTAAAAATTATCAGCAATAACAATGTAGGTAATGCTCATGAGGAGAAATGCTGAAGTACTGAAATAATAAAATATTTCCGTTTTTTTTCTACTGGCAGATTATTCTTTATGAGATGTTATTTTGGTAGACCCTCTGTTCAGGATAATGTATTTTTTAAACTATTTCTGACTATATTTTCCATTTCCTCTGAATATACTTCAGACTCTCATATATGAGACCTTTTATTTCTCTACTTTGTAGACTGTTCTGCAGTCTTAAGTGTTGTGCTGGATCAGGCAGTAATTTCTCTTTAATGATTTTCCTTTTTTTTGTGTGTGTGATGAGTACATTGTTTGTGGTGAACACAGCCCTGCTTATTGTGGGCTGTTCTTATTTCATTCTTGAGTACTTCACACACTTTTCTTCTATACAACGTGGTCATTTTATTCCTGCTGTCACTTGAGTTCATGACTGTTTCTTATGGCTGTTTCAGTGCCTGCTCATCTTCACATTTATCACAGGCAGAAGGGTTATCTAGTGCTTAAATCCATAGTTGTTACTGTTGTCATCAAGGGAAACCTTAGTTACGATTTCTAAATACTGCATATACTGGTAGAATCATGTTTGTCTTCAGAAGCAGAGAAAAGCCATTTATTGTTGAAAATCTCAATAGGAAGATGACTTTCAAGTCTCCACCTGCTGATAGCTAGAGCTGACGGGTCTCTAATTCTTCAGAACTTCCTTGCCATCTCTGTTCAAATAAAACAACGGACAAACCTGCATACAAAGAGCCAGTACAGGCTTTTTTTTCTCTTGAGTGTATGTTGTTAGGAGGTAAAGCAGTTTGATGCAAAAATGTTGTTTTTTAATTCACTTTAATTAGATCTTCAATTTCTGTTTCTCTTCTTTTCACTGGCTGCATTCACCACAATTTATACAATGTATTGAAATTTAAAAATTTTTTTTCTCAGTGATTCTTTTATTCTGCTATATTAGCCTGGTCATATTTGATCAATGGCATGAATCACCGTTCCACATTTTTCTTATGGCCTTATGCTCTGATTAAAGATAATGAGAAGTGAGAACTACCTGCATGGCACGAGAAGTTACTTGTATCTGAGTCTAAAGTGCTTCACAAAGGTTTTTTGAAAAGTAGTCCAGATTTTGCTCTTATGTTGTTCCTTGGCAGAAAGATGGTTTTAATCCATTTTGCCATATTCTCACACAGAACAAGTCAGTCTTTCAGTCTAATCTTGATTTCTCTCTCTTAGTTCTATCAGTTTCTTTGCTCCTGTTAGGAATATCTCCATTTCACTTCCTTAGATCCCCAAAGTTTATTCTGGTAGGTTCACTTCAGTTAATTTACTTAAACCAGCCTCAGTGGTACACATAAAGTTCACTGCTGTTATATTTCTACTGAGAGTTATGGGGGATATTGATTTTGATGGGACCTCAGGGTGTTTGCTGATCCTATCTGATTCTTGGGTCAGCCAGGGTAAAACACTTGGTATGTTGCATTAAAGCAAAAGAAATCCCTCAGCTGGGAAACTGAAGTTCTTTTTAAAGATGTAGTTCACAGTTGTTCGCAGATTTTAAGGCACAGTTTGATTGTACCCTCGCATTGGACAGGTTTTGAGAGCATTGAAGCTGAGAGGAAAACTCCACATTGGGGTCATTGCAGCATGTCTGTGCTCTTGTCTATAATCTATTCTCCACATTTGCATTAGCACTAGGATGCTTTAATGAATTTCCAAGGTATTGATACCTTCTTTTTGAATGGGAAGGCCTGCCCAGAGGCCTACATCTGCGCCTTACTTCACCTGATGTGGTCTAAAAACCCGGGGTTATTTTCTACTGGATAATGTCTGCCAAGAGATCTTGTGTTTTTCCTAAAAAGGCCAAGTAGAATTTCTCTATAGCAATTCAGGTATTTTAAGTGTCTTGTCTTAAACCTTTCAATGTAAATATCCCTAGGGATGGTATGACAACAGGGACAAGGGAGTTCTAGATGACTGTACAGCATAGGAACTTAGATGAAATAGAGCTTGCTGTTATAAACGGGCACTTCAGTGAACATTCTCCTTCTCCTTATTAGCCTTTATAATAATTATGGTATGTATGGCATGTTAGGAAACTGTGAGCCCTTCTACACTCAACTGTGTTGGACTCTACCGAAAGAAAACATTCTGATCAGCAAGAAATGAAGGACAGAATTCTGTGAGTTCTGCTGTGTCTAGTTTGAGTGCTTAGAGATGGAATTGGGTGGAAAGAGAGAAGGACTGGAACTCTCTTGGCCTTGACTTCTGAAGAAAATTTTAGGTTCTGGAAATGGCCACCTCTTTTGGGATCCCACTCTCCAGTATTTTACAATATCCTTTGGAACCTATTATTTTCAAAAGCTCCAGAAGGAAAACTGGAAAACAACAAGAAAAGGGCAGAGAAAAGGTTAATATTCAGGAGATGTTTTTCCCCCATAAAACTTTCTTCTGCTTTAAGAGTACCAAAATCAAGTGCATCTATCAAGCTGTTTCCTAGGTTTACTATCACCTTGGAAACTAAGTTCCCTCAGGAAGTTAAAGATGGTTAGGTAGATGATGAATCCACAGATTGGATACTGGTTTGTTCTGTGTCCTTTTCCAAAACAGACATACATTTTGGAAGTAATTATACCCAGACTATTAAAAAAAAAAAAAAAAAAGATTCTGTGGTTAATGTAAACCAAAGGATTTACCACTGAGGATTGTTCAGAGACTTAGGCCTGTCAACTTAAGCCCTATGAAAGCAGCGCTAACACTCTCAGACTTTATTAATTTCCAAGTGCACAAAAAAACCTCAAAAAAACCCCAAACAAAATAAACAAACAACCAAGGAAAAACAACCCCTCTCCCCCCACAAAAAAACAACCCCCCCAAAAACCCACCAACCCCTCCTGCTTCTTTCCCTCTCTTGTTCCTTTCTTTCAACTGACATTACTAGAGAATGAATAGTCATGCATTATGCAGCACATTTATTCTATGGGAAATGTTCACAGTCATCTAAATTAATGGAATAAGCATGTAAGCTCCCAACTGCTAGACTCAGAGGATTTTCAAGCACAGATACAGTAACAACAGCTGGTATCTTTAAGAATTCTAAGTAATTTAATTTTAAAAAATTAAATATGCCTGCATGCAGCATATTTTGACTGAGTGGCAAAGAAAGAATCCCCATTGCTTCTGCTCTTACTGTAACATATTGCTTTTCATGCTTTCCCCAGAGTATTGAAAGAATGCTGCAGATGTTCTCATTTAAACATTCTGTGTCCTGTTAAATAGATGGGAGAGAAGTCTCTGAGCAAAGTCTCCATGCGAAGTCTCGACCACTTTTCAGAATGAAGGTTGGGAAATATTTTCCTTCTCCATCAGTTTTTCTCGTGTAAGTGTTGAACTTCTATAAGGAGCGCCAATTTTCACTTTTTGGAGAATGTGAGGAAGCAGTATATCCAAACAAATTAATAAAATTGAAATCAAAGTCAAGATTTCAAGTGAGTTTCAGTATTTGTACTACATCTTGTATTAGTGTTCATGAGTTAAATAGTGTAAAATGGGGAACTGATAGCTAAGGATTTATTTACACCATAATTAATACTTATAACTTATTTATTTGCACATTGAAGTTAATATCAATGAATGAAAACTGGGAACATCAACGGTGATTTCAACCTGAATGGAACTGTAGAGGCAGTTTCACATTTAATATAGGAACATCTGCAAACTAACAGTATTCACAGAATCACAGAATGAATTATGTTGGAAAAGACCTTTGAGATCACCAAGTCCAACCTATGACCTAACACCTCCTTATCTAAACCATGGCACTGAGTGCCACGTTCAGTCTTTTTTTAAACACATCCAGGGATGATGCCTCCACCACCTCCCTGGGTAGTCCATTCTGATGCCCAGTTACTTTTTCTGTGAAGAATTTTTCCTGATATCTAGCCTAAACTTCCCCTGGCATAGCTTAAGACTGTGTCCTCTTGATCTGTTAGTGGTTGCCTGGGAGGAGACACCAGCCCCACCTGGCTACTGTCACCTTTCAGGAAGTTGGAGTTGTAGAGAGCCATAAGGTCTCCTGTCACAGACATCCTTTATGGAAAATCCTTTCTTTAGGATTTTTCCTCCTGAGAAGCTGAGAGGCCTCAGGAACAAAATGTAAACATTGATTATCTGCTGCTGTGGAATGCAACAGGTGCATCTGTGATTGGCCCATGTTGGATGTTTGTAATTAATGGCCAATCACAGCTCAGCTGGCTCGGACAGAGAGTCCGAGACACAAGCCTTTGTTATCATTCTTTCTTTTTCTATGCTTAGCTAGCCTTCCGATGAAATCCTTTCTTCTATTCTTTTAGTATAGTTTTAATGTAATATATATCATAAAATAATAAATCAAGCCTTCTGAAACATGGAGTCAGGTCCTCATCTCTTCCCTCATCCTAAGACCCCTGTGAACACGGTCACAGTCTCCCCTGAGCTTCCTTTTTTTTCCAGGCTAAACAACCCCTGCTCCCTTGGCTGTTCTTGTGGCCCAAGCCCCTCACCAGCCTTTTTGCCCTCCTCTGGACATGTTCAAGAACCTCAAATTCCTTCCCAAGCTGAGGGGCCAGAACTGGACACAGCACTCGAGGTGTGGCCTCACCAGTGCCAAATGACCTCCCTGCTCCTGCTGGCCACACCATTCCTGACACAGGCCAGGATTCCATTGGCCTTCCTGGCCACCAGGGCACACTGCTGGCTCCTGTTCAGCCAGCAGCCATCCAGCACCCCCAGGTCCCTTTCTGCCTGGGCACTGTGCAGCCACTCTGTCCCAGCCTGGAGCATTGCAGGGGCTTGTTGTGGCCAAAGTGCAGAACTTGGCACTTGGACTTGTTCAACTTCATGTTGTTGGACTCGGCCCAAGTGCTTTTAGAATAAGTTGTACAATTCTTCAACCTGGTTGGGTGGACCATAACAGACTCCCACCAGGATGTCAGCCTTGTTGGCCTTCACCCTGATTCTTACCCACAGGCACTCTACCCTATCATCATTAATCTCATTTTCCACAGCATTGAGAGCCTCCCTAATATACAGAGTCACCTCTCCACCTCTTCCCCCTCTCCTGTCTCTTCTGAAGAGCTTGTAGCCATCCAGTGCAGCACTCCAGCCATGTGTGTCATCCCACCACGTTTCTGTGGTGGTGACTACATCACAGCTTTGCTGTTGCACCATGGATTCCATCACTTCTTGTTTGTTACCCATGCTGTGTGCATGCACCTCAGCTGGGCTGCTGATTTCACTCCTGACTCTGGCTTTTACCACCCTTGGGGTTTTTCTGGAGAGCCCAGTTGTATCCTCTTTCCCCTTTGAACCTAGTTTAAAACCCTCTCCATCAGTCCCAACAATTCATGGTCTAGAATCCTTCTGCCCCTGACAGGTAGAAGGAGCCCATCTGGCTCCAGCAGGCCAGGTGCTGATCAAAGAGCCCAAAATTCTGCTGATGGCACTAGCCCTTAAATCACTTGTTGATAATGTGGGTTCTCCTGCTCCTTTCATCATTTGTCCCTGCCACTGAAGGGACTGAGGAGAACACTACCTCTGCTCCTGCCCCATCCATCAACCAATCCACCCAGAGCCCTGAAGTCCCTTTAACTGCCCTGGTGCTCTTTTCAATCTCATCACTGCCAGCTTGGAGTATCAGCAGTGGGTAACAGTCAGAGGGCTGAATCAGCCCAGGCAGTCTCCTGGTGACATGCCTTACCTGGGCCCCAGGGAGGCAGCAGAACTCCCTGTGGGATGGGTCCCGTAGACATTTGGGGCCCTCTGTTCCCCTCAGAAGGGAGTCACCCACTATGACTGCCCTTCTTCTCTCTTTAATGCCAGAGGCAGTCTAACAGACAAAGTGTAATTGGGAGGCTCTCCAGGATTATTTTCTTTGATGTTGTCTGGCTGACCCTCAGGATCCAGGGCCTCACGCCTGGGTGGGTGATGGGGGTTGGGAGGAATTTTCATTAACTCCCCAAGCAGGGATCCATTTTCACTCCCCTTCATCTACTAGGTCTCCTCCTTCAGCCTGATGGTAGGAGGCATGGGAGTCCTCTGACTCCTGGTGGGCTTCTCTCAGGGATGGAAGGGTGAAACTCCACCAGTCTATTTCCCTTTCACTTCTCCTAATACTCCTTAGTCTTTCTACTTCCCCCTTAAGCTCAGCCACCAGGCAGAGGAGATCATTCACCTGTTTTGCACCACATGCAGGTGTCTTTTGCACCGACCCCTGGTACTGCTGACAGCCTCAAACACTCCGTACAGGAAGGGGTCCAGAGAAATCCATCCTGCTCGGGGGGTTCTGTTTGGGTTGGTACACTTTTACTAGCCATGGCTTTTGATTGTTTGGAGACCATTGCTGAAAAAAAACCCAAAAAACAACAACCCTAACAAAATTTAAGAGGTAAAGTTCTTCTCAAAGCAAACAAATAGTTAATCATGTTAAAGGATATACATAGCTTTGAGAGATAGATTGTATTGCTGGCTGGGGGTCTGTGTACAAATCACAAACAGGATGGGGCTGCTGTGGAATGTGCCTTGAGCTGTTTGATTTTCCAGCATCAGTCTCATTACATGGTGATGACAATGGGAAGATGCCAGCAGCTCACATCCCAGGCAGCAGACAAAGAACTCAATGTTACAACTTACTTTATAAGCTTTTTGCCCAATCACACAAAGCAAAAGCACATTGACAGCAGTTCTATCCAATCACTATAAGCACAGGTACCTTTGGTTAAACAATGCTTGCTTATTTCAAATACAATACCTGCTTGTGAGCCTTAAAACACAATGCACATTATTAAGCTTCAAACTTCCTAATATCTCACTAGATAAACTTTTCTGTAGCTTAGGGAGTTATTCTAGACAAGCGTTAATACACAGACCATTGTTCTATTTGTCCTTGCCTTTCTACAGTTTAAATAATGTTTCTGCTGACCTATCTCATGGCTGCTGCTTAGCTCTAATCACAGTTCTGCTGTCTCTGAGGCCTGCCTTTTGCAGCTTTCCCAAAACCCTCTGATTTTGTGGATTCCCACAGAACTAAAGCATTTGGTACATACATGGTATAGAGGCCTACTCTGAGCTCCTTACTCTATCACTGGGAATTACAATTGCATGAGCTGAAAAGCGTTGGACAGTTCAGAAAACCAGGCAGGAAAAGGATGTGATTTTAACTGGATTGTTTTCTGAGGAACTTTTCTGATCTCAGCTGGAGAGAAATGCTCTTCACTATGTATGAAACTGAAATTTATACTGTAAAATCATGCTTCCAAGAAAACAGTCCAGCAGCTGATATTGACTGGAATGGAGGGAAAAGCCTTCCTTTGCTCTAGAAGGAAGGAGAACTTGCAAAAATATCTCTGGTATCTGGCTGGCAGCTACAGCTGGCAAAGCAGATTACCTTTCTGAGATGGGATAAAAATGAGAAATATTTTCGTAAATACATTTACTTACTATTTATTTACAGAAATATGATGTCTACACTTGTATATTAATGCTATTAGTTCTGTGTATAATTGACAGGTATATTAAGTTGCTTTGCATGGATCTTAGGCAGTAGATGGGGTTTAAATGTGGTAGTAATTTCTAGACACATGTGTGGAGCTGACCAGGAAACTTAAGCATTAATTTATAAAATGTCTTGCTTTTAATTAATATAAGCTCTTTTAGTTCTTTAGTTTTCTTCTGTCTTGGATTACTTGTGATCTGATTGCTAGGAATATCTGCATGGTTTAAATTTTTTGTTTGTACCAGGTTCTAGTTGCACACTGGGAAAACCAATCATGACAGCAAAGAATATGGAACATTTCCTGCTAAGAATCCCCTCTCATGCCCTCAAACGCAAATAAAAGATCACAAATATCCTCTCCCCATCTTCCTCCCGCCCCCAGGTTTGTGAGCCATTCAAACTTTGGAGTATGAATGAAGGCACAGTGTGGAGCAGAGGCAGGATCTCTCCCAAGTGGTTGATCAATCTGCCACCTCATTGCTTACTCATACATTCACTCATTCAGTGCACGACTCATGACAATTATAATAAAGCAACATTGCCAGTACAGCTACACTGGAGCCTGCCTGAGCTCACTATTGCAGACAAAAGTGCATAGTGAGTGTAAGAATTTATTTTGACCTTATGTAAGGAATTTCAGTTGTGCTTTTTTTTCCCCCTAAAATTCTCTCTTTAAACAGTGAAAGCGATTACTGTACACAAGCTTCAAACCAGCAGCATTTTGCAACTGGATTTAAAATATGTACTGATAATGTTGCTTTCTTGCCAGTGAGAGCTTAAAACTTTCTAAAGAAAAATAATAGGTCCACCTTATAAAGAACTTTATGTGGCTTTTTCAACCACATAAATAAAATACATCAAGTGTGTGCTGGATTGAGCTACTTAGGCCTTATTGCAATTACTTCTGAGTATGAGGATTGGTAATATAAAATTATATAAAATTCAGAATGGGGCCTGCTCCAAAGCTTTCTCAAGTAGACAAATGACACCTTTACTCAACACAGATTTTTAAATGACCCAAAACTCTGTAAGCCTTTGTACAGAGGACCTCCAGGGTGAGTACATGAGCCTGAAAACAATCATGAGCCCTTTACAAGGTTGGCTGTAGGAACTTATCTATCATTCTGACATACGGGAAGAAATCTACTGGAAATCTTGGTGGTGAGAACAAGAATTGGACTTGTTGAGATTTAAGATATCCAAAAGCAGATTAATGTGAAGACATCCCATTAATCAACCTGACAACAGGAAAATCCAGACAGAGGGAAAGCATAGAGCTGTCCAGCTACAGAGTGGCCCACTATTTTTTCGATGCACATTCTAGTGCTAGAGTGTTTTTAGAGCTATTCTCACAGATTTTATGTATTGGGCTTTAGCCCATAGCACTTTATTTTTACAATCAGATTGTACTCTTTTCCTGTCCTTGACCCTCTAAATCTTGAGCTTCTTTTCTTTCATGCAGCACTGGAATCAACAGGGCACAGTTTCTGGGGAAAAGTAAAAAGAAAGAGGGGCTTGTGCATGTGGCTTGTGATTCCCAGACATGTAAACATGTTATTATCAGATTTTGTTAGTCTTCCCATTGTACTGAGTAAGGCAAAACATTTCCCTGCTTCTTCATCCCTTTGAGGTCCTGGGCTTAGCTGGAGGTCACACAACCATTTGTTAATGTTAAGGTTATATATTTGGACAGGTAGGAAAAATACCAAGAGCTGAACCACTAGTGAAATTTGCACAGCTGCTTTACCTGTGTAACATATGTTAGATCACCTTATTGCTGCAGTATGGCTTTTATCTTCCTGGTATTTGGTAAAAACTAAGTAAACTATGGATAACTTTGAAAATGTACGTGTTTTCAGTCTTTTCTCTACATTGAATAAAGTAACAAACTCTTAAAGCCAAGAGAATATATATCTAGCCGTTTCTGTTTAAAAGCGAATTCCACATTTTAAAAACCTTTTGTATAATAAGCATTCTTCATACAGAAGTGCAGTAACAGCCTTTAAGTCGCTGTCATTTTTCTCAAATCTGCAGTCCCTGCATCAGGAATTTGCTAGGCACCATTACAACTGCCTCTCTGTTGTCAAGGACTGATTGTGTGCAGAAGTGAAGGTACTCTCATGCCAATTTGTATGATGCCTGTCTGATGTCCTGAAATGTGGATTGGTGATACATACTAATGAAACACTGCTAATGTGCTATAGCAGTTAACAGAGAAATGCTGTCTCATCTTCATTCCAGCTGGCAGCCAGAATCCTTTGGAATGATACTACCAGCACCAATTTAGGCAACAGTAATTTCATGTTCTGTAATTTTCTGTAGTAAAGTAGTAAACAATAATGTTTTAATACCAGAACCCATGTCTGGAATGCTATCCATGAATGTGTTCTAAATTTCTTCTGAATGTGTTCTAAACAGCAAGAACTTGAAATGGTTTCAAGATAGGAACTATGGAAAGGAAGAGGCTACAGTTCACTCTATTGTCTTTCCATCTCTGTCTTTCAGCACGTCCCTTCTGTCTCCTGTATTCTTCCCTTTACCACCAAGGGGCTAGAGTTCAACATTTATTCCTACTACAGTCAGTCTTTTCTGGTATCAAGTTTTCATAGTCATAGGAATCCAAATTTCCAACCTAAATTCCTTGGCAACACAATGAACTTTTATCTTAGTTTGATGTGCTTACTTCTGCTGTTGGCATGAGTCACTGTAATCAGATTAGGAAGAAGGTAAAGTCAAGGATCTAGAAAATAAGAAATCTGGCAGCATGGAAATGTACAACTAAAAAGGAGCAAAGTAGAGTCAGCGTAACTTTTCTTTTTCTGCTGTAAGAAAACTGAAGTTTCTAAAACAAGTGATTAAAAAAACCCCCAAAACACTAGAGCAAGATGCCCACTCCCTTTAATGTATTCTACAATCCTATGTTGAAAAGTTCTCCTGTTCCCCAAGGATCAAAATGGCATGGATTTTCATTACATCCCATGGCAGATTAGCCTGGAAGAATAACTTCCTCCTGCACAGGAGCCAAGTAGCTGGGGAAAAGGCACCAGGGAAGTGACAACCATACAGAGCAGCACTCCTTGGGGATGCTGCAGGCCAGGACCAGAGTGCCTCTGCCTAATTCAAGCTCCATTAGAAGCACTAATATTCCATAGAATAATAAAGTGCTTCTAATATTCCATTAGAAGCACTTTATGACATCAGTGAGGACTGCTGTGGTCTGGAGGCTTTCACAGTTCATCTAGAAGCAGCTAGAAATTTGTGACCATGTTGGATGAAACAATTTGGCAGAAGGCAGAAAGACTTCTCTCTGCTTGTGCTGAAACACTAACTTGTCTTTTTGTAGAATAAAGTGTATTTTCAAGACTATTTTATCTCTCTTCTAAATGAATTCATAAATCTAGGATAAAAAAAACCTGTTCATCAACCCCTATATATAAAATAAATTGTTGTTATGCAGAAGTGGGTTTTGAAATTAAATCCCTTCACAATCTGAACAAAAAATTTTTTGATTTTTTTAGCTGAATCTTTAGTAACAGAAAGCACTTGAAATGCCATTTTTCTTTGCCTCTATTGTGTGGCATGTTTTTTACCCTAAAGTCTTTGCTTGGGATTGTTCTTGCTTAGAATTTATAATGTTGTTTCTTTTATTTGGCCAGAGTTCCTCCAACCCCTATGTGAACTTGCAGTTCTGAACTGGCTTCTGTCACAGAGTTCAGTTGAAATGGTTTTTTTAGACCATGAGTAAATCATACTATGATAACTTAATCATCTATTACATATTAATTTTTTAAAAATAAAGTAATTTCACAGTTTGTTTTTGTTAATCTCAGTTTCTGGCTAAGCAATGTGAACTGGGATTAGCAGCGGAGAGTTGGGTACTTCCTATTTGGAACCTCAGAGAAATGGGTTTTTAGGAGGGAGTTGCCTATTTAATGCCTTATGAAGAAACATGAATGAAGAGCTGAGGGAATTCTTGATGAACTGGTTATACAGCAAGAACAAGCAAAAAATGTGTGAATTTTTGATTAATATCTTTATATGTGAGGTACTTAATGAATGTGATGTACTACAAAATCCCTTGATAACTAGGGGAGTTGTGCCAGAGTTGTCTTTCCATTTAAAGATCAGTGTACATCATATTTGCTGAGTCATGAACTTTATTTCAGCACACAGTCCTTATTTGACTTTGAAAAGACAAAAGAAAGCCAACCTAAGCCTCAAAACAGAATACACTACATGATCTTTTCTTTGATTATTCTGGACAAGGAAAGTCTAAAAGAAGTATTTTGTGCGACAAAAGAAATTGGATTTGACAGTTCCTCTGTGAAGAACTGCAGAATAACCAACAAGTTTGATGCCAAAAAATGACAACCAAGTGGTAAGGTTGGCTGGCAGTGTACAGTGCTTTCCCAAAATGACAGTGTGGGGGCTTTAATAAAAATAAATATAAAAAAAAAAAAAAAAAAAAGAGAGAGAAAAATAGAAAGTCCTCCAGGTTATCTGGACAAGCAGAAGCAGGGGATGAAGAAATTAAACACTTTTGCAATGTTGCCTTGCATTAATTAACACTGAATATGTGCTGTGTGCGTAACTGAGAGTCAGTGTTTTAGATTCCAGGAGCAGTGCAAAAAGTTTAGCAAGGAGCCACCTCCACGTTAATTATCATGCTTCAGTTTTAAGTCTTTCATCAGGTAACCTCTTAATTTTAATTTTCTTCAATAGAAAGAAATTAAATCTTACTGAGGCTGATGCAGTTGACGTGCATGCATACACTTACAATGCTCTGCATCTCATTAACAGTGATTCATAAGTATTTCTCCATACTCCTGTACAGTTCAAAGAGGAACAGAGATAAATAGAGTATATTTTCAAATATTTTTAGCTTTTACTGCTTGACAGGAAAAGTAGAGAGTTCTCAATAGCCAAAAGAACTTGACAGTTTTGTTACACAGTATAGACAGTAACTAGAAACATATGAGAGAAGATTGATGTGCTTCCAGACTTCTTCCATAAAATACAGCTCTGTCTACCCAGGACAATGAAACTTCTCTTTTTCACCCTGTTGAACTGGATGCTGTGGAAGTTATGACCACGTGCACAAAGTTGCTCCATGCTGTCTGGAGTTTTCTTTGGCTGCAGGCACATTCTGCAAGCAAATTCAATTATACATATTCATTCATTCTCTGCTTGTGCTAAGGCTCTTTGGAGGGCCTCCTTTTTAGTATTCAGGAGCCAAGAGCATGGGAAGTGAATTATCAAAAATTATTATTTTGAAAATGGTGTAAAAATTACTTTATTAACCTATTTGCAGAAATGTGGTATAGGTGAGTAATACAGCAAACATTATTTTAATTTGAAAGTGTTCATCAACATGCAGCCTTGCTAGACTAATTTGTGGCTGGAAGGTTGCACCTTAAAATGGTTTAGGAAGGACAACTTGGCAGTCTCAGATCTGGACATAACTTTTCTTATGCTATTCCTACACAAAACCAGCACTCTTTACCTTCTGTGGAGGAGGTCGAGTGCTTTCAATAAGTCAGGATTTACTGCATACCTGTGGCATTCCAGCCCTGCAGATGATGTGGTGACCCATGTTTTCAATGGAATGAAGTTGACAATGAATGAAAATGACAGCCAGATGTGTGATGTGTTCCTTAAATTTGGTATTCCAAGGAGATAGATCTTTAACTACTTTTTAATAATCCTATTGAGTTAAAAAAAATCATCTTTCTTTCAAATAAAATTGAGATATATGTTTCACCAGTCATAAAAAAGTATGTGTAAATATATTTATTTCAATATGTGCAACATTCCGGATATCTGCTTCATTAATTTTTTTTCTGTAAGATCTTGACAATAACTGTGCTATTTTAAAAGCTCTACACAGTTTCTATTCAGTGTTTTTGCCTTTATTTCTCTGATCTCAGCAAAATCTCATTAAAGTGACATATTTTGACCTAATGAAATGAAAATTTAAACACTGCTTGTCACTTTTTGGGGGAAGGAAAAAAAAAAGAAATTTACACATACCAGTAAAGAAAAGGGCACATTCTGCAAAGAGTATTTGAAATGCTTATTAAAAAATATTAGGAAAGTTTGTCTGAAACTTCAGCACAGTTTTATTCCTAACTGGGGAAATTTTGTTTTGAAATTGTGCTTTCTGTTTACTTTTCAAAGCCTTTTTATTCATCTGGAGGCAGAATTCTAAATCATACTCTTCTTCAAGTGGTGTTTTCTTTTTGTTTTATTTTAAAATCAGGACTTTCTTAATTCATCATAAACCCTTACAAAGCAGGTGCTTCATGGAATGTGATGGTGTTATTGAAGGTGTTGTTTTGAAGAGATGATGATGGGAATATCCTACATGTGTGCTGGCTGTGTTACATGCAAATACATTAAATGCTGCTGTAGAAGGGAAAGATCATGCTTACAGGAAAATATCAGTGCCATCACATGTTACTGTTCACACAGGTGATTCACTTATCTTTTCAGCTGCCTCCAGGTAAACTCCTTGTCTCTGTTTGCCCCAGTGAGGTTGGAAACAATCCTGTCAATTTTCACCAAAAGTAAACACAATTATGGTACACGTATTTATAGTAACTGCCTTTGTTTTTCAATCTAGACTGTATTTTAGGAGGATATGATTTTCTTCTGTACTGCTGCTGCCAGCAGTCACATCAAGTGCATTACTACTGCTGTCTTTTATGTTTTCCTTGCTGCTTCTGTCACAGACAATTTTAGAATGTGTGTAGGTTTCTGAGAGCTGAGCTGGCACACTTAAACACTGCGGAGTGGCTCCTGTTTGGGAATGGGGACATCCTGGGTTCACCAGCTCTCCCTGGGCTGAGTCTCTGAGCACCGCTCTCTGTCTGTAGATGGCAGTGGGCATACACTATGCAACAACTCTTCCAGCGCAGCATCACAACCAGAAACCACTTCAGATTCCTAATTTCAGATTCTTTTCTTTTCTTTTCTTTTCTTTTCTTTTCTTTTCTTTTCTTTTCTTTTCTTTTCTTTTCTTTTCTTTTCTTTTCTTTTCTTTTCTTTTCTTTTCTTTTTCCTTCCTTCCCTTCCCTTCCTTCCTTCCTTCCCTTCCTTCCCTTCCCTTCCTTCCTTCCTTCCCTTCCTTCCCTTCCCTTCCCTTCCCTTCCTTCTTCCTTCCTTCCCTTCCCTTCCCTTCCCTTCCCTTCCCTTCCTTCCCTTCCCTTCCCTTCCTTCCTTCCCTTCCCTTCCCTTCCTTCCTTTTTTTTCTTTCCTTTTTTTTTTTTTTTCCTTTCTTTTTTCCTCTTTCTCTTCTCTTCTCTTCTCTTCTCTTCTCTTCTCTTCTCTTCTCTTCTCTTCTCTTCTCTTCTCTTCTCTTCTCTTCTCTTCTCTTCTCTTCTCTTCTCTTCTCTTCTCTTCTCTTCTCTTCTCTTCTCTTCTCTTCTCTTCTCTTCTCTTCTCTTCTCTTCTCTTCTCTTCTCTTCTCTTCTCTTCTCTTCTCTTCTCTTCCTCTCCCCTTCCCCTTCCCCTTCCCCTTCCCTTCCCCTTCCCCTTCCCCTTCCCCTTCCCCAGGAAAAACATGATTTAGCCTGAATATCACTATCTTTTTACACTAAAGCTGCTTACCCTTTTTTTAAAAAAATAATAATTTCTTCTGAGCCAAGTAGACAGACTGAAATATTACCAGTCTATGCATTTGCACTGACAGCTTCAATGGCCTTCAAGACCCATTCCAACTCTTTAACAACCTCTAATTCTGTGAAAAAGCAGTGGGACCAACCCTCCCCATGCTGTGTGCCATGTATCCCAGTACCACAAAAAGCAGTATCATCACTTTTTCCCGTCTCCTGAAGGGAAGTTTTCTGCATGTCATCCATACTTGTGTATTATGCAAGGTTGCAAGCGTGCTGAAATAAATCTTTCTAGATTATATATCTTCTCAGCAACTAGAGATATTCTGCCAGCATAAGTTCAGAAGGTTCAGTAAGATCTCTTATATTCCCTTAAAATCTTTTCTATTTTAAGGTATGTGTACATGTAATGCCAGTGCAAATATCCAGAGGGCCAAAAGGAAAACGTGCCAGTGTTTACTTTTCTTGTTACTGGGTTTTAAATACAAACAGGCAATGTGTAAAACAGAAAATTTAAAGAAGAGACAGGAATGTGGATAAAGGGTTAATTTGGAATAAGAATGCCAGAACTTGGTGCTGGTTTTCCACTTAGGTGAGACATGTCCTGCCTTCAAGCTGCTATGGATACACACTTGTTGGTGCCTGGATTTCAGATCCCTTCCTGTGAAAGCATTATTTTTCCTCTGGGGCTTGATGAAGTAGGCATGTTGAATTGTGAAGTACCAGATGTTGGAGGAAGGGAACATAATGGGAGGTGAGGAAGCTGCTTTTAAGCTCTCCATGGCTATTTTGGGAACTTTATCCCATAAACAATGAATCCAAAGTTATGGAAGCACAGGATGTGGAGTGAAACCACTGAAAACCAAAAAACATACATGAGAAAAAAGTGTGTGCAAAAAGCATTTCCAAGACGCTGTTAGTGAATGAGCATAAAAGGAAATGTCTTTAAGATGAACACAGAAAAGTAGAAGTAGCACAGTCAATTACTCCAAGCCTGCAGAAGCAATTTGATATCCAAGAATCCACATGAAACTCTGTGTCCCTCGAAGTCAGAGCTGGCTACAGGAGGTCTGTGTAAGTAGGATTTCTCCTCTCCCCATTCTACAAGTCTGTTATATGTTACTGGAGCCCTACATTCTTTCAAAAAAAAAAACCAAAAAAACAAAAAAAAAGGTCATTTCATGACAAACATATGCTAAATTCTAGATTAATTAGATCAGAACTTTATAAAGTAAGCTGATAAATGTGCCCTGGGCCAGGAGGACAAGGTAATTATTCCATACTAGAGGACCTTACCTGTGTGGCTGTTTTGGCCTTGATCCTGTGAGCTCTTTATGTCACACCTAATCTGAGGCAGATGGGCTCCTCTGTTGAAGTCATTGCTTGCTGACCCAAAGTTTTCCACTGAACCAAGCTAGCATCAGATGAAATATTTGGCATGAAGTCTGAAGAGTAATAAATTGAACTATGCAAACAGAAAAGTTGATTCACATTTGAATCATAGAAGGTTTTGGGTTGGAAGGGACCTTTAAAGGTCAATGTCCCTGCAGTGAGCAGGGACATTTTCCTCTAGAACAGCTTGTGCAGAAGCCTGTCCAACCTGGCTGTGAATGTTTCCAGAGATGGGGCATCTACCAACTCTCTGGCCAGCCTTTTTCAATGAGCTGGATGCAGTGCTCTAGGTGCAGTCCCAGCAGAGGTGAGGGGTTGAGTCATTTCCCCTAACCAGTGAAAGTATTTTTGACTAACATTTACTGAAGAGAAAAAAAAAATTAAAATATTTCCTCAGTTTTTGCCTTATTAATTCTCACTATAATTTTTTCCCAGCAAATATTCATCTGAAGACACTTGGAAAATGGTTGTAAAGGGAAGAATATTAGGTCACAGTACCTGTGAGGTGGGATGCACTGTCATTACGTGTTACAGCACACACACCCCTTCGTGGGGATAGCACACCAAAGATAACTTGGGTTACCGTGGGTAACTTCCATGATCCATGAATCAAATGGATAATTCTGAATTAGAGATCCAGGATCCACACTGTTCCTCTAGGAAGGTAATGGTGACATTTGTCTGATAGAGCAGGTTGCTTTTCTGACTGCTACATTCAATACTGCTACACTTCATACTGCTACTGCAGAAATGAAGGGATAACTCTGATCTATCTAAGGTGAATTAAAAGAAGTCAGAAGTAGATCAAATAAAGGCCAGATCTTCTTTCCTTTGGTCATGGGGAAGCCCACCGAAGGTCATTTGAACTTGAAGTCTGTAGGACTGAGCACCGAAGGTGCAGAGCTCCAAGCAGATTTTGTGGTTTTAAATCTCAGCTTCATCTGATGTCTGGTGTTTGTATGTGATTTTTGGCTGAGTACGATTTAAGATCAAGTAGGAAGTAATAGGAAGAGATCAGTGGTGACCTATGAGGCTTATAACCAACCAACAGGTATGTGAAGATCATGAAGTTATATAATCACTTTTTATATATATAAAACCCAATTATGCACGCACAAACAGCTTAAGTCACCACAAAATTACCACTAGTAAAGCAAGTATACTTATGGCATGAGTAAAGTAAATATATGTACATTACAAGTTATTACAAAATTCCAATTCTGAAGGAAGTATTTACTTATATACACCTATAAATATGTGACTTGTGACCAAACTGCTTTCAGGAGTGCGGCTAACCAATAATGGAAAAGTTTTACTTAAAGATGATCTGCACCCCTGGAACTGGAGTTTGTCAGGTGTTCCCAGCCAGGATCCCGTCTGTCAGGGAGGTGTGGTGCTCCTTTTAGGTAGGCAGTGAGTTACTTTTATACTTTCTGGTGTGGATACACAACTGTGTGTAGGACATCAGTTCATGAGACAGCTGTTTTGCAAGCTTGTGCTTTCCTAGAAGGCAAACTTGTTGTTGCAGTTTTTGTCTTATTTCCATCAAATTTTATTTTTATCCTGCCAACTACTCCCCATCAAGAAAGCTTAGGGTGAGCTTGCCAGGGATATCCTTCACCATCACTATATTTACCAGCTGGTACATGAAGGATTCCCATCACTAGGCAGAGATCATAACATGACAAACAATGAGACATTCTTGCAACTTTCTGCATGCCTGCAGAAACCACTTAAACTTTCTTAGACTTCTAGGTCCAAGAAGATGATGTAAGTGCTCAAGAAAGATACCCCTGGCCCTTCCTTCAATTTCTTTTTTGCAAGGAAATCTTCGTGAAGTAAATAACCACCTCAGCTATTCTCTCTCTCAACCTTGGCTCCCTCCTCATCTGTCCAATGGGACTAAAACCAAGCCAAGTAATTTGAGTCAAATGTTATAAACTGCATATAGTGTTCACTTTCAGAGGTATTGTGTTCACTGGTCTTTGTTTTAAAAGTTTATGGCTCAATTCACAAACCTTGAGAACACAAAACTGATTATTCCTTAATGTACTAAGGAGTTTGTGATTTGGGACCTCTCGTGTCTAAAATTTATGGTATTTAATGTTTTCATAGTTAATGAATTGCAGCCAATCCCTAGAACCCATTTCATAGAGGCAGCAATGAATCTTATTTGCTTAGCCACATAGATGGCAGGGTGGTGTAGCAAAATTAGCAATCAGATAGCACACAATCATTGTGGGCTTAAACCTGGTTTTTAACTAATGAGCAGTCTGTAGATAAGATAACCAGAATATTCATGCAACACTTGATATGCTGAGAGGTCTTAGCCAAAATCATTCTCTTCTGGGTAACAAGTAAGTACGGGTTTTTTTTGCTAGTAAGTTATTTTCTCAAATAAATTAGATTTTTTATTTGGCAGAAATTATTATAAAAATGGGTCCTTTTATTTCCGATTATAATGGAAAAGTCTATACTTGTCTTCAAGTACAGTCACAGGTCATTGACATTCAATATATTCAAGCTCTTCAAATCTCACAGCAGTATTACCTTTTTATCATTTTTTTCTTTTAGATGCTTTAGACTGTCTTTGGCCCAAGCAGAGTGATAGCAGTAAGGAACAACAAGTGGGATAATGCAGGCTGAGAAGCAGAATATTCCTTATGTTCTCTCCTTGTTTATAATGGTTGTAGTTTGCTGATGTTTAGTGCTGCTGAGAAAGCAGCTGCACATACTTGCTGTCACTGTCTCCTGACAGGGAATACCTGTGAAAAGCCTTTGTTTTGTACCAGTAACATGTTGAGTTGGAGAAGACTGCTTCACCTGTAGGACCCATGAGCAGGATGATGCTTCAAGTGCTTCGTTTTCAAATAAGACAGAATAAATGGTAACAAGCTTTCCGTTAGATTTCCAATTAAAAGTTTAAGGGCATGTGATGGTGGTGTTTTGTGGTCTGTCAGTGATTTGCCCAATAATGCTGGGAACCCCTCAAGTAAACTGTGAAGTTGGTAGATGATGTTTGAACTCAGAGAAAGTGGTTTTCTCTTTTTTTTTTTGTTTGTTTGGGTTTTGCTTTGTGTTTTTTTTTGCCAGTGGTGAATCTGTAGAGCTGGCATGAGGCCAGCCAACAAAGGCCGTGAGTTAGGAGTCTCTCAGTTCTAAAAACAAGGTGGCAGGAGAATCTGCATCATAGGAGCACTCTTGGAAAACTGAAGCTGAGGCAATAACTTGGAGTAGAAAAATATATTAATTAAAACACTATATGAGACCAAAACAGCAGTCCAAGGGCCCAGCAGAGCGCATCCATGATGAGCATTCAAGGCAAAAATCTTTGACACTGGAAGTTTTCCTTGGCTGATTCCCTTTATTACTATAATCCAAGCAAATGTTAATGTATATCCTGAAAAGACAAGAAGATTCCCCAGAAGTATTCCTGTACTAACACTATTAACCAATCCTTTAATGTATTCTGTTTTTTCTGGCTGAAGAATAGAGTGATAAATAAATGTCTTGAGAATCAATAAATCTGTTCAGTATGTACTTATTGGAAGCCCACGATTAAGTAAACCTTAGTAATTTGGTACTCAATGTGTTGTGGGTTTTTTTCCTGAAACAATCAAACTCTTCTAGTTTTCTAGGGAATTATATTGCTAGCAAAGCCATTAGTATTTGCACATCAGTTTTGAGCCAAATTATGAATATCCCTGAATGCAAAGGGGTAAGTTTCTAAACTACATCATTACAGAACAAGCGTATTGAGAATAAGATCTTTTTTTAATCCAAAGTGCTTGGGGAGTTTACCCCTGAGTATTCAAATTAATCATTAATCACAAAAGCAATTTGTTGGGCATTTGAAAATCGTTACCAGTTTAAAAGACTTGATTTCTATTTCAAAGCTTTCAGTGGGCAAAGAAGCTGTAGCTGTCACTTGAGAATACCCAATCTACACAGCAATTTAAACACTGTGTTTACAACAGACATATGTGGTTTTAATTTTCACAGTTTTTTGTGATCTACTTTAATATCTATTATTCATTCATAGCAGGGAAAAACAACCTTCAGTAAAACAAGTATGTTTGATATGTTGAACCTGGCACATTCAAAGCCAGTCTGCAGAGCTCCTCATGGGACAAACTGGTGGGAAGCATCTTGCCCTACAGAAGTCCAACAGCAGCTTCAAGCTGAGTTTATGTACGCATTCATAGAGGCTTTCTGGTGAAAAATAAGTGACATTGGGGGTAGGACAGAGGATACAGCAATTTTCAGGAGATTGTTGCTCTGTTATATGACAATTATAGTGTGAGTTTAGTCCAGGGTAACTTTGCAAGAGCATTTCAGTTTGGTATTTAATAACCCTGCCCTCAGTAAACAGGCAGCTCTGAAATCTGCCATTCTGGCACAGATGTGTAAGTCCTGGGCATCTTGCCTTTTGGAAAATCCTTCAATAAGTTGCTTTAGGAATTAGCATTGCTACAGAGGCATGTAGCCCATATAGTGAGAAGGAATATTTGAATTTCTGTGCATTTTAGTCTTTAAAAAATGCCTGTATATGGAGGTGTTGTTTTACTAAACTATATAGGTTTTATAATTTGTGTACAAGGATTATTTGCACTTGTTCTATAAAAATGGGAATTTACTTCAAAACTTAATTAAAGAAATTAGTCATATAAAACACCGTACTCGTTTGAAAGCAAACCAGTGTGAGATACCAAGTCAGAAATACAATTGAATAGGAAAATTAAAATAAATGCAGTAATAATACAGAAACACTGTCAGAGTCAGAATAAGACCTGACACCCTGTGGGTCAGGGTGTTGGTAGCAGTCCCATTAAATGGTGGTTGCAGTGGTCCTGCAGTGACAGGTGTGGTTCTGTTGGAGCAGGGATCCTGTAGAAGGATTTGTTCTTCCTCTGAATGTCCACTGGTGGCTCTGTAGCTCTTGTCCTCTGGGAATTCAGTGGATAAGGCTGCTTGTGGTGTTGCAAACCTCAGATCATATCCAGGTAGGAATGCTTGGCTCCTCCCTCTGGGCGGAGCATCTCACAATAGGCTGATCTAATTTTATCAGTCACGCAGTGAGATTTTGATGGCAAATTGACAGAAGATATCCCCCTGGAGGGAGTGATGATGGCTGACACATGGAGAAGGTAAAGAACACTGCCCCACCTGTTTTTAACAGCTTATGGATATGGTGATGGATTACATACTTTTGGTTACATCTTGTATTGTAACCTAAGATAACACATGCCTATTTTCTCCTGTCTATAACAAACCCCCTCCTTCCTAGGTGGGCTTTTCTTTCCCTTGATGTAAGGCAATAAAAGGCATTCCATGTTTAAAAAAATACACATATTCTGTACTCAGTTCCTCATGGGATTTCTGGCAACTTACTATTTCACACATGATATTTTTACATTGGATCACATATATATTACTTTTATGTTTCAGGTGATATCTGCTTTGTAAGGGCAGCTAACCATAAGTGTGAGTTGGGGGCTGGAGGAAAAAGATTGCTTTAGCTTTACAGGAAAATGTCTTGGTTTATTCCTAATTTGGGCCCACTAAGGTGGACTATGGGAAAGTCAGTAAAAACAATGTATGGATGCATCTTCATTTCTGAAATCCTTGTGCAGATTAGGAAATCTGGTATGTAAAAGATCGGGTAGAACATGTGTTCTACTTGTAAAAGCATAATTGTTGTGATTCAAATACTCTGTATATTACCAGATTTAGACTGAGTTTACTTTTAAGTGGATGTGAAATTTAATAGGCAAATGTGTAGCATAAAACTGTTTACTGTGCAGAAGTAGTAAGTGGTTAGTGCACGGCCATGCTCAGATTGGAATTAAATAGTGACAGATATAATATTTCTTCCATTTTATGGTAATTCTCACCTTAGAAGAATTTCTGTACTGGTGTATTGATCCAACCTGTAGCTATCTGCTGTAAGAAAACAGCTGGAGGTAGCCCATGGGAATAGCCAACTAAGCCCTAATTATCCCATCAGAGCTGGGGTTCAAGAAAGAAACTTCTGGACATGACACAGGAGTGGACTGGACTTTTTGGACTCAGTCACAAATACTATTACAGAGGTGCAGGTGCATCCCTGTCTCTGTGCTGATCCTGTGGCTGCCTGACTGAGCTGCTTATCTTTTATATCCTGGCAGAGAGCTGATCAAAACTTTTTAATTGTGTGACTCCAACAAAGTCTGTTCTTTGCCTACTGAGCTGCAGAACAGCTGGAAACCAATGTGTCTCACTGAAATAAATAGTGAGACACATTCGTTTCCAATAGCTTCAGAAACCTTTATGGAAATAATGAAGATATTATACAATGTTATCAGCAGAATATAGATGATCCTAAAAAGTTGGTATCGCCTTGCTCTGCTGGAAGTCCTTTTATTTCCCCTTCTAATTTCCTTGCGAAAATTCTACAAGAGAAGAGTATTACCTGCTTGGAAACAATGATTAAAAGTGTAGGAAATATTTAAACATCTCCCTCTGAATACAAACCTGACTGAAGTAAACATGAAAATGCCTATTAATATTACCATGCATAAGGCTGTGGTCTTTGAAGACAAAACCTGTGATTGCACAATCTATGCCTGAGTTCCAATGTGTTTTTTAAAATATGCCTTTAAAATGTACTGCATGATATAATGACAGCAAAGGGCAGAGTTGAACTGTGCATCCATAGCAACAGGATGCTCCAGTGGCTTGTAAGATGAAAAACCACCCAGCTCCTTATCAGATAAATTACCATCAGGTCCAAAGGGCCTTCATGCACCCTCACTGCTCAGTGAAAAGAAGATATAAAATATTCAGCTGAGAAATATTGATAAATACTTATGTGCCACAACGTAAAATGTAGCTCCCAGGACAAAGAGGATGTCTGGCCCTGGAAAGAGGAGTAATCACAGGAGACAGGGACATCTCCATAACTCTTCAGCATGTATAGTTTTCCAGAACCTGCTGATTTCCAAAAATTAAGCCAAATTATCACTATGAAGAAAGAGTCAATAGATGTTGACAAGCAAAAAATGTGGTTGGTGAAGAAAAAAACCCCAGTATGCAGGAGCATAAAGCTTTTGCTCTGCAATTTAAACAAAACCCAACAAAGCTTGTTTCAGACTATCATAGTTTTGTGTTTGGGTTGGTGATAAATTGAGGCAATTTTGGTTTAGTGTTTACTGTGTTCACAAACATCAGTAAAGAAAGTCAGTAGAGAGCTAAGGGCCTCAGCACAAGGCAAGTTATGAAATTGGGATTAACCAGAGTAAGAAGGAATATGCAAGACTCAAGGCTCAAACATCCAAGAGGAATTTTACTGTGGCAAGTAATTTTGGCAGTTTTAATGTGATTGTTGCCTAGACCTTGTAATACTCCAATGCACATGGATCTGCATTGATGGATTTTATCTCCTGACATCTCATAGGAGTCGGCAAATTCTGCATCAGTGCTATCTTCTTGTAAAATACTTCTGTAAATGCCATGAAAGCCCTGTGCTCTCTTCTTGTTATTTGAATATATTTTTTGTCAAAGGCATGACAAGTTTGTGTGTCACTACATCACCCTGCTGCCATCCAGTTATTCTGCTGGAGTGACCAGCGGTTTTTACTCAGCCTGCACAGCCAGGGTTCTTCCCACAAAAGCTAGGATGTGACTGAAGAACAGGATGTACACTTGGGTCTTGAGGCAACCTCATTTTCTCTTGCTGGCATGAGAAAGAGTGTACTTGTTTGAAAGCAAACCAGTGCAAGATACCAAGTCAGAAATACAATTGAATAGGAAAATTAAAATATATGCAATAACAGAGAAACACTGTCAGAGTCAGAATAAGACCTGACACCCTGTGGCTCAGGGTGTTGGTAGCAGTCCCATTAAATGGTGGCTGCAGCCCTCCTGGAGTGACAGGTGTGGTTCTGTTGGAGCAGGGATCCTGTAGAAGGATTTGGTCTTCCTCTGAATGTCCAGGGGTGATTCTGTAGCTCTTGTCCTCTGGGAATTCAGTGGATAAAGCCATTTGTGATGTTGCAAACCTCAGATCATATCCAGGTAGGAATGCTTGGCTCCTACCCCTGGGCGGAGCATCTCACATTGGGATGATGGAATTTTATCAGTCATGCAGTGAGACTTTGATGGCCAACTGACAGAATATATCCCCCTGGAGTGAGTTATGAGGGATGGGTCATTGAAGAGATAAAAAACACTGCCCCACCTGGTTTTAATGGATGGTGATAGAATACATACCTTTGGTTACATCTTGCATTGTAACCTAAGACAAAGATGAATGCTACCGCATCACTCTAGCAATATAGAAATTAAATATCTTTTAAGAAAATAAATTTGACTCCATGTAGAAGTGTGGAAGAACTGCAGGACATCTTCAGTAGGACTGATGTAAAGCGACCTCAGAAAAAATCAGCTTTCTTCAGACAAAGAAACAAAACAGTAATGCCACTTTTTTTTGGTCTTTTTAAGTCCCTCCAAATTTCAAAAATAAACTTTCTGACCATCATGCATGAATGCCTGGTCTCTTTACATTTGTTCTGACAGCTGGAGGGAACCTGTATTGATGCTCATATCTATTCTATTTGACAAGCTTTATTTTAGTATACATAGTTAAGGATCCTTCTGGGAAAAAGTTTCAAAAGCAATACAGACATGACAGAGTGTGAATAAGAGTGGATTCTGTGGCTCCATGGGCAGGAGAAGATATCTCAGAGTGAGTTCTCTACATAAAATTTAGTACTGATTTAGTATGATTTGGAAATGTCTCTTTTTTTGGTAGATTAAATGAACCAAAGGTGAACACTAAATGTAATATTTTCTTTTAAATTATTAGAATAATATATTACAGAAAATTTAATTTGAAGAAGAAAGGAAATTTCAATATGTGAAAAGCTGAATTCTAGAGTTTTTGGAACAGAGCTGAAGTTTAGAAAGCATGCTATCCAAAGTTCTTGTAATTAATTAAGTTACTGGAGAAAGTGTAGAGAGTTTAATGACATTCCTGTCTCATAACTTCTGCATGATCACATTACTTTAGGCTTTGTTCAACAATGTCAAATCAGTTTTATTGACTTAAGTTGTAATATTTTTAAAAGCTTTACAAATCGTAATAAAACCAGCCTCACTTTTCCAAATGAGACTTAGAGAAAAATAAAAATATCTTAATCAGCTAAAATGAGAAATAATATGATGTGGAATTTAAATAAGGCCAGGGGAGAAAGACGCAGTGGCACAGTTTTACAATTCACAAAAGTTTTAAGACTGCACACTTTTATTTTCTAACCAATTTCAAGGAACAGTGTCTTAGAACAGTGCTGGGCTCTTCCCAGTGGCTGAAATGGGGCTGTGTTTTGGATTTGTGCTGAACACAACCAAAACATTTCTGTGTTATCAACAGGGTTGCTAAGCTGGGGGTGCTTGAGAAGGCAGGCAGGGACACGGCCTGGATAAGTGACCCCAAGGGAGCAGTGGGATATTCCAGACAGTATGGCATCATGCTCAGTATATAAAGTGAAGGGAAGAAGGAAGAAGAAGAGGACACAGACTGATGGTGGTATCTTCCCCAGTCACTGTTACCTGTGATGGGGCCCTGCTGTCCTGGAGATGGCTGAACACCTGTCTGGCCATGGGAAGCAGTGAATTAATTCCTTGTTTTGCTTTGCTTTGCTTGTGTGTGTGGCTTTTGCTTTCCCTGATAAACTTTCTTTATTTCAACCCACAAGTTCTCTCCCTTTTACCCTTCCAATCATCTCTCCAAAATCAGAATGCCCCATATTCCTTGCAATCCATGAGAACATGTTCCATGTTCTCTTTCTTTTTCCTACCTTGAAGAGTGCAGAAAACATACAGATAGTAAGGGAACCTTGGAGCTGAATGTTAAACCCATCAGTAGATAGTAGAAAATCATTACATTCTCACTGTATTCCATCTGTCTTTGATTTATAGCCAAAACATTCTCCTTATGCTGCTCTGCTGATTCAGATGTAAGTGAATATCTGGATCCAGATATGGAATCTGGGAGGGATATGAACTACTTTATAAATTAGAACAGTTGCAGAGATGGTGGATTTTGTGATTTTTGAGCTACACAGTTGTGCTAGGGGAATGGCCTCATTAGCTGGGAAAGGCTTGTTGAAAACTGTGCACTGATGTGTGATGAGATATTAAGGAGTCAGAGCTTTATAACCTAATAAGGGAAGATTAGAGTGTATATAACTATGATATTTGAAATTCTATTCTGTCTCTAATGAAGAAATATCATATTTTAAAATGTGATTGAAAGCCAGTGTATACAAAGAAAGTAGGAAACTTCATTTGTTTTCAAAGTAAAAAGTTAGTCTCTGCTTTACATGTTCAATTTAGTAATGGCATAGCTCCAAAAAGTGACTGCCAAAAACTGGGATAAACTTTCTTGTATGACCCACATTCACACTCAGAATGTACTGCTTTATTTCTGGTGGCTCCTTCTATCCCTACTGGAACTGTTTTTCTAGTTGCTGTTTATTTCAGAAGCTAAGAGACACTGCAGAGCAGTGCTCTATTAAATGCTACCTCCAGGAAAAACTGAGGGCTTCTAATGAGCCTCAGAATGCAACTACAACTGTGCCAAACCTCTGACACTTACAGAGGTAAAAGCAGGTTGAAAGATTTGGGGTTTTGTTTTTCACTTCTATGTTTCTATCAGTAAAGCTGGATTTTACTTTCAGTGAAAATGTTGGTGGAAGTTCTGAATGGCACACAAATTAAAATTCTTCAGAGTAGTTTTCAAAAACTGGCTAGCTGGCTTTTCTTAGGCTTTGTGCACACACCAGATAAAACATAAAGCATCAAACTTTCCTGAAATGTTATTTCCTTTCTTATAGCAAATGTGATCTGAAAATAATGGAAGGTTATTTAAAAGGTAGTGCTCATTTCAAGGTTAGTAGATTTTAGACTGGCTTTCAAAGGTTTAGGGGCTAGCATTTCAACTGCAGATGTTGAATCTAGAACTAAGAGTAAAGGTATTTTAAGATTCTTAATATTTTTATTAATTGAGAAAAGGTATTTTAAGATTCTTAATATTTTTATTAATTGAGAAAATGGAAGAAACTGAGGTGATATTGAACAAATGTCAGAAAATGAATGTTAGAAGATAAATATTTGTTTTTGCTATTTATTTCTTTGCTTTATTTGCTTTCTGTACATTTCATAATTTGATCTCACACAGAGAGATGAGAAAAAGATGTGGGGAATGTCTTGCAAATCCATGTATGTTTTGAACATCAAGGTGATGTTATACCCATGGCAAAGAATAAGAATTATTTTGCTGAAAAGTAGAGAAAATCAGCTTATAATTTCTACTATAGTGCCCACAGTAGAAATTACTTGGCAGTTGCTGTAAGATACTGGCTGCTGGGGGAGGTATTCAGCAGAGCCTCTAGATAAGACTGCAGTCAGAGCCCACTATTCCCCTGAGAGCTGCTGGTTAATGTCCAATTAAACTCTCAGGAGGAAGAGTCAGTTGAAAGACTGAATCCTGAATCAACACACACACAGAAAGAGGAAGAATTGAGAGAATACAGGCATTTAGAATAGCAAAAGTCTGGTCTTGGACTCAGAAATGGGATGGAGAGCAGTTGAAAGTAGAACAGCTGAAATATTACATTATTTGCAAGATTAAAAAAAATTAAAATTTCCATTCAGCTTGATAATTTATTTTTAAGCCTGAACCCATATACAGCAGACACTGAACTAGTTTTTCCAAACCAGAAACATGTATGTACAAACATATTTCATATACAAGAAGAAGATTTAATTATTCTTTTATTATATTTAATTATTTAGATAGATATTTAGAATATTTATTCTATTATTCTATTTATTTATTTAATTATTCAGTTCTCTAACACCTGAGTTGTCTGATTGACTCACTTAAGCAGGTGAGGTTTAGACTGAAGTCTTCCACTGAAGTCTTCCGTTTTGTCCCAAAATGTCCTGCTTGGCACACACAGGTGCCCTAAGCAGATCCCAGAATCACAGAAAGGTTTGGGCTGGAAGGGACCTTACAGATCATCTCATTCCCACTCTCTGCCATGGGCAGGGACATTTTTCACCAGATCGGGTTGCTCAAAGCTCGTCCAACATGGCCTTGAACAGTTTCATGCATGAGACAGGAATGTCCACAGTGTTTATATTCCCACTGCATATGCAGCAACGGGGGGGGTAAGGTGGCCAAGGCTGACTTCAGAACCCACTTTGCTTCATTGTTGTGGTGTGTGTCCGACTGTTGTTTGTCACGGACATCTTTTATGGAATATCCTTTCTTTAGGATTTTTCCTCTTGAGAGGCTGAGAAGCTTCAAGAACAAAATATAAACAATGGTTATCCACTCCTGTGGAATGCAACAGGTGGATCTGTGATTGGCCCATGTTGGTTGTTTCTAACTAACGGCCAATCACAGTCAGCTGGCTCGGACAGAGTCCAAGCCACAAACCTTTGCTATCATTCCTTTTTCTATTCTTAGCTAGCCTTCTGATGAAATCCTTTCTTCTATTCTTTTTAGTATAGTTTTAATATAATATATATCATAAAATAATAAATCAAGCCTTCTAAAACACAAAGTCAAATCTTCGTCTCTTCCCTCATCCTAAGACCCCTGTGAACATGGTCACAGTTGGTGATCTCTGAGCCAGCCAGCAGCGGAACACCCGGGGACGGGCTGGCATCAACAGCCGGAGGGATCTGCGGGGCGCACGGGGAAACTCTCTGGTTCTGGGAGTTCCACTAAGGTGTGGCCGTGTGGCACAGTGACAAGGAAGGGACAGGCACAACTGGAGTGCCAAAACTGAAGGTGTTTTTTTAAATAAATAAAAGGGCACAAACGAGGGTGCAAAACAAAACATAAAGGGGCTGCTTCAGAAGTCCTCAAAGTGGGGCCTACACACACACACACACATATATATATATATATATATATACACACACACACACACACACACACACACTCTATAGTATCTCATAGAATGTTCTAGAAGCCTTCTGGCCAATCACAGGCTGTTGATCTGCATGGCCACTCCCAACTGGTCCCAGAGTTCTTTGCAGAGTCCTTTGTTCCTCACCATAAGCTGTCTGGATGCCATTAGCTGTGGCTTCTTATTTCTTGAGGCATGAGTTTGGTTGGTTGTCTGCGCTGTGGCTGTGTGGCCAGTTTGCAGCCTGTTCCCTCCAGGACAAGCTCCCACAATTCATAACTTCCAATGGGGAAAAAGAAGCTGTAAAGCTGTGCTGACACGTGCCATGATATGCTGGCATGTGCTGCTTGTATCTTCCTCTGATGGAAATTTCCTTTGGCTGACTGACTACAGTTCGTACAATGACTCTGTCCTGTCCTGTCCTGCTCAGTGCAGTTCCACTGCTGCAGGCAGCAGTTTCATTATGAACTTCAGAAGATCATTCTTTTCGTATTAGGAGAGAGCTTTCACGTCAGACCTTGTTTCTTGCCGTGATGGGTTTAGTAGCAGGTGTGCGAGAGTTGTCACAGACAGTTAGTGGATACCTGAATTCTTGCCACTCAGAGGTAAGGCGTAAAGCTACCAAGCTGGCTGTCAAAATGAGTTTTTTGATGCCTCCTAATGGCAGAGTTAAATTAGGATATTGAAGTTTCTTGGGAGCCAAAAAACTTTTGAAAGCAAATTCCATATATGGTGGTATAGAAAGAGAGAACAGTGAAGAGATATTTGTCTTTTCCCCCCACATTTCAAAATAAAGTGGCAGTTAAAATGCTGCGTGGGATTTATGCCTATTTGCACAAACACATGCATATTTATGTCATGAATTTCCCTGAAGTGTACCTAAGGCAAAGTGAATGCTGAAATCTAATCCATCCTTTTGCATAAACATCTGAATTCTCTCTTCCTCTTCTTGAGTTTCTCTTTTTCTTCATCTTAAATTCATAAAGGATCCAAAGAAAGCATCAGGATATTTTTACTCTAATAGCAGCTTTAAACATGAATACTGTGCTGGTCTCTATGAAGCTACATTATATGAACACTTTTTGTTGTTGATCAGATTTTGAAGCACCCCATTTTTCTGTTGTCCTTCTTCAGAGTAAACACCCTTTCTATAAAACATGACTGCTTATATGTCTGTAAGTGTATGAAAAAATAAATTGTTCATGATCTGACCCATAAAGAAATATTTATTCTTGGTAAGATACTAAGCTGTTATGTGACTTGGGAGAAACAACTCTGCCTCTATATTTCCTGACAGCTGTGAAACAATTCTACTTCAAAAGTCACAGGATTTGAATTTCAAAATAAGTTACAGGCTGGAAGCAGGGCTTTAATGTTTTTAAAACTTTCACAGGCAACTGAAAAATAAGCTGCAAATGATTCTAAGTGTCAGGAGAATAGTAATTTTCATGTGCACAGGGCTATAAAATTCTGATATTCTTCTTTCAGAAATGTTGGAATGAGCACCTTAGTCCCCTTGGAACTAAATGGACAAAAAGAATAACCCCAAAATTCCTGAGAGACCTGCAAACAACCGAGGCATAGAGTCAGACCAGCAGGGAACCTGAATTCTTTTTTCAAAGAAACAAGCTGGTTTTATACACTTCTTCAAGATGCATCATTTCCTTATATGATAATTCTCACTAAGCGACCAGTCAGACATTGCCACATCAGCAATGTGCTTTCTCCCTGTCCCCATATGGGGTGATCATGTGCTGTTCAGGTGTTTGGCAGCTTCCAGCAGCCTCCTCTCCATAGGGGTGTGCTGTGTGGCATCTCCTCCCCACAAGGTCAGGTTAGAGACCTGCAGGAGACTCCCACAGCCTGTAACTCAGTTCTATCCCATCTCTGCCCACAATTTCCTCTTTTTTGTTTTATACAAACAAGAATAATGAAAAAAAAAAACACCCCCAAGATTGGAACATGTTTGGACCAAACAAGCTCTATTCATCTTGTTCATTCAGCTTCCCCAGCAGCTGATGATGAAGTCAGAATGACCAAGACTGGTTGGACTATTCTTGCAGGTACCCATCATGGACTGGAATCTGTGGAAACACAAGCATATCCTCTCCCCCAGGTTATCAACAGAAAGGGTCCTTCCTATTTTCTATTTTCAAGATTCTTAATTAAGTCTTAAGTAAGCCTGCGATCCACAAGAATGTCGTTGTAAGGGGCTTAGGCCATTCTGAATGCAATTCAAAAAATTAAGAACATATTAGGCTTTCATGGGGAGTATATCCCATCCCTGCAATCCTTCTTTTTTGTTTTAACAACTGTAACATGAACATGTTTCAACCTATGAAATTACAGAGAGCGTGTAATGTAACGTGCACTTCTCTTACTATGAAGAGTAAAACAATACATCTAATAAAACAACAAGCACACACACAACAAAAATAAGCAAGGTAGTATCTTCAACTACCTAAATACTTTACCATCACCCAGAGTTTGTAATTGCTGGGGTGCCCCATTTCGCAGCGAGGACAGAAACTTGTAGAGTGAGACATGCTCAATTTAGTCCAAGAATTTCACCCAGGATTTCCTCCTATTCCAACCAGGGTGGGCGGAAACATCCCCTCATGAAACAGGCAGTTTAGTCACAAGGTTGGCAGAAAGAAATCCCAAAAAGATTAATGGACAGTCTCTCCAAAAAACTAGAACAGGTAGTGTCAGAATGGCCAGACAGGATGCCTAAGAAATCATGTGCAGAGAAGTATAACATAAGGCCAGAAGCACCTCCCTTAATAGATCTGAGCTGGGATGAGAGTATACCAGATAAATTGCATACAAGGAAGCTGAAGACCTCACCCAGTTTAGGCAGAAGATGTGCTAGGGGCTGGATTAAGCAGTTTTGGATCAAAAAGGACCACCTTAGGGCTTTGCTGGCTGCAGCAACGCAGAGAGAAACTGTTGCTGGAGGAACTGCAGGGGAGAGAGGGAATAACCATTTACCTCACTCAAATTCCTACGTGTATGAAGCACAATTCAGTAAAAAATCTTGGGGTGGACAGGGAAGCTGTATTAATTAAAATAGGGTATTCCTTGTGGAGATTACTCTGGTGGTGCAGTGTGTTTGTTAAAGTGTGTTTGTTGCAACACTGTTGGTGTACTTACTGTTTCCAAAGATGTTTTATTTCTTTTGGCAGAGGAAGTTGGATTTGCACTCACGTGCTGATGGAATCATTTAAAGTCCAGTTTTAACAGGAACATCATTCCCATGGCAGGGTGGCCCAAAGAGCTTCAGTAGGAGGTGGTATACACAAATAAAACATTGCTGTGACATCTTCGAAGTGACAGAAGGGACCACTAAACTGATAACTATTCAGAAACAGAGCACCTCAGATCAGGAGAGTGTCACAACTTTCCCTCCAGTATATAAATTACATGACTCCTCTCCCCAAACTTGCAAAATGCACAGTTCACTCAGTGATAGATGCCTCAGCCAAGTGAGAAGACAAGGTGAGGAAATACTGGGCAGTCACCTTACAGACCAATACTGAGCAACAGCTTGTCACTGGAGGCAAAGATAGTGCCCAGGTCAGAGAATTGGTGTCTGTATGAAGTATTTTCAAACATGAATATCTGTTCCTCTCTCCTATTGTCATCAATACTAATTCCTTTGCTGTCTTTAAAGGCTGTACTGAATAACTTCAGTTCTGGGAACAGAATAAGTGGGAGGTAAATGGGATTCCTGGTTTGGCAGGGATAGAAATGGCAAAACCTCTTAGCATTTGCTAAGGAAGGTGACTTTGCAGTAGTATGGATAGCCACTCACTAAACAGGGGATGATCCAGTGGCCAAGTGGAATGACAGACTAGATGAACTGACCAGATAAAACCTCCATTAAACCAGGAGGCAGTAGCTGACAACTGGGAACACCCCCTGGAGTGGTTGCATGTGAAATGAAGCCACGCTGGGGCAAAAGGCACTTAGACGTTCGTGCCTGAGGCTGGCATGTTATGAGAGAGAATTTTAAGACATACATTCCAGCCTGTGAGGAATGTCGAGTCCAGCTTGAGAGGCATCCCTTAGAGGAGCCTGCACTACATCTAAGAGAAGGCCAAGGATTATGGGAGGCTTGACAAATTGATTATATTGAATACTTGAGGAGATCAGAAAGAAAACAGTATGTGTTAGTAAGGGTAGAAATAATTCCAGGTGAATTATTACCTCATTCTGATGTTATAGTTATGTTGCTGGCTCCAAAAGGACTGAGAACCAGTGTGTTTGTAGTACAGGATAACTGTACACAGTTTAATAATAATAACCTTTATTATTTTTGTTGTTATGTTTTGGAGATGGAACAGCATGCTGGGCTTCAGTGGGAAGTCAAAATAGAGAATGTAGTATACAAGTCCAGCAGGCTTCCAAAATGATTATGCAGAATATTGAATTTATATGTGAATTGTATAGTTCTGTTGCTACATGATATTAAATATGTTAAAAATTCCAAGTTGCTAGATACCCCTAGCCTTTCTCTGTCTCTCTCCATGTCTTTCTCTTTTCTTCTGCCCCTATCATTATGAAAAATGTTGAGTCAGAGGGTGGTGAGGCAGGCCAATCAGATTTTTATTTATGCCTCAATGTACATTATACATGAGATGAAGGATTCCTGTAGGGGCTGTACACATGCTGGCAGCTCTGTCCCCTTGGAGACTTCACCTGAAGTGTCAATCAGGGCAGAGAAAGCTTCCACGATCGGGCTGCAAGAAACCCCCCACTGTCACCCTGTTCTTCTAAGTTCTTCTAACCTTCTGATGTTTACATTTTTGTAATGGAGTTTCTCACGCACTTTTCATGTAAGTAATGATCATTTTGCATTCCTTTATGGAGGAGGAGAAAATTGATGGACTGTTGGTTTGACCAGTGTGGCTGGAGAGGTGGCAATTTCATCCTCCAATCCAAGGTCACTTTTGAAAGTCTATAAACATGGGAGTTTGGAAATAAACTACCCTATTTTTGCCTTGGACATTCCAGCTTGTGCATGTCATTCGTTTCGTGTCCTATTCGTGTCCAGAGGTACAGAGGTAATGATCTGTCCTTGTCTTCTGTTTCTCTCTTTTTCTCTCTCTGCTCTCTTTTCTATCCCCCTTCGGTAGGAACACTCATCCTTCTTTATCAATAATGGTTCTCAGATATAATATTGTGTTAGTGCTTTATTTTCATCCAAGAAGCCTATCAAAAATTTGAGTCCTCCCCAACTTCCCCTTTTACAGTGGGATGGGACAAAGTGTGAAAATGAAGTTCCTAATGAGGAGAGATCAATCAGAAATGCCATCATCGCCATGGTCACCTGGAGGCCAGGGCTACTTTATATTTTTATGATTGATCCAGACATTGATGTAAAATCCTTACTGGTGAAATTGTCAGATTAATTAAAGGTCTGTGAAGTAGCAAATAATGGAGGCAATTAATTAGAGAATCATGCCACTTGACAGATGTTGCAATGGTGCCTGGGTGCCACTGGTTACTGCTCTGAGGGCAAATGCCAAACACTTTGTCAGTGGCCTCATGTTCAACCTGCTGTGAGTGTTCTAACTCTGCTATGTGCTCCTCTCTTCCTCAACAATTCTCTCTTCCCCAGAAAATGTGTAAAGAAGGCAGGTCTTGGGAAGGAAAAAGGTGAGAGGTGTTGCTCTGCTGTTGCAGTTCCAATTAAATAAAAGTCAAGCAAATGAAGGGCCTCTCATAACAGACAGTGAAATCTCCTGGGCAAATTAAGACACATCAGCTAGAGAGAAAAAGATCTAATTTTTTTCTCTCCTATTTCTGTCAAGTTGTTGCCTTCTTTTTTCAGAGCTGCTTGGTAACAGCCTGCTGGAATGTGCTGTAGGCTGGTACTTGCATTTTTTTTTCAAGTTAATACCAATCTTGGAATCAGAGAAAGGTGGTAGTTAGAGAGAACTTTGTGGTCCAACTTCTTGCTCAGGACAGGAAAATTTGGAAATTAGGTCAGAATGCTCAGAGCTTTGTCAGTTGAGCTTTAAAATTTCAAAATTTGGGATTTCCTTATCTGCCCTGGGAAAGCTGTTCTTGCTTTAGACCATGTATAGACCTAGAGAAGCTGCCTTTAGTCACCACATCCTCCCTCAGGCTGCACTGTTATCTGAGAAATTCTCATTAGGCCTCAGCCTCGACAAACTGCACTTGGACAAAGCCCCTCTCCAGCTTATCAGAAACACTGTCTGCTCCCAGGAACTCCTGCTCTCTAATGAGCACCTGGTTTTTAACAAGCAACCTTACAAACTTTTTTTCTTGTCTGAATAATAACCCAAGTAGAATAATATTTCTGTTGCCAAACCATTAATGAAAGTTACCAACTTGAATTTTGGCCAGGGCAGAAAATTACTGTGACTAAGGCCAACTCTCTCGAGACCAGTAAACAGGTCCAAAGTAAGATCTGTTTGAGCTCTCAACTCCCAGAAGATAACTGGCAAATGTGTGTGTCAAGCACTGATAACTGGGAGGCTGTGGAGCCAAGGAATTACAATAATAACAAACAAGGATGGTTGGTAATAACCAAGGATATTGTTATTAAAAACTTGTGAGAAAGACTAAGTTTTGGCTGGAGAAGGGAGGCCAGGTGAAAATAGGGCAGCACTTTTTCATAGGAAAGACCCACAGCAGTAGAGCAGAAGTGTAGGAATGATTGGCAGCAAGTGGACATGGACTGTAAGGCAGGACTGGGATGACCCACGACCCCTGAAACTCTCTAACCCATGCCCAAAAGATGTGAAAAACAGACTATGCGTGATAACTAATCAGCATAGAAAGTGAGAAACCTGTCTTTGGGACAGTGAAATCTGTCCATAAAGAGGGCACCATGCCTGAGTGGTGCCCTCCAGCCCCTGGACATCTCATCAGCCAGACTGATGCAGCTGGATTGCCACTTAGTGCCTGGACTGATGCTGAGACCAGGACTGGCATGCCATCAGATGGATTGACAGGGGCTGGTGATCCCTTTTTGCCTCTCTCTTTTCTCATTTTTTCCCTGTTTTCTTTCCCTTTCTTTAATTAATCTCCCTCTTTTTAAAAAACCTGTTTAATTTCTCTTTTCCCTTCCACCCTACACCTTTATCCAACCCCTCCTGTCATGAGCTAAATTTCTCTTTCCCCTTTACCTTTCTGTTTTATCCCAAACCCACTCCTGTGTGCCTATATAGTAGGTCAGGGACTAACATACCAATTTCCATGTCAAGCACATAATTTATTAATAAAACTCTCTGATTGATTGAGAACCCTCTGAATGTTGTCATTAATTTCAACCAATGAATGTTTTTGAATCTTATGTGGTTTTTTTTCCTATTAAGGGATGTTCATCACAGACCACTCCAGTGAAGACTTTTTTTCCTTTTACCTGAAGGGTATTTTTTGTTTTGCATCTTGCCTCTTGTTGTTTCACTGCACATATGCAAGACAAATGTGAACTGTTTGAACTTCTATCAATTGTTGTTGATAGAAATACCTCAGGTGAGTTCCTGGCCATGATTTTGGATGCTTGGGGAAGTGAAAGAAATCCTCTAAGTTTTGTGTGTGTGTATTTACTTCATCATCTACATTCATAATTCTGATGGCTTCTGATAGCACTATAGGCATTTTTCACTGCTTTGATTTATATCTACAATAAATAGTAGCCCTTGAACTACGTTTACTTCAGCAGTGGAATTGTATTTACCTATTTCAAGCCCTGTATAGCCTTCATAACATGTACAGAGGCAGTTCATATCATTCCCTGCCCTCAACAAGCAGTCATTCAATTTACTTCTCAACCCTAGTTAAAATTATTTCTATGCCTAAGCAATTTTGAACCAGTTATAAAATGTATTAGGTAGGAAGCAAACTTATGCTTCTCAGCCTTTTAGTGATTTTAATATGAAAATGTGGTATTGCATCTAGAATATTTGGAAATTAAAAAAGCTATGGAAATGGATAATTTTATTCTGAAAACAAGTGTCACAGTTTCCATACTGATGTTAAGTTTAATTTTGAAATTGTCATTTGTAATCTGAAATAATCCCTGTCCAGTGAAGGAGATGCTGGGATATTGTAGTACAAAATGTTCAATTGAGTCAGACACAAAACTGCTTTGTCAGAGTCTCTTCTGTACATAACATGAAATTCTATTGCAAGTGAACGATTGTACTAAACTTAGACTTTTCTACTTCAAATTTGTCCCTAAAAGTATTCCCAATCTTTAGTTTAAACTGTGTGTTTTGCTACAATTAAATGTCTTGATCATAGTTTTGACAATGCAATTAGAAATCACATTGATATGAAAGGAAGCCACTGAATACTTATCTTCTGCTCTTAATATGTAAACCCATACATTTACATATATATATATATATATATATATATATATATATATATATATACTTGCCCCACAGAGAACACCATGCCAAACCCTAGAAACCTCAAGATTTTGAATTTAGAGCTCTTAAATGCAATAAGATGGAGTGTGTTTGGATAAAACAGTATTTTGGCCAGTTGTGTATGCAACTTGTATTTTACTCAACCTTGGAAGGACACAGCAATGAAACTGCTCAAGTTTTGATGAGGATTTGATTGTTTTATGTTATTCCTCATGGGTTTCTTCCAAATCAGGAAGGGAAATCTATGATTTTCCATTTTCTCTTTGTTAATTCAGAGGTTACAATAAAGAATCCATCACAATAAGTGAAATCTTGGCTTGAGTCAAACTTTCTAATTTTATATTATGCTTTATTTTTGACCCAGGATTTTGGAATTAGGCCCTGAAAGTTGTAGTTAGGAAGTGTGTAGGTGGCTAGGGCATGGAATAAACTGAGAGCTTGCTTCTACTTCGGTATACATGCTAAGGATAAAAATGGTAAAAATAATAATGGTAATAGTAACAATAATAAATGTTCATCAGAACATATTTTCAAAGGCAAATACAGTTCTAGATATTTGTTTAGATAAAAATTCTTCCAGTGAGAAGTACAGACTCTGCCTAAGAGTGAATGGACGAAATGGGACAGTCAAATGCTGCAGTTTCTGGAAGTCAGAAGTCACTAGAGCACCTTATCCACTTGTAAAATACAGAAACACGATAGCTGAATTAGACTTTGATATGGAGGATGAATTATTTTATAAAGCCAGCCCTCTCTTTTTATTGTCTAGTTAGTAGTCCTTGAAGGGGAAATATAATTGTAATGTGCCCATTTAGGAACTGTTTATACTGTTTTAGTTTCTGTTAGACTGAAGAGTTTTAAACCTAATTACCTAACTTATTAATGAGTTAGGTACTCATTAAAAAGAAGAAAAGCACTTTTGTTTAATAGCTATGATTTTAAATCATGAGTACTTAGGCATACAGATCCATCATTTTTACAGACAGCTTTTAAATTATTTTACTGCAGTTTTGACACAACATTCTAGCTGAGACATCTTCATCATCTTCCATTTTTCTTAGTGTGTTGATTTGGCATAGCCTGATTTTTTGGTTGGGGGGGAGAGACACAGGTAGCTTCTGTGAGAAGCTGCTAGAAGCTTCAGCCATGTTGGACAGAGCCAATCTCTGATGGCTCTGAAGATGGACTTGCTGCTGGCCCAGTTACAGAGGCTGGTAACACCTCTGTGATGACATTTTAAAAGAAGAAAATCAAAACAGCGCCTTCTTTTTACCTGTTCTAGACATCCCAGGCTGTCTGGTGGCAACCGTACAGAGGGGGGAAAGGGAACTATGGGGACAACATAGGACACCTATACAAAAAGCTACATAGCATAACTATACATCAATAAATCTTCTCTTAACTTACACACAATATTCATCTCTTAATTGCAAGAGCCAAAGGGGAAAACAACATGGTGGCACCAAGGTCAATGGGAATAAGGAGGGGAAGGAGGTGCTCCAAGAGTTGGAGCCAAGGTTCCTCTGCAAGCTGTAGTGAGGACCATGGTGAAGCAGGCTGTCCCCTGTAATGCATGAGGTTCATGGGGGATGCAGAGATCCACTCACAGCCCATGGGAAAAGCGCTCACACCAGAGTGAGTGGATGCCAGAGAAAGCTGAGATCCAGGGGGAGACCTGAATGGAGAGAGAGGGCCCTGCTTCCAGAGACAGAGAGAGAGGGCCCTGCTTCCAGAGACAGAGAGAGGCCTGCTTCCAGAGACAGAGAGAGGGCCCTGCTTCAGAGAAGGCCTGCTTCAGAGACAGAGGAGAGAGCTGCTTCAGAGACAGAGAGAGGCAGAGGAGAGGGCCCTGCTTCCAGAGACAGAGAGAGAGTGCTTCCAGAAGAAGAGAGAGCCTGCTTCCAGAGACAGAGAGAGCCTGCTTCCAGAGACAGAGAGAAGCTGCTTCCAGAGACAGAGAGAGAGCCCTGCTTCCAGAGACAGAGAGAGAGGGCCCTGCTTCCAGAGACAGAGAGAGAGCCCTGCTTCCAGAGACAGAGAGAGAGCTGCTTCCAGAGACAGAGAGAGGGCCTGCTTCCAGAGACAGAGAGAGAGCCCTGCTTCCAGAGACAGAGAGAGGGCCCTGCTTCCAGAGACAGAGAGAGACCCTGCTTCCAGAGACAGAGAGAGGGCTGCTTCAGAGAAGAGAGAGGCCTGCTTCCAGAGACAGAGAGAGAGGGCCCTGCTTCCAGAGACAGAGAGAGAGGGCCCTGCTTCCACAGACAGAGAGAGGGCCCTGCTTCCAGAGATAGAGAGAGAGGGCCCTGCTTCCAGAGACAGAGAGAGACCCTGCTTCCAGAGATAGAGAGAGAGGCCCTGCTTCCAGAGACAGAGAGAGGGCCCTGCTTCCAGAGACAGAGAGAGAGGGCCTGCTTCCAGAGACAGAGAGAGAGCCCTGCTTCCAGAGACAGAGAGAGAGGCCCTGCTTCCAGAGACAGAGAGAGAGGGCCCTGCTTCCAGAGACAGAGAGAGAGCCCTGCTTCCAGAGACAGAGAGAGAGAGCCCTGCTTCCAGAGACAGAGAGAGGGCCCTGCTTCCAAACTAGAGCAGCCTATCCTTAGAGGACTGCAGCCCGTGGATGAGTGACATACATGACAACAGTTTTGGGATGACTGTTTTCCCATGGGAGGGACCCCATGGCATAGCAGAGAACAGATGCTCTCTCTGAATGAATGGAAAAAAGATCTCAAGTGACGAACTCACCAAAACCCCCATGCCCTGTCTCCTTGTGCTACCGGTTCGAAGGAGGGAAGAGCTGAGGGGAAAAAAGCTGTTTTAAACACTTGCTTTATTTCTTATTATCCTCATCTGACTCTGTTAATAATAAATTTCCTTTATACCTTTAAAATTGAACCTATTTTGCCCTTAGAATGTTTTTTTCTCCCAGTCCTTATCTCAACTCACGAACCCTTCATTCATTTTTTCCCTCTCCTCTGCCCAACTGTAATTAAAGAGGGTAAGTGAATGAGTTTTGTGAGGGCCTGGCATTTGGTGTTTGGCATTTGCCAAACCATGACACTTGAAATTTCTTTTTAATAAGAATTTTTATTGGTTTTTGAAGTATATTTAAAATTTGACCCAGTTTACCATGTGTCAATGTGTTATTCACACTTTAAATCTTGTTCTAAAATGGTGAAATTATTTTTTCCCACAGGGGAAAAGGATTTTCTGCAGTTGAAACACATTCTTTGTTAGTAGAGAGTTGACTCTCTTTTTAATGGTCTAGTAATTTTGGTCAGATTATTAGTTGTCCCTGGATGAGAAAAAGACTGAATGGCTGTTCCTTTTAATCCAAATAATCCTGGTCTCTGAAGAGATTAGCATAAACAGATATAGTTGCTTCCTTTTGCCTGAGCTTCAGTGGTTTGGTTAGTTAGACTGTATGCCATCTCTGATTTATAAAGAGCAAATCAAAAAACAAACTAAAACTCCGTGAAAGCAATGGCTAATTAAAATCATAACTACTGACTGAGAAAGCAGCACGAACTGGGTCAAGAGTGTGTTGTTTATTGTTCACAACACAGGCTGGGTCAGAAAAGAATTATTGCTCACAGGAGATAACTCTAGTATCTGTTTGCAATCCTATGCAAGTTGATGTAGGATTGATGTTCTTGTACAGGCCCAGTGAACTTTTAAGCTGGGTAATTTGCATGAGTAACAAATTTCGTGTGAAATAGGCATAAATTAAAATTGTTGATGGAAACTGCTCATCTGTGAGATACAGCACATGGATGTCATATGGTAATTGACTGGGCTTATGCTGCTAAAATATGAAATTAATCCGTTTCGTAGCCGCAGTAAACCCTGATGGAAGAAACAATCAAAAGAGGATGATTATTAAATTTTTTTAAAATTAAAACTGGTGCCCTCACAAATAAAGAACATTGTGTGCAAATATTATATAGCTAATTTATATATCTCTTTCATTCGAAGGGCCCAACTTTTTAATTTGGCCTCTCCTAGACAAAGAAACTTCCTTGTGCACCTAACTGATCTCAATACTAATGAATCTCAAAGCATAACACTTTTTTTCTACGAGGTACTGATTCGTTGCCTAATGTGTCATTGTGGGACTTTCAACACTTGGGTAAAATGAATTCTTTAAGAACTGCTCCAGTGGTGTGTATACATAATGTCATGTCTCTGTACACATGTTATTGCTGCCTTCAATTGGCCCTGTTTTCTGCCACTCTTTGTGCTTCAAGAAGTGCCTTGCTTAGTAAGCAGCTCCCAAGTACTCCATTGCATCAGTCAGAACTTCCCTTTCCAGTGAAGGAGATGCTGGGATATTGCAGTACAAAATGTTCAATTGAGTCAGACACAAAACTGCTTTGTCAGAGTCTCTTCTGTACATAACATGAAATTCTATTGCAAGTGAACGATTGTACTAAACTTAGACTTTTCTACTTCAAATTTGTCCCTAAAAGTATTCCCAATCTTTAGTTTAAACTGTGTGTTTTGCTACAATTAAATGTCTTGATCATAGTTTTGACAATGCAATTAGAAATCACATTGATATGAAAGGAAGCCACTGAATACTTATCTTCTGCTCTTAATATGTAAACCCATACATTTACATATATATATATATATATATATATATATATATATATATATATATATATATATATATATATATATATATATATATATATATATATATATATATACTTGCCCCACAGAGAACACCATGCCAAACCCTAGAAACCTCAAGATTTTGAATTTAGAGCTCTTAAATGCAATAAGATGGAGTGTGTTTGAATAAAACAGTATTTTGGCCAGTTGTGTATGCAACTTGTATTTTACTCAACCTTGGAAGGACACAGCAATGAAACTGCTCAAGTTTTGATGAGGATTTGATTGTTTTATGTTATTCCTCATGGGTTTCTTCCAAATCAAGAAGGGAAATCTTATGATTTTCCATTTTCTTTCTTACAGTCTTCAATGGCAAATTCTGTCTGAATATTGGTCTGTGGTCCTACGTCAAATCTTGTTGATTATTTACCAATTGTTTAGTTAAGGTACAACAAATACTCTAGGGCTCAGACCAGGATAGAATACAAATGCATATAAGACATCTGAATTTACAAGAAATCAATAACTTCAGGTACTTGACGTCTAGTAGCTTTTAAAAACAGACTTACAAATTTCAGGCTATGTACCCCCAGGACAATGAGGGGCATGAGGTATAACTTGAGCATGGTTGGAGTTTTCACCAAAACAAATCATATTCTGCACAAGTTCATGCATTATTTTAGCATGAAACATTGCCAAACGTTTTGTTTGGAAGGCTTCTTCCGCTGCTAAAAAATAGGAAAATAACTGGAACATGTATTTAAAATTCTCAATATTTTAGTTAGCTCTCCTGTAAAAAAACCCCAATCCCAAACAGAATATGCAGAGGTTCAGCCTTTGAACAGACGAAAGACTGATTAAAAAAAGACATTTTCTAATGAAAATGAGGTATTGATCATAAGATGTATTTTCATTTACTTAAGGCAACTCAAAATATCCATTGCTAGAAATAAAATGCTTTGGTGCTGTATCATTGTTATCCCAAGATAGTTATAACTGTAAGGTAGCTTGGTTTTCACATTACATGTCAAAACTAGTTTGACACTGAAAATGTGTCTCTGCCTATTGCAGAAAGCAAATAACTCTGGATGGCATATTTTCCATTTGCAATTCCTGTTACACTTCTAGGAATGATAATGTATCACAATTGCTTTCCTGGCAAAAATCAAACTAATAAATGTATTATGTTTTTAGCAATAACAACAAAAACCACAACAAAATAACAACAGTTATTTTATATTATGTTAATGTTTGGTAAATACATTAGAAATCTTGAAGTAAAAGACTGCATAAATATTTAAATCCTGGTTAGAATAATCTTGAAATCTAGACAGCTCACACTGCAGCACCTTGATGAAGTGCTGGGAAGTAGAGCTTCTCAAGGGTCATTATGATAAATAATAAATTCTCGTTCAAACCCTTGAATTCCAAGGCATACTTCACACGTGTGAAATGCTAGAGAGCCCACAAAGTTCTAAATACCAGGTACTCTCCTGCTATATTCTGAGTTCAGCTCCCTGCTCCAGGAGTTGGTAGCTATGCCTATTCTGCGATATCTTTCCTTTCCAGTCTTTCTGTTTCTCTCCCTTTCTTCTTCTTCTTCTGTTCTTCTGCTGCTTCTTCTGCTTCTTCTTCTTCTGCTGCTTCTTCTTCTTCTTCTTCTTCTTCTTCTTCTGCTTCTTCTTCTTCTGCTGCTGCTGCTTCTGCTCTTTCTTCTTCTTCTTCTGCTTGTACTTCTTCTAATTCTTCTTCTTCGTCATCTTCTGCTGCTTCTTCTGCTGCTTCTTCTTCTGCTGCTTCTTCTTCTTGTTCTGCTTCTTCTTCTGCTGCTTCTTCTGCTGCTGCTTCTTCTTCTGCTTCTTCTTCTTCAGCTTCTTTTGCTTCTTCTTCTGCTTCTTCTTCAGCTTCTGCTTCTGCTTCTTCAGCTTCTTCTGCTTCTTCTTCTTCTGCTTCTTTTCTTCTTCTGCTTCTTCTTTCTTCTTCTTCTGCTGCTGCTGCTTCTTCTTCTTCTTCTTCAGCTTCTGCTTCTTCAGCTTCTGCTTTTTCTTCTTCTTTTTCTTCTTCTGCTTCTTTTCTTCTTCTGCTTCTTCTTCTTCTTTCTTCTTCTTCTGCTGCTGCTGTGGCTGCTTCTTCTTCTTCTTCAGCTTCTTCTGCTTCTGCTTCTTCTGCTTCTGCTTCTTCTTCTTTCTTCTTCTTCTGCTTCTTCTTCTGTTGTTTCTTCTTGTTTTTCTTCTTCTTCTTCTTCAGCTGTTTCTTCTCCTCCTCCTCCTCCTCCTCCTCCTCCTCCTCCTCCTCCTCCTCCTCCTCCTCCTCCTCTCCTTCTCCTTCTTCCCATAGAATGTAACATCAAATGAATTTAAAGATTTTCTGTGTCCAGTGGGCTAACATCTGATAAGTGATGTTTTGTTGTATGCACTCTTATTTTCAGTGTTCCTTCATTTTCTGAACTTTGCCAGTAAAGTTTGTGGTTGTTTTACCTCTTGAGAATATCTCGTTGGTATTTTCTCCTTTGCATCTACCCAGAGCAAAATAATCTTGGTTTCACCCTGAATTCAGTGCCTGGGGTGAAATAGGAGTGACCCTCTGAATACACAATGGGGTATTGCAAGTGGTGTTCATAACTTTGAAAGTAAAGAGGTTTCTTTAAAGGCATTGAGCATTGAAGAGAGGATAGACTGAATTCAGCCTTCAGCTTCTAAGTTCAAGTCAATTCCTCTGCCAAGGAAGTGAAAGATCTGGATCGTGTAGAAACCAGTCCCTGTTTTTCCATCACTTCCTAAAGATAAGTCAAGTGATAAAAAACTGACATGTATTTTCCAATAACAGCTTCCTTTCTGATAAATCCCTAAGTGTGAAATCAACTACTGAATCCATAGAGCTGAGGAGTGGTTTAAATAAAGCCACTGTGACCTACTATCCCATAAGCCTAGTGTGAAACAGAAGCTGGTCTCCTCTGCAGTGTCACAGAGGCATCTCTTGATGGCTTTTGTGGATAGGAGATTGTCACTTGCAGAGTACTCTTGCATTACTTCAGCACTGTAGCACATTTGTCAGCTTTTAGTATGGGTATTGCCTAGCTTGGATAGATTATGTTCTTAAAGTTTATAGAAAGGGATTAAGAAGACCCTGCTGTAGTGTTGAAGTGGTAGGGTTTCACTTGGACTGGAAAGGAAGGTGATTGATGTGAATCCCTAAAACATCTGCTAGCACTGAGTATCACTTAGGGATATAATTAGCTGAAAAGATCCGGTTAAGTAACAAGAGCCACCAATCAAAACTCAAAAAAAACCAAAACCCAAACCCACCAAGAAAACTCCACATAAAACTTTTTTCTTTTTTTTTTTAATGGATTAAATAAATGAGAACTTATATCAATGTTAATTCATTCTACTAAGAGACAGAGATGGCTGACGGGGCCTTTGTGTTCCCTTTCAGACATTTTTCTAAAAATTGTGTGTAGCAGCTGCTCTTTATTTGTGTGGAGTGACTATATACAATCAGGAACAACTCTGCTTTGTCGGTTGAAGTGGGTGATGGAAACGAAAGCTATAATTTCTTTTAAAAAGTCTTGATATTGATAAAAGAAAGATCACAAACTACAGCAAACTTGCGTAGTAAAGAACAACTGTAAGACACCACTTCAGTGCTGTCTGTTCCAGGCACTGCTACACCTTCTGACTAAGTCCTGAATCTGCCTGCTAACACAGTCAAAATATTTGCTCACACTGACCAATAATTAATCTGAAGTTTGAAGAAATAACTCAGCATATTTGCAGGAACTTCTGCACATCAAACATTTTTACATTTGTACCGTATTCTTTCCCTACATCCACAAATGCCCTCCCTTTTAGTTTAATTCAAATTCACTAGAATCTTGTGTCAATTATAGTTCATCCATACAACTCTGAAATGCATAAATATTTTCCTTGATTCGTCTTTTTTTTGGACTGCTCAGAGTCCTGGGAGTCTGTTGGGTGATGATCATACAAGCCTGGAGCCTCTTAGGAGCCTAAGCAATGAGCAGTTGGAATGCTCTGTTGGTTTTCATTGCCATTTATTGGCTAATTGTCTGGCCAGACAAAATAGACCAACTAAACAGTTCTTTTTTCCTTATCTATCAGCTAATTTCCAAACATATGTACAAACATATCATAGCTCTGGTGACATGTAACTTAGATGAGTATTAGGCTCTGCATCTGTTTGGAAGCTAGGTTTCTATTCCAGCCTTAGATAAAAAGTGATTTCATGTTAAGAATACACAGCAGTGGTCTGTAAAATCTGTGAAGACACAAAAGAATGTTTACTACCTTTTGAGATGGGAAGATCAGGTTGCCAAACTTTGAAATTTCAAGGACTTGGTGGTTTCTCAAAGAGATCTCAGCCTGATCTAGACTGAATGGTTGAGAAAATGAGTAATTGGCCATCTGTGGCTTGCAGGACAGAATCAGCAGAAGGAGCATAACTTAAAACATAAATACTTTGCGAAGAAACTGGCTGAAATTAGCCTGTAAGCTTTCCATTATGATATCTTCATATGGCAAAGATATATTCATGAACAAGAAAGCAATATGTGAGCGGGGAGAAAAGAAAATCAGAAATTTTGTGTAGCAAAAGAAGTCATCGCTCTGTTGCACAGGTGCCTGGTGCTTTTAATATAATAAAAATAGCTGGTCAATTAAAGAAACACAGGCAGATACAGAAATAACTCAGACCTTCCTATTGTCTTTTACTACCTTCAAGGTAGTAAAGTTCAAGGTACAATATCCCTGGTTTGTGCTGATATTCTATTTCAGAATCTGACAGGTAGCACACATATTTGGAAACCTTCTGCCAGTTTGTTGTGTGTACTTGCAGGGGCAGAGTTGGTGCTTCTGTCAGTCAACAGTATGAGCAAATCACTTGGAGATCTCAGGGAACTGATATTGAGATATCTTCATGATCATGAAGAAAAAAAAAGGTTTGAATTAAAGAAGTTTTGTTTTGATTGTTTTTAGAAAAGTGTATTATAAAGGACATTTGTGATATATTAATGCTTTGCTTGTATTGCTCTTTCCCTGAAACAACCTGAGAAGAAAGAAACTGGAATGTGCAGATTAGAAACCAGAAGTGAGGACCATATGAAGCTAAAGCTTTTTTTACTAAGGAGCTAAGATTAATAAGGACAAGAAGTCCTTAAGTCTGCTCATTTAGCATGACAGATTACTGAGATACATATATATATATATGTAGATACACTTCTAGTCTAGAAGGACCCATGGTACATCTGTACCATATGTCCCTGCAAAATACAAGTCCAAAGTGTTCCCCTGAGAACCCAAGCCCAAAGTGAAATCTATGGTAGATGAAACAAAAAGCCAAAGCCCCTAATTTTTAGCATTACTGGAAGAAAGGAAGAATGAGAGCAAAAGCTGTGTATTCAGTCCGCACAAAACAAGGGGTGCTTATGAGTTACTGCTGTGATGTGGTTTGAGTAGGAAACTCAGCAATGTATAATAAAGTTCATTTTATAACTTCTACTTACCTGCATTTCTCTATGCAGTGTATCCAAGAGGTTTTTGAGTATATCAAAATATTTGTGTAATCCCCTTTGACAGAGCTGAAATCCTGCAAGACTCTTACTGTCTGACAACAGAACTTCAATGTACAGTTCTGAAAAAAACAGGTATCTCCCCTCTCCTTCATCTCTCTAGAGGATTTTATAAACTATTCATTTTACAATATTCTGTTAATAACTAGGTGCTGTTTTGTTCAGCAGCAGCTATATAAAGTAAGCCAAGAAAAAACAAATACTATTTCCAGGTGAACAGGTGTTAATATCTTCACCCAATTTTATTTCCAGTTCTTGCTCTACTAAACTCCCCCTGAAGTCAGCAAGTATGCCTCAGTAAAGAACAAATAATCACTAATTAATTGCCTTAAGTTTTGTTTCAGGGCATGGAAATGACTGTTGGATTGCTGATCAGCCAAGCTTTTCTAGACAGAGCAAATATTAAGATTTCCATATAAAAAATTCATTGTGTAGAATTCAAAATAAGTTCAAAGATATCCATCTCTGATCCATTGCAGCTCTCATGAGAAATTCAGGTAAATATTTTTAATAATGCTTTTTGTTCTATAGTGGTTATGCTTTTAGGGGGAGAAAAAGGTAATCAAGCACTCATTCATGTATGAACTATTCTATTATCATTTAACTTACCTAAAGGAAAATATTGTTTTGCTTTTTTTGAGAAGGGGTTAAAATGAAAAGCAAAGTCTCACCTGAGAGGGTATTGTCTAAGTCAGTATCATTTTGGCAGGTGCAGTCTGAAGCATACATTAGTACTGGTCTCAGACACTGAGCCATCTGTCAATGTCAAGAAGTTTTGAACTGGGTTGTGAAGTGAATTTGGGACAATGTTGGTTTGACCCAGTTTAATTTTATAACACAGGGATGATTGCTTTATATCCTGTGGTTCCAGTTAGCAGCAGTTTGCCTCTTGCCACTTATCGTGTTATTGGTGCTTTGAATTTGAATGTTTTGAAAAAAAAAGTGTGTATTTTCTTTCTCTTCTGCAGAGTCCCAAAGTGAATGTGCCAGGAGTGTGGTGGCAGAGAAGTTCTGCTTTTCTCTAATGCTTCCAGGAACTCTGATAGATAGATTGATTAGTACTTTTAGTTAGCAGGAGTTCTAGACTAAATGGGAGAGATTAATTGTAAGCCAGTGATCGACAGAAGGTTGCAAAGACCTCCTTGAGGTGGTGCCAATACAGTGACTCAGAATTAAGATTTATGTGGTTGCATGTAATGGATGTTCAATGGAATTTAGATATTTGTTGCTTTTATTATACTATCTACAGATAGGCTATTCTGTGATTTCTAGTTTCTGCTAATTACCTGTTGAGTTCTGATGTTAAACAAGGTTCTGTTTTGGTACTTTTGGAAAGCTAAGTATGGTAGTGAGACATAGAAAGTATCTAATGAGAGGTTCAACATTTGAGGCTTTCATCTACTTTTGAGAAATAAGGTGATGGTGATTATAGTTAAAACTGTTTGTCATCTTCACATCAAGGTGTTTCTTGGATAAAATGGACATGAAAGTAAGTAGCATTCAATGTCAACGTAGATCTGGCTCTAATGATAGACTAGAACAGCTTAAAGGAGTTTTGTTTCAGCTTGTTATCAGCAGGGTTGTATCACATTATCTGTTGTGATGTAATTTCAATCCCCCCAAGTGCTCCTTGATGCTTTTTCTTCTGGATTTAATAGTTAGCATGGAGAATCCTGCATAGAGAGCAATCCTATCAGGGCTTCACCAACAAATTTGATCTAAAATAAATGGGTGCTCAATGCAGAAATCAATTTTTGCATATTCCAATACTTGCCAGGGCTGGGACATCTTCATTCATCATATCTCCTTTTGTATTATTAATACAGAGTTATTGTGTGTATTTCAAAGGCATAACTCCAGGACAAAGTTGGACAGTTTGCATCATGACCAATGTATTGACTATGATTTAAAAAATGCTAAGGGAGGAAAGGTTCAAGGAAATATTTCAGAGTAGACCCTGGAATCAGAATTTTATATGAACATTCGGCTATAATATTAAAGTTGATTGCTGTAAAAACAAGTTGATGCAAGTTAGTTTGATCTTAAAATGGAAAACTTGTAAAGCACTGGTTCTTCAGTCTCCAAATGTTGAGAGGAGAACCCATATCCATTCCAAGACTGATTTGGAGTTTTATTCTTCAGGCATGAAGAAAATGCAAATGTTAGCCTAATATTTAAATGTTTTGAAAAGAAGGATGTCTGTAGGATACCAGATAGCTAGCTTTGGGGGTTTGGTAGGTTTTGTTTATTTATTGTGGGTTTTATTCCTTTTTATTTTTAATTGATGGAGAAATGGAAAGACAGGGTCAATGCCTGCTGAGATGTCTACAGCTACTCACACATCTTATCTCTAATTGAAGTGCTACAGTTCCAACAAACTGTTTTGCCTGTAGGCAAATTCTCACTTTTCAAACATTGTCAGCATGCCCAGGGATTTAACTTGAGGGGAAACTCAGGCTGGTTATATTTATTTTTTTATATTTATTATTTGTTTTAACCTGAACTTGTCAATATAAGTCTGGGGATCAATATCTGGAGTTCCACCCTCTTCACTCAGGATTTTATCCATTTTACTTACATGTGAGTATGACAGAGTGCAAATCAATTTGCTGTGGTTAATAGTGTTTAAACAAACAAGTGTCTGTTTGCTGATTGCCAGGTACTCCTGCAGCTCCTCATTTTCCACTCATAGCCAGACCTTGGCTCACCAAGTTCTTGTAACACAGACACAGAAATAGCACTCAGAGTTCTGACTGTAACAGAAAATATCATGCGCACATTCATTGCCCTAGGCTTTATGTATGTCTCCCAGGAGTAACCAGATAACCCATAAGCTTATAAACTGCTATTTTTTTTTTCCTATTTGATGAAACAGAGGCAGGAATAGAAGGAAGCCCTGAAGCATAGGTCATTTTATTTTATTCAGTAACAGGCACAGAACATGACAAACCAGAGACAGCAGTGTGGCAGAATTACAGGAGACACAGGGTAAAACCTCCACTGGCATCTTTCATGTCCTGAGATCTGTGTTCCCGAGGTCACACAACTCATATCTTCCCTGAACCTTATTAGACTGCTCCAGCAGGACCATCCCTATGCTAATGAGACCTTTGAAATGCTTTCCATGCTTTTTGTTATTTTAGCTTCCTACAACATATCAGAAAGACCAAAGTTCTCCTTTATTATTTTACTATCTGTTAGCAGCAGCAGCCTGGGTGCCAGTTTGGAGTGAGTGGAATAAAAATTCAGTGTACTGCTAATGACTCAATACAAAGGCCTCTCTTTTTCTTGGCTGGTTTTTTTTTTAACTTTTTTTTTTTTTTGTCAGGAGTAATCTCTATTTCATCTCTGCCACAAGCGGTGCTTTTTGGCCAATTTATGACTGCAGCTGCCTGGAGAAAGCCTAAAGGAGATGTGATAAAACCAGACTATACAGCAAAACATATTCTATAAACATGAAACATGCACAAGGAAATAATTTGAAGTATGAGGGGAAAATGTCAAATAGGATGTCTGAAAAGCAATTTGGCTTAAAATTCGAGACATTATGTATATGTGGCATTTGCCAGCTTTCCATTTATCCTTGGAGAGAAGGCAGACATCAATCATACCTGCATGTCAGCTGCTGTCAGGAGTGCCAAAACTCTTCACTGGACTTTCTCATCTGGCACAAGTTAATTTAGAATAGATTAATGTAAGAACTCTTGCTGTGATTTTTCCTTATATGCACACAAAAGACATTTCACTTAAAATATGTGCTATGAAACTGAATAATATCTCCTAAATTGCTATTGATCCAAGCTTGCCTGCATTCAAATGTTGCTGCTTATTAGGAATAACTTTTCTTTCTATGATTAGAACACTTTGAAAGGTTCTAGAGCTAGAAGAGTCTTCTAAAGATGAACTTAAGTGCTTATGAGCTCTGAAACAAATATATGGAAAGCATCTCTCACAGATCTTAGAGGTCTTAGGTCTTAGAAGTCTTTTCCAGCCTAGATGATTCCATGATTCTAAGCATGTCTGCAATGCTTTGATTAAAAAAATAAGTTTTCCTCGTGTCTAAATGAAAGATTGCTTCTCATTTCTCACATATGCAATATTTAATCCCATTACTCCCAGTAGAGTACTTACTATTACTTACTATTAGTTAATAACAAATTTGACATATTCCTAAATCTGTTTTCATGTGATTTGGCCTTACATTTTTTCTGAACTTAGTAAGATGATTTCTTTTTGCTTTGGCCAGATTTTGTTGGCCTTATTCCCTTTGATATTCTCTAAATTTCTTTTAAGCACAAACTGGGGTTCTCATGGGGCCCTGGATTTAAGGGGGAGCACAGGGCAATACTGAACTATGAAACATACAGAACCATCTAGTTTATGGTCTGTGTCTATGATGTTAAGTGTGTATGTTAATGAATGTTCACTGAATTTGACACTTACTCATTTTCAGCTTTTCATTGTTTATAGTCAGGCTTGGAGTAGACTTGACAAATAAAACTATAAAAGTTATTTGAAATTGCTTTAGCCACATAGCTACTGCCTATTGAGCCTTCACATGCTTCATCTGAGTGCTTTAAAAACATACATTGTCAGTTGGCACAAAATCTATGATGCTGGAATTTCTGTGCCCTCTGATGTTTTGCAAAGGGTATAATACAAATGTTTGCAAATCTCTCTGTACCTGTGAAACTCCAAGGGGTAATCCTGTTCAAACTAGACTATCAGAACTTGGGCAGCTGTCTAAAAAAGTTTTGCAACTTTTGTTCTTCAAAAGATAGAGTGTTTGGTTGTTTCTTTTTTGGTTTTTTTGGCTGGACCTGAAGTCTCCTTCCTTTATTTAACACTGGTCTACTACATTCTTCTGGAGTTAGCATGCTTCCTGTGGCATTCCATCATTGTGTCAAGGTGGTGCTTCACAATATTTTTCACATTTTCTGCTTCATATATCAAACTGTAGTAGTTATCCATAAGGCATAGCTGTCATTGTGCAAAATTTTTAGTAATGCTTTCATTTTTATCTGACAGCAAGAAGTACCTAAAGTAATAAAAAATCATTTCTACTTCATATTTGCTTTGGTGCTCATTCTGTCCCTGTCAGTGTCTGTATGTTATAGAGGTGAGATTTATACATCCCCTTACTTGGCATTTTGGGAGAGCCATGCACAGAACCCAAGACTGTGAAATTATTCCTCTTGTCAGGATTAAAAAAATATATATTGTTTCAACTCACAAAACCTTCCATAGAATGTATTATATATGCTCTATATGAACACAAATCAACACTTCATTAAATAGTTTCTGTTCTCTGCATGCTCTTTTTTTTTTCTGTAGAGATTCTTACATTTTCATGTTTCTACAGTTCTGAAGATCATTAAGTTTTGCAGTATATTTGCAGAGAATTATTTTATTCAGTAGAGGACACAATGACAAATCTGTACTTTATTTACCATTCAGTTGAATTGTGCAATTTAGCTGCAAATTCAGTCCTCTAAGTAATTAAAATATTCCTGAGGAGAATATAAAATAAATCTGTCATATTTTAAAGCAATAATCTGCATTCAAATCAATATATCCTGCCCTATCGTAGAGCTGAAAAAAAATTTGAAATCTGAATAACTTTTAACATGTTTTACCTATTCTGGAGATTTTACCTCAATGTTCAATGTTACTTCTATGCAGCCAATACCTTTCTGTGATCTCTCAAATGTCATGTTTTCAATGCCATCAGATTGATACTTCACCTGATTTTTCATGAGGTACAGGTTAACTTCAAAGAACACAAAGGATGTACATCTCCATTGGGCTGAGTCTGTAATGCATTTGTTAAATCATGCCTGAAATATGAGAAGTATGACTAAACCAGAATTATTCCGTTTGTGTGATCATTAATAGAAGTCTAATAGTACCGTACAATAATTCCATCTGTTTCCTAAATGCTCGCGCACTGACTCCTCCATGTTATTGACTCCCATATATTGTCACAGATTGACAAAAAAGGCTTTGGAAAAGTTAATGCAAATATTGGCAGGTTATTTCAGTGCTGCCTAGTCTGGAAAGGTACACAGATTTACAAAGATTTAAATTTCTTGTTGTATGGAGGCACTCTGCCCAGCATTAGCAATTCAAATAAGGAGCTGTGCGTTATACCAGAGAGCAAGAACTGTCAGGGTTTCAAAGTTAATTAGACTAAACAGACAACTAATTACATCTTATTAAAATGTAAAGGACCTGTGACAAATTGCACTAATTGCATGTTCTTATATATCTGAAGAGGTCAAGCTACTTAAAAAGCGTGTTGTTAATGGAAGACAAATGTAGTTTTATATGCTCGATAGGAATATTGTAAACTACATTATTTATGACTCTGGTAGGAACACTTAATAATTTTAAGCTTTAAATCAAACTGTTCATTAAGCTAGGGAGTCAGCACACAGTCCTGGAAATAGTCCATAAAAACCTGCTGCCAATGTAATATTAATTTGAAGGCCTGTTGTTCCCCCGCCCTGGCAATACAGATATACTGCTATTTTAAAGTATGTAAACCCTAAGGGAGTTAGAGCTCTTTGAAGTTTTCCCCTACTGTCCCAATCAAATAGCACAAAACCATTTTGTCATATTAATATTGTCAAGAACTGTGCAAAAATCAACCACTCTCAGGTCTAAATGTTTGAAACTCCATGTGATAATTATCAGGAAAATGAAGAAGAATGAAATAGTGGTTAAAAGGACAAAGAATACATAAGAAAAGTGAGGAAATGCCCTAAAATCTTTGGTGTTGCTGTTAAATACCAAGCAATTATTGCATTTCTGACTAGATACACTAATATTTAAAGTACTTGTTATCTTCTGTTTAAATGTTTTAGAGTAAGTGTGTAAGCGGGGGTATACTTATGATCTGCAAATGAACCAAGCCAAGACTAATGCAAGAGTGAAGATTTGCCATGATGGAACAAAAGGGAGATGCCATTTCAAATCACAACTAACACAGGAGGACACAGAATCACATTTAGAAAGCCTTTGTCACAGGCTTGGGAGTACATTATTTCTTAGACTGCTCTTAGGATAAAAATCAGTGCTAAGAAATACATCTGGAGTGAAAGCCAAGGACACCACAGTGATGTTAAATTTGTAATGCTTGCACTGGGAGGTAACCATACTTGCTAAGGCAGACATTCAAAATCACAAACTTTCCCAGGCACTTCCATAGCAGAGAACATGGAAGACAGTGTTAGAAATTTTGTGGTACTGTAAGAGCACTACAGATAACAGTCTGCAGGAGTAGCTTTAATTTCAGATATTGTGAAGAACAGTAATGTCCATGATCCTCTGAGTTTTTAGGGGGAAAGATGATATGGCTGAGTACCATGTTAGTGTATATTACATTTCTCTTTGAACTTAACAGTTATTGCATTTCAAGTCTATTATTCTTGAATTCTTGGACATTTCTCCCTTGATAAATTAATGTCTAGATCAATAACTATTCTTGCTGGAGTTTGTAAGAGTCCCAGGGATCCAACCATCGTAGTGCCTAATTGCTTCCATGTTAGTGAAATATCATTAGTTTGGGATTTTTTTCTGACAGCAAAAGCATGTTGTTCTTGTTGAAATATATGGTTTTGGCTGAATAGATACAAGTTTCAAATCTCAGTAAACTCTAGAAAATAATCTTTAGTAGGAGAGATTTATTTTGATATGGAAACTGCCATACTTACTGAAAAAAAAACCACAAAGCTAAAGAAACAAGAGTGTGACAAATATGGAGATTTAGATTCCATTTCTAATAAAAAAATATTCTTCATTGCAAGCGTACAAAATGGTAAAACAAAGCATTTTTCTTTTCTTCTTAGTTTAAAGGAAAGGAATAATCAAACAGACTGGAAAAGACCTCGGATATCATCCAATCTATGATCGAACACCACCTTGTCAAATAAACCATGGCACTAAATGTCACATCCAGTCTTTCCTTCAACATCTCCAGGGACAGTGACTCCACCACCTCCCTGGGCAGCTCATTCCAATGCCCAATAATCCTTTCTGGGAAGAATTTCTTCCTAACGTCAAAGCTAAACCTCTCTTGGTGCAGTTGAGGACTGTGTCCTCTTGTCCTGTTCTCTGTGAGAAGAGACTGACCCCCACCTGGCCACAGCCTCCTTTCAGGGAGTTGTGGAGAGTGATGAGGACTCTCCTGAGCCCCCTTTTCTCCAGGCTAAACACCCACAGCTCCCTCAGCTGTTCCTCACAGGACTTGTGTTCCAGACTCTTCACCAGCCTCGTTGCCCTTCTCTGGATGCGCTCCAGCATCTCAAATTCCTTCCCAAGCTGAGGGGCCAGAACTGGACACAGCACTCGAGGTGTGGCCTCACCAGTGCCAAATGACCTCCCTGCTCCTGCTGGCCACACTGTTCCTGATCCAGGCCAGGAGCCACTGGCCTTCTTGGCCACCAGGGCACACTGCTGGCTCCTGTTCAGCCAGCAGCCATCCAGCACCCCCAGGTCCCTTTCTGCCTGGGCACTGTGCAGCTACACCATCCCCAGCCTGGAGCATTGCAGGGGTTATTGTGGCCAAAGTGCAGGATTTTGGCAGTTGGACTTGCTCAACTTCACTTTGTTGGGTTTGGCTCATCCATCCAGCCTGTCCAGGTCCCTCTGCAGAGCCCTCCTACCCTCCAGCAGATCGACACTCACTCCCAGCTCAGTGCCATCTACACGTTTGCTAATGGTAGAGTAGGTTTCTTAGGACCCAGCAAAGCAGCTTAGCCACCATGGGTTATACTTTCTATCTCATTCTTCTGCATCTGTCCTAGTTTCCATGGAATTTATTTCTTATTTAGGAGAATTGTGTTATTGTTTTCTAGGCTTTACTGCAAACGAAAAACTGTTGGATTTGGTTGATTTTGGTGTGGGTTGTGTGTGTGTGTGGTGGTTTTTTGGTTTTGGGGTTTTTTTGTTTGTTTGTTTGTTTTTGGCTTTTTTTGTGGTTTTTTTTTTAGATTTGGTTTGGGTTTTTTTTTGTTTTGTTTTGTATAAAATCTACATACCTGGTAAACACATGAAGAATATCCTGTGAAATTTCTTTGGTCAACTCAGCCATGCTGAATTGTACAAGGTAGATACAGGGCATGTTTTGTACAGGATAACTGAAACAGCTAATATATGGTGTGACTGTGACACAGCTGTCTGAGAACTTGCCTTTTGCTATGCTATTTCACTTGTTGTATGCTGTGCATGAACTATTATACATAATAAGTCAGTGCATTATATCAATTAGAATGTTAAAAATCTTGATTACAACTCTTCCCTGAAGTTGATGAGAATCTTCTACTTTACAAGGTAGTTGCACTTTTAAGCCCATTCCATTTTGGCAGTTGTTTTGATTACATAGCCTTGAATTAAAGAAAAAAAAAATGGATTCAATAGATATTTCTTGCTAGCTTGATAGGCCGTGGCATTGCTGGAATGCAATTTTGTGTAATGTTTCTAAAAGCTACTACTGGTTTGTCTGTGTTTTCTCTGACTGTGCACCACTGGTCATGTTTCTGCAATATACATTTCTTCATTAAAGGGAGAGGCTAAAATCATCTTTTCAATTAGCTGAAATGGGTAGGAGTAATATCCTAATTTAATTTCAGGAATAAATCTATAGCTATGTTTCTTAATGTCTTGGCTGCATCAGAAAATAAATTATGGTTATTAATGGTGAATACAGTTATATAAAATGTAGAAGAATGAGTAGAAATTATTTAATACAAATGGATATATCTTGCTTACTGATAGAATAATTTAAGTGCTTTCAACCATGCCCCTAAGTAATCCTTAAACCATCAATATAGGGTACACAATACTTTACTTCAGCAAGCTAATTAAATATAAGATGAAATGTGTCATTTTATAGCCTCCTGACTTAAAAAAAGAATTTTCAAATACATAAATAGAAGATTTTCTAAGGTATTCTTCTGAAAGCGAAAAGCTGATATAGTTTGACACTCTCCTTATTTTCTAAACCTTATAATTGGTTTATCCAGTATATTGCTATGCTGGTAAAAATGTTCAGTCCCTGTACAGCACTATGTCATACCTCTCCTTGTTATGAGAAGTGCATCAGAAAAAATACTTTTTTTTCCACTGCTTTCTCATATTTATCCCCTAAGGCTGTAGTTTAATTGGCCTATGAACAACCTCACACTCAAGAATGTCTGACAAATCTTGCAGCTACACAGTGGTGACTCTGAACCAGATACTACAAGATCCTTTTTTGCCATCAACACCCCTTGATGTTCCTGATTTTTCACATGAATATTGCCTTAGCTGGCCTTTGGCACTTAATGATGCTACTGAGCTTACATTTGCTTCTAGTTAATGAGCTATCATGGAGTGTTGTTAATTAGTCTAATTTTAACCACGTGTGAAAGCCATACAGACTCTGCTTTAGTATAAATTTGTGATAAAATTAGTTTTCTATGAGACTGTCTCTTCTTAACTGACCTGTGCAGTAGCAAAAAGAAATTAGCTACCTCAGAAACAATTAGGTTATGTAGGCATAATCTTAATACAATACTGGTAGGAGCACCTTTTATCATTTTCCCAAGAGAGGGACTGCAGCAGAAATCTAAACTTGAAATATTGGTATGCTCTGCACAGAAAATGTGTATACAAATGACACCTGAGTAGATTGAAACAGAAGTCGTTGGTGGAATGAAATCTTCTTCTGGAATGATTAGGTTGTACTCCCCAGTATGCAGAGCTTACAGATAGCTGCCAAAGTAAATCCACGTGGAGAGGAAGGAGGAAATTGCTGTTTCTGAATGGCAGCCTCTGGCTGTGCTCCCCAGAGAAGATGTCAGCACCAGAGATGATGAGTTTCAGGGTCTGACAAGGATAATAAATTGATCCAAAATAACCCAAACCTGGTGAACCCTTGGGTGTTGTGCATGGTGTGTGTGTCTGACAGGATTTGTGTGCATACCTCTTGCATCCAGGGAGGGAGACAAAGGACTGTCCGGCTGGCTGAGCCTGTTACAGTGTTATGGTGTTATAGCTGATTGTTTGGCTTTAATCTGGCTTCTTTGGATTGGATTGGAGACCAGAGGGAGCAAGCAATTTACTGATATTGCCAGACATGCATTTTTTAAAAAAATGATCAGTAATAATAGAGACAGAGATAAAACTTCCATGATCTGTGTGACATCTCTTGTAATTCTATCACTGCAAAAGTAATCCTGAGTGTGATGACAACATACCAGTCTCAATGCAATGCTTAGTGGTAACTGATTATGTCAGGCAAATGAAAGCATTATACATACAGTGGAAATGCATGCTGCATGCATGTGAAATGCATACAGTCTCACTACATAATTTACTGCAAAGGGGAATAGAGTTACTCAGACATAGTCATGAAGTCAACCTTTTCCTTCCAGATATTTTCACCAAAAAAAAAACCAAACCCCAAAACTATTGTTCTTTCTTATGGACAGACAGGACTAGATACTTATGTTTCTTGCAAATCAGTTTGCAGCCAGATGGATCAATTTACTGCTCTGCAGATAAATGATTTTCATGCAGTATGTTACAGTTCTGTTCAGAGATTGCTGCTTTCTTCTTCACAGTATTTGGCTTCAGCAGAGTATTGCAAATTTGTAATGAAATTCATAGACTTTTATAGAGTTTATTGTGGTAGTCTCTAGAGTATCAATATTCAAGTAGACAGTGAAAAGAAAGGCAGAAATAATTTTCTCCTATTATGTAAGTCCATACCCTGCAGAATTAATTCAGAAAGTCAGATTTATTTGTGTTTACCTGTCTTTTCTTATTCCTGCAAATTTGAACTGTTTACTTTCTGTGCAATATAAAACACTCCCTAATTTCCTCTTGTTCTACATTAATCCCTGTTGCAAAGTCAGAGATGATTTGTAAATAACATTGTTTTGTTACTTGTACATTTTGTTATGGGATAGCAAATGCTAAAAATTATCGCACCATTTGAAGTAACTGCATAAACAAAATTAAACAAGAAATCCTTAGAATATTGTAACAATCTGTATGTATCTCTTAATGCTGGAGAGAAGTAGTTTTTTCCCATATTTGCAGTAAATTTAAAGAAATTTATTCTCTATGGCCTTAAACCAAATATATTTTTCAGTTTAATGCCCTTGTTTCTGCATCTGCAAAATGATCACTTGACTAATACACAAGGCTTGGGATGCTCTGTCTGTGTGCTGTGACTTAAGTACCAACATATTTATTTGTCACTCTAAGGGATAAAAATCTCTTTGTTTTGCACATATTCAAAGCTTAACTACGTGGCAATTTACCTGTCAGACTGCCATTTGGCAAATAGAGTGAATTCAGGTATGGAGCCCTTGATTCCTCTTTCAATTTCTTCTTTACAAAACCTTTTATTTTCATCTTGGATTCTTTTCTCCCATTCTCGGTAAACTTTTTAATTATAGTCTGCAGTTGTTTCCTTAAGCCTGATAGATATTTGCAGCAGCAACATGCTGAAATTATAATTAAAATGAGGGGCTGTAATCATCCTTATTATCTGCATATGTCCCCACATTGTGATCATTAATTTATTCTGGTTTGCTATCTTAGTAAATTAAAACTGATTCATACTTTGTAAATATAATCAAAGACAACAGCTGCCCTCTTCTGTATCTTTAATAAAATGGAATCTTCACAGCAATCTTTTTGTCTGGAAAAATTACTATTTTATTTCAAGACTTAATCTCTTCCTTTTTTTGTATCAGTTTGATGAGTGGCATAAACCATTTGAGTCAAGTTCCAAAATGCTGCTATTATAGAGGCATCATTAGGGGGTCCCCAGGATAAACTTGCATTTTGATTTCCAATAAAAGCAGGACTAAAATCTCCATTTGATACTTTAATGGTTGAATTGAATCTCTAAATTCAGCACAACAGCTTTTCAAGGGACAGTTGGAAATTCTATTCTTCCAATAAAATATTTATAACAGTCTTCAGTAGAAACATTTCAAAAGGATCTTAGAAGTGCTACTTTGATTTTCATCTATCTTGGCTTTCCATAGCTAAGTAAATAGTAGTTCTCACAAATTTTTAGCTGATGATGTTCTGAAAGTTTTTTTTGACGTAGATATTTTCTGAAGTTTAACTTCCCTGTTTTGGAATAGCCAATTTTGGTTATGATTAAGCATAAAATGTTCTCTGCCCATATTCTTGAGGCACAGTGTATTAAGACAGGAGAATATTATAGGAAGGAAATATTATAATTATTATAAGACAGGAATATTATAAGACAGGAATATTATAAGACAGGAAATATTATATGTGCCCATCTTTCAGTACAGAATTCCATTAATTTTATGAAATTATGCATAGTAAAGGGACTCTCTTTACTCAGAGTAAAGAGTTCATTTTGCCTGTAAAATGAACTCAGATTTACAGGTTGAAGTTGACAGATGAATAAAGGACACGAAGCTTCCCTTAATTTTTGTTTTCTGTTTCCTTAAGGCCTTTCCAATCTGTAGGTTTTATGATCTCTCTCTGGTTACTGCGCTGCATCAAATGTTAGAAAGGTCAATAAAATCTCTTAGCTGATGAAGCCAATAGTAAATAGAATTATCAGGACACATATCTTTCCTCTCATTTCAGGGAATGCCTCCCTTGTAGTTATTGTTTTAATCTATAGTTGCATTTTTTTTTGGCTTAGAAATTTGGGCCAGTCAGTCCTGGCTGCTATTAATAATGTGAAGATTGAAAACCTGATTTCTGTAAGAGTCAGACTTGTCTCTGAGCAAGAAGACACGCATTTTTTAATGTACATTTAACATTTTCAAAACAACATGATGTACTGTAAGATTCCTATGATGCAAAAGTGTTATAAAAATGACAGACTTCTACAAAAGCTGTGACATAGTCTCTCATCCAAATTATTTGTCAATGTCTCGGAAAACAGAATCTGGGCTTTTCACTGAAATGAGTGATTTTTCATCTCAGAGATGTGAAGGACAGTATTTGGTGCAGAAACAGTGACCACCCATCTAGAACATCCATCTTGGGATGGATTCTATAGCACCTTTCCTCCATCCCTATAGCACGCCCTTCATTGTCATCAGCAGGCAAACAGCTGCTGGCTCCATTTTTCCTGGTATGTACTACTCTAATTGCAAGGAAGGAAAAGTGATGTTCTCTGAGTTAAGCATGATCCGAGACCTGTGAAAAGCTGGATCTATGCAAAGTTTATGAGAGGAAGAAACTGGCTCCTGCTCAGTGGGAAACAGTGGTAATTAGGAGTTAGGCGCTGCTGTCTCTGAAATCAGCGCTGAGTGCTTTTCCTTGCAGAAGGAAATATGCAAGACTTTGTTTCTGTCAGGTCTTTGCACCCTGTGTGCTGTTAAATCCTGGTGGAGGATTTTCTGGCACATTAACTAGTGGCTGCATGTTGAAAGCTCCCGTGTGATTGCAGGAAGTGTGCTGTACAGTATTCCTTTCATATGATAGGTGATGATGGAGAACGAATGTGATGGGAACAGGAGTACAGGCGTAGGAAACTTAAATAGGAAAGGCAAAGAGCAAGTTTCTTTCACATCATTTGTACAGGGAGGTTTTTAAGAGCATGTCTGCTGGCTGGCTCTGAGATTTCTGAAAGTCAAACTGAGTTGTTCCCTCCTTGTTTCCCACTGATTCTTGTGGTAGCTAGTCCAGACTTGGTGGAAAGGTGGGTTGTGCCCTGGACAGGTGAATCAGTGAAAACAAAGATTTATTAATTAGATTTTGAAACAATATTTTTAACCGTATGGTTTAAAAGGTATTTAGCTGTTGGAATTCAGGACATCCCTCTGGCTGTCCTGGATGGCCAAGACCCCTGCCAGGGGGCTCAGAGACCCTGGCACAGGGCCCAAGATGCCCTGTGGTTTTCATTATGACCCGTGGAGCAAGTTACCAACCTTATATGAAGATCTGCAAGCCACGACAGTTTAAGTAGAATGATAGTGAATTTATCACGGGGTGAAAAAATAGATTTTTGGGGTTTTTGGTATGGGGCTTCAGGGGGCAAGATGGAAGAATCTGGGTGTGTCCAGCCTTTCTCCTTCTTCTTCTTCTTCTTCCTGGCCTCCATCTTCTGCTGTGATGTTGGCACTTTTAGATTGGTTTGGAGTAGAAGCTCAGTGTCTAACACAGGTGACAGGTATTGGAAAGTTATTGTAAATATTGTACACATAGTTTTTAGTATAAAAAGATAATGCCTCCCCAGGGGCAGGCAGAATGCCTGGGCTGTCTTGCTGAGCTGACCTCAGCTGGACAGGAGAAAGAATTTTATAGATAAGGAACAATAAACAACCTTGAGACTGAGAACTGAAGAGTTCTGACTCCTTCTTTGAGCGCCGGGCTGGGAAAAGAGACTTTTAAAGATATCTCGGGGTCACTGTGACCAGCTAGAGAACATGAGATTTAGCATGCTTTCTGCTACCAATTAATGAAAAAAACCCAGAATTGGTGGGGCTGGAGGCTTGAGACTATATTACTCTTTAAGCAGTCACTAAATAATGTGTAAAACCACATTAATACAACTTAAAACGCTTTAAAATAATAATAATAAAAAAACCCTATCCTCTCTTACATGCTCCAAAGTGCTGCTTCAGGTTTTTAATTGTTCTGTGAACTGCTAAAGCCTCACTTGGCAGAAGTTCTCTGATTATCTTCTGGCGATAATCCTACTGTTGCCATCAGATCTAAATGATTGCGAATGTGAATGCACAGCTCTGCCATTTAAACAAGTGTTGTACCTCTCTGTCTGGTCATTCAGAGTTGTATGAGCTCTTCAGCAGGTGTTTACAAGCAGGTAATGACCACATTGGTGGTCATGGTGACAGCTCTTGGTGACAGGGTTTGCAATGGGACCCAAGTGTAACGAGGTCTCCCTTCTCTGCTGGCTCAATCAAAATAGTTTCATGGAAACCAGGAATAGTTTTCTATGTAAAAAATGCTCCGGGTGACATAGAGATTAGGTAGTTAAGGAGGAAGAATGAAGTGCTCCTTCAGACTGTGGTTAGTGAGGAACTGCCTGCCTGGGGAGGTGGTGGAGTCACCATCCTGGATGTGCTGAAGAAAAGACTGGATGTGGCACAAGTACCATGGTTTAGTTGAGGTGTTAGGGGTGAGTTGGACACAATGATCTGGAATGTCTCTTCCAACCTAGTCATTCTGTGAATTCTGGGAATTCTGTGAACTTCAAGAACCTTTGCTGAGTCAGTGAATTGTATATTCCTCGATGATGTCTGCAATATCAGGCGTCTCTCTTCCACATTTCTAAAGTGGCAGCTCTCTGTGGCAAAACCTAATAAGAACAGCCTCTCAGTGGATTCCCAGCAGTCTGCCTTTTGTCTTTCTTCCCTTTATATTGGAATGTTTTGAATAAATGTCCTGAAAAATTTGAATGACTTTGCAGACACAGCAGTATATTAATAAATGGATGATTTTGGGTTTCACACACTGTTGGTGTAATTCTTGTCCACAGGTTCAAAAATATTATACTTACCTCCATTCACAAATCTGAAACATTCTTTAGCAAGAAACCTGTTCTGATTTGGAAATTAGTTGGCAGTTGTTAAATGTTTCACCTTTTTATGACTAAGAAATATAGCAATAAAGGCATAGAATTAATAAAAGCTCAAAAATAAATGACAAATTAATGGCTAAGGCTAATAGCACCAGTGAAACATCTGTCTGACCAACCTAATGATCACTTAGATAACCAAGATGTTTGAATAAGAATGATACCTATAGTTTGCTGACCTGAACTCAGAGGGCAAACTTAGGAGAGAAATTAAGCATAGCTGTGCATTAGAAAGTAGAAAAATAATCCTCAAGAGCCAGTGTATAATGATATACATTGGCCAGTAAAATGGCATCACGTTTATAGGAGATTGTTCTGTTTGTGGCCGGGACTGGGTTAGTTTTTGGAGTAGCCAGAAGAGGGGCATGGTAAGAGAGCAGGGCTTCACTGGCATCCTAAATTTTATCAGTTATAGAAGGGTACTTTCCACACACTTATGGGATGCCTGGAAAAGGACTGTCTGGTGTTAGCAAACTGGGGAGTGAATTTCTGCTGCAAATGTTACCACATCCATTTTCTCTCAAGCTCTCCTAAGCTTTGCAATTGCTTTTAGTGAGTACCTTTTACTGAGAGGAAAACAAAATTATATGGGTATGCACCCAAAATAGACTTGAAATCAGACCCTGAAACTGTGATTTGTCTCTCTTTACAAGGAAGAAAAGCTATTTCTGCAGCCAACCAGTTCCATTCTTCTGCCAAGAAAGGTTACACCAGATGATCTTTGCTGTTCCTTTCAACCTGGTATTCTATGACTCATTTTATTTGGGGTGCTTATCTATACCATGATACAAACCAGGCCTATATGCCAATAACCAAACTCTGGTTTTTGAGCCTTTCTAGAGGCTTAAAACTTTCCTCCTCCCAGCTCCAGCAGCATTGCTGGATATACCTTTTGGAGGCTTGCGCATAAAACTAAGGAAAGGAGCTCTGAAAAACACTCAAGATAACTCAGGTTTTTGTTTAGTACCTATGTAGCTAATATTTGGAAAATCACTTGTCTGAAGTGTGGTTCATTTATATTTTACTGGTTTTTTTAGCTCTACCTGAAGAAATAGAATTTCAACTGACAGACCAATCTTTCTTTTTAATGATATGAAATATAGGGAGAAGTGGAATTACTGCTTCCATAAATCATGGCTGATGATTCCAAAGCTCTTTTTGAAGTCTAGGTCTTCAGAGGTACATTATCAGAAAACTGCAATGCTAAGCTCTCAGATGCATGGTATTATCTGACATCTAGCATTCTATAAATTCCATGAACTTTGATTTAAAAGGATGCAGACAGGTAATTTTTCTATTTTGAAACTTTTAAATTTTCAGATTTTTAGTGCCTTGAAAATGTACTTTGTCCCCCTATTGATCTCATCCTTTTCCATTCAGCCACATTGATTTGTTCTCCTGTCTCTTAAATGTAACAGAATCCAGGCAAGACTGCTTTTATTTAACAACTATTTAAATAGCACTTTAATATCTTCCTGCAGCAGTATCTTCAAATGATGCTGGCACAGCTCTGAGGATGTTATTCAGCAGTGTGCTGTTGAAGTCAAGAGAGGACACAATATATTATTTGTGTGCAAACCACTGGCAAAAAAAAAAGTTCTTATTACCTTGATCCTATTTTCAATAGATTTTTGATGGGAAATTTTGAAGTATCTTTGAAAATAAATGACAACTTAAGCTAGTTGAAGCTGGGGGTGTTTAGCCTGGAGAAAAGGAGGCTCAGGTGTGACCTTCTCACTCTCCATAAGTCCCTGAAAGGAGGATGTAGCCAGGTGGGAGTTGGCCACTTCTCCCAGGCAGCAGGTGACAGGACAAGAGGACAGGAACCAGCTGCATCAGGGCAGGCTCCTGTTGAACATGAGGAAAAAGTTCTTCACAGAAAGGGTTGCTAAGCACTGGAATGGGCTGCCCAGGGAGGAGGTGGAGTCACCATCCCTGGAAATGTTAAAGAAATGACTGGACATGTCGCTTGATGTCATGGTCTCGTTGACACGGTGGTGATCGGTCAAAGGTTGGACTCGATGCTCTCAGAGGCCTTTTCCAACCTAAATGATTCTGTGGTTCTGTAAACTATAACTACTGAAATTAGGAAAATTGTAATTAATTTTGTAAAGCCATACTGAGGTATTATGACTTCTACAGATAGCTCATTTTAAACTTAGTTCCATGTCCATTTCTAGATGCCCACAAAAATACTAAGTACATTCGTGTATATTTCTAAGTCTTTAGGCTTTATTCAGGTTAGCTGATATAACCCAAAGCTAAGAGAGAGTACTACTCCCTGCAGCTTTAAATTTGTGCCTTTGGTGACTTGGAAAGTGTATGCAGGAAGCTGCAACAAAGAGTGAAGTTCTGATAGCTCAGATTTGCTTGCCACCTACAACTCACAAGTCATTATGGGCACAGAAAGTTCAGTTTAGGTGCTGTGCTAGGCAGTACAAGTATTACCCCTCAACATCATAGTGAACCCTAAATTTCTTTCCCCCTGCAACTGCAAGTGGATATGGGGAAAGTTTGTCTCATCAAAATGAAATCCAGGATAGCATGAGCCCTGTGCAAAGTATCACTTAAAATGGTTCAAATTACACTGAAGGTACATGGTTCTGCTGCAGATGTACTAAAGTATTTCTGACCATATATATGTATTAAATTATTTTTATTTCTGTTGAGCTAGTGAAGATCAGTTTCTTTCTTTTAAGATCTGTGAAAGACCTAATTTCTTCTTTTAAAATCAATCCTCAAGGTTCTCTCTCATTATGCAGTTAATTTTTTTTTAGAGCACTTACATAGGAGGTCAGGACATGAATTCAGTTTCTTCCTCCTGAGGTAGTTCTGTAACTCTGGGAAAGATTAATGTATAGATAGTCTTTGATCATTCTCAAGACAACATGGGATCAAAAGGGAGGACCAGAAAAACTGTGACTGTATCATTGGCAAGTGGGATTTAAATGATCAGGGAGCTCAGTGGGGAAGAGGAATGGGGAAGTGGGCTTTATTTTTTCTGTTTGGTATTGTACCTGGTACCGTTCATAGAATCACTTCCCAATCCCACTCACACAAAATGGAATGGAATCTTGAGAATGATGCCAAAGTGCATTTTTTTAATTTATTAATAGAATCATGTTATGTGCTGAGGAAGTCTGCAAATCCTTGAGCAATTTAGGTAGAAGATTTTCTCTTGCGTTTTTAGATTTGTCAACATTATCAGATTGGCAGTTCTGGGCTGAGCAAGGATACAACGCTAGGTAGCCAGGAAAAGTTGATTTTATTGATGCAAAACTCAGCATGAGCCATCAATGTGCACTTGCAGCCAAGAAATCCAGGTGTGTCGTGGGCTGGATCCAAAGCAGCGTGGGCAGCAGGAGAGGGAGGGAGGGGATCCTGCCCCTCTGCTCTGCTCTGGTGAGAGCCCGCCTGCAGTGCTGCATCCAGCTCTGGGCCCCCAACATGAGGACGTGGAACTGTTGGAACAAGTCCAGAGCAGGTCAGGAGGTTGATAAGAGGACTGCAGCTCTATGAGGACAGGCTGAGAAAGCTGGGGCTGTTCAGCCTGGAGAAGAGAAGGTTGTGTGGAAACCTCATAGCAACCTTACAGTACGTGAAGACGCTGCAGGGAAGCTGGAGAGAGATTCCTCATCAGGAACTGTAGTGATAGGATGTCACAGACATCTTATATGAAAAATCCTTTCCTTAGGATTTTTCCTCCTGAGAAGCTGAGAGGCCTCAGGAACAAAATGCAAACATTGATTATCTGCTGCTGTGGAATGCAACAGGTGGATCTGTGATTGGCCCATGTTGGAGGTTTCTAATTAATGGCCAATCACGGTCAGCTGGCTTCGACTCTCTGTCCGAGCCACAAACCTTTGTTATTCATTCTTTCTTTTTCTATTCTTAGCGAGCCTTCTGATGAAATCCTTTCTTCTATTCTTTTAGTATAGTTTTAATGTAATATATATCATAAAATAATAAATCAAGCCTTCTGAAACATGGAGTCAAATCCTCATCTCTTCCCTCATCCTAGGACCCCTGTGAACACAATCACAATAGGATAAGGAGTTCAAACTGAGGTTCAAACTGAAAGACTAGATTTAGCTTAGATGTTTGGGAAAAAAAATCTCTGTGAGGATGGTAAGGCCCTAGCACATGTTGCCCAGAGAAGCTGTGGGTGGCTGAGTCCTGGCAGTGTTCAAAGCCAGGCTGGATTGAGCACCTTGGTCGATGGAGATGTGTTCCTGCTCGTGGAACTAGATTCTCTTTAAGGTCCTTTCAATCCAAAATATTCTGTGATTCAATGAATTCAAAAGTTGAGAAGAGATACAGGACTCCTTCACACCATGCCCAAGATTAGATGGGGACCGAACAGGAGTTCTCAGAATTACACTTTTGGACTTTGATACTCAAAATCAATGGAGTTTTCTGCTCTCTCATGCTCTCCCCCCCTCTCTTTTGATTTTTGATTTTCTAGATCTGCTCTTCAGTATTGCATTGAAAAGAAAGCTTAGAATCAAGAAATAAATTTATCAGAAAATCCAACAAGTTTCTGTACAGGCTGGGATCTGAATTATGCCTCTCAAGTTCAACTGTACTCCAGAAGTCATGAAATGTGTTACATATTCACTTCCTTGCCCCAAAAGTGCTCCTTCATGTGCATGCCCCAATACTTTTACCTGTACCAAAGGGATTATAAGAGGCGATGGTGCAGTGAGAATTATTATGAAATGAAAAATTTCTGTTGAACCACAACCTCTGTGAGTAGCACAAACTTCAAAACGACCCTTAGGTAGTAGCTTTATGAATGCTTTATGCTGGCACATCATCAAAAGAACTAATCCATCTTTTTTTTCTCTGTTTCTTCCCACTCCCTTTTTTGTGTTGGTACAATCATCTTGGGAAGCAGTTTGGAGCTGAGATGAATGTGGGAAGCTCATCGGTGTGCTTTTAGCCCCAGGGGATTTTCTGATCCTATTCACTGTACATCCAACACTTTTAATAGCACAAAGGGAGAACTTTAGTTGTAGGTGAGTGCCTGGTAACAAGGATATAAATCTTTCCCTTTAAGTGAAATTCCTACTTTTCCCTGCTTAAAGTACTTCTGAAACAGTTTCTTTGGATCAGCAACGACCCAGTGGACAAACCATGAGAAGATGATGTTAGGGAAACATGGCCATTAGTGTCAAGCACAGAATTTCAGTCTTTGTCTTAAAATAAAAACCAAGACATGTCAGACAGGGATTTATTACCAGGTAGCAAATGCATCATCCCTGCCCTGGAAATCATTGTGGAGAACCTAGACCAGACTGCAAAGAAGTGTCTCTAGAAAAGACTGTTCAATATGGAGTCAATTACAGTTCTATTTCAGTCAGGAATTCTTAATGATTTAGCTTTTCTTGGAAGGAATGTCAATCAAATAACAATCTAGGCCCTATTTAAGAAAAAGTTCCAGTTCTTTTTGTGGTAGCTTGCAAAAAACTGAACTTGTAAGCCTATATAATATTATATTAGTCCTGCATGGCAGTGGTAAGGCTGGCAGGCAGCCCACTCTATACAATGTACACATGCCAACACCACATTGCAATGGAAAAATCAATTCTCAGCCAACTGTACTTGGATTGGAAGGAATTTGAGCACAGTTACTGTTCTGAGTCCTAAATTGACACCATGATGCCTTTGCTCAAAGATAAATCTTATGAAGGTATTGGAGTAGCACTTGTTTAAGACTGCATCTGAGAATAATATTTTTATTAAGAATAGTGTTAATGCCATTTCATTTAAAAATAATGAGATAGGGTGAGTAAGAAAGAGACAGACATATCCCATAAAAATTAGAAATCTAATTAGTGTGATGCCTGCTGGTGGTGTATGGAAACAAAGGTGAGATTAAGGAAGAGCGTGGTGATGCTTTGATAAAATTAAAATAATGAACACAAAACAAATATCTAGGAGCAATAACAGGACAGTTTATGAATATTATTATTATTAATAATAATAATAATAATAACAATAACAATAAGTCAGCTTTCCTTATTGCGTGTTGTTATAAAGCTGTTTAAACACAGAGGAGCAAAACAAATTAAGTCCCTGTGAATAATACGGATCGAATCCAGAGAGGTTTGAAAAATACCCCAAAACTTGACTGAAACCAAATGAGGTTAGATGTTGTTGCCAAAAAACTTGATACTTTTTATTTAATAGTAAAAGAGGCAACAAGAGAGAATAGAGAAAGCAAAAGAGGGAAAGAAGGAAGGAAGGAAGGAAGGAAGGAAGGAAGGAAGGAAGGAAGGAAGGAAGGAAGGAAGGAAGGAAGGAAGGAAGGAAGGAAGGAAGGAAGGAAGGAAGGAAGGAAGGAAGGAAGGAAGGAAGGAAGGAAGGAAGGAAGGAAGGAAGGAAGGAAGGAAGGAAGGAAGGAAGGAAGGAAGGAAGGAAGGAAGGAAGGAAGGAAGGGGTAGTCTTCTCTGCAGCTTTTATACAGTTTTGCTATTATAGGCAAAAATCTTTCATGAAGATGTCTAAGCCATAAATTAAAACATTTCAGTCTCTGACACGTGTTCCCTGGTCTGTCTCTGCAGTGAAATAATCCTATTAAAGTGCTTTTAGGATTTGGTCTCAGGTTGGTTTGATTACATGTGGTTACTTAACAATGAACATTATGCCTCATAGTTGGCTAAAAAGGCTGATGAAAACAACATGAATGCTATTGGGATTAACCATCTCTTTTGTCTTATAATACTGCAATTGATGTATTTTATCTTTCTGTGTTTGGAAAGAAATCCCTTTCCTTTTCCAGCCATACTTGATTTGACAAGTCATGGTATAACTCCTCTTTTTCATGCTGTCCTAAGGAGTTGCCATGGTGTCACCAAAACTGCAGGAAAAACAAAAAAAAACTCCCCAAAAACATTTTTAGTGTTGGAGAATCAAGGCATTACTTTATTCTGGCCAGGATGTTGTTTTGGCCAGGATGTGCAACAGAAGTAATTTCATCCACACATTGCCCAGATTGTGCAGAGAAAATCACTCCATCACACATGAATTTTAGTAGATTTTTCACATGTTTTATACAGTCAAACCCCATAGAAATTCATTGGTTCAATGTTCATTGGTCCCAAGTTGTGCAGTTCTTAGTATTTGATTTCCTATTGGATACGGATTTCTTTGCTTCCAGTACTGCTTAGGTTCTCATTCTTATCTCTCTTTTCCCAGACCAGGTGTCTCCAACCATGGCAGGGGTGATGTTTGGGGTTGATGGTCATTAATGGTTGCTGTCTTTTGTGTATCTTTTGCACGACTCCTAGTCTGTCCAGACGTTAAACTCATCAGACGTCACCCGGTGGAACAGTTCCCTGAAAAGAAACTTCAATTCCCTTCCCTCTGGGCAAAGGCAAACAAAACGGACTAAAGTTACATAAAAACTTTTAAAGTTTGTATAATTTCCAACAATGGGAATCTCAGTCGATTTAAGGTTTTTTTTCAGTCCTCTTTAAAGTCCTGTTTTAAGTTTGGAGAGCCTTGATTTAAATAGCTGGTGTGCAAAAGCTAGATGGCATCTATAAGTCTGAAGTTGCCTTTTAGGTGTAGTGGGTTTCTTGCAAACTTCTTTCCTGTGATTCAATTCAATCCTACAAAAAAAAAAAAAGGAAAAAATCCTATAAAAATTGGACACTCTTTTTCATAGATGATCATTTAACGTCACATTAGCATTGAACCTAAACCACTTGGCAAAACAGAGTACCTACAATTAAATGAGTAAATAGAATTAATTTATTTGGTTGCATGAAACACTAGTGGCAAAAAGGAGCTACTGATGGTTTGGTTTTAAAAGAAAGACTGCCTGTAAGGACTGGCTTAATTAAAGCACTGCTTGTGACACTTTTCTTTGGCCTATTAATGCTGCACCTAAATCAAGTGTTTGATGAAGTTATCTGACGCATATTGCCTCCTGAAAAATTCTCTTTGACTTTCTTTGACTCATATATTTTTATGATTTGGGCAAAAGCCCCCAAACCAGGCCTTTTTTGAGTTCTCCTTTAATGCAATTTAAGCAGGGAAGCAGTTCCATGTTTTGACTAGTGTGTAGAAAAGGCCATTTTCCTGCACATAATGAATGAAAGAAAATCTTTTATAACCTTGAATGCCTGTGAATGAAAACTTAATGACTTTTCTCAGTAATCAATAAGCAGAACAACATCAATTGAAAAATAGCTGTTTCATAAACGAAATCAATGGTTTTAAATATGTTTAGAAGAGACTTTTAACATCAGCAGAGATATGATGTTCTCACAGTGAGTTTCTGTGACTAATCCACTGGAAAGATTTACTGTTAGGGAACTCAAGGTCTGCTTTTCAAAGGAAATATTGGTAAGGATTATTATTCCCTTGTCCCCAGCAGTTCTCATAATCCCCTTACACTCTGAGTAGGATTTACAAATACAAAATAAATGACAAAACTGGAATGCTCTGAGGCCCTCTGTTCACAGAGCTAAAAAGGAAACCCAGATGATTTGAATCTTATTTTGAGTTAAATATTAGGCACCTACATATTTTTACCCCTCTAGGCAATGTGGTAAGAAAATAGACAGATATAGGCCACTAACAAGTGGCAGCAACAAAAATCTACAATAAGAAGACCTTAATAACATATTTACAAGACAGATCTTGAAGAAACTTGATTGTGACTTCGGGATTTAGGATGCTTTGGACAGTGCCAAAGATTTTCACTTAGGAGGAAAAAGCAAGGTTAGAGAGATAAAGACACATGGAAAGATCAGTCAACCTCGGTGATAATCAGGTAGCTCAACAGTGTGGGATTCTTTCATGTGCATCTTCAGAATGACACTTTTCCAATGAAAATGTAAAATCTACAATATTAATGTTCTTGTTAACCATTTCAGAGGGGAACCTGGACAGGCTTTCAGAGAATTTATAGATATATGCCGGGAAAGTTCCCCTCAGGAGCTGAGATGTAGATGAAATCTTTCATATCTGAGGATCATTTATATGGTATTTTCAAAAGGTACTTTGCTAGCACAGCCTGAATAAGAACTTAATGGGTAGATGAGCTTCCACATCCTATTCCTGTTTGTCCCAGACTACCTTAAGGGAATATCTGACAACAGGTAAGTCCATTTTTATATCTTCTGCTGAGAATACTAATGATAGATTGTGTTTCGTTTTCTTAAATACAAAGCCTGCTAGAGACTGCTCTTCTTGAACAGCGTATGTTGTTTTAATCCACAGAAAATATGTGGTCTACTGTTTCCCTTATTATTTCTCACACAAATTAAATAACGTTAGAGAATGTTTGAGAAGAAAGCTTTCTTGTGTAATTTCTGTCCTTTCCTGTGACTTTAGACCATTCCTTCTGATATTGCCTTTTGAATTCTGAATTATAATAGGTTGCCTGGATTCTGTCCAAGCCTTTCTTTGATTTGGGTTTGTTTTTAGGGAAGTAGTCTTGGGGGCCTTTCAGGTGGAATTAAGACTCACTTAAAGTTAAATCCCATGGCAGAACTTTATGAAATATTCAAACTAGGCCATATGTTGTGTGGACCATCAGTAATTAATGTAAGATGTACCTATGGCTGTGAGCATTGTGTAATCTAATGGAGAGGATGAAGAGATATTTTCTTTCAGAAAGAAGTTATCATTTTTTAACAGGTCACATATTTTCCATTTAATCAGAACCCAAATGAATTAAGTCCTTACACTGGATTATTTTGTGTCATGAAAAGTAATGTCAGTTGAGGGCTCAAACATTTTGAATGCGAACAAAACATGGTCTCAAAGCATCCATTATATCTGTGGGGATATATTTGCACCTCCAAACCTCAATTTTCTGTGCTTGCCTGGCTATTAAAGAGAGGACTAAAGGCCCTGATCCATCTGAAAAGGAAGCCCTCTATGTAAAATGTTTTATGCACTTAGTTGAGCATTTCACAGGATAAAAATGAAGTTAAGAGTATTGCTTCTTGATGATAAAAGATCAAGCTCAGTCTCAAGAATCACATTGAAGTGAGAGCAAAGCACAATATTATTATGTGACTGTTTAAGGACGTGGTATGCCTGTAGTTCTAATTACCCCATTTCAAAATGACTTCTAAAATTTGACTAAGAAAAGAAATGTACAAGAGATAGAGTATGAGAAACACCAGTCTGGTTTGATGACCATGTGGCACATTTTAAACACTTACATAAATGTTTAAGCGTGTAAATAAATGTTCATATGCCAGTCAGTGGAATATCTTAACTGTCAGTCAGAAATTTGAAAAAATCAGACAAGAAGCAAAGCAGAAAATGATCAGTAGAGATTTTATAAGAGAAATTTCAGAGCTGATAGGAAAAATGCTGTTGTGAAAATCAGCTCGTGTAAGCCATAGTAAGAAGACACTATGATAAAATAATCAGTCTCTTCTCAGCCTCAAAAGATTCAACAACCACTGAGGTAGAATGAGTGAGAATGGGGTTTTCTTACAGCTTTGACACTTTTGTGCATCTGGCTTCTTGTAATCTGTATAACTGCACTAATGCCAGCTCCTGTCTCTCCTTGGGTGAATAGCTCTGTGTTAATAACATTGAACAACTGCCAATATATTATATATGACTTAGAGGCCAATATATTATTCATGACTTAGAGGCTCACTATACTTCGTTCTTAGTGTGATGATGTTTCTTACCCAGTACGTTTCTTATCTTCTTTCTAAAGTACAAAATATCCCTGCACTCTGGAAACTGTTTAAGGCTTTGCTTCCAACTTCTCCACCCGTGGTAGGGAAATGCATGCAGGAAAAAGCAAGAAGAGTGACTTAGTGGAGAGAAGCCAGATTATCACTGTTTGAAGCCTCTGAAGAGGCATGCACGACTTCTTGAATCTTATTAGGCGCAGTTTATTTAGCCCACGGCTTGTTTGTGTCAGAATTTTTAATCTTTAAAATGGGTGTCACTGTATCCATTGTCTACCAGACAGGCCTCTGTGGGGATATGTGTATTAAAAATAGAGATAGTCAGTTCCTGTGAATCTCCGGCCATTTAAGTATGAAAGAGAGAGGCTGATACTTTACATAAGCTGTTGATGCACTGCTGCCTGCACAGGGTAAAATGATTTTACTGGATTATGCTCACTTTAGTCGGCTAGAATTTTGCCCATCAATGGACAATGAGAACAGGTTGTTTAAAGCAAACATATATTGTGTTTGGCAATTTACAAAGATTTAGAGTGCAAAGAAAAACAGAGCTGTGACACAATTCACCGTGAAATTAAATAGCAGCTTACCCCGGCAGCAAGCAGAAATCAGCCCTGTGCCAGAAATCAAAGCACTGCTCCCACGCACAGAGGTTAATACCTATCTTCTACCACATTCTGCACAAATTTAGACTCCTTGCAGTGTCCCCTGGCAGTCAATACACTTGGGCTATTTCAGATTAGAAGGGAACTTGTTCCAGGCAGAATACAACCATGGAAAACAGTCTATTACAAGGTATCTCTGCCTTCATGGCTTCTCTGCATGAGGTTCAGAACTTTTTGGATCTCCTGACATAAATTAAAAAAAAAAAAAAGTTTACTTTCTTTAACACTCCCATGTGTAGATGCAGTTACTTAGTGGTTTATATCTTAGAAGAACTAAAAAATACTCTTCCCCCCATCACCAGACATGCTAGCTTCCATTGAGCTAGAAAATAAAATTGAACAGTAATATTCATTAACAACTTTAAAAAATAGCTGTGATGTGTACATAAATCTAAGTTTCTTATCTCCTGCATGCCTAGAAGAGAGCTAATTTTGATGTAGATCAAAAATATATTTGTAAATAGACTTTGTAAGCGAAAGATTAGACAGCCCATGCCCTCAATCCCAGGTTCTCTAAACCCCTAAACCTCAAAACCTCAAACAGAAGGAAGGCTGGAGCTTGCACTGGAGCAGAAGCCTCACTTCTTTTCAACTCTCTAGCCCACTCTAGGTTTAAATTGCTTATAGACTGCTGTGGGTGGGGAATCTGGATTTACAGTTTCAAGGAAGACATGCAGAATACAGGCCTTTATTTTGTCAGCATAAGAAAGATGCATGTCATAGACTTGTATTCACATTTACACTTCTTTCTATCTCTTGGAGTACACTGTCATGTCTCCACTTCTATTTAGCTCAATGCCTAAAATGGGGATTTTACGCAAACACCCCTCCCTAAGCCCCCAGTTTTCATAGAATTGCTGCATTTTTTTGCAGGAGAAAATTATGGGATGGTGAAAGGCTGGGCAAGGCTGGAGCACCTTAGTGCTTAGTGACAGCTCATACAGAATTGTAATGGCCTGTTATTTTCCTTCATGTGATAAAGCCACATGAAGTATAGTATCTCTCTCTTCTCCTCTCTCTCTCTCCATATATATATATATATATATATATATACACACACATATATATATACATACACACGCACACAAGTACCCAGTGTGGAGAAATTAGTCAGCTGAAACTAATGACAGACAGAAAATGAGACCTTTATCTCATTTGAAGGGCCATTACTAAGCCCTTGTTTTATCAATTTCATCTTGAAAAAACCTCAATAGCTAATATGGCAATTCCTGGGAAGTTGAAGGATAAACTATATATTTTAAATATTTATGAGAGCAGAACTACAAGCTGAGAAGTAGGCCATTTATGAAAAACTTAGTAATAAAAATCTATTCAAGTTAGTATGAAATCTGCTGTAGGATCCTCACTTCAAATACATTTACTGATGCATGAAAACCATTAGTTTGAATTTGGCACAATATCAGCAAGTAATTGCATTCGAGGGAAAACTAGGCTTGGTTTGCCAGTCTTAGTTCTGGGCAACAAACAAAATAAATGATGGATTTGTTACAAGAAAATGTACGCTCTTGTAGTTCTGAGGCTTTGACCATGGGTTATTTTGGAACATATGTGATGTCAGTGTGGCTGCTGTCAGGTTTAGTATAATTTTGGTCCCATATGAGTTGACATGAGCATTCTGTAGTACTGACAATTTGCAAGGTGGTATATACATTTAAGGCAAGTGCTCTGGTAATTACTTTAAATACAGTCTTCTGGGCTTTTGAGGCATTTTGGGAGCTCAGGACAGATTCCTATCTATATGCATGTGTCATCACGATGCTAGGAGAGCTGTTTGTTGGCTTAGAAAAGAGAATTGAACTGGCATGTGGGAAGTTCAAATCAAAAGCAGTTGGAAAAGACATTTGTATCATCTTAATAAGTCACCAGGTTCTTCACTAATCCTTTTTTAATGTCTGAAGTCTCTTTCACTTTTGCTTGGAAAGAATAGTCACTCAATTGCTGATGGAATAATGTGCAACATTATGAATCTCCTCAATGGAAAAGATAATCCTTGTTCTTTCATGGCATTAGGTGACAAAACTGGAATAAGAAGGAACAGTGAAGTTTTCACTGGTTGTACTGGTTAATGGCACATGTATATTGGCAAACCCAGCTGCAATAGTCTTCAAATTTACTATCATTTTGTCATGAAAATTTATAAACACCTGACCTTAGTTCTCAGTTACAGTATGCTCAGGTAAGAATTTTAGACTGGAAGAACTGAGAAGGCAGAACATTTCTTAATCTGAATAAGTCAAAGGTACCTTACACTCTCCTAAAGCAGAGGGGTCAGCTTGAGCTCTGGAAAGCCCTTTGGCCAACATAGCCTGAATTTCAGTTTTGAAATCAAAATATTATCATTGTTAGACTCCTTAGGGCATGTGAGAAAATGTTAGTTTGGCTATGGCTCTCTCTAGCATATCGGTATAATGTGCTTTCATGCTGTGAGGAGGACATGCTCCTGCTAGCCACTTTAGATAACAAGTGGCATTTGTTATCTCCTTATAGGACTGTGTTCAAGTGCTGTGAAAAAAATGACAAGGAAAATTCAGTGTTTTGGTTTGAAAAGACAAGTATCTGATAAGGAAGGCAGGAGCCTCCCTTGAAATAGAGAATGTAAACCCCCCCTCCCTCCAAATTATTATAAATTTGAAATTAAGGGGCTCTTAGGCAAAGATATGAGAGTAGGAATAACAGTTCTTTATTAGGAAAAAATAAAAATAAAATAAAAATGCAGTAGTACAAAAGAACACTGACAGAGTACAACCTGACACCCTGTGGGTCAGGGTGTTGGCAGCAGTCCCATTCAATGGTGGCTGCAGCCCTCCTGCAGGGACAGGTGTGGTTCTGTTGGAGCAGGGATCCTGGAGAAGGGGTGAACTTTTCCTAGAAGATCCAGGGGTGGTGTAGATGGGCCTGGTCTTCCTCTGGGAATCCAGTGGAGAAGAAAGCTGCTCCTCTGGGAATCCAGGGGGAAAAGGCTGATTCTGATGTTCCAAATCTCAGATTATACCCAGGTAGGAATGTTTGGCTCCTCCCCCTGTGTGGAGCATTTCCCAATGGATGATGGAATTTTATCAGCCATGCAGTGACACTCAATGGCCCATAACAGAAGATATTTCCCAGAGGGAGGATGGGTTGTGGAAGAGATAAAGCAAACTGCCCCACCTGGTTTTAAAGGTGACACAATTAACAGAAGGTAACTGCCCCACCTCTAACAGATGGCAATAGAATGCACACCCCCAGCCACATCTTGCTACCTAAGACAATGGGACAAGTACTTTTAGAGTGCATGCCTTGTCTGACCCAAAATGCCATAGGTAGTTATCTGTTCTCAGATATAATATCAGGCTCTTTAGTCTCTCACCTGATACTGAATATAGCAAACAGTAATGGTGGGACACACTCAGCATTTTCTTGTTCCTGTGGGTATTTATCCACACACACTGTGCATCCAAAAACCAGTTACCTCATGTAGTGTGTATCATTTCACAGTCATTACCCTCGGCCCACTCCAAGTGCAGGCTGTTGTCTTTATATCTGTGTGCATAAACTTTTGGTTTTATTTCCCTTCTCCTACATGCCTCAGAAATCAACTGTGCCATTGAAACACCCCTGAATCATGTTGAGGAATGCACCCTGAAGTTGCCTACTAGCTCTGTTTGGCTGGCACTGTACCTCCCAGAAGTAGGCACACATTGTCTTCTCCCACACATGAATCTCACCTCACCCCTCCTCTTCCACTTTGGCAAATTAATTCTTCCTGGCAGTCAACCACAAGCGGCTTTTGGCAGTAATTTGCTGTTTATGCACCTCTGCTCTAAGGGTCAGGCCACGCTGGTGTCACATGTTGATCCAGTCCTATCTAATCCATCAATTTTTCTTTCTTACACCTGTTAGTTACACTACTGTAATTTTTGTGTTATGTTTCTCTAACCTTGATGTGAATTATTTCTTTCTATTTTTTTTTTCATATTGTGCCTTGGGGTTGTTATAGTATGTACATTATTTTTGCTTCCACTCCAGGCTGAGAGCAGTAAACTTTCAACTGGGCAAAAAGGTTTTAGGAGAAAAATCCTCTGTACCTTGACATTTTCTTCAAGGTCCGTGAGAAACCTTTTGCTTATAGCCTTGAAAAGTAGGCAGCAACAACAATTTTGTTTCATATCCCTTTAAATACATCACCTTTTCTAGGATCTAAGAGTGAGGCTTCCTAAAAGAGGGCTCTGACTGAAGGCTTGGGTGGGTGTAACTGCAGCAGTTTGAGGTCTTGCCTTTCCCTTCTGCAGGGATTGAGAGACCCTGCTGCCTGGGGAATGAGATGCAGTTTTTCAGAACCATCTTCACCTGGTTTTCATCCCAGAGCTACCTGTTATTTACTGAAACAGATGAAATATCCATGGAGGGTGAATATGCCTTACAGCTTCCAGGGAAGTCTTTCCTCAGACATCTGTGCAGATATCCCAGAAGGTAAACTTCTAATAAGTGTGAGTTCAAAAACTTGCTGTATAGAAGTAGCCTCTCCTAAAAATAACAGAAGAAATAACAGTAGAAAGTAGGTTTTCAAAAACTATAGGTAATACAGAAGGCAGATTTGAAAGATGAAATGCCTACAAAGCCTAGGCCTATCTTACAGATACTTTGAAATGCTTTCAGGAAAGAATGTCAGCTGATGGATCATTGAGAGACAGAAAAATGTTATCTGGCAGCAGTCTGATAACCATTACTATTCAGAAAAAAAGACAAAAGCACTTCAGGAAAATGAAATCCGTGCTAAAGAATCCTGAAAGTGTGTAAGGTGGAACATTAGAATGGACATACCAGAGCAGACCAAAGCTTAGTGTTACATCCCCTGCAGTGCCATTGATGTAGGCAGAGGAATGATACAGCCAAGCTGAATTTGCAGCAAGATTTCGCCCAGTGTTCCTCAGTCCTTCATGGACATGTATCTCACCTGTCATGCTCCAAAACTGGTATCTCCATAACAGGTTTCTCCAGCATTTAGGACTGCAGGATGGCATTAGCTCCTAGGACAATGCAGTATATGGCCACAATGCTGCTTCCCCTCATCTTTTTACAGTTCATTGCAAGAAAGAACTACTGTTTAATTATCTTGTGTGTCTTTTTCATTTAAGGGATGGATTTAATAGAACGCATATTTTTCAGTCTGCTTGAATTCCATGGAGAAGTTTCCTGCTGCTGAGGGGCCTTCCTGTCTTTGGGACTGGTTTGGTAAAATGACATTATTTTCATAGAATCATAGAATGGTTTGGATTGGAAGTGACCTTCAAGATCTTCTTGTTCCAACCCCCCTGTCTAAAATTCTCAACATCTAGGACTCTAACAGGCAGGGACACCTTTCACTGGACCAGGTTGCTCAGAGCTCTGGCCAACCTGGATTTAATTCAATTTAGGAAAAAAATATACATGTCACATTGTCATCGGACCTGCTATTTGATTGCAATGTTTGGGACAGTCTCCTGGTCAATGAGGGCATCATCTGCCAGCTCACATTAGTCAAGACACCTCTGCAAACACAAATCTGAAAAGATCAATGTACACTCTGCAAAATCATGCTGATCACAGTGTTCAAACAAAAATAATAAATCTTCTCATTATGAATAATGGTGTGAAAGGTGGAATGAATGTCTTGGCAAGATGGCAAATGACCAAAAAAAGAGCAAGCTGGGCAGACTGCAAGAATGTTCTCATACATTGTGTCAGCCTCATGTTCTTCCAAGTGTTTTAAATAAGTGTTCAGTGATGGAGTGTGGTATTTCTGAGGGGGCTGCAATTCCCAGAGAGGGTTTCCAGGATGTTCTTGGTGGGAAACAATTTAGACTTCCTGCTTTTGATGTCAAGCAAAACGAATATTTAAGAAAGAATCTTCTGCCAATGTTCAGCTTTATCAAGCTAAATATTTATTACTATTGATAATAGCATAAGAAATAACATACAGTGCCAGGCTTTCAATACTAATAAGCTGGTTATTTAATTATATTTATTATTTAATAATAGTTTTATTACACCTTTATTAGGTTTATTGCAAAATAATGTTTTGCTGTTGTCGCAAATCAGAGCAGCCTCTGACTTTCTGCTGACAGTTAAAGTATCTGTACTACAATAGGATTTTCATGGCAGCATCTAAGTTTGGGGTGTCAGGGCATTTGGACTGTTCTTCAGTAACTCAACCAGGGCACTAGACACCTGGAAAATAACCAAAAATCCACAAACCCCAGGTTCAGTAACTTCATCAATGTACAGGTCTCTCCAGCTGGCATTCTGGTCTTAATTTGTCTCTTTTTCAAAGTACTGAAAAAGTACTGAAAAATTGAAAGAGACAAGAATGGTCTATATCATCTTTTCCCTTCAGATCTAAAGCTGTTTTGAGACCTTCTTAAGGCAGACTGCCATCTCTGAGAACGTGTAGACTTGTGTGCTCAGGTCATGGGAAAGCATTAAATCTGTCACATTCAGAGATACCAGTGACAAACCAGAGTTAATGCTCTAGTTCACCTTTCACTGCCAGATGTACCAGAACTATATCCCAAATGGAAAGTACCTCTCAAGTACCCTCTTTGGATACCATATTTAGAAAAATAACTGTCTGTTAAAGATCATATTACCTTCTTGACTGTTTCCAGCTTCAGAGAAAGCTCATGTTTTTAAAGTTTTATTTTATCTAGAGCAGATGGAGTTTCAAACTGTGTGAGTGTTAGCGGGGGCTGGGCAAGGTGACTTGCATTCTACTTTGGGAAATGAGATTTTCTGCAGAAATGGTGTTATTGTGATTATCTATGTTATTCTTACTCCAAAATGAGAAAAGTAATGACATATTGCTTGAGGCTAAATTCTGAAATTAGAAATTGAAGTCGGGACAGAACCCAGATGTTGGCTTAATAAACATTGCTCTGTGCTGCTCGCTCCCTGCTTCCCACCAGCCCTTTGTGCTCCTGGGACAGCCAGGAGTTGCAGTTTGAAATGACAAAACCCCTAGTGTTTTTCAACAATTTTATGCATTAGGTGTTGCACTGAGTGAGAGCTCTGTGGTACTGATATCAAGCCCTGCAAGGTTTGAGCCCTTAGGACTTGAATCAAAGTTTGCAATTAATTTTTTTTTTTAGTTGTTGATCGGTAGTCATAGCTAAGCATAGTTCATTAAGCAATCGCTTGGCTAGTTCTTTATTTTATAAAATAGGAAAGTGAATCCCAAGACGAATGGGCTGTCTGGATGAGAGCCACCAGGAATGAAGTGAGCAGAACTGAGCAGTAAATGGGGAAAAGATAATTATGGCAGCGGGAGATTGCAGCAACCAACTGGTTGACCACCTGCTAAAAATGGGCCCCTGACTCAAGTAGAGGAAAGAATTGCATGTGAGGACTAATTAACAGTAGAAGCAAGAGATACAATAAGTAAATAGGGGTTTGAGCATTAATTAATGAAATAATTATGTAATCTGTAACCAATGAATGCTGATGCTTCTGTTTGTTGAGATGTATAAATAGTGTAAAGTTTTGATGAGTCAGTGTAAAGTTTTGTGGGTTACCAACTGCCTCCCTCCTCTGTGCAAACTAGAGTAAGAAGTAGAAATACATTGGTGTGTATTGATGCTTAGCACTGGGTAATGAGCCTGTATTCAGATCAGTTAGATTGGTAAGGAACTGTTGGTAGTTTGTCAGAAATCTCTATCCTCTCTTCTGCCTGGTTCCTACCTCATGGCATTTGTTAATCCTCAAGAAAATAGGAATTATCACCACTTTTCCAGTGTTTTTGAAAAGTGGATGTACAAATATACTAGATTCAAAGTGCTTAAGTGCTGTGGATTGTAGGAAATAAGAAAAATCCTACAGAATAAAGGGCCTTTGTTCACTTCTGTTTACTTCTGTTCACAAAAAGCACTTTGGGAAATGTACAGTGGACATGAAGACTAAGAACAAGTTATTTAACGTGTGCATGGACACTGCATGATCAGAGTGCTGACTGGTCAAGAGGATGTGTGGACAGCAACACAGGAGGTGGCATGCTGCCAATGTGTGCTTGTTTTAGCTCACAAGAATGTTATCAAGTATAAGTTTAGTCAGAGTATTTTTAGCACAATATTACCTAGTTTTAAAGTATATAAAACCTTGCTTGATGGCAATAAATTTGATAGTCTTTGGAAGAAGAAAGAGTCTGTGCCCTCATTCATGACAATCGGTCGATTACTATTACATAATATTTTTCCTGCTTATATCAGCAGGATTTCCCCAACAGAGTTGATTTCCCTTTGAGAAACATTCCATATTCATAGAGGGAATGGAGTGACATCAGGTTGGTGTTCAGTCACTAGTGGGGTTACAGGGCTCTATCCTCCATCCTGCGTTCCTCAACAACTTATAACAACCCGGATGCAGGACTTGAAGGTAAATTTGCTGATAACACTGAATTGTGAGGTGCTGTCCACTTCCTCAGGGGCAGAGTGGCCCTGCAGAGAGACCTTGAAAAATTAGAGGGCTGGGCAATCACCAAAGAGCAGATCAAGTGCTAGAGAGTGGATTTTTAATTCCCTTTGCTCACTACCCAGCCCCTCTTATAATCTACTGCAATAGTCTTCAAATTGCATCTTGAAAAAGGAAAAGAAGTACCATTTGATGAGATTTAGGAGATTGACTCAGATTCACTGGTGAACAAACAACCTGGTCTAGATGTTCCCACTCGTGGTTGGGAGGTTGGACTAGATAGCCTTTAAAAGTACTTTTGATACAAACTGTTCTATGATTCTTTGATTCACATGTTTGTCCACCTCTTGAGGAGATCAGGTTTGTGTCTACTGGTGTCTTGGTACTGGAATGGAATTGTCTGGTTTAGCTCCTTTACTTGGTTAAATCACTCTGCACAGGTAAGCTCCTGAGGCACATGTAACAGTGATAGAACAGAGCATACTTGTACATCCCTTTATGTTCTTCAAGAGTTTTGCATTCTTGTTATGTGTTTGTTAGCTTTGTAAAGCTGCAACGACTCTCACTGGCATTTTGACCAGAGAGTTAATGTTCCTATAGCAAGTTAATTTTCTGCAATTTCAGAGGCAAATCTGAAAGAACCAGGAAATCTGAGTAACCTCAGATTTGGGTTTATATTCCCATTTTTGCACAGTTAAGTAAATTTTTTTTCAGAGAAATCCTAGGTCTGAAAAAGTCCCATGTCTGAAATCTGCCCCAAATGAAGGAAAAGTATGTGTCTTGATCTGTGTTTAATTTCTCTGAATTACAGTAGAGCAAAATCCATTAAAGAGATGTGAGTCAGGAAGACATCAGGGACACTGTGAAGTTTAGTTAATTGTAAAGCAAAAATCCTCTCTTACTTATTTGCTAAAACCACACCACTGTTCAGGAAATCACATTCAAATGAACTTAAATTTAAGCTTATGCATTTATCTCACTAAACATGTGCTAAACAGGCTTCCTGGGACAAAAGCTTTTTTGAACAGAAGCTATAATTAACATATTGCAATTCTGGAATGAAAACTGCTACAGATACAAAAATCAGTTGTAACCATAATACTATACTCAATACATTGAAATAATCCTATTTTGTATTATTTTAACTTCAATATTCAGCTTTTAAACAAAAATTACAAGTGGTCAAATTTAAATATGAATCAACTTTTAAATTGTAATTACATTTCATGAAACACGAGTTCTAAATAAAAGAAAATAATTGCAAATGTGTTGCCAGACTATGTGAAAATTCAAATAACTTCCCCGAAGAATGTCCTTAACAGCTACACAAGTAATTTTGCTTATGTATTTTAATAGTTGTAAGAACAAAACTGCAATCCCAAATGCCATACTGTTCTCAAATCTTTTATAGTAAGCAAAGGACAGAAAAAAATCTCGTATATATATATCTTTCAATGACCATTTAAATCCTAATTCTAGCTTGATTCTGTAAATTAATAGCTCCTATATAATTTATTTTACATATGTGATACATTTTTTTCCTGTTGAGCTTTTAATTGCCCCTTCTCTGTATGTACTTAAATTTCCTAGTTAGGTAAACAAGAGAGTATTAAGAATGTTTGTGATTTGCATGTACAAAGAGTATCTATAGGTTCTGGTGATGCTTTTTCTGGATTTACATCAGTGAGTAAGGCCTGACTTTATTCCTGTGAATATGAAGATTTGATGCAATACATTCATGGTAAAGTAGTAGTTAAACAAAATGTCATTTCAGAACTTTGCTGGCAGGATCTCCGTGTGCTTTGAGGAAAGAGTATGGAAAACATATGCTCACCTCATTTAGCCTGGCTGAATGTGCTGCAAGAATTCTTTGTGTTTGTTTCCTCCTTCAAAAGAAAGAATTTCCCCATTTCTTACAAATCCTGATGATTATAATTCAGTTACTTTCCTCTTCCAGAATTTCCTGTTTATTTGTTAAACAGTGTCCTGTATCTTCCTTGGACAAGTCAGACAGTACTGAAACACAGTATGTTTAGTACCAGTGAAGTGAACATGTCCAGGAAAATATTTGGGTACAAAGCCTCAATTGTCTCCTGTTTTTAGAAGGTCTTTGTCATTATTTTGGATCAGGACAGCTACTATACTCCTAGTTTGGTTTAATGATTAACTTGTGGTAAGGACCTTCTCTTGTAGGAACACTTGGGAGCAAACCCTTAGTTATGGAAGCCAAAATTCTTGTTAGAGGAATGGGACCTGACAAAGCAGATAAATGAACATCTGGAGGGTCATTCAAAATGGGTTGAAATACTAAATAAAGGTTGAACAGTTAGAAAAATCTGGAGGTGTGGGTAGCACAGCCATTTATTTGTGTGGTTTATCCTCTGGCTGTCAAAGGCTGCAGAAATCTGGAAGGTTTCATAGGAGGTTTGTTGGTAGCTAAAGGCTTTCCAAAGAAGTTGCCTGGATTCACATTCTAATGTTATTTTCTTGGCATGTTTATCTGTCTCTTAAATGTTAGGGACAGTGTTTTCTGTCTGAAAAGGAATTTTTTGCTCCTTTGTTGATCCTTTGCATCTGCAAGTGGTGCAGATGAGACCCAGTGAGAACTGTGTCTGGGAAATGGGAATGTACATCTGTAACTCATTTTTAGTAGAAAATGTTAAATATGATGTAGTAAATAATAGTGTGGTACTGAAACACTGTTGCTTTACAACCACTGAATAGTCATTTTATTGGCATTGTAGTGTTCATACTCTGAGGAGAGGCTCAATTCTTTCCCTGTTCAAAAGTTAGAAATTACCATGCTGATCTGCCTACCTGGCTTTCATGACTAGCCTACAAAAATTTCTAGTGCCTCTGTGTAATTGCAGTATTTACTTGTTTCTTCTTCTGCCTCTTTGTTCCCTTCATTTTTTGATAATTTTGAACAGTGTAGGAAAATTCTTCTGAAAAGTTTGTACAGACCCTGGTACAGTACAAGCTACTTCTGGGGTCATATATGATTCTACCATCACAGCGAATTTTTAAATTATCTTCCCCTCCTTTTTACTTTTGCGATTTGTCTTATGTTTTAAACTCTTCTCTTGCTGTTCATACTGCTCTGGATTGGGTACAATAATGGTACAAATTGATAATGTTTGTTAGAAGAGGTTAACTTGTTTTGAATCACTCTAGAGGTGATGCACTGAAAGTATTCTATTTGTACTAGCCTTTTGTTTAAAAATATTACGATCTGTCTAATTCTGTAATTTAAACCTGGTAGGAAGCTAAGTCCCACACAAGCACTCATTCTCTTTTCCCACAGCAGGATGCTGGAGAAGATGGGAAGGGGAAAAGGGAGAAAAGAGGCAGAAAAGGCACTCTTGAGAGTCTGCAAGTACTGCTCAGCAACAGCTAAAAAATCCCTGTGTTATCAGTACTGTTTTGGTCACAAATCCAACACAGAGCACGGTAAAGCTGCTATGAAGAAATTCAGCCCTATCCCAGCACAAACCAGTAAAGATGACTCACCCTGGGGAACTGCCTACCCAGTTTGACTGTGCGCTTAAACCAGTGCCTTGCTCACCATTTGCAGGTGATTTCTTCTTTGGAGTAAATTGCAGTTTGGGCAACTCGTAAAAACACTCCAGCGGTGTTGCAGTTTCCTTCTTTGTCTGTCATGTTCCAGGCTGACTCTTCCTTTGTGATTGTTGTGCCTTTCTACCCCAGACAGGATGTACTTACCTAGTAAAACCTCCTTATTCTCTTATATGTAAAAGTTTTGTCTTAGTAGCTGCTGTGGAGATGCCACCTTCTCTCTTCAAGCCCACAAGTGTCGTTCCAAGGATATAATCTTGCAAAGACTACGAACAGGCAGTACCAGGCAGATTCTCTGTGATGATATAATTTGCAAATTTGCAAGCCCCACTTTTCTTTTTTTTAATTATTCCTCCTTTACATTATTTGAACTGTTCATTCTTTGCTGATTGAGCTACATTTTTGCCCATCTGAAAATAATTTGCAGAATTTATGTTTCAGGAGGATGAATACTTACTGCAAGGTAATCTTTCAGGGAAGCACTTATATCTCAATATATGGCTCAGAATAGGATTCAAGCAAATTCTCATTAACAAGATTTATTTTACTGTTTAGCTGTAATAAAGTTGTGCCTTGAATTGTACTGTCTTTAGGTCATACACAAAGAAAAGGATTAATACTCAATATTAAACCTGTGCATTTATTCAGTGATTTTAAGAGATTTCTTACTTATTTTAAAATGCTGCAATTCACAATAGATTTGGTTTAGCTAGTAAAGAGAAATGTGCACCTTATTTAACCCATTTTTCCTAAATTTTCTGAAACCTCCATGTATTAGGAAGAGTTTCCACTGCCTGTATTCCCTAAACCTTTGTAATTTACACAGTTGAACACACCATTGAAGGATCTGTGAATTTTTTTGGTCTTGCGTATGCACAACGGTAAAACAATGTTTTAACTTTGTTGAAATATTTGAATTTATACAGTTCTGTATGAGCAGATTCATAAGAACAAGTGTTTCCACAGAAAGACAGCATGAATTCACATTCTTTCTCTTTTACAACTATTTCATCTTTTGAAATGCAATTTTCAGCAATTCCTCTTTTGTGTAAACTCAATTTTGATCTTATCATGCATTTGTGGTCTCCTGAGTATTCTGTACTCCCCAAGATTTAATTAAGATATTTTTCTAAAGTTTTACCACAATATTTGGGTTCTTCTTTAAGAAGGAAAACAGTTGAAGCCTCTTAGAATTTGGGTTATATCATGAAGTTATGCAGAGACTGGATAATGATCTCTGTGTTTTAACTGCTGTATAAGCACTCTGGAGCTGAGCTTCTCTAGAATCAAGGGTAAGACCAATTAAGTCAGCCAAATTCTGCTGAGAAATTACCTGCTGAGGAAGAAGGAATTGCGGTGCCTGTGTTTAAGTAAATGTCTTTAAAAGCAACACCTTTGAAACGCAGAGAAACTTGGGACATTTTCTTGCTTTGGAGAATGGGTTTGCTTACCTATGCAGGAGATGAATTTCAAGAATTGGTTATACATAACAAAAGACCTCTAAAATTTATATGAGTGAAACCCAAAGAAAGAATAATGAATCTTTTCTTTGATGCTTAAATGATACCAGACTGGATTAAAGCAAGTTCTCCAAGTGATTTACTTGGGTGGTGAATGATGGTTACCTTGCACCACTTCTGCATCCAAATGCTAAGCACATGGTGCTCCTTGGAATACTCTCAAATGACCCACTTTGCATATGAAAGATATTTATAAAGGATATATTAAGTCCTTCCTACTCTCCCTCCAGTTTTTCAAGCTGAACAATGTTTCAGTCATCTCCAAGATATTCAATAACCTTTTATCTTCAAGTACAAAGTACAGATATTTAGTACTGCACTCACACTTTAGTACAGCTTTAATAAGTTTGTTACATGCACATTGACAATACCTATTGTCCTCCATACCCCTCCTTCTGGGCAAAGCTGGTTACAGGGTGAAGATTTTAATTCTAGATTTTAATAACAAGTCAAAGCCTTTGGAATCTTTGCCATGTATTTCCTCACCAGACATTGTACTTCTACTCTTTAGTTTAAAATGCAGTTAAAGCCTAAATTAGTACCCTGAGATTGTTACCTTTATGTCACTGCCTTTCGTGCGCTTATATAGCCAGAAGGCTGTAAAGGAGAACTGGGAAAAAGAGGCAGCCAGGCAGCTTTTTAGTTTAGAACTAATGTTTTCTAATCATAACATTTTGTCTAAAAAATAGATATTTTGCAAACAAAGTCTGCACCAAATTTGAGAAAGAGAGGAATTATTTTACAAAAAATGTTCAGTAAGTGATGCAATGGAGACTGTGGAGAACTGAGAAACCCTTTTTTCTTCATAGTCATAAATGCCCCCTTCAGCTACAAAAGAAACATCTGTCTCCAAGATTTGTTTGTGAACTATTGTTACCACAGCAGATTTGTTTTTCTGGGTGAGTTCGTATGTGTTGGTTTGTTGGGTTTTTGGGCAATTCATGTGTTGATTTACAGGTGTAAATCAATGACAGTATGATATAAACGACTGTAAGATCATTCCTTGCTAAGAAATGGCTGAAATTGGAATCTTTAGCTCTTGCTCAGTCATATAAATGCATGCAAACAATTATTGTTACAGTGATCCTGCAGTACACAAGGAAAGTAACTGAAATGAGAGATTGCTGTTAAAATTTACTCATTTGGAGTATTTTTTCACTCTCTAGAGTTGCTGTGCAAATGCTCTTTAGGCCTACTCTCGATTTTTCTATTGTTTTCTTTTGCTGATCAGAGCACTGGAACACTTCTCCTATGAAAACAGGGTCTGGGGATACCTGATAACACCTTCCAGTACCTAAAAGGGCTTCAAGACACCAGGAGAGGGACTTTTTACAAGGCATGTAGTGATAGGACAAGGGGGAATGTCTTCAAACTGAAGAGGGCAGGTTTAGATTGGCTAGTAGGAGGAAATTCTTCCCTGTGAGGGTGGTGAGACACTGGAACAGGTTGTCCAGAGAAGCTATGGGTGCCTCATCCCTGGAAGTGTTCAAAGCCAGGCTGGATGGGGCTCTGAGCAACCTGGTCTAAGCGGAACATGTCCCTGTCCATGGCAGGGGTGTGGAACAAGATGAACTTTGAGGTCTCTTCCAACCCAAACCACTCTGTGCTTCTATTGTTGAAGCAAGTGCTGAAAGAAACCTACCTTCAATCCCAAACTGTAGCACCCTATTTAATCAACAGTGTAATCTGCTATTTGCTCATAAACTCCTTGTATCCTTTTATTTAGGTATGCAATGAAGGTACTTGTGGACTAAGATGTGAATTCACGTGGGTGAAAATTCCAGTCTTTAATTTCCATCGCAATAGAACTTTGAAACAGAATATCCTTTGTTGACAGGGTTTGCTTTTACAGAGGATTTGAACTCATTTTTCGTTCTGACCACTGCGGGATTTGAAAATCCATTTGTGTCTCACAGCAAGAAAATGTTTTTGTTTGATTCAAGAAAGCCTTTCAACAATGAAGCATCAACAGAGATGTTTATTCTTTTAATGATAGATTTCTCCTTTGCTTCAGTATCTCTGCTCATTGAGTTTAAAATGTAAAGCTGCTTATTATGCAAGTCATGGGATTCTTTAGAATTTAAAAGAAGAGAAACATATCAAATAGCAAAGCAACGCTTCCCAGTGCTTATCTGGCAGACTAGAGAACCATGATATTCCACTTGAATCAACTGTTTAAATGAGGAGTTTAATGACAGCCATTGTGTAAGATTTGCTCATGTAGCAACTTGAGTACTTACACAAAGAATAGAAGCTTGATGAAACAGAGTTAAGAAATGCATGCCAAACCATCTTGTTTCCACATTTTTTTACATTAGTAGATATAGTCTTTTTTCCATAAATGGAGAAGTTTCTATCCCTTAATAAGAAAGAAGTCAAAAAGCATTCCTTTGAATTCTAATTAAGTTTATTTATCTCTAGGAAAAATCTGAAGCCTTCTTCCTGTTGAACATGTTACAAAAATGTGTTTTTCTCTGGCATGCAAGTTTCTATTTGTGGGCAAACAGAACCCATAAAATGATCCAAGAAATGTGTTTCTACTTGCTGAAGGGTACTTAGTAGTGGGGCTTTCACAGTCAAAAGTTTCGCTATTAATATGGGATAGGATTCATCTTATCTACAAGATCTGCAATTTATGTGTTTACATCTAATGGACATAAATCATCTGACTTGCTTTATGTGCATCTCACTTTAGGGTGGGATGTGTAGTTCATTGTAATGTTGCCGCCTAAAATCAAAAGACAAAACTTTTAGCTGTGTTTAAGTGGTAAAAAGCAACTCTTTAATGAAAGCTTTCAGATGCACAAATATGGCTCTGTGCACATGTGATAAAGGATTTCTACAATTGTTATAAGGTTAATTAATTACTGAATCCAGCAGGTACATCCAATGGGAGATCAGTTGCCCCGGTAACCCACCCTTGTGCCAGCCCCTTGGAGTTGGTCCAGGGGCTTCTTTGACCCGTTTCTTCTTGTGTCTCTTAAGTTCTGGTGGAAAACAAGATGTCCTTGTCAGCAGGTCTCTTCTTAAGTATAAGACTAAACAGAATTTCAAGAACATGTAAATAAGGGTTAGCTTATTGTGAGAAAGGGCAGGAAAAGTCCTAGAAACCATACAACTATATATAAAAAATCTACAAGGCTACAAATACATAAAATATATAAAAATATATAAAAAAATATATAAATATATAAAAAACAACAAAATCTTTAGCCATCAATGCCACTCATCTCCACGGAGTATGATGAGATTCTAGTGAAAGCATGTCAGACACAGAATTTTGCAATTTGTTCTGTCAAATCCTCCCATGTGGGCCCCATTAGCTGGATAAAAATATTCTATGCATTTCATGCACTTTGTCCAAAAGTTTCCTATAGACATAATTTTCAGCTATACATTTACAGAGCTTGTGTGTTTGTAGGAGTTTAGCTCTTGTTAAGGGCATAGTTTTTTCCAGTACATGTGTTTTGAGAAATCACTATTCCTTGAGGGCAGAGGAAAGATTAGACACCAAGTGACTCCTGTAAAAACTCTTTCACCTCTGTTTTATCCCAAAGAATGATTCTGGACCACTCAATTTGTGGAATTGCATTCCTTTATCTAAAGATATGGGTGGAGTCTTTCTACTCCTTTTAGGGGTGACAGTATGTGAGTACTCTTATATTCACTTTATATATGTGTTCTGATACATTTGCCCAGAAAAATGCTTGGATAATTGCTGAATTGCTTATGTAAAATAGAGACAGAATTTATGGCATGTGATCTGTGCATAATTTCAGACTGTAGAATGTGACTTCTGTGCAATGAAGTGCTTAGAAATGTATTATAAACTAAGATTTATATACTAACATTTTTTCAGTGATAATTTTTAATATGAAATAAATTTAATGATGAGTATGGCACATCCATGGGCAACTGAAGAATTAATTTGAACAAATTGCTTTCCATAAAGTGTTTCCCTACTCCAGCTATAAACAATACAGATACTGAAATATCTTTTTCAGAATACAAATATGCATTTACATTAAAATTAACAGTGTAATCAGAAAGAGAGTGCAGTTCATATGGTAAATTATTCTTAATGTTAAACTGCTATGTTTGTACAGATCTTGGCTTTTATAGGCAGCACCACTTGAGTACAGAATATTTAATTTCTGGCAAGCATATTATAGATAGATGGACATATGGGTGGGATGGGACTCTGAACAACCTGCTCTAAAGGAGGGTTCCCTGTCCATGGCAGAGTGTTGGAACTGGATAATCTTCAAGGTCCCTTCCAATCCAAGACTTTCTATGATTCTATCATATTTGGTTGTAACTCATTGCAACAAAGTTGATAATTAGATATATAAACAGCACGAAACGTAGCCACTCTACTACTGGCACTTGTACTATAGCCCACATCTCACATTGCAGCTCTGTTAGTTGAAGACATTTTTGCCTTATTTACTTATGTTTTCCCCCTCTTTCCCCTCACTGTCTTGGGATGGTTCATATTCCATCACCATGTTTTATGTCCAACAGTGCCACTGCCCCCACCCTCCAGCTTGGGAATACTGTGATGGGTGAAGGGCAGCCCAGGATCTTGAGGGTGTTGGGAGCCAGGAGCTGCTTTTCCTTCTTGTGGGGTTATCGACACAGCTGCCGCACGGCACAGTGGGTCTGACCTGGGGTCCTGTTGCTCTGGGGTTTTTGTCCTGGTTTTCCCCCCCTTGTCTTTTTTTTTTTTTTTTAAATCCTTTAGGCACTGTGACCAGGGCCTGCCAGTTTGTTTCTCTGCCCCTCTGCCCCTGGGGAGCCCAGGGCCGGTGCGTGCTGCGCCAAGGCCCAGGAGCCAGGAGCGTTCCCTGCCAGGCCATTCCCTCTGTGCGGCAGCCTGGCCTTGGGACCAGCTGTGGCTCCCTGTGCAAAGCAGTGAACTCCTGGCCAGTCCCCCTCTGTTTTCTGCCAGTGCTTCGGGGGTTTTGCTACACTTTAGCTCAGAATCTGCCAGGAACCCCCCACTGCTTCTGCCACCGCTTTGGGGTTAGCGCTACACTTCTATTTGCTGCCCCTGGAGGTCTGCTTGCCTCTGGTCTTCCAGCCCGCTGGTCCAAAGATACTGCTACGTCCAGCTCGCCACCTGCAGCAGCACTCAGACCGGCTGCTCTCTGTGAGTTTTGCAAACTCAGAGGAGGAACCACCTCCTCTCTCCCCGCCGCCGCCCGAGCCGCCATGGCCATGTGGAGAGGCGGCCGAGCCGGCGCCACAGCGCCCCCTGCAGGCGCGGGGGAATCATCGCACCCGCCCTGCCCGGCCGGGAGCCAGCAGCGCCCCTGCTGGCCGTGCCCGGAACTGCACCGGAGGGGAAAGGGCCCGAGGGCCCAGAGATATTGGAATTAAATCCCAATATTGCCGGATGGAATGTGCCTGGGCTGGTCTGGCCTTGCTGCTTGACCAAAGGCGGCAGCTGGGGTGGTTTCACCTCAGAGACACCTTTGGCTGGCTGGATGCTGCAGCTGGGTTCTTGGGACAAGTCCAGGCATGCAGGAGCTCAGGTTTACCTCTGGTGGAGAGGCTTTAGGTGAGGTGAAGGAAAAGGAGTTGGGTTCTGCTGGAGGGTTTCAATCCAGAGCTTTATTCCTGGCACACAGCCCTCTGAATCCAGCAACAGCTCCAACAGAACAGCTGAACCGTGTGGATTTTGTGTCTTTTAACCCCAGGGGAAGGAAGGGGTAGGGATCCCTCCAACCAGGTAAGGGGGGGAAGTCTCAGGGGACAAATGACACCTGGATGGCCCAATGTCCCCAGAGCTGACAGGCATCTTTTGAACTTCCCCAATCACACTACGCTCTTTCTGGAATGCCAAGATTGACAGACAGCTCTCAGCAAGGGCAAGGGAGGGGAAGGGAGAGGTTATTGGCACACCTGGGGACCAGGATGACTGAAACAGGCTATTACATCACACCGCAACAGAGAGAGGCTGCGGGTGCGTTTGTGCTGCTGCGCCGCTCCTGCCATGCTGCTGCTGCTGACGGGGCTGGGGCTGCTGATGGGGCTGATGGGGCTGCTTGTCTTGTTTTATCTCTCTCTCTCCATATATGTATATATTCTAGTAAGGTCTGACAGTTCAATATCTAGCATTTATTTGCCTTTTTCCCATGCTCTGTGGGTGTTCTGTTTGTCAATAAACCGTTGGGGTTTTTTCGCTTTCATCCACTAGAATTCATTTCCTATCTGTGAAAAGGGATGGTTGGAACCCTTTTAAAGGAAGCACTCAGTCCAGTGTGTTTTCTCCTAGATTTGTGTCCAAACAGAGACACTCACCCTAGAGGGTTTTCTAGATGTGGTGCTTCCCAAACTTTTTATTGAAAGAACAGGACAAAATAACAACAAATTAACCAGTGTGCTGTACATATCCCACCTTGAAAGGATGCTGTTGGCAAGGCATTGTGACATGAAACTGGGAGAGGTCCTATCAGTCATACCTGGAAGAGAACACACATCCAGCCCTGCCATGACTCCAACACCTGGGATAATATCGCCATGTCTGGATGGGACTGCTTGAGATCATGACTCCTCTGCTGATGCAGGACTGCTTGACCTTGTATGCAATGCATATATTGCAGCCCAATTTAATGATCTGCAGCATACTGTGCAGCTCAGGGTTGCTGAAGAATACTGTGGCAATTGCCACATGGCGCTATGTTGCACTCTAGAGGCAGAGTGGTTGACTTGTTAAAGAGAACCAGACAGAGGCAGTTACAGCACAAAAATCTGCAGCTCATCTTCAACCCATGCAACTTTCCCTCTGTAAATCTCGTCATGATGTTGAAACTTATTCCTAACACACATAAATAGCATGAAGAACATATGGAGAAAACCAGCTGTATTAGTGACAAGGAGTCATATCAGCTTTCTAAGAGCTGCTCCGCTGCTGGAAATTATGGTATAAAAAAGTGAACAAATGCACGTTTACACATTCAAAGCTTTATGATGGCTATTCACAATTTATTTTTAAAGTATTCCCAGTATAACATACCAATTCTTGTTTTATGTTTGTTTTTTGCAGCTTGCAACGTGTGAATTTGCAGCAGGATGAATCTGCCACAAACATGCCTGTGATGTTCTCCACAATCCTTTGTTACAAATTGCAATTCAGTTGAAAATCAAATCAGGCAATGAACTTGCATGGAATCCAATCCTCCTGGTTTGTAAGCCTACAAAGAAAATAGATCAGTGGCATCCCAGTTTAGTTTCACAGCCAGATCAATTACGGAAATGTGCTACGTCAGTGAGGCTGCTTTGACTCAAGGCCACATTCTTATCCTCCCACCCCAGAAAATCTGACACGAATGATGAACACAAAGAAAGGATCCCTAGCTTCCAGGAGGTGTGGTGCTCAAAGGTTTTTCATCTTCAAATTCTGTCTCAGCCATCAAAGTTTGTGGACATCAGGTTATTTTGAGATTGTTTTTGTGTAAGAACTAGCACCTATAATTTTCTTTTAAATACATTCAGATTTTTGGAAAAGAGCTCTCCCACTATGTATTTCTAAAGAAACCCACATGCAAGGATTGAAGTTAGGCACATTTTCACTGACTTTCATAACCATGACATGCAATTTGCCATAGCTCTGAAACTATGCTTCCATCTAAGGAAAATTTTATTTTTTAAGGCATAAATGTCCAGTTAAAGGAAAAAGAATTTATCCAGCTTGATTTGAGGCATCAACAGTACTAGGTAACTACTACTTTTCTGTTTTTCCTCTTCCTTCAGTATGACAAACAACATGTGGTTTTACTGACTGGGGTTTTTTCCCCTTAGAGAAAAGTGAAATATGGCTTCTCCAGATGTGGACTGCTCTTATATTATTGAATAGAATTGGGTGTTTGGGGTATAGGGAATCCGCCATGTGACTTTTGTTATGATATTTTATGGTGTCCTCTGCTAAGGTTTGAACAACAGCCTAATAAATCACAGGAATAGCTAGACAGAACAAAGTAGCCTCAAAAGACAATTCAACAGATAAAAGTAAAAATAAATATATTCTGGCTTAGGTTAAAGCTGTTTTAATTCTTTTTACTCAAATGATTACCTAATTCAAGACATTTCTACTGTAAAAAAAATCTGAAAAATTAAGTGCAGTGAACAGAACAGAATATTCTAAAAGCACTTGTGTTGTCTGTCTGACAAAAATCTGTTTAAAACCTTTTGAAATATTAAAGGACCATCTAAGGATATTCTCTAATGGCTTCAGTAGTGGCTGATCTTTTCAAACTCATAGTGAATGGGAGAAATTGAGAACCCGAGTCTATAGGATTTGTTTTTCTGGAAAAGAAGCAAGAAAGATTGAACAATTGAAGTTCATTAAAATTACAAGATAGTTTTGCTTTCTGGATTCTGCTAGAGCTTAAAAGGAGTATCTGAGCATCAAAATCCTGAAGAGATTTGACAGCTTAGAATGCAGCAAGCTATATTTGTTGTAAAAATTATTTCTTTTGGCAGTAACTGATCTATGAATATTAATAGTTCAACTTAGCATACATTAGAATTCTGTGGAAAGCATTCACAAGGAATTCTGTAGATGCTCCTCTTTACCTGTCAATCCAGGAAACATGATTTTGTTTCAAGGGAGGAAAAACATAACAAAGAATCCCCTTTTACTTATCTATGAATCACTTGACTCACGGTTGGCTTTCAGCTGTATAATGTTCCTTCTGACCTGTTGGGAGCTGACACACTTTTCCATGGGAGTCCCAGAGCTGGCATTTGCAATCAATAGCCTTGATGTGTGTTGCTGTTGTGCCTTCTTGAGTGGACACAAGAGAACAAGCACTCGCTGCCAAACACCTGTGATCTCTATCTTCACACTGAAGGAGCTTCTGCTGATAACATATGCAAGGGCTATAGCATTAACCTCTCTTTTTAAACTTTTTATAGAAAAGAGCCAGGAATAAAACTGAGGTTCTGGGTATGCTCCAAAACATATGATAATCTTAGTTCTTCCCAAGGACAAGCAATGAGTGGAGTGAACACAAAGCAAATGAGAGGTTCTCAAAAAGGCATTCTTGTTTGGCAGCTAACTGTGGGATTGGCCAAAATGCCATTGGTGCTGGCAATGGTAATGCGGAGCTCTCTGTGGTCAGGATCCTGGACAGACCTGAGGACCAGCTCCTATTTAAAAGAAACAATTTTTTTGTCAGAAATCTGTGGTACAGTGTGGGGTATCAAAGACAGCTGGCAGCTCCAAAAGGGCAAGTGAGCTGTGTGCTGAGTGTGACCTCTGGCCATTATGACATTACCCAGGGGCCTGGAATTGAATCAGCACCATGATAACACTCAGAGACAGTGACTTGGATCAGCCTGGATTCAGTGATTGCCCAGCAAGTTCATGGTGCTGGGGCATGATCCAGAAAGTCAAGTCAGTGTGCAAGGGTCAGGGTAAGGAGGTATGAGACTGGACAGTGGCAGGGATGAAGGGCAAGATGTTTAGCTTGCAAGCCTCTCTGAAGGGAAGGGCAGTGGATCCTGCACTGAGGCTCCTTCCAGCTCCTCCTTCACTCTGGCTCTTGGCAGCCAGATGTCTCTGAGAGTTGGCAGCTCCACTCCCAGAGCCAGTAGGGCTTGGAATCAGAATCACAGAATACTTTGGGTTGGAAGAGACCTTTGCAGGTCAGCCATTCCAACCCCCCTCCAATGAGCAGGAACACCTCTGATTAGATCAGGTGGCTCTCAGCCCTTTCCACCCTGATCTGGAACACTTCCAGGGACAGGGCATCTAGTACCTCTCTGGGCAACCTGTTCCAGTGTTTCACTGCTTTCATCATAAAAAAATTTCTTCTTTATGTCTAGTCTGAACCCACCATCTTGCAGTTTAAAGCCATTAGCCCTTAGACAAGGGCTACAGGCCCTTGTCACTACAGGCCCCATTTTTCTTATAAGCCCCTTTTAAGCATTGAAAGGTCACGATATCATCTCCCTGGTGCCTTCTCTTCCCTAGGTTTAACACTCCCTAATTTCTCAGCCTTTTCCCACAGGAGAGATGCTCCAACCCTCTGATAATTTGTTCTGGCCCTCCTCTGGACCTGTTTCAACAGGTCCATATCTTTCCTCTGCTTAGGATCCCAGAGCTGGATGCAGCACTGCAGGTAGGGTCAGAGAGGAGCACTGGGGCAGACTGTTATGGCCATTAGTCTGAATGGCTAAGGATGTGAAGGTTGTGCTTACTTTGTATGGGAAAAGAGAGTCTTTACCTCACCTTGCTACACAACAGGTGTAGCATGTGTACACATATATATATAAAAGATGCATGTGGGATACACTGAAAATAATCCTTGCTTGGATATGATTTTTAATTTTTTGCTGCTGTATGTCAAAATGTGTTACGAATCTTCTGGCTAAATATCAATGTGTTTTCTGGTCTGCATTTTTAAAATTTTCATTTTATTTTCAATCAGCATGAGAAGGGTTGCGCAAGAAATAATCTAAATGAAAGCAAAATAGGTGCAAGATTGGCAGTGTAGGAAAAAGGAATGCAATCCCCCCCAAAAAATCTAATGGTGCAGTGCAGATGGTCACAACAATGTTTTTTGTAAGTTGTAGCAGGCTGATTATGTGTTCCAGTTTGCTATGTAGGCAGGTGTCATCCCAAACCTCTTCTCACCCTGAAATTTGCTCTTTATCTGATCTTAATCAATAGCTAGTCATATGTATTAGTCATGTAGGTATACATAAAGTGTGGTTATGTACAAATATGCTGCGTGAAAGACAAGGATTAATTGATGGCAAGGTAGAACTTTTATGTTGGAGGCATTTCTTTGCAAAAGGGACACTGTTACCCTGTAATGAGTTACCAGCCTTTTAAAGACTTTGGCAGTCCTCAGAACAGTCATTACCAAACTGTCTGGGCAAGGAGACAGTCTGGAGGAGGCACAGGAAATATTGGCATATCCAAAGCAAGGGATAGTACTGGGTTGCTTGAGGAAAGGAAGGCTTCAGCTCTTCCTAACTTCTCCTGGAGACAAAGTGGGAAGACCTGGTGTTTACACCTGATTCTTGAAGGGGAATAGGGTCAATAAAAGACAAAGGGTCTGCCAAACTCTCAACTTCTCTCCGTGAAGGTTTTATGATAAAGCTGAGAATTGTATGCCAGCTTATTAGAGTTATTTCATCTGCCAAGTATGCAGAGGTGACTGTTTTATCTGCTCTGAAAACTCAGAGGATAGAAAGGTGTTTTTAGTGGAGGACAGGGACTGGGACCAGGGATGAGTGGACAGAGACACAGAAGATAACCACATTCTGATTTCAGAGCTGGTTTAAGAACTGGTAATGAAGGAATCTGGAAGGGTAAATCTCCTGGTGCATGAAGTGAGTTACATAGGAGTGCACTCCAACCTCAGGGATCCAGAGAGTGCAGCAATGCTAGAGGGGAAAAAGCAATTTAAAATAAGTGATACTTTTATATTTGTCTGGTTTCATAATGGTTTTGCTCTGTCAGTCTTAGTTATAAAGTCAAGGACTAAAGAGGGTATTTGAGCTGAGAACACCCTGTTATGAAATTTAATAAGTACTGCTAGTACTATTTCATCCAGAAATGCTTCCACTTACTGTGAAGCAATTACATTCTCTGCTCTCCCCCTCTCTCTGTGTCTTTCTCTTTCCATTTCCAATAAACATCAGAGTAGTCTGCCCGCATTTTTCTTAACTTAATGTGTTACCTGCAGTTGGGAATTGCACCTTAATATGATTTTAATTTATGTTAACATAACTGGAAGGGTTTAGCAACCCTCAGCACCTGAGCATCATGGGAATCAAAGGGGGGCACTATGGGATTATTCCATCACCTCTACATTTTTTTTTTACGCTTCTTTTATTTTCCCATTTTCTGTAGTAATATCCTAAACTCTCATAAAGTCTGAATATATTAACTATTTGGATGCTAAGAAAAAAACCCATATTATCTGTTTTTTTATCACAAGGGTATAAATCATAATGTTTTAATTGCAGGCAAGAAAGCATAGATGGAAACACCAGCCAACAGAGAGCTTTCAGAGCTCTTTCTGTCTCTTGATTGTTGGCTTTGAGCAGAACACCAAAGATGACAAAACTCAGGAATCATTCTGGGCAGCTGCTGACGCTGAAAGTGAGATACCAAACATCTGTTTCTGGCTTGTTAACTTACAAGCTACCTTGATGTGGGGAGAAAGATGTTTACTTGTTTTTTTTTTCTACTGTATCTTCAGCATGAGGTTTCGCTGAGTCCCTTCTTTTTTTTTTTTTTCTTAGTACCTACTCTTGCACAAAGCTGTCTTGCAAATCTGATATTTTCTATCTAGATCTGCCAAACTGAAAGCATAATCTGATACCTAAGTGGTGCTTTCACACTCACTCACCACTCCTCCATCAAAGAGGACACTCCTCCAATGCTCTTTTTCTCTTTCCTGCAAACTTACTGTCAAAGACTGCTAGGTCAGTTTATTGCAGGACACGGGACCTAGATATATGTCCTCCAAAGTACCAGTAACATGTGCCAGCTGGGACAGATTGTCCTTGAGGGGTGTCCCAGTGAAGATGTGCACCCTCTGTCAGGGCTGTGAGCCCTGAGGGTGCCCCCAGACCTCTTGAGGGATGTGTGGGCTGCACATCAGTTTTACATGCAGAAATGTAAGGGGTACAACTCTCAGGGCTTTATCCATCATGAGTGGTCCAGCTGTGGGAGCCACAATACCTGATAACATTTTGAATTCCTTTGTCCTTTTGGCACCAAAAAGCACCTTCTCTTTTCAGTGTACCCAAGGGGTGATGAGAGTGTGTTACTCTCGTGTTTCCCAGTTTTTGTTCCCCCATCCCATTTGGCTCAGTCCCATTGCCTTTCTGATTCTTCTCTACCTTCTCTCAGCATGTTTCAGGGGTGACCTTTCTCCTATTAGAGGTCTGTCCTCCTGAAAGTCACATGTGGTAGGAAGACTTTCTTACTCAGCTGTCGCAGACATCTCCTTGTGAAAAATCTTTTCTTTAGGATTTTTCCTTCTGAGAAGCTGTGGCCTCAGAACCAGACGTAAACAATGGTTATCTGCTGCTGTGGAATGTAACAGGTGGATCCATGATTGGTCCCCTGTGGATGTTTGGGTCCAGTGACCACTCACAGCAGAGCTGGCTCTCTCTCTCTCTGTCAGGGCCAGCTCCTTTGTTATCATTCTTTTCTAGTCTATTCTTAGCTTAGCAGCTTCTGGAGACCTTTCCTTCTTTTTAGTATAGTCATAATATAATATTTATATATCATAAAATAATAAATCAAGCCTTCTGATCATAGAGTCAACGTTCTTGTCTCTTCCCCCAATCAGGAACCCTTGTGACCGCTGTCACAATCAGCTACAGAGGGAGAAAAATGGGAGTCTCCTGTCGCAGACATCTTTTATGAAAAATCCTTTCCTTAGGATTTTTCCTCCTGAGAAGCTGAGAGGCCTCAGGAACAAAATGTAAACAATTGATTATCTGCTGCTGTGGAATGCAACAGGTGGATCTTTGTTCGTCCATGTTGGATATTTCTAATTAATGGCCAATCACAGTCAGCTGGCTCGGACTCTCTGTCAGAGACAGAGCCTTTGTTATCATTCCTTCCTATTCTATTCTTAGCTAGCCTTCTGATGAAACCTTTTCTTCTATTCTTTTAGTGTAGTTTTAATGTAATATATATCATAAAATAATAAATCAAGCCTTCTGAAACATGGAGTCAGATCCTCATCTCTTCCCCCCACCTGAGACCCCTGTGAACACGGTCACAGTCTCCTGTCAGAGATTTGGGTGCTTTCTATTAGACTAGATCTCCTAAACATCCTTGCACAAGCTACTGAATATCTAGCACATGTCCATGTCCTTAAGCTCTAAGTGTGGCTCACAGTATTAGACAAATCTCAATTTGCTTACTGTTGAAGCAGTGAAACCTTTTTGGTTTTTTTTTTTTTTGCTGTGATCAGAATAAAGAAAATGGTGTTCCCAAAATGCAATTCTTGCTTTTTCTTTTCTTCATGGGACAACTTTACCAGGCTTATGCCTGTTTGAGTGCCTGTAGCTTATTTGAAGGAACAAGAAACATCAGCCCTCCACTAGTAAAATTAAGTCTTACGTAAGGGTAAGTTTTTCAGCATACTTCAAAGGGTATCCACTGAATCTGTGGAGGTTGCTTATTTTCTGTGGGGGACAATATTGTCCCTTAATTAGGCTTTTCAAATGTAAATTCCAAGCAATGAAACATTTTAAGGATAAAAGCATTTGTTTGTGGCATAATGCCTCAAAATGTCAAGAAATCTGAGTCTGTAATCTCCATACATTTTGATTACTTGCTATCAGAAGTAACTACTTGCAAAGCAGTGCTTTTTTTCTTTTTTTTTCCTCTTTTTTTCCCCTTTTAACACTCTAGCTGCATCTACTCTGAACTTACACCTGGTGCCTGTCCTGTCTCTTGCCACCGACATATGACTGTTTGAGTGGGAACAAAACCACTTTGACAGATGGGCATAAATTCAGGGATGCCAAACAACCAGGTCCTGCACTAACTTTGAATGCTAACATGCCATTCACACCCTGTAGTGTCAGAACAACAGCCTATTCACAGCCCCAGGTCATTAGGAGAGAAGGGAGAGAGCAGAACATGTGGTCACGTTAATAAACCTGAGGATTATGTAGTTAAGTTTGATCCTGTAAAAATGGATAAGAAATTAAAATAAATTGTCCAGCATCTGAACTAGAGAACCAAGTCACATAATGCATAGAAGGAAATAATGCATTTTCAGTGTAAGCAGTGTAAGCATACTCTGTGTACATCCAATTGCTGAGGAAATTTGAAAGAAATCCAAAAGAAATTCTTTGTCCAGGATTTTACAAATGGCTTGTTTAGCTGCAGCAGTGAGATTTTGGAGCTTATGGAGTCATCTTCAAAAGCCATCCTTAATACTGGCTCACTCCTAGTGATCAACCCCTTGCATGGGCAGATCCTGACTGTAAGAGCCAAAATGAGAGATGTGGGACTCCAGGCAGCTCTCCAAAATGCAGTTTATACCATCCAAGAGGTTACAGCAGTCCAGGGTGGTGGGTGACAGAGCTGTGCCCACAGCTGTCCGCTCCAGCTGCAGGCAGGCCTGGAGACCCTTTGGTTTTGGTTACAGTGCATTATGTACTTTTCTTTGCTGAGCATCTTCATACAGTAGAACCAATCTATACCCTAACTATTATCTACGGCCTATCATAACTGCTATAATTACCATATTCATGTTACTGATCTCCAATCACTAAAAGTCAGTACATTACAGTTTAAGCTAGAAGCTGTTTTTCAGATTTCTTGCAGTGGAAAATTCTGAGACCTTTTTTCTACTTGCAAGATTTGCTGCCTTCTTTGCCTGTGCTATCTTTCTGCTTGGTAAAAACATCTTCTTGTTTGAGGTGGGTTTATCCTTTGCTCTAAGCCATAAAAACTCCTTCTAACTAACACACCCTTTGCCTCCTTGGTTATCCAGTAAGACTGGCTCAGCAACTCTTTTCTTCTATATCAAAGCTTGCTTCCATCTCTATTCCTTCATCAGACTCCACATTAAAAAATCTTTCTGCTAAGCATACATATCTGTGAGACTTTCTTGTCGAACTTTCATCCTTCCCAACACCTGACAATTGCAGAAGAGGAGACAGGCTGTTCAGTCCTCCTCAGCTTCTTTCCAGAGTGGCCTGTGTAGCAAACCAGGTATGCCACAGCAGTGTTCTGTAGCTGCTACATTGGGCCCACATCATTTTTCAAAGAAAGATTTTGAAGTGAAAGACATTACAGAGAAGGTAAGTTGCTACATGAACAGAAACGGTGCATCTGGCTCATGTGCATGTCCTCCTCATGATGCAGTTCTTCAGGGAATACAGACTTGTAACTTGTGGATTCACAGTACCCCGTGCTCCAGTGAACTGTACATTGCTGGCATTTGTACGCTGTACTCTGCAAGGATTTGTCTCCTTTGTTTTGCAAGGAAAGCCTGAGATCTGAGGTCCAGTGTCCATCCTCTTCCTTCTTAGTAATGCCTTTTCCTGCAGAGAAATTGAACTTCTTGGTAGGGGCTTTGGGTAAGGTAGCTTTAACTCAGAGGAAAAAAATTTGGAAGGGAAAAAGCCCTTTGTCATCTAGTACTTATTATCATGGCCAAAATTGAACACAAGTCTTTGTACTAGATGTTTTGGCTACTTCAGGCTTTCAAAAACATTTAGCAAAAAGGAAACACTAGGCTCAGGGGCTGAGATGGAATTTAGGACAACTGAACAGTACTCAGACTTAACAAATTAAGCTGGCTTTTATCTGGATCAAGGTTGTTGACTCTTTTGGGGCATCATTGGTTAGGATTTGATTTACAGTTTGGGGTTAAATTAAACCCAGTCTACCTGGCCTGGGTTTTATTTAACTTTCCTTCTGGGCACGTATTGAAGTTTGTTTATGACGGAGATTTTTCCAACCCAAGTCTAGGTTTGTTACCATGGCTTGTAAGGAGTGAATGACACTTCCTGGCCTTCTTTGGCTTTAAACTTAGAACTTTTTAATGATGACCTCCTGTTGCAGCTCCTTCATCCAAGTTTCCTGTTACATTTTTTTCCATGCACATGTTTTTTCAATTTGGAAGAAGGGTATACTTCAGATTAAGAAATGGAGCAGAAAAAGAAATTTCCTTTCTGAAACAGGGCCTTTTTGAGATAATTCATACATGGTGTTTTTGGCCACAGACTTGACATGTGCAGGTAACACTTGATTTAAAAGTTGCCATGGAAAACTAAACCCTGTTTTGAAAGGTATTTATAATTCATTTCCAAGATAGCAGCATGGATCATTAGACCCTTGTTTTTGAGAATGCAATGGCAGTTCTGGTCATAGTGACAACTGATTTAACCAGCTCAAGTGTATGGAGAGTTTGGCTCATTTGGAATCTAGAGAGCTCAGATTATTTTCTGTTAGAAGAGGGACACTTTCTCAGAAATACTTCTCTACATTATAAAATCATTGGCTTCCAAGAAATACATACATATAGAAATATGTAAATTCCTGTGAGAATAGATAAACCTAGCCTCTCTTCCTAGCTCTTGATCTGATAACACTTATTTTATGTATCTAAATGCGTAATACTTTCAGGAGAACAATCAGCCCAGCCTAGAAGAGTCTTGTGAGCATGATCAGCTATGAACCACACCACGCACATCTTTTCCTGCAAAATAGCTCTTTGCAGTCCTGTTCTGCTGCTGCCTCACAGGGGAAGGGCAGGAAACACAGGCACCAGAGCGCTGTGGAGAAGGAGCAGTGTGAGCCCCATTCCTGCCCTGCTCCTTGTGTTAGGGCAGGAGGCAGGATGTGTTTGTGGCCAGACCTTTCAGCCGTACATAGCACATATTTTGACCATGGCCCCTCAGAATTGCAGATGGACTTTAAGGCTAGGTTGAATTGCGAATATGACCTGATCAACTGAGGACAATTGTTCCTTAATTTCTAGTCTGTCAGGTTTAAATCGTCCCTTGGGGCAGGTGGTAGCCACATTTGAGACAGCTGCTTGATGTACTAAGACCCAGCACTGTGGCTAGCTTGCTTTTGAATTGTTTTTTTGTTTTGTTTTTGTTTTTGTATGTATGCATGTGCTTTTTAAAAGCTGTTCAGTTTCAAAAATCAATATTTTGAAAGACAGAGGAAATCCTGTTAAATATTGACTTTCTCTTTAAATGCCAGATGTTGTGAGCTTCTCATCTGCTCATCACTTCCTAGACAGATGCCTTGAAATAAGATTTTAGCCCTTTCTACCTCTAAAAGTGTTCTCCTGCTTCTCTCCTCCTTCAGCCTATCTTCCCATTCCTCACACCAAACTCTCAATTCCTGTACTCCCACAGGCATACAGAAATATATGACTTATTTCTACTCTTTCTATTGTTTTAGTCTTGCATTTTATTTAGTGTTCACCAGTCTCCTCAGGCATAGAGATTATATGTTTGGGATATTAACAGAGATAAACTACTTGCCACAAAAGAACTAATAGATATGGAAGAACCTGTGAAAATGTGGATCAGGCATCACTTTTTTTACTCTGATCTATTGTTTTTAGTGATTCCATTATGGATCTCTGAACTGCTGGAATTCAGCTGCAAACTGAATGTCTGTACAGTACTGACAGCAGCTTTTCAGGAGCCTAAAAAGGCTCAGAAATGTAAGGAAGAATGGATATCAGATATTTATCTCTACTCTCTTGGCTGCTCTTGGTGCTGATCTGTGTCAGGGAGAGAAGTCTTGGGGGTTTTCCCTTATAGAGTTAGGAACAAAAAGGAAAACCTTGGGATCACAACAGAGGACCATGTTGTGATCTGCATCAGGGCTGGGGTAGAGTGAGGTGTTTTCCAAGATGTTTCAGTCTCACCTTTGTCCATCTGGTGCATCAGGAGGCAGAAGCACCCATGGGACTAAGGAATGAATATGATTGCAATGCTCTAAAGCACTCAAGTCTCACTTTAGACTGACCTGGCAGATGGCTGTGGCCGGGTTTAGGTAATTCTTCTCCCTCAGCAGTGTGTCAAGGCAGAGCTGGTTCAGAAGGTATGCAGACCTATTAATAATGTCTGAGCAGGAAAGTCACCCAAGAGAGAGGAACAGGGCATTGAGGTACCACCTTGTCTGGAGTGACTCAGGTATCATTAGCATGGGGTTTTCTAAACCACCCCTGTTGAAATGGTACTCTTTCACGTGAATAATTAAATATTGTGTGGATTAAGGACAGGACACTTTAAATTAGATCCAATCTACTTGAAGGAGAAGAGTAATCTGAAGGATCTGATTTTCCTACCAACATAATATGCACTTTCTCTGCAGTGCACATCAAGATCCTTTGTGCTTTTGAGCAGTGAAGTTTAATTAATTTCTTTTTTCAGCCTCTTTTTTTTTTTTAATATTTCCATCACAATTTTGAAGGTATTTTTAAATGCGTATTTTCTAGCTTAGTTTCCTCTCTGAAACCCAGTCTTAACTGCAATCTCTGAGCACTACATAAATGTAATGTTGGCTATGTGGCTGTAGAGTTAAAATGAGAAACATGTTTAGCTCATAATTTCTGATTGTAGATCTAGTTCTGAGTCAATCAGTCCTATATTTAAAAGGCAATTAGAAATTTTAAAGGATTTTAGGAACTTAAATATAATTTCAGACTGTGGTTTCAGATTGCTTGAAAATGTCAGCATGCAGACAGATTGGGAGAGAAACAGTATTTGCAAAACATTAAGATAGCATTCAGAAAGACCAAATAGCCTGGCAACAAAACACATATTTGCTATACATTGAGTACCAAGTTAATATTTTTTTCCCCAAAACGTTGCAATATATTTAAATTTTGTGTTGGGCTTTTGGCTCATGAACAGACTGATTCTGCAGGGAATTTGCTGTGGCTGGGTCTAGAGACAAGAATGCTCTGAGCTTTTAAAACAAGGGAGCTGCATGAAGGAGTTGCAACGCAGCCCACAGTGACCCAGCTAGAAAAGGGTTAATGTTTGCTGGGCTGGAGAGGCTGGCCAGAGACATAGCTTACTTACAGTAGCTTTTATATATATATATATATATATATATATATGTAGTTCAACACTGAACTTTGAATGAAGTCAGACAACATCTGTGATGTAACCTTGCCTGATGGCTCCATTTCATTTGTTGATGACCAAAAATCCTGTCCAAATGCGGGATATTTGGACTTGAAGAAGTGCCGGGTAGAATAAGATAATTCTGTTTCATGGACGGCAAGTGTTAGATCTCACATTGCTCTGCTTCAAAATGAAGAGCACACCTTTGAAAATACATCCTGAAAGAATATGGCTGCGCTTGGAAGCACACTGCCTGGCCAGCTGCTGGAGACACACTCCAGCCTCTGACTCAGGTGCCACGCAGAGAGACGTGAGGAATTTTGCCCCTATGAAACTTTGTTCAAATTAGAAACCACCAGCAAAACCTGCCAGAAAATTAGTCAGGGATGTGAACTTTTTTGTGACAACCTGCTTTTGGAAATGAGCTGCAGCCATTTTCATACATTCATACAGCCAAAATTCATACATTTAGCTCTGTTGGTTAGATTGAGCCTGCCTTTTAAAAAGCTGCTTAAAAATATTAAGTGCACTGTCCCCTTATGTTACTCTAGTTTTTTAAGATTTTCTAAGCTTTCTGATGTTGACATTCTTGTAGTGAACTTTCTCACACACTTTCTGTAAATAACTCATTGTTTTGCATTCCTTTATAGAAGAAGAGAGAGTTGATGGACTGTTGGTTTGTCCAGTGTCATTGGAGAGGTGTCACTGTCACCCTCCAATCTGCTGTCACTTTTAGAAAACTATAAATGTTAGAGTCGGAAAATAAACTTCCCTTTTTTCCTTCACGTGGAGAACAGTAGTATGTAATTGTGTTCTTTCATGTCCTATAGTGGCACCCTTATACACACCTGTTTGTATAAAAAAAAGGGGATATAGTTCCTATTTGCCCCAGTAACTAATGATATTCCTAATGTTTACTTAAATGCCCATTAATTCTGTTGTTTGGTTTTTATTTATTACTGAGAAATAGTAATTTATTTATTGCTAAGAATATCCTAAAGTGTGCACAGTTGTGAAAGCTGTTCAGTGCCGTGTGGCATGCTGTGGAGATTCAGGTGGATTCCATAAGGAAGGGTGCAATGTCCATCTAGAATTCTGCAGGAGTGATCTTCAGCTGCTGGGACTTTGAATTAGTGAATTAACCTGAGTTAATTTTGCACAGCCCAGGCTGGGTTTCTCCTACTGCCTCATAATCCTGACTGCTGTGAAGAAATACCCAGATCCAGCCCTTGTGATCTTTCTGCTCTGAAGAAACTTAACAACAAACCTCCAAATGTCTTATAATCCAAGAAGCTTTAGTGAGGAAAGACTTCTGGGGCAGGACTGAACTGTGTCTTGGGCTCAGTTTTGGCAGAATTAACATAAGGAAGGGAAAAAGCAAGTCTAGATATTGTATCTAAAACCCCCACTCCCATAGGTCCCTGCATTGGTTCAGATGAGAATGTGAATTATTTTTCTAACTACCTCCAGGGTTGGCATAATCTGAGAGATTAACCAGTAAAATGTTGAGATGTAGAACAGAATCCAGGTCTCTCTCTATCTGTGTCTTAGCTCCCAAATCACCCTTTTAAGGAAAATTCCCAGGACCAGTCACTGTAATTTCTAAGCATTAAATTCACTGGTATTTTAATTTTTAAACTTTCATACAGCTGAAGAACCTTTTTCTTAAGCTCTCTAGATGCTCACAGGCAAATTTCTTTTCTTTCATTTATTTCTTTTTTTCCTTCTACCTAAGCCTTCCTTTAACTGGGGGAAAAAACTCACAAGAGAGGCTTTATGCTACTTTCCTGTTTTTCAGCATGACAGATGCATTAGAAAGTGTAATGCACTCTAACAAACAAGGAAACTTTGCATATTGAATATAGCACATGAAATAATAAAAGAAGAACAGCTGCTGAGAGACAGAAAGGGAAAAAATAGAGATAAAAGTTAACTTGAGTTGTGTTTTATATGAAGAGCTTTGAATTCCGTCAAATTTAAAATTCAACGCCAAGTACATTTACAGACATCTGGGAAATCAGGTCACATGCTCTTTGTTAGGGCTGCTACTACTCCTATAAACCATGGCACGCAGAAAAGTAAGCCTGTCACAAGGACAACCTTTTTCTTTCATAAAATGACAATTTGACAGTTACATTCATACGGTGATAAATGTGACCAGTGATAACCAGAAACAGGATAAAACCAGAAAGGGGCTATGATGGGGTGCCAGCTTTTCCAGAGTTTAAGGCTATCTGACTCTATATGTTCAGAAAGTAACATTTGTGCCAAATCTGTATTTGTTACATGAATGCTAAAGAAACTTTATGCACCAGGAAATTAACATAGCACTGAAGGCATTAGGAAAGCACACATATTGCTGCAGGATAGGTAACTGTTAGTAATGAAGTGAATTTGTGGGATTTTCCTCTGCTCTTGCCACTGATTTCAATTGTCAGCATGTAGGCAGATGGGAGGAAGTATACAGCAGGTTGTCTTAGCTTCTCAGGTGTCTGTTAAATGTGCTCTGTGTTGAAAGTTAGAATTAGATTAGACTGACCTAAGGCAGTGAAGCATCCATCCCCAAAGCTTTGGGGGTAAGTTTGCAGTAGTTTTGATCTCTTTCATTGGCTAAAGGTTGCAGAATGAGGCAGAGAGTCTCAGGGGAAAGGGGGTGAAGGTGCAGATGGTGACCCTGAGGCTGAGCCCTTTGGTAGCTGTGCCTGCTTACCAGGAGATGTCTGTCCCCAGTAGGGTAATGGAGAGGAGTTTAATCAAAATAATGTCTGCAGTGTCCTAAGCACAAATACACGGGGAATGGTTGCATCAGTAGTACTTGCATTTGCTTGGCTCATGAGAAATATGAAGAGGATAAAAATAGCACAGTATAATTTATGCCTTTTTATTGCATTTTGGTTTTGCATCCACCACTCCTGTAGATACCTTCAGTTATAAGTACTCACATGTGTTTTAAGTTTTAAGATTGGGTGTTAGTCCCCCTCCTTTCCACAGAGGAAGGTTGGGAGAAGCTGGTATGGCTTGGATTTGCATTAACATTCATTTCAGTGTATGAGGTAGTGGACCATGAGACCTGTGTCCAAGTCTGCTGAATTTTCAGAGATGTATGTAGTCCTCAGCAGGGCCAACTCCTCATTAACACTTAAGATGAAAGTGAGAAATTAGGCACACTGGTCGTGCCTCCTAAATTGCTGTCTTTGCTTGAAGTACACAACAAACTTAATAAACCCAAGCATTCCTTGTAAGTTCTGGATTCTCCTTGTATGCTAAAAGGCAGTTCCTTCCCTACATATTCCATTAATCCTTTCAGTCTCTCACTAATCCTGCTGAACAGTCCAAGCAGGTCTAGCTCTTGCCTCTTTCTTTCAGACCCAGCACTGCAAATATCAGAGAACAGATTGCACAAAGTTCAGCGTATGTGCTCAGAGCCCAACGTCAGCAGCTGGACCAAGCCACTAGTGGGAGCTATGTGTTGTGCAGCCTTTTGGGATTTGTTGGGAAACTAAAATATTTCTTCATGTTGGCTGGAAGGGAAAGCAAAAATACATGTATGTTTCCTGCCTCAGCCTCCCTGCAGCACCAGTTTCAAGAAGACACTAAGACTGAACGTTGAGGGTCAGCAGTGCAATATTTACAATAATCTATTGTCACAGACATCTTTTGTGAAAAATCCTTTCTTTAAGATTTTTTCTCCTGAGAAGCTGAGAAGCCTCAGGAACAAAACGTAAACATTGATTATCTGCTGCTGTGGAATGCAACAGGTGGATCTGTGATTGGCCCATGTTGGATGTTTGTAATTAATGGCCAGTCACAGTGAGCTGGCTCGGACAGAGAGCCCGAGCCAGAAACCTTTGTTATCATTCTTTCTTTTTCTATTCTTAGCCAGCCTTCTGATGAAATCCTTTCTTCTATTCTTTTAGTTTAGTTTTAATGTAATATATATCATAAAATAATAAATCAAGCCTTCTGAAACATGGAGTCAGATCCTCATCTCTTCCTTCAACCTGAGACCCCTGGGAACACGGTCACAATCTATTTTCTTTCTGTAGCTGGCTGAGAAGTGGGTGTGACCAAGTGGAACTATTCCTGAGGGTGACAGCTTGGGTGTTCTTGTAGGTCTCCTGGACAAGAGTTAATCCGAGAAACCTTCATTGCCAGGTGACATGGGCAACTGGCGTTTGCACTGACATGGATAAGGAGTGCAGCGATGAACTCAACAGTTGTGGCACCAAACCAGTAGCCTTTGGTGGGGAGGTAGCAGTAACCAACCTGGGGGCTGATATAGTTAGAAGTTGTCATGCTCGTGTCACAGAATAATTATGAGATCAAGGTGTATTTTCAAGGCATTACTGAATTTCTCAAAAAAATTCCTCTCCAGTAGGATTCTCGTCACATCCATCTTTAATGGATTTAACTACTGCCCAAGTTTTAGAAATTAAACTGCTCTTGGTTCTAGTCCTAGCCCTTTTAAGTGTGAATATTTGTGCCCTCCAGCTGCTCCCAGGAAGATTCAGAAGGCATTTGCAGTTTCACAGAGGGATGCTCACCTGCCTGCATAAACCCTCCTCTCCTATCCCCTGTCCTGCTGAAGTTGCATAAAGAGGGTTGTACAGAAATGAGAATTTGCCTTTCCCTCTTTTTTGGTCAAGGATGGTAGAGCTCTCTCTGACAACTGTGTTTAAGGTGATGATGGTGGGAAGGTGCTCTCAAAGCTGCTAGAGAAATCTAGCCTGATACCATTCCAGCAGCCACAGCACCTGAAATCTTTTATTCATTTGCAGTATGTGGTGTTTCAATCTCCCTGCTTTCTTTTCTTCCTCTACTATTCTGAAGTAAGGTCTTACAATCCCTCAAACAAAAGCTTTGGAGATGTTATTTGGGATTCTTCCCCAGGCTGTACTGGATATATGCCAGTTTGAATTACCTGATGAAACAAGCCACTATTTAAAAAAAAAGGCATCATGTTTCTTTTGGGGGAGGGAGGGTGGGGAAAGAGGGGAAAAAGAAAGGAAAGATGAAGAAATCTTATCTAAGCTACCTGTATTTTAGATGTTGAATTTCTCATCACATTTTCTTGATCAAGATGAAAAGCTTTAAAAGAAAATATGACTTTGTAATTAGATGATGATGCACGAAAGGATGTGTCTGGGTAATGTGACAGATGATCCTAACCTTCATTAATGTGCTTTAATTGGATTAAGCTCTATGAAAAGCCTTTTCTTCTCTTTCAACACCTTCAGGGCTCTTGGCTGCATGACTTTAATGTACAGAACATCCTGCAAAAGGGCACTCATCCAGCTTCAGAGGTATGCTATACATCCTAAGTTAACATAAACACCTTATCTCCAGTGACATGGCCCCTAGGACGCCAAAAGGGTGTGGCCATCGAGTGATAATTGGGCAGTTACAACATTTATTGCAGCGTTTGGCGCCCCAAATCCCTTTACAAACTGAACGGGTTGCTGCGCCAGGGCTGGAAACTGTCAGCAGAGATAACAGCTATTTTAATAAAAGCACAGATTGTAGATGACTGACAAAGGGGCAGCCCCACTACTGCTGTTAATGCTGAGAATGCTATTCCCTGCCTTGTCTTGCAGTTTTCAATAGGACTACCTGGGGAGCAAGGTGTTACTGAGCGTAAGCCACAGTGGCAGCCGTGCTCATGAAATGATGGACAGGAGAAGAAGGAATATGTGTTTGGCCTTGGCAGACTGAGAACATATTCTGCATCATTTTAGACTCTTTTTTTGTGAATGGAGCTTACTCACACAGTTGGGTTTTTTTTTGCTTTTTTTCTGACCTCTGCCTCCATACTTACTCACTTTGGCTGCTTTTAAAGACTCAGCACTGGCAAATTCCTCACAAACACTCACGGTAGTGGATTTGGGTGCTGCTTGGGCAGGTGTGGGGAAGATTAGAGAGAAATAACTGAAACCAGGCTTAAAAGTAGGGATAGGGTGGGAGATGGGAGCTATGTGCTGGAAGAAAAAAGGAGAAGAGAAGCTTTCTAAACCAAGAAATATGTTTCATGTCTTATAAAATATAGCATCTAGTGTTAATCCATTTTGCTGATCATGGAGCCCTTCTCTTAAATGGTACTTAACCCCCCTGCCCCCCAACCCAGTAAATTACATGGTTAGGCATAAGTTGCTGCACGTGATGCTGGCAGTGGCAGTGGCACATCTAAGTTGGAGTTGTCATTGTGCATTTCTGAACATCTGGTCTTTTAAAGGTCAAAAAAGCAGGGGCAGCTGGTTTTGAGTATTCTTTCAGTGTGCAGTCTTTGTAATTGAAATACTTTTTTCTTTTAAATTTGTTTAACATACTTTATTTACAGTAATCCTGGAACTATAAATTCATGGGAAGTTATCAACTATGTTGCAGCTACAATACTTTGTGCAAAGAATGTTCCCACAGTATGTCTTTAGGGATGTATCTGGGAGGGAGCCAACAATTTTGAAATGCTTAATATTGATTCATGGCTCTCCAAACGTTATTTTAGTCTTCTAGATCACAGAATGTGGCACACTCAAGATTTATTTATTTTTTCCATATTTTAGTTTGTCAGAGGTCTTTGTCCTACTTTTAAGATGACTTTTGCAGCTTCCTTTTCTTTTTCTTTTTTTTTTTTTTTTATTTATTCACATGGTTCTGGAATAGTTGATTTTTACTCTGGGAATATTTTGACTCTTGGTCTTCCCTTCAGTATTAGCAAGAGAAAAGGGATTACAATTTTTGTGTTGCTTTCAAAAGCTTAGATTTGGGGTTTATTTGCTGCTTGGAGGCACAAGTGTGGACAGTAATAAAGCCAAGCTAGAAACAGGTTTGTTCATCTCCCTTCTCGTTCTTCGATGTGATTAAGTCTGTTCCTTGCTGGTTTTCAGCCTGTGGAATTTTCTCTTTTTACTGAAGGAGAAATAAATAATGGTTTAAGGTAACAACCTTTTGGGGCCCTAAGGACTTCCTGATGGACAGGATTTTGTTACACTCTGGTATCATCCCTCAGCTCCACTGAAGGTGATGCTGGGCAGAAAGGCTGACCCCGTTAAAGAAAAAGTGCTCAGAGCAAAATTACAGACACACAAACTACCCAAAGTTGGATATTTTTCATTTACTCTCAAACAATCATATTCATTTTTTAATTTTTTTTTTTTGGTGTGAAAAGACTGTGTTCTCTTGTCACCGACATTTACTAAACCAGTGACTTTGTATAACCTTAATAATTCTGTGTAGTCTGCATGTTACTGCAACTTTAGAACTGGAACTTACGCTCAGTCATCAGAAAACAAAAATAGAACAGCAAGTTTTCAACTCTGAGGTCCAGACACCTGTTAGGCAAATTATGTAAAATTGCTTAAAACGGTACAGGCGGATATGTTTATGTAGAAAATATTCTGGCCACCCCCATCTTATACCTTGATGTCTACTTTGAGAAAAACACCCATTAAAAATAGAATAAAAGTCTTTCACAAAGTCCTCATTTGCCATAACAAAGCCATAAAGAAAAAAATCACATTTTTTTTCTCCTCTTTTCTAGGTCACCTTTAGCTAACTTCATGTTGCTTTACTCACTGACCTCAGTGACAGTTTGCTTCAGGCTAAAGCAGTTTTCCTCTGCAAGCTGCAATGTTTTTCATTAATAAATTCTCTAAGGTCAGATGTTAGTAACAAAAATACATACATGCTTGTAGCAACCAGCAGTGCTGTGGCAGTGCTTTAGGAAAGCACTGCTTATCAGCATACTGGAGTGGTGGCAGCCTGTGCCACTGTGTGGAGTGGTGGCACATGGAGCTACAGCCCCACATAAAGAGCAGGAGGTGAATATTGGCTTAGAATTAACACCTCTTGTACCCCTCTAATTGAGGTTAGCATTCCTCCCTGGGGTCATGACCTGACCTTGCTCTGAGCACTGGTGCTCAGTGTGTCAGTGGCTCATTTGAGGGCACTGATGTTGTTCCAAGCAGCCCAAGCTCAAGCTGTCTACAAATCCCACCTGCCTTCACAGTAGAAGGTGGAGCCTTGTAACCTGCAATTCATGTTCTTTCTTCTCCTTCCTCAGTTCATCTCTGCACATGTAAGATTATTTTTTCCTGGCCATTTAGGCCTGTGTCCACCCAATGTGGAAGAAGAGGTGGTATGAAAATAATGTTGAACCAAATGAAAAAAAATGAACTAGCATTTGTAGAGGTAGCAGTTCAATTTATATTTTGCTTTATATAATAGAATGGCTCTTGTGGTGCAGGCATAAAATTGGCAACCTAACGAGATCTGAAATTTATGTCGCTTAAGTTTCTTTGTTGTTGGAGACTGCCTTGACCATCTCCAACACCTGAAGTGGGGTGAAATCAAGGTGTGAAGACATCTCCCTTAACACAGAATCACAAACTCAAAGGTCAGTTGGTTGAAAAAGAATCCCAAGGTCATTGGTTCCAACCTCTGACCAACCACTACCATGTCATCTAGACCACTGCGCTAAGTGCCATGTCCAGTCTTTCTTTAACACCTCCAGGGGTGGTGAATCCACCCTGGGCAGCTCATTTCAAGTTTTAATCATCCTTTCTGTGAAGAAGTTCCTCTTGATGTGCAACCTGAACCTCCCCTGGCACCACTTTAGGCCATTTCCTCTTGCCCTGCCACTTTTTGCTGGGACCCCCGCCTGGCTACAGCTTCCCTTTAGGGGGTTCTGTAGAGCAATAAACTCTCCCCTGAGCCTCCTCTTCTCCAGGCTAAACAGCCCCAACTCCCTCAGCCATTCCTTATGGGACTAACCCTCCAAACCCTTCATGAGTATTGTTGTCATTTTTCAGCATCTCAATGTCTTTCCTGAACTGCAGCTCCCAGAAATGGACACAGCGCTCGAGGTGTGCTTTCATCACTGCTGAGTACTCAAACCAGTTGAATCTGAGCGCAAATGTTTAACCTGGTGCTTGCAGCTCTTTCTGAGCTTTCTGATTCTACTTCTTTTTTTTGACACTGTTCACTTTGTTGAACTGCAGAGGTTTGCTGGGTCTAAATTAGATCACAGGGTCAGAGAATTACAGAACAATTTCCAGTGGAAAGAATCTTAATGATTGCCTAGTTCCAGCATCCCGCCATGGGCAGGGACACCTTTCACTTAGACCAGGTCACTCAAAGCCCCATCCAGCCTGGCCTTGAACACTTCTGTGAATGGGACATCCACAACTTCTCTCAGCAACCTGTTCCAGTGCCAAAATGAAGGGTCTCTGAAGTGTGCTCCATTTTAAGTCCATAGGATATATGTGCAGTTTGGAAGTGCCTTCCCTCTAATTTTCTTCAACAGAGCAGGCTAAAAGCCTTCGTTGTATTAAAACAAACAGGAGCAAATTCAGAGTGGCAACATATCCAAAGCCACTATATAACAAAGGCCCTTCTGGAAACCAAATCTTTAAGAGTGTCTAAGAGGAAGACTCCTGCTGCTAGTTCTCCGAAGTAAAGCTTTGGAAAGGAATGACAGACAATGTAGGTGATGCTGCAAGCTCCAAAGCTCCCTGTCTTTGTTGAGAGGTAACAAAATCACCTGAATTCTCTGCACCATTCTGGCCTTTCTGCCCCCTAGTTTGGAGCCAAACATATGGTGACAGGTTGTGGGCTACATCCTCCAAGCTGGCAGGACAGGAATGCTGTCTGCCAGGTCATCTGCCCCATTATTTCTGCCACTCTCAAGGAGCGCCTGTGATATTGCCCTTGTGCTGATATTTGAGTAGGCTCAGACTGTTTTTATAGCTCCAACCAGGAAAGCCATTAGAGCACTCCAAACAGCTATGAACCTGAGCCAACTGCAGGCAAATTAGGAATGAAAGAAGAAGAGTTACATCTGCCAGGTCAAGCTGGGTGCAAATCGGCTTTGCAGCTGCTGAAATGGAAGAGGAATTTCACCATGTCAAACTTCTCATGAGAAAACAGCTCTCTCTTCTGAGTCCTCCTCCCGGGGTCTGTGTGAGTCAGCCCAAGTGGTATGTGGTTTACAGTACTGAGGAAAAAAATAACAAGAATCCCAAGGAGATAAAGATGCTTATTATAGAGGCCTTGTACTGCTAAGCTGTGTTTCCTCCCCAGGGCAAAATGTTAACAAGTGGTGGCGGTCAGCGTGAATAGAAATTTAAAAGTATTATTCTTTTATCTGAATAAAGATGTTGAAAAACTGACTTCATCAAAAATCCATTTCCTTTCAAGTATTTTACTACTACATTATTGATAGTGTTTCTTTTTTGGAGTATAATTTACACATAAATGTAATCTTTCTCTTTCTTCTTAATTAGTCTGTGTCAGCTCAGGGACTTCTCTGAGTTCTGGATAGGATCTGTGGAAGGAGCTGGGCATGGAGTTTGGTGTTTTTCGCTGGAAGAATTCAGAATGTGTACTTCAACTTGATACATGCTTTATGTGTGGGCTGAATTTGCTCTGCTCACTTTGTCAGCGTGTCAGTGACTTAGAGCTTATTATCTTATGTTGGACTTGTACTGGCGAAGGCTCATTTAAATACAGTTATTGCTCTGAGGGAAGTTGAGAGATCATTTGATGGTTACTCTAAAGGGACAGTCACCAACCAGCTACATGTCATGCATTTGATGCCCTAATTAGTAAGTCAGTGATGAGGTGCCTAGCATCCCTGTAACTCCTCTGCTAACCACTCATGCTGGGTAACATGGGTTCACTTAGCTGCAGCTTTTTCTGAGAGTTACCATCCCTCAAGGCTGAGGAAAACTGAGAATCCGTGCATCAAAGCCATAAAATCAGATTGACTGGTTCCCCTTTTGTGTGGCCTGTTTTGCTTCCTGTGAGTCCTACATTTCTGCTAATATAAAGCTGGAAGCCAGATGCAAAATGGGATGCTATTTTTGCTGCTCCCCTGGGATAGTAATAATAGTAATAGCAATAATAATTATATGGAGTAAATGGCAAGGACTTTTGCCCTTGCTGTTGTGGGAGTAGAACTGAGCTGTGTGTTCCATAGTGAGCATCCATTCTGTTCCTTTCTCAGCTTTTGAGTACTTTTCTTTCCACTCTGATGCTGCTCCAGCTACTGATAGGATTTTATAAAGCATATAGTTCTGTTGAAATCTTCTAAGAAGTTTTCCGAAGCGAATTTCTCTTTCCCTGAACAATTCCAGAGAAGCAAAATAAAGCCGTTTGATGGGTGTAAGAGTCAGGAGGGTCAGGAATGACATGACTATGTAGAACTCAAATTTAACTCTAGATATATGTCAAGATCCAATTACTAACATTCTTAGGAATGCCTCTGCCCAAATTAAGGTGCAAATGAAACCGTATGCGAGTGACAATGGTATGGGGTTTACTTGATAGTAAATATGGGAGAGAGAAAGAAATAGAAAATAGGTGGAGGGGGGACAGAAAGAGTAACAGGGACACAATAAGGAAAATGTCACCATTCTGTGGATCCCAATGATGCTCTCTTGATCCTCTCCAGCTGGTCTTCTTTGTGGTCATGGCCCCCTTAAAAAAGCACAGAATCTGATGGGTTGATATCTGCTCAGGCCAGGCAGGAAAACCCAGGCACCTCCCTGGGGGGAGTTTGCCCTTGTCCCTTACACAGACTCTGGGTTTGTGGCACCCCTGCAGTCCCGTGGTGCCTCAGGAATGGCTCCAGGGGCACTTTGGGGCGCTGATGGATTCAGGCCCCCCCTCAGCTCCTCTCACAGGAATGCCCCATGGTGCCAGGCCTCAGGAATGGCTCCAGGGGCACTTTGGGGCGCTGATGGATTCAGGCACCCCCTCAGCTCCTCTCACAGGAATGCCCCATGGTGCCAGGCCTCAGGAATGACTCCAGGGGCACTTTGGGGCGCTGATGGATTCAGGCCCCCCCTCAGCTCCTCTCACAGGAATGCCCCATGGTGCCAGGCCTCAGGAATGGCTCCAGGGGAACTTTGGGGCGCTGATGGATTCAGGCCCCCCCTCAGCTCCTCTCACAGGAATGCCCCATGGTGCCAGGCCTCAGGAATGACTCCAGGGGCACTTTGGGGCACTGATGGATTCAGGCCCCCCCTCAGCTGCTCTCCCCTGCAGCCCCATGGTGCCAGGCCTCAGGAATGGTTCCAGGGGCACTCTGGGGGCACTGATGGATTCAGGCCCCCCCTCAGCTCCTCTCTCAGAAATGTCCCACTGGGGGTTCCACAGCCACGCTGTGTAAGGGGGGATGGGTTCCCTGCCCCTCAGCAGAGCTTCCAACACTCCCAAACTTCCTCCCCCCACCTTGGATGGGGTCAAATCTGGGCAAACCTGCTCCCAGCAAAGCGGTCTGTGGGCTGCGGCCTCCCCACCCCAAGGCAGGCCAGAGATGATTCTTAGCATGGTGAGAGCATGTCAGCATTTGGCTCACATCCTTGTTGATTTGTTTCTTTCAGGTGACTGAAGAATGGGTTTTCCCTTTATCCAATCTCAGCAGTTTGACTTTCAGTCCCAAGTCCCAGTCAGGTACCCTCAGGGAGGCTTCTTTGGTTGTAGCTTCTTTATACAGTTTTTGCTATAATGAGCAAAACTTCATATCAATATTTGACGCATAAACTACTTCAGTCTCTGAGAATATAAAAGACATGTCAAAGAGAATATGTCAGAATGTCAAAAGTCTCATAGGAAGATGTGGAGAGAAGTGCCTGCAAAGGCGAATTAGTCCAAATATTTTTGGCATAATAATTCTATTTAATGTATTTCTTCTAAACATATATAATGCAATACACATTTTTTGGTCAAAAATACAACCTTCATATAATTAATGTAAGTACAGTCATATGAGGCTCTTTCTATGAAGCAAAGCAACCTAAGTTAAAAGCATTCTTCTTAAACATGCTACTTCTGGAGCTGACCACAGTTTTACATGTGGAAGTTTGAAAGTTTATGCTTCATAAAAACAGAGTGAGCTTCCATAAGTAGTATACAAGATGCCTGAAGGCACCATAACTTCAGATTTAACTGAATCTTGCCCACAAAAAAATCCTCCCATATTAGATTCTTCTCTTTACAAAGATCATGTTTTTCTCCTGGAAATTACAGCAATTTTGTTAGTAGAGTTGAAACTGGCTTGCAAGCAGCTCCTAACAAATTGGTCTCGAAGCTGTTTTATCTAAAGTAAGCATTTCATGGATATGAGATTCCTAAAAACGAGCACATACCAGATTACCCTTCCACTATAACTGGGGGAAGGGAGGTGTGGGACGTGGCATGGGGTGGGGCAGGGTCAGTTTGACCCAGAATTGTCCAGAATCTCTCAACAAAAAGAGATCTATGATTTTTGATGTAATTCGAACTTACATCCAGATGCCTCTGGTAGGAAGTCTCCTGCAGATTTTTCTGGTTTTTGTCTAAGGATGTGCTTCAGCCTAAAAAATTTGAAGGCCAAATTACTTTCTTTTGTTGGTGCTGGTACACCTGTGGAGCTACCTTCAGACTGATTCTCTGTCTCCAGTAGTGGCTCATTGAACCCACCACAGCTAAATACAGATCACAGTAGTAGTAGGAATATTTTTATTTGAGTGGATGGTACCGAAGGTGGTCAGTGAAGAAAACATCCATAAAAGTAGACATAAGTTGTCACCCTGGTTTTTTAAGATTTTCTAAGCTTTCTGATGTTGACATTTTTGTAGTGAACTTTCTCACACACTTTCTGTAAATAACCCATTGTTTTGTCTTCCTTTATGGAGGAGGAGAAAGTTGATGGACTGTTGGTTTGTCCAGTGTGATTGGAGAGGTGTCACTGTCACCCTCCAATCCGCTGTCACTTTTGGAAAATTATAAATGTTGGAGTCAGAAAATAAACTGCCCTTTTCTTCCTTCAGCTTGAGAACGGTGGTGTATTTGTGTTCTTTCGTGCCCGATAGTGACAATAAGTAAAGGTTTGTTTTTATATGTATAATGTTTAAAAGGTGAAAGGATACGATTGTGGATATAATACCATATACAAAACTTCTGCAGAGCTTCTAAAATAAGTCATTGTGGGCTACATCAAGAACTGATCTGTGAACACTACCAATGACACAAGAAGTTAGGAATAGGTTGCAGTAAGACACAGGCTGTATCCCGTTTCCTATTTTCTTCCTCCTCTACCAAGAGCAGGATTTTCCTCTAAGTTGGCAGTGCTGTCCCATCCATGACATCCCGTGTATAGTCACAGCCCACCTGCCTCTCTTCCTCTTTCCTTTAGCCACTATTACAAGGGAAAACTGACCACTTTATATTGTTATCTCTCCTTTTTTTTTTTTTTTGCCACAGTTTGTTCTAAGGACAGGATTAAGATAGAAGAGGAATTCTAAATTCATTTAGTTACCTTTCATCAGTCACAACAGACACTGGATGCAGTCCTGTCTCCCAGTGAATATTTCTCCCACGGCACAGCAACTTGTGCAAGCAAAACTCCTTGTAAGTTGCTCTTGAGATGAGTTTTGAAGGGAAGAATGTGCAATTCTAGGCAATTCTAGAAAGAAATTATTTTCAGACAGGATTTTCTTCTGTACACAATAAACTCTTTCTTTGCCTGTGTAATTGATTCAAGGTGGTCTGTCTGGGCAAACACTGAAGGGGGAGCAATTAGCAGTAGTTTTTAGAGTGTGTGTAGCTTACATATTGAAAATGCAAATCTGAACATAAGCTTGAAAATACAGGTTTCACAGGCAGAATGATGAGAAGCTCTTTGCAGAACAACATTGAAAATTATTGAGGCTTCAAGTACATGCTTCAGCATCTTCCTTATGTCTGTCCTGCCGTGCTAGCTTCATACAATGTTATGTTCTTCCAGAAGAAAAGAAGAATGTTACACGTGGGCCCAATTATCTTAACTACAGGGTGACTATACTCATACACTTTGTCCATTTCCATTTAGTTAAATGAGTTATTTAAAAAACAAACAAACAAAAAGAACCACGGTGCCTGTACTCTGCTTCACCATTTGTTCCTGTTTATTCTCATCAGTGGAGCTCAATTCACAAGATCCACCCCAGTCATAGGCCAGTAATATTTGCTCAGAGAAGAGAGCTTTGCAGAAATAAAAGGTACAATAGAAGACTGTGCTGGATAAAGGAATAAAATATTCCTCCTGGAACTAAATTACTTAAAAAATATTTTATTTCTTTTAATTTTTTTTTAAATAATACTAAAAATGAGGACAACTGTACTGAGAAGAATGCCTTTTTTCTTTCACATAAGGGTAACAAAAAATGATCCAACATTTTGGACCTGAGTGACCTTTATCAAAGTCAAATGCTTCCAGCTACAGTGAGTTATCAAGGCAAAACCTGTATGCTCTGTACTGTCCTTGATAAAGGTCACGTGAGACTAAATGTCAAACCATTTTCATCTCTTTACCTTAAGTAAAAACACTATTTTATCTACTAAGCTGTCTTGATTCATTTAGTGTTTTAAGGAATTATTTGGGTCCAGCATGCCCAGGGGAGTTTTTGTTAGTTTATAACAAATGAGATGCTGAATTTGGAACAGGCAGCACCCTGGAGCACCTGCTTTGTGCATTAAAGAATAAAGTCAGGCCTGTTGTCTGCCCCTGTTCAGGACTCACCTTGCTCTTTTAGAAGTCAGGTGAGAACAAAGAAGAAAGCTTCAGGAGAAAGTCAGGCACTCATGAACTACAAGGAATAGCGTGGCCTTAATATACAGCCATTCTTTTTCTGGGGCTGTTGTCTAGAAATGTTTTTCACCAGAGGCCAGTTTTCTTTCACATATGATTCTCCTCCTGTGGTGGAGAATTGTGCATGTACAATTCCTCTTGCTAGGTGTGGCCTCCTCTATCATTTGCCCTCACTGATTTCTTAGGAACTTAACTACAGGCATTTTGCACCTGAGGAACAGACTGTGCTGAATTTTCCAGCCACTGTTTATCAATAGCTGGGATGTCAGGGGTCACTGAACATATTTGCAGCATCTTCTCTGAGATGATATTTTTCTAAAGAATTTTTGGTACTTTAAGTAGAAGTAATGCACATTATTTAGTATTTTCAGTGGCTCTGGACAGGGCAGCTCAGTGCCTGAGGGGAGACTACAAGGGAGCTGGACAGGACTTTTCACAAGGGCAGGTAGTTACAGAATCTCAGAATATTCTAGGTTAGAAGGATCATAGAAAAGATGATATCCTGAATAGCTGGCAAGCTAGACTGCAGCAGGTCATTAGTGGCACCATTTGACTCTAACCATTAGTTTCCTTGGACTGTCACTTCTTACCTGGGAGAAGGGGCTGACCCTCACCTTTTGGGTAGTTGTAGAGAGCAATGAGGTCCCCCTGTGTCTCATTTTGTCCAGGCTAAACACTCCCAGGTCCCTCAGCCACTCATCCTCAGACTTGTGCTCAAGACCTTTCCACTGCCCTTCCTGGACACGCTCCTCAGCTCAGGCTAAGAGTGATGTGAACAGCAGGGTGCTTGACCATTGGCTTGAATCCCAAAGTACTGCATTATTTAAGCTGAAAGAAGGCAGGTTTATATTAAATATTAGGAAGAAATTCTTCTCTGTGGGGGTGTTGAAGTACTGAAACAGCTTGTCCACAGAAATGGTGGTTGTGCCATCCCTGGGTGTGTTCAAGGCCAGGTTGGACGGGGCTCTGATCTGAGCAATCTGATCTAGTGAAAGGTGCCTCTGCTCCTGGCACAGGTTGGAACCCAAACAATTCCATGATTCTGTGCTAAAGATAAAGAGGTCACAACCACAGAAACTTCCAAGATCTGAGTGTTTCATGGCGTGAACAGTGGAGATGGTGCCTTGTTAACATGAGTGTTGTAGCAGCTGGACATTTTCAGCGTAGTAGTTATGAAAAGCTGAGAAAAGATTTTGGAGTAGCTCTCTGATTAATGGATCCTTGGGCCAAAATAAGACCCTGAGAAGCACCTGAGAAAAACCTGAGGCCATGGTTTTCTGCACCAGTTAAAACATTCAGCTTCAGATGAACGATAGGACAGGAAAACTGCAACTGCAGAAAGAGCAGCAAAGGATAAGTTCTTGCCTCGTTCTTCCTTGTGAACTTCCTGCAGCATTTTGCAGCCAATGTGGGGAAAAAGGCTTTGCTTTGCTCTGGCCAGGCAAGTTATATTTATACCAAAGGAAGATAAGGTTTTCCTGATGGCCTCTCCAGTCAGCCATCCTTTCCTCTCTTTCCCTCTTTTCCCACTGATTACCTGACTAACTTTGTCCTCAGCAGAGATTCTGTTCAGGCTTGATTGTGGATATAAGTTTAATGTGGTAATTATTTTGATCAAATTAGCATACTTAATCTGGACTTGCAAAATGTCAGGGTGTCTGTCTTATGCACTTCATTTAGTCCAAGCCTGAATTTATGCTCATTTTCCACTTGGCTTTAGGAATGTACTTTGCAGTTGTCTTATTCTGATATGTGAAGTGAGTTCTCAGTTGAAATATATAACATAATTGTGGAATATCCACAAATCTCTTGATGGGAGTAAACTGTTCCTGAAAGGAGCACAGCAAGGTATTCCAAAAAAATCAGAATGAATTTTCAGTGTTGTTAGGAACTTGCTTTGAGAAATCACTTATTCTCTTGATCATGATTCACATATTTTTCCATTTTGTTTGCAATCTCTCTCTTTCCATGGTTCTTGATTTCTGCTGAACTCAAAAATTAAAATTAGTACTTACATGACAATTCAGTTAAAAAATACTTCATGCTGAAGCCAGAATTATCAAAATTGGTTGTCACTAGTCTAATTAAATTCTGATTTAATCAGTGCTGCTGGCTGGTGTTAGCTCTAGTCAGGTCAGCATTGGACTAGTGCAAGCTGCATTTAAAAATACTGTCCTGAAAGACCAGTTGTACTAGCTTGAAAAGAAACCAGTGAGAGACTCCAAGTCAGAACTACAATTTAATAGGATAGTTAATATAAAGGCAATAGTACAAAGCCACTGGAGTCAGAATACGACCTGACACCCTGTGGGTCAGGGTGTTGGCAGCAGTCCCATTCAATGGTGGCTGCAGCGCTCCTGCAGTGACAGGTGTGGTTCTGTTGGAGCAGGGATCCTGTAGAAGGGTGGAGTTTTCCTCTGAAGATCCAGTGGTGGTGTAGATGGGCCTGGTCTTCCCCTGGGAATCCAGTGGGAAAAGAAAGCTGCTTCTCTGGGAATCCAGGGGGAAAAGGCTGACTCTGGTGTTCCAAATCTCAGATTATACCCAGGTAGGAATGCTTGGCTCTTTCCCCTGGGCAGAGCAATACACAATGGATGATGGAATTTTATCAGCCATGCAGTGACACTCAATGGCCCATAACAGAAGATATTTCCCAGAGGGGGGATTGGTTGTGGAAGAGATAAAGAACACTGCCCCACCTGGTTTTAACAGACAGTGATATGATACATACTTTTGGTTGTATCTCACATTGTAACCTATGTAGATTCATTCTAGAGAATAAATAGAATTCCTACTTAAAAAGGAAAAAAAAAAGTAAAGAAGGTAGGATCGCAGTGCAAGGTGCAAGTCACTCAATTCCATCCATTCTGTTGCTAAGTAAGACAAGTATAGCTAACAGTACAATCACGAGTGCACTATTAGTGTACTATTAGTACACTATAAATTTAGTTTGCATTGGCCTACCTTTGAAGTAATGGCATAAAGTCATATCTGATAAATCTCATGACTGTACAATAAAGTGGAAGAAATAAAGTTTACAAGAGCCTGTAGTAGCATCGTCTAGTATGTTGGGACAAGACAAATATAAAGGCAAGTAAATTGAATGCTATTTAAACAATATTCATGCTTTCAGAATATTTTGCTGTTTCTTTTGGAGGAGCTACTGATATGTCTACATCTAGTTTGGTTATATCAGCTAAGATAAGAGGCCTGGACTCATGTGTATTATCTAAGCCAGATGATGGGGGGCTTTTTGCTATGAGAAATAACACACTATACAAGCTTCCTTTTCCCTCTTGGAACAGGATGTGACCTCCTCCTCCCTTCACTCTCCATTAAAGACAACCTGCCTGAGGAAAGCTGTGAGCCTGGAAAGTTTCTGGGGTAGGAATCTTGTTTGGGGAGATTGTCTAACCCCAAGGCCTGGGCTAGACGAACCACTGCAAAAACACATGTTGGGCTTGGTGAATGTGAAAGGGAACTTTTGTTACATAAAACAGAGCCAGGGCAGGATTCTGCATGATATCAGAGGATGTTACTATATGACAAGTAGCTCACTCCAAAAAAAAAAAAAAAAAAAAGTGAAAAGGTTATACAAAAGACCTTTGTGTATCTCCTGGGGTGGCACTGTGTCAGGATGCTTCTACAGCTGAAAGTTCTGCAGTAACCCAAGAGAAAGAACACTGATTCTCCTCTAACTATGTGGTTGCAAATGATTTTAAAGGAATTAAAAATTGCCTAAGATTTTACCATTTGCTTGCACTAGTTCTGGCTGGTTGTCTAAAGTTCACGGGAATGTCTCAAATACAAATATTCAACCCAATCTCCTGGGTTGTCTGTTCCATATTTCAATGATAAAGCAACAATTACAGAATTGCAAATAACATGATCACTCTATCCTTCCTCCTTTGGAACTAGATCCCTAATGTAGAGATATATTTTCAGTTTACTGCTTGCAGATATGATATAAAAGATAGCTCTTCGCTGTCATGAAGAAGCGTATTCACAAAAAATTTACATTAAATAATGATAAGAAAGATAATTTTTTCCAGATGTGTTGTCTGCATTTTAAGGCAAACTGTCAGAATTAGTTGCATTTCTGGCATCTAAGGATGAGTTTTTTGGAATATTTAAGTGATGAACAGCTTGATTTTTACCAGACAGTGAGGTTTTTTTTATTGGTAAGTGAGCATAATCAAGGAGTGCTAAATGCTTTTGGAAATTCCACTTATCCTCCATTATAGTCTAGTGTGAGTTAAATTATATATTCATTTTCTGTGTCCTACTTTCACTATGAGCTAATTTAGTTACTATTTTTTCACACGTATGCAAGTTTGAGTGGTTTTATTTCCATAAGTATCAACAATACCTTTAAAACTGTCTCTTATTCTCTTTGTCCCACTCAAAAAAATAAGACTTTTCCCCTAAAAATACTTGGGTATTTAATGAATCCACATTTCCTTTCCCTCTCTTCTCCCTCTTTAAAGAATGCAATCTATTTGCTGAATACATTTTGGATCCAACTATTCCAATTTTTCAGAAATGTTTTTTTCTGAGCCTCAGTTCTTCACATAAATAAAATTAAATGATAAAATACTTCAAATGTTAAACACAAGATGGGACAAGCCATATTCTTGCAGTCTTGAAGTATAACAGAATGGTTCATTAGCATCTGGAACTTCAGTCACAAATTAATTTCTGAAGGTAATGCCTTATTCAGCAAGACTTTCACATTGTCTGACTGGTGTTTTTATGCTGCAACCCAAAGTGCACTCAGCCCCCTGGAGAGGATCCCAAATCCATCAGCAGGGTTTGGATAATGACCAGAGAACAATGTGTGGTTAGGTAGGAGGCTCTGCCAGAGTGGAACAAGGCTATAGTCTCCACAACAGGATGAATTGGCAGTCAGGTCTATAAAGAATTTTTAATAATATTACTTTTGGCTGAGTCTCCGTGACCTCCCCTTTTTTTCCTTTTCTATAGTACTCATTTTGGCAGAGGTCAGTAAATTCTTGGTCCCCACAAATTTTCTTAAAGTGCCACATTAAAAAAAAAGTTTTGAAAGAATGAGGTGCCCCAGAAATTATTTAGAGCCTTAATTTTTCTTCAGACACATATTCAAACTCTGAGACATTTAAATATGGATG